>NC_035107.1:258805440-259433565 GCF_002204515.2 Aedes aegypti | reverse complement strand
AAAAATCTGAAAAAATGCCATTTTGCAGATCTTTTGCGCTACGAAAAATTGAGAATACCGCCACGACATGTTCACGAGAAATGTGAAGAACATTTCGTCCAAAGAATGTTTTGAGGAATTCGTAGTTGTTTTTAAGATAGAGCCGTATTAAGGAAAAATCAAGCTTAAATTTAAAAGGGCGTAACTCAAAATTTCAAACTAATATTTCAAAACCCAAATAGGGTTGTGCTAATGGATGTGCACTATCAATATCTGCAGTCAAAATCATGTCTAATTTTGTTTGATGCACAGTGTAATAATTCACACTGGGGGGTTTTCGGTTTTCAACACATCTTTTCAGAAACGATTACGATTACGATTTTCGTCAAACGTGGTCCTTTATGTATTAAGCATAATTGTAAAGAAAGGTTTTGTTTTTATAAGCAGATGAATTGAAATCACCTGTAAATGTTCTGAGCTACCGAAGTACTACGGAAAACAAAATGTTATGTGTTGTTAACAAAATGTTAATTGGAGTATTACCAAATAAGAATGAAAGTGTTGCTTAAAATACGACACCTATATATGTGAAATGAATGTCATGTTTGAAATTATACTGATAAAAATATATATATAATGAACTAAGAAATATCGGAATATAGCTCGATGCCACAATTTCCCCAATATATGGCGAACCACTTCGCCGTCCAGCCAACATCTTGCAATAGGGGGAAAACAAGTGCCACTTCATGAGGATTCTTCAAGGATATTGGATTTTCGTGGTAGTACTTGTCAAACACTCTCGTTCGGTCTCGTTCGCCATCGACTACCGCAATACAGGAAGTTCCAGACCCGGATATAAGTATGAAAAGGTGCTAAATAGCATACGTGAGGCAATTGACGGTGGCACCATGGTGATCACCCAACACTCATGCATACTAATGTTGCCTTTTTCGTGGTTTCCTGTTTTGGGATTCCGGATGGAGTTACTTTTACGACTTTGATGAAAAAGAAATTTCCTCAATTTGAAAAGTCCCGAGCTGCTCCCAGTAACTGTAACCGGCACGGTGCACTAGAGGAAAAGTTTAAATAAAGCTGTACTCTGGAACACAAAGCGTTACACACTAAGCTGCTCACAACGCCGGAACAATTGGGAAAAGCACTGAGAAACTGCTTCAAGTGAAACGAGAAAAGTTTTTTTTTTCTTCCTCGGTAGGTACTTTTCCCTTTCTTGGACAACTGTTGGGATGATGCGCTTGGGTGTAATGCATACATCTGCACTAAGGGTATGCGATATTAAGAATAATTTGGTCAAAACCGCACAGTGGATTAAATGTATACGTACAGGAGATTGACTGGAAATGGACTGGAAATAGACAGATGGACAGGAAATGAACTGGAAATGGACTTGAATTGGACTGGAAGTGAACTAGAAGTGGACTGAAAAAAGACAGGGGACAGACTGGAAATGGACTGAAATCGGACTGGAATTGGACTAGAAATGGGCTGGAAATGTACTGAATATGGACTGGCAATGGACTGGAAAAAGACAGCGGATGGACTGGAAATGGACTTGGCAATGGAATGGAAATTGACTGGAAATAGACTGGAAATGAACTGAAAGCGTACATTCGATGGACAGTAAATGGACTGGAAGTGGACGTGAAATGGACTGGAAAAGAACCGAAAATAGACAGATGGACTGGAAGTGAACTGGAAATGGACTGGAAGTGAACTGGAAATGGACTGGAAATGGGCTAGAAATGAAATGGAAATGATCTGAAAATGGACTAGAAATTGACTGGAAATGGACTGGAAATAAACTGGAAATTGACTGGAAATGAGCTATAAATGGACTGGAAATGGACTGAAAATGAACTGGAAATGGACTAAAAATTGATTTGAAAAATAACTGGAAATGGGCTAAAAATAAACTGTAAATAAACTGGAAATGGAAATGAGATGTACAAGAGATGGACTGGAAATTGACCGAAAATGGACTAAAACGGGACTGGCTATGGACTGAAAACGGTCTGGAAATTAACTGGAAATGGACTAGAAGTGGACTGAAAATATACAGGAGATGGAATGGAGATGAACTGGAGATGGACTGCAAATGGAGTGGAAATGGACTGGAAATAAACTAGAAATGGACTGGAAATGAACTGGAAATTGACTGGAAATGGAAAGTAGATGAACTGGAAATTAACTAGAAAAGAACTGGAAATGGACTGGCAATAGACTTGAACTTGAAGTGGATAGGCGATGAACACTGGCAACGGACTAAAAATGGACTGGAAAAGAACTGTAAATGGACTGAAAATAAACTGGAGATGGACTAGAAATGGACAGGAAATGGACTGGAAATACAATGGAACTAGGCTGGAAATTGACCATAAATGGACTTAAAATGAACTGAAAATGTACTGGACATTTACTGGAAATAGATGGAAATGGATTTGGAATGGGCTGGACTGGAAATTTGCTGGAAATATACTGGAAATGGACTAGAAATATATTAGATAAAGACTAGATATAGATTGCATAATAAACGGCAATGGAATGGCAAAAGATTGGCAATGGAATGGCCGCGGAATGACAATTGGAATGGAAATGGAAAGGCAATGGAATGGCAATGGATCGGCAATAGAATGGCAAGGGATGGCATGGGAACGTCAATAGAATGGCAGTGGAATGGCAATGGAATGGCCATGGACTGGCAATGGAATGGCAGTGGAATGGCAATGGAATGGCCATGGACTGGCAATGGAATGGCGATAGAATGGCAATAGAATGGGAATGGAATGGCAATGGATGGCAATGGAATGGCAATGGTATGGCAATTGAATGGCAATGGACTGGCAATAGAACGGAAATTGGATGACAATGGATTGGCAATGGATTGGCAATGGATTTGCAATGGAATGGCAAAATAATGGCAATTATTATAGAAATGGAGAGGCAATGGAAAGGCAATGAAATGGAAATAGAATGGCAATGAAATGGCAATGGAATAGCAATGGAATGGCAATGAAATGGTATTGGAATGGCAATGGAATGGCAATAGAATTGCAATGGAATGACAATGAAATGGCAATGGAATGGCAATTGAATGGCAATTGACTGGCAATGAAATGGTATTGGGCTGGCAATGGAATGGCAATGGAAAGGCAATTGACTGGCAATGGAATGGCAATAGAATGGCAATGAAATGGCAATGGAATGGCAATGGAATGGCAATGGAATATTTATGGAATGGCAATTGAATGGCAATGGAATGACAATAGAATGGCAATGGAATGACAATGGAATGGCAATTGAATGGCAATTGAATAAAAATTGACTGGCAATGAAATGGCATTGGACTGGCAATGGAATGGCAATGGAATGGCAATTGATTGGCAATGGAATGGCAATAGAATGGCAATGAAATGGCAATGGATTGGCAATGGAATGGCAATGGAATGGCAATGGAAAGGAAATTGACTGGCAATGGAATGACAATAGAATGGCAATGAAATGGCAATGGAATGGCAATGGAATGGCAATGGAATGACAATGGAAAGGCAATTGACTGGCAATGGAATGGCAATAGAATGGCAATGAAATGGCAATGGATTGGCAATGGAATGGCAATGGAATGGCAATGGAAAGGCAATTTACTGGCAATGGAATGGCAATGGAATGGCAATGGAATATTTATGGAATGGCAATAGAATTGCAATGGAATGACAATGGACTGACAATGGAATGGCAATGGAATGGCAATGAAAAGGCAATGGAAAGGCAATTGACTGGAAATGGAATGGCAATGGAATGACAAAAGAATGGCAATGGAATGGCAATGAAAGGGTAATGAAATGGCAATGAAATGGCAATGGAATGGCAATGGGCTGGCTATGGAAAGACAATGGAAAGGCAAATGACTGGCAATGGAATGGTAATGGAATGGCAATAGAATGGAAATGGACTGGCAATACAATGGCAATGGAATGGCAATGGAATGATAATGAAATGGCAATGGAATGGCAATGAAATGGAAATAGAATGGCAATGAAATGGCAATGGAATAGCAATGGAATGGCAATGAAATGGCAATGGAATGACAAGAAAATGGCAATGGAATGGTAATTGAATGGCAATTGAAAAGCAATTGACTGGCAATGAAATGGCATTGGACTGGCAATGGAATGGCAATTGATTGGGAATGGAATGGCAATAGAATGGCAATGAAATGGCAATGAAATGCCAATGGAATGGCAATTTAATGGCAATTTAATGGCAATTGAAAAGCAATTGACTGGCAATGGAATGGCAATAGAATGGCAATGGAATGGCAATGGTATGGCAATGGAATGGCAATTGACTGGCAATGAAATGGCAATGGAATGAAAAAGAAATGGCACAAGAATGACAAAAGAACGGCAACGTCACGGCAACCAAATTGTAGCAGAATAGCAATGAAACTCCAATTAGAATGGTAATGGAATTGCCATAGGATAGCAATAGAATGAAATAGGGATTCAAAGGGTTTCATTTCATTCATCAAACACCGGGAACGGGAACGGGAGCGCCTTTTTTCGCCTCACGAAAGTCAAAGGTTTACATCTGGTAGCTATTTACCGAAAAGTTGTTTTCCCATTGTTTAATAGTGAACGTGGCAGCAGGAGTAAAGGCCCAAACGCAATGATAGCGGAACGGCAACGGAATGCGGAACCGGTTCGCCAGCATGAATCACACCATCTCGACTGAGCTGACAACGAATGAAATTGAACCAACACTGAGTCGACAAGCTTGTTGTAGTTCATGCTGGCGAACCGGTACCGCATTCCGTTGCCGTTCCGCTATCATTGCGTTTGGGCCTTAAGGCTCAAACGCAATGATAGCGGAACGGCAACGGAAAGCGGAACCGGTTCGCCAGTATGGACTACAAGAAGCTTGTCGACTCAGTGTTAGTTCAATTTCATTCGTTGTCAGCTCAGTCGAGATGGTGTGATTCATCCTGGCGAACCGGTACCGCATTCCGTTGCCGTTCCGCTATCATTGCGTTTGGGCCTTTAAGGGCTCTTCGCATTGCCAGTGGTGTATGAGTGCTGCCAACGGCTTTAATAAATACAAGCCGTCGGCTCGACTGTTGTCGTAAAAGTTTCCCTTACACACCTGGGATCCATTGCTGATTGAAGAACTAGTTGCGAAATGCACCATCCGGGTAAAACGGCAGTATCTTTAATTTCCACATCAAAATATTTTGAAAATAATATACATCCTTGGGAGTAAATGACGTGGGGCAAAATGCACCATCATTAAGTATTGATCAATAACCATCCTTGAAATTCAAATTATTTTGCAAGAAACAAAACTCAAACGAGACAAAGAGTGCACAGTACCTGCTGTAAACCCAATTAGAATAAACTTTTCGACAAAATTCACAGTTAAAATTTAGATTTTCCTCAGACGGTGCATTTGACCCCGTCACACCTTAAGCTTGCGGTGGCGGCGTTGAAATGTAACACTCTGGAAATTTGACTTTGGTTCGAAGTTTGTGTCATCGGTGGATTGGTGGCACCAACTAGCAGCCAGGTTGGCGTCGGTCCTGACTACGGAAGAAGGGGAAACTGTTGTTTACTCTTGCTGGTTGTCTTCGGCAACATTATTCAGCATGTTTTATTTATGAGGTTTCAAGACTTGGTTAAAGGTTAACACGAGGTAGTTTGATGGATTGGAAAGAGGAAATTGAACACGGAACGATACATTTTTGACAGGTTGTGAGATAGAGGTCCTTCAAACTTTGTGAATTATTAACCATTGTATGGAATGTGAAACATCGATTATATCCATAAAGAATGGATAAGATTCCAGTTCCTTTCCATTCGTTTGCTTCATGAGTCAAATTTAATATTCTGCTCCACAACATGAAACAGCATTAGCAAAACTTTATTTAAATTAATTAAAATCCAATTTAGGACTATACCATTTAATTCCACTAGAGTTTGTACCCTCTTACAGATACGCGCAAGGGTGGAAAAAAATCAGCTCTAACGACAAACAACACGATATTTGAACGGTCCAAGAGGGCCATTGCTCTTGCAGCAACATGATTTCAACACCTCACCACGCGCGCCAATCATATATATATCGAGCATCTGATAAACTGTTTGTCGTAGGACAAAGGGTTTGTCGGATATTGTAACAAGTTGCGATTAATGCGAATCAATTTGAAATTCTCGGATAAACTTTCTCACATTCCATGCACGATTTAGGATCAAAAATGGTATGCAAGAAGTCATATCGCAGAGTGAAAGCGTGATAATCTTCCAAAATTTATGAATTCGGTTTGCGAACAATTGATCGTTAGCACACATGCCGAGCGATTCATTTTTCGCGGAGCGAAGTTTATTGTGATGGCTTGACGACTAAGGGTTTATCGTTGTTGCTATGATCGCATGACAAAGAACAACCACGATGCATCATTTGTTTTATCATGATCACTAGATTTCCATCATACGCGTACCGTTTTGACTCATATTCCGAACACTTAAGGCCAGCTGTGACTTCACATGCCTCTGCGGGGCATAAATTAGCCGATATTTGTGAAAATTTTAATTTCCTCGCAAAGCCTAACTGTTAGCTGTTGGGTGTGTCGTTAATAAGGTTTATTTTAGCTGGTTTAGTGTTGTTTTAACGCAAAAATATGGAACAACATTTTGATTCAAATGCCGAACACTGTATTCATTCTGTCTCATATTCCGAACACCTTGATTCAAATTCCGAACAGCGCGAATAAATCCTATTCAGATAAATAGTTTCGAAAATAAATTTATTTGAGCTAGTTTAACTAGTCTCGAACTAGAGAATCATCACTACTCTCGAGCTAGGAAATAGATTGGGAGACGTTCAAATTGAATTGCAATTGATGCCATTTCCTGATTATTTGATGACATATTTCAGCGAAACATTTCAACCCAATCACCATACAAAAACCAAGTGTTCGGAATATGAGTCTGTTCGGAATTTGAGACAAAACGGTATTTCGACCTCAACTGTAAGGCCGTCTTCAGGGTCGACACTGCAGACGACCTTACAGTTAGGGTTGAGATTCGCGTTTCTTTCAAAGGATACAAACTCTATAAATAGAAACAAAACTACATTTCATGATTCAGTGTAAATGCAAAAAAATGTTAAGTAATTTCGCAGTGAAATATGTGGAAGAGCTCAAGGTACGATAAGATCAAAAACAGGCTCTTGTCAAGCAAGGACGACACGCTAGAAAAAAGAAGAAGAATACTTCTATATTTTGTACTCAAAAACATAACATCACTGGAATGAATTGCATTTGAAAGGATGCATTAGTCGAACACAGAATCAATTAAGCTGCAAACAAAACTAGAGCTGCGAACACAATGAGCTTAATTTTACGCTCCCACAATGTAATGAAATACAATACAAACTCATTGTTTATCCATAATGAATGATACTCATTACTCACAACCATATCTACCGTAATTATCATTACCAAGACTTATTAATGATTCAATCCGAAACAGTGAGTATCGTTTCCACCCGGGTGCCCTTAGTTACTACCTATATGTATACCGACAAACAGCAAAAGCCAAACAAACCGAACCTAATGAAAAAAATTCCACCAACCGCCGACTATGAATAAATGGCAACAAATAATAGCAAAGCCCATTTGTTTCAGATCAATTCAATTTTAGTATCCACTGAGGCAATCGCAAAAAAAGTAGCTCCCCAATCGAAAATGATAAATGGAGCATTCTATTTATTTCGAAGCTTCCGTTTGGCAGGCGGCCGGTTATTAGCTTCAATGAGTGCAAACATAAAAAAGCGAATGACACATTTATCATGGCGACACCCCCCATCCCCGGTCATCGGGACACAACGGACGTGCACAGTAAAAAATAAATTGATGTTAGTTAGTTCCATTGATGACAACTATCTCAAATACTTGATCCGTAAGGAGAATGCAATTGCAAAATGATCCAGCTATGAAAACGATGTGGCAGGAACTGCAATTTGAAATGAAAAAAACGATGTAAAAAAATGGAAAAATGCTAAGGTTGTTCCAATTTTAAAACCAGAGAAAATCCTGCAGAAGCTTTTAGCTATCAATCACTCAGTTTGCTTTCCTCCAACAGTAAACTTTATGAAAAGGTCATTTTGAACAGAATGATGGTCCACATAAATGAAAATTCAATTTTTGCCAATGAACAGTTTGGATTCCGCCATGGACATTCGACCACTAATCAACTTTTACGTGTATCAAATTTGATCCGTTACAACAAATGTGAAGGCTTTTCTACTGGCCTTGCTCTTCTAGACATAGAAAAGGCATTCGACAGTGTTTGGCATGAAGGTTTGATTGTAAAATTAAAAACTTTAATTTTCCAACATACATTGCTTGATTAATTCAAAGTTATCTGTGTACACTTCAGGTTAATTATCAGAACTCCAAGTCTGAAAGTTCTTCCTGTAGCTGGTGTTTCTCAAGCTCTTTATTCGAAACCTTCAAGTAGACATGTTGTTACGATGAGAGGGGTTCCAATAAATTGGTCAGATGACATAAAACGTCTGCTCATGCTAGATAACAATTTAACTTTCAAAAATCACATTGAGAGCATTCAAGCCAAATGTAACCAATATTTAAAATGTCACATTAACAGAAACATTGTTTTAAGAACAAGCTTTTGATCCTCAGCCAGCCATGTTGTATGCTGTATCAATATGGACTAGCTGTTGTAATACCAGGAAGAAAGCTCTGCAGAAGATTCTGAATAAAATTTAGAAAATGATTCTCAAACTCCCTACTCGGTATAGTAATAATTAATTGAATAGCCTATCCAACGTTCAAATATTTGAACAAATTTCGAATAAAATTACCAATAGTTTTGGACAAAAATCTTTGCAAACATTCACGATGAAACAAACGTGCAGCTTAAATTTCGTGATAATACAATTTATATTTACTACTGTGCGGAATCAGTGAAGCCAGAAATTCATTCAACGAAACTGCCAAACACAGACGCACATTCCGCGCGCGGTGATCGGTGATAATTTGTTTGATTTCGCCAGATCCCTCCCCGTACGGTTCGAATGCAATCAATCAGCCGGATGTAGCGGAGGGAAAGCTGTTGGTTTTGGCGGAAGGGAGTGGACCGAGGAGCGGACGAACGTTTTTAATTTTCCGCAATGGCAACTTTTCGCGTTCGAACTTTGCTCATTCCGCCATCGCCGCTCAGCACGTTTCGATCATCGAACAGGACGGGGCATCAGTCATTTGTCGGTATGTAGGTGTATCGGATTGAGGCTCAGCAGGACATCGGTGACAAAGGAGCTTGCTATGGGAAAGGGGGGAATCAGCTGTCATGGACGTGTACAGTAGCCTGGGACACGGTTATATGAAAAATTTAAATTCTCGCTCCAGTCCACTTTTTGGATTGCATATAGGTCCCATAACAACTGTTCATAATTTCAGTTCGATCGGAAAAACTATATTTTAGCGCCAGCCGTTCAAAGTTTGTATGGGATTTACTATGGGAAAACTTACTTTTGCTAAGAAAAATCGCCAGAGGTCATCCGTTGTCCCCTATAAAAATTCTGAACACAGATCTCGATAGGTATTTCTACGATGAACAACATTGCCGAAGACCGCATGCGGCTCTCTTCGTTTACTTTCTCTTTGATCAATAACTGAGTCACATTAACCTCTTCTGTTGCGTTTTTTGTATGAAACGCTAGTCATGGAAACTGCCTTTCGATCTGTAGTGATAAACTTCCCAAAAGCTTTAGTATTCCACTGTTATAATCGAAAGAGAGCGAGAGAGGAGAGAATTTCTCATTTGTACGTAGGCTCTTTAGTAATGTTTCGCGAGAATTGTTCTCAGGAATCCATAATAGAGTTGTATATAGGTAATTCTCGCTGAGACCGGCCCACAATTTTCATTTGATATTCCAGAAAGTCCAAACGTCTGCTCGGTCGAAAATTCCTATCTGGAAAGTGAAGAAAGTGCAATTGGTTGGTCAAATGGATGGTTGATATAATTCAAAAGATTTTTGAGGACTCTTTGATTTTTGACAACTCAAACAACCAGTAAGCCCAATAATGCGGCGTATCAACATCATTATATGCGCATATGAGGTACCGTTTTGATTCATATTACGGACAGCTTCTTATTCCGGACACTCTACTTTGTATGGGAAACATTTCGCATGAAATGTTTCAATTTTTGTCGTTCAAAAGTTCACACTTTCCAGACTCGTTTCAAACAAAACTTTCTATAGACATTTATGGAAATTTATAATACTCAACTGCCTTAGACGCCTCTTTAGTTGTTTTCCAATTTAAAATAATGATTTGACTTGTCTTTTTATGATTTCCATGAGCTGTCCGGAATTTGAATCAAAGTGTCCAGAATATGGGGCAAAAGTAAGGAAGCGTCCGGAATAAGAATCATAAAAAGTCCGCACATTTCTAATTATTTAAAATTATTCATGTACCAGAAACAAAATCTTCGCCCACCAGTCGAAAGTTAAGTGTTTTGAAGGCTCGATAGCGCTGAGGAATCATACAGATTGATTTATGTTATATGCTTCCTGATGGGCTATACTTCATTGAGACCTTAGGTGTCCGTAATATGAATCAAAACGGTACACATTTGATGCCTCAAAATTTTATATTCACGTATAATGCTAGAAATAGCGTTACATTATACCCGAGTAACCATAAGCACTAACCATTGGCTTAGCTAGGTTTTTTTTCTTGAGGGGGCCTGGCAAATACTTGTTTCCAGGGTTGGGAAAAATCTTGAAATTCACTCTACAGTAGCCAAGTAGAGCAAACCACAGTCAGCGAAGCCAGTGAAATTCACGCCCATAATGCCCATAAAAAACAGTCACATTCGACATTTTTGACAAAATGGAGTTAATACCATGGGGAGTCATCAAATGATAAATACTTTTGATCAACTTACTGAAATCTGTGAGATTGTTCTAGAAAATTCGAAAAAATACCACGTTGTTTTGTCACATTGATAATTATAACCGCATAACAGTCACATTGAGATTATATATGAGCCTCGTAATGTGATAGCAATGAAATTCCTATCAGAATTATTTTCTGACATTTCACCTAGTATGCGATATGAGTTGTACAAAATATCAACCTTTTTAGTTCCTGGTAGTTTTTAGAAATTTCAGTTTCCTCCCATACTGCCTTAAAATGCACACTTGGTATTCCATTTCCTCAATGCCTACTTTTGCCGAATGCTACAAATATGCAGTTATGGGCAGCATAGCTGCTGTAGATAAACAGACTTGAAAATAGCAAAACACCCGTTGCTAAGGGCAACCCAAAATTACTGTAGAAAAATTCTCTATTTCCCGCTGCATTTCCCGCATTTAGACCCTTCACTGACGTAAAATTGTGCAATTTTTCAAAACTCCTATAATTTACCTTTTTTAGATTCTTTAAAATGTTGCTTTTTGGAACATGGAAAGATTTTTGAACGAAGTTCCACAAAACGTCAAGCGAAGAAAGGAGAAACAACAAAATTTTGAAGCTGATGCAATGAATGATAACTTAAAATATTTTCTCTAGGGCTAAATTACACGATAGTTAAAACCTCTCTAATGAATTTATAAATAAAACAAATTTCTCAAGAAGGACCATCAAAATCTTCCCAGTTATTTTGAAACATGTTTCTCTACGTCAGTTCGATAGCAAGACTGGTCCCGTGGGTGTGAACCTCCCGAAATTCTCAACGCAGCGCAATCCTGGGGTACCTCGCGGGGGTGGAGTCGTTGGCAGCCAACACGTTTGGAAAGTGGGCAGTTTATCACCGTTTTCGCGGTCTTTCGGCGTAGCACAATAGAAATAGGGTGTTTACTTTAAACAAACACCGTACTTTAACTATTATTTATTGAACTAACTGCTTAAACTAGCTACATAATTAGAGAAAAATAAATTTGAATACAAAGCACTCGACGCGACTACCCGGATTGCAATTTTCTAATGAACTAATGAATTGGGCAATTTGGGATTTGGCAAAAGGCCTGTCTATTGTATAATACAAAAAAATCTTCTCGCATATTCCCGCGCAAGCGAGAAACCCAACGATCGCTGTGAGTGGTAACGATCGGTAGCTAAGATTGGTAGCTAAAGTTCGAGGGGTTGCTCAATTCAGCTTACCTTGAACTCCGACACCTTCCTCAACCACTATGCTAATTTCGGAAGCAAAATTTTTCCTGGGGGTTTTCAACAAATTTTCTCTGAATATTTTTGCCATTTTTTGAATAATCTAGAGATTTGATTATAAAAAAAAACATAGAAGAACCTTTGACGCAATATGTGGAGTATTTTGGAAATATATCTTAAGAACTTTTGATGATATTTGCAGACGAATTTGTGATAAAATTTTTAGGAAAACTATTTAAAGAAATGCACAGAAAAAATGTCAATAGAACTTTCAGCAAAATATCTTAGCATAACATATTATAGAATCAATGATTTTTTGGAGGAATTTCGAGCAAAACTGAACTTTTGAAAGATTTAGTAACATTTTTCAGGTAAATCCGGGAATATTTTCCGAAATCAATTTGCTAATAAAAATTAGACATAGAAGGAATGGGAAATCCATTCCTTTGGAGGAATTTGCTTTGAAAGTATCAATAAGTTCCACAATATTATTTGACTAATTTCCAAGAGCTTTCCAAAAAAAAAACCCCATTTCCAAACTTAGTTTTTAGTTGAAAAACAAAGTCAAACATTCATCTACTATATCAGATAGTTGAGAATACGTACGAGAAGTTAAAAATATATATGTTTTTCAACATGTTCAAACGTTAAATAGCTACAATTGTCCAAACACCTAAAATTTTTGCTTCAAAACTCAATCAATCAATTATAACCTAAACCCGTGCAAATTTTGGTAACAGCATATTTTTTCTGGTCGATAACTCATTCTCATATAGATTCAACATCTTCGGATGCAAATTTATATTCAAGTGTTGTTAACCTTATTAAATTAATAGTTTTTGTCGAAAGTACTTCAAATATTTGGAGAAGAGCTTCTTTATACCGTACAAATCGCTCGCCGCCACTCACCACGGAGATATCTAGCTCAAACGCGCGTTTAAGACTATGGAATCGATTGAAGAGGACTCTTCTTGCCTGAACGATAGTTGTTTGAAAAAGTTGAGAGTCAAAAAACGTATGAAAAACGGCATTTTTGTTAGAATTTTGCCCTATGACAACCAACAAATCGTGACTATGCCCAAAATAGAGTCTTCCACCCTAAATCATGTTCCAAAACACTTGTAATGGCTTAATATAGTGAAATATTGATAATGCGCAATTTTTGCCATGATTGTTCAAAACTGGACCAATGTGTGATGTTCTCTTCAAGTCGAGCACTCGTTTCTGAAGAAGTTTGTAAGTCCTAGATGAAATATGCCTATCTGTTAAAATAAGCAACATATTAGAGTTTATAGGTATTTGCTAGCCTTAGTGATTTGAGTATTTTATGTTTTCTTTTGCGAAAGTTAAGTGAAGTGTTAAAGTTTAATTGGTAGTTTTTTTTTTCTTCAACATACTCTAGTAATCCCTTTCACAAATTTAATAATTTAAAAAAATATAGAAAGGATATGTGATAACATATTTTTTTATCAACATGTTATCAAACATGTCTGTCACGGATACAATGATAAAAATGTTGCTTTCATTTGGTTATCATTGATAACAGAATATCAAAACGATAACGATGTCTAATGGTCATTCGTGTGATGATTGCGTATCGAAGTAGGGTAAGTGTTCCCTTAGTTGTGGGTGTTCCTAAAGTTGCGGTAGTGCCGTTTTCACTGATTTTACTACAGTCGCCTCTCCACATCTCGATATCGAAGGGACCATCGAGATAGGGAGAGATCGAGACAAAGAACAAATTTTGATGAATACTAGATTGAAAAACACTCCGTTGCCAAGAAAGTAATACACAAACAGACGTCATTTTGCGCTCCTAATTTGTTTTGAATCCCAAAATTTTGGTCTAGTAACCTTCGATATTGGTCATATCGACATACAGAGAGAAACTTGAGAACAAACAATCTACAGAAACACATCGAGATATGGAGATATCGAGATAAGGAGGATATCGAGATATGGAGAGAGAAAATGTATGCAGACTGAAGGGACTTCTGAAATCATCGACATAGGGAGAGATATCGAGATGTAGAACATCGAGGTGTGGAGAGTCGACTGTATATTAGCCACAGAACTGACACTGCCAATCGACGTATTGGCTTGTTGATACACGGAATAGTTGAAAAAAGCGTTCAAATTGCTTCAAAACTGATGAAATACAGTGGGATTCCGTTTTTGGCAACAAAGTCTAAATTTTCAGTTGCCAAAAACGGAACCGTGCTAAAATCGGAACCCTTATTTCAAATTTTATTTTTCAACTATTGGTTTTGAAAACATCATTAGAATGTTATTATATCATCCTTATGGAACCATATGGCATCTAGACTTCAAAACGGCTCACTTCGAAGCAGTTTTCCGTAGGGTTGTACTATGATATGAATCTATAGTGCCGTAATGCTAATTGTAGCAAACGTTTTACATACAAACTTTTTACGCCTGAACGTCTTTAATGATTTTAAGAAGCTTCATACGCACTATTTGTATGAGTGGGCCATGTAGAATCAATATTCGCAAAAGTGACCTTTATACAAGAACTTAACATTTTCCTGGAACTGTGTTAGAATACGAAAAAAATAAAATATATTGAAAATACCTGAAGGTCGTAGACACAAAAGTCAATTGGGACAAATTGAGATGTAAGATTGTGAAAAATAATAGAATCGTTCTGGTGGGCTTCGATCCCGCGACTCCCAATAAGCTAGACTGGGCGCGTTAACCAACTACGCCACAGAACGGGTAACGATTCTGCAGCGCAATCGGCCAACCTGAAACCAAAGTCCGTCACGACCCCATTTTCTCCTTCACAACCCTACACCTCCTTCGGCTCTCTGAGATGCCCAATTCGACTCTCCTAAGCGTGCCTACGAACAACATTTATTTTATTTTTAGCGTCGCACTGTTGCCTTGGTTAAGCCGTAATAGACATGACAACCCTAGTTGAATAAAATATATTACTGTATTCATACAAAGACGTATTTACAAAACAAAATCGCTGGATATTGCAAAACGGCATAAGTTTTTTTTTATTTAATGAACATTATATTAAGTTTAACTTTTAGGCTTTAAAATAAAATTATACAAAATTCGGTAAGTTTGGAATTCCTCCTTAGGGGCCCAGATAGCCGTAGCGGTAAATGCGCAGCTATTCAGCATGACCATGCTGAGGGTCGTGGTTTATAAGAACACTAATCTGAGAAGCAGGCTTTGTCTCAGTTGGGACGTAACGCCAGAAAGAAGAAGAAAATTCCTCCTTTAATTTATGTTTTTGATAAAGTAAAGCATTTCAATAATGCAACTGCAGTCAAAAGGGCAAACATAAACAACTACATCTCATGATCCATAAATGCGGCTCACAATTTTGTAGAATACACAACCATGCTTTTATCATTTAAGTTCTAATTGATCTTGATATATGTTTTACACCTACCTTATGAAACCAACGGATATTTACAGGAAAAGTTTGTTCAAGAGTTTCTTATGAATCATCAAACTTTGAACTTAATCAACAATAATCAATTTTAAAATCTCAGGATCCCGCAAGAAACCGTCAGTGTCCGCTAGGAATCTACAGACATCTTCAAGAATCCGTTAAAATGTCTGAGAAGTCCATTAAGAACCAAGAGTCTCCTAAGGATTCTCCAGAGTTTAGATAGGAAATTCATAGACTCAGCTCGTAAGGAACATTTTGATTATTTTGAGACCCGTATCCTAGATTAAAAATCTTGTACAGAATTCTGGATCGTCTCTTGACAAACCTAACGTCTTGAAAAACCTCCAACAAAGCGGGAACGTAGCTCTTAAAAGTTGACGCAGAAAGATCAATATACACTCTAATATCACAAACAAAAGTTAAAATATACTTTTAACCTTTTTTATCGTATGCCGCATTGGTATTATTGAGATTCAAGTGTAGTTTGGACTGTGTTCGCATTTGTCATGGTGCCGGTATTGAATGGCACATTGGAATTCTACAACATCATACAATATAGTAAAATATACACTCTTTTTGGTGTATCACCTACTGGCAGAATAAAGTGGGCTGATCACTCAGTATGAATGCCAAAGAGATTGTTGAGTTCTGGTGGAGATTAATGACCTCATGGAATGTTGCGAACGCAACACTAACGACCATCCTGAAGTAAATGAGCGCGTACGGGAGCCCTTAGTAGTTATTGAGATTTGCGGGTATATCGACGAAAATTGAGCTCTGGAACGTAATAAATGCATAGTTAACCTACTGTTCAGATAAATAAAGCAACAGACACGAACATATTTACAAAAATTTACAAATTTTAATGGTATTAAAAAATGTTGCCAAAAACGGATCCATTTTGTTGCCAAAATCGGGGGGTGCCAAAAATGGAGCATGCCAAAAACGGAGCATGCCAAAAACGGAATCCCACTGTATCACTAAAATTGCTAAACCTTTTCTTACCTGCACCAATAGTTACGGTAAAGTGTTCCTATAGTGGAGGATCCCATAAGCAATCAACGGATACCACAACTATAGGAACACAAATTAGAAAAATACCGCAACTAAAGGAACAGTGTACCAATAGTGGAGGTATTATTTTTCACTGACATGCCGTGGATTACTGCGATGAAATCATTTTTCTCATTGAGTCAATGGTCGTTTCTTCCCGTTACAACATTAACATGTACATTATTCACGCTTCTTGAATTTTGGCGGTTAAAAGAAATTTAATCGTGCTTAGTACCTCCACTATTGGTACATCTACCCTAAAGAAGTATTTTTGCTAATATTCGAGGAAGTGTTCATGGAACACTCAGCTGTCTCCATAGAAAAGTAACGTCATGACGGAAGAAGAATATGTACTAATGAGGAACTTTCTTTTTCAGAACATAGCAAGCAATTATCATTTCTATTGCGTTCACTTTTTCAACAGCCGTGGCATTTTTCACGGTGTTTTGGACTAAATGTCGATTAGTTTTCGCTTAAATTCCATGTTTGTGACACTTTTTACATCATTCATTTATAAAAGCTAAATTTAGGGCTAATTTTTTGGAAAAATTGTGGCTGGTGTCCGAGATTTTAAGCTTTCGGGCAATTCCAATGAATACGTTTGTCCCAAAATCGTTCCTCCACTAAACCCTGCTGGGCGCCCCTTGTCCCGGTATGCGCTACTGTGCCTAGCGCTTTTCTGCCTTACTTTGTTCACAGTAATTGCCGAGCCTGGCGCTGACAGATGGTGACAACTATGTGACGGCACCGACTAGAGGGAAGAAAATCGAGAAATGCCTTAATGATCGCCTAGAATCCACCGTTTCCTGGCAGAAGGGCAGTTGCTCCGTTTCCTGGATGTACCACTATAAGCAAACAACGAAGTCGGCTCTAGAAAAAAAGCTGTGACGAATACAAAACTTACTCTGTAGTATTGATTGCCGTGGGAACCTATAGAAGGACTGTACTCGAAAAAAAAAATGCGATCATATATCATATATCATATATCGTATATCATATTTTCAAATGTCTCCAAGCAAAGTGCCTTCCTTAGCCGAGTCCGCGGTTACACAGCAAAGCTATTTTGAAGGTGTCTGGGTTTGATTCCCGGTTTGGAAATTTCCTTGACTTTCCTATACGAATGCGAAAATAGCAACTTTTGCAAAGAAAGCTCTCAGTTAATAACTGTGGAAGTGCAAAGAAGAAGAAGATAATTTCAAATATATCTGACCTAAAATATAATTTTGGCGATCCTGTTGCAATGTTTTCCGAGTACTGTCCTTATATATTGCGCCTAAAGCATACACACCCTGCGGTGCTTCGTTAAGGCAACTGTGGCGCAACATTTTCTTTGTCAAGTTCATCTGGCTGCGGGTGCAACATAGTAGTATCCTGGAATAATTATTGCTCCCTTGTGTCGATGCATCATCAGAGCCGGGTGGATAACGTCCCGAAAAAATACGTTGTTGGAAAAGCGAAGGGAAACCCAACGACGTGACGCTAATGCAATGAATGAGCATGAGCGCAACTGGGAGAAAGCAATTATGGTAAACTGTTTAAATTAGCCAACGCTCGCTCTCGGTTACTTGGCTGAGGCAGCTTTTCAGGAGCAGTACTCCAGTCAGCCTGAATAGCCATGTGAGCTTGACGCAAAAGAGCTACCGCTGTGCCAACAGTATGAATATTTTGTGATTTGACTACAACGGAGCCATCATTCCGTTGTGCCGGAGATTGTCTGATGGCTGATGCAAGCAGGCACTTGAGCAGGAGAGTGTAATGGGGAATAGCGATTAAATAACAGAATAGTGAATTATTCACCGAGTAGACATTTGCCGGAGAGCGAGTAAAAGATAGAGTAAGTAATATTGAAACGGGTAGTCAGATGTGATTTGGGCCCAGATAGCTGTAGCAGAAAAGGCGCTGCTACTCAGCAAAACCATACTGAGGGTCGAGAGAGTGAATCCCACCAGTCAAGTATCTTTTCGGATTGGAAAGTTTTTCGACTTCCTTGAGCGTATAATATCTTTGTACCTGCCACACGATATACACATGCCAAATCGGCAAAGAAAGCTCTCAGCTTATAACTGTGGAAGTGCTCATAAGAACACTTTACAGGTTCTATCCCAGTAGGAACGTAACGCCGGAAAGAAGGAAAGAGGGGTAGTCAGGTGTGATTAAAATGTTGTAGGGTTCCAATTTGCAGTACACTGAAACCTCCATTAACCAATACTTCGGGGGTACGTAAATATAATTTTACGTAAATGGAATCTTAGGTGGCTGCCATCTTGGATTCCAAAATGTTTAATGCAATTTTCAACCTGGACAAACTTGTCGAAGAATTTGTCCTTCTGTATATCTGTAGAGTTTGTGAATTGTTTATATGGTCACTAGCGCCGCCCAGCGGTTGAAATCCTAAAACATAGGCTCACCAATGGGTAGTCCTTGAACTGGGTAACAACTTTGCTGAAGACACCGTTCTTCTATCTAGTGAACATCAAAAAAATATTAAACATTGAAGTAAAACAAGTTTTAACAACTTCTTCCTACAACTACAGCTGGCGGTGATGCGCAAGAACCAGGCTTGATAATTCTCCTCAACATCATCAGAGTTCGGTGACATACTCTAGAGCAACGTGCTGCCAGTGCCTCTTTGCGAGGGAGCCAAAAAACGCTAAGCAGCGAGGCAACGAAAAATGAGCGAGGAAGAAGCAGCACAAAAAAAAACCGAATTAAAATCCATCAAAAAAGGGTGCTCTCACAACTCCCCGAGGACTGTCTGTTCGGGCGGCAGACTCGAGAGTTCGTTTGAAGTGTGAGTGATGGTGAGCATCGCAACGAGAGAGAGAGAGTGTCTGAAAAAATCCTCGCATTTTTCTGCACTCTCACTCGAATCGCTTGAGGATCTGTGTTGAAAATTTTGAGTTTATTTTTTTCTCCTCAGAAAAACGGCAAAATCGCCTCCTCTTTGCATCGCAGAGGAGTTTCTATCAAGCCTGGCAAGAACTATGGGCGATCAGGTGACCAATAATCGAAAAAATGACTTGTTCTGATAGGGTTTTCTTGTACATAATTTCACAGTAAACACTTCTATTAGATATTCCTGGAATAAAAGGGCAAGATCTTGCATAGTTAAATTGATACAGTACCGTCGGACGGGGCTACTTTTGATTCCAGGGGGCCCCTGGCAGGGGCTACTTTGGACACTCACCTTTTGTATTTATTAGCAGCGTAAATATTGATCTGAGCAATTTTGTGTCTTCAGCACTTTTATTAACCAATATATGCTCTACCACTAGGCATGATTTTTTCTTGGAACAACATCAACAATAACAGTATAAACAAGAAAACATTTCAAAAAAGCCCGAATAAATATTCACAAGGTGAGGGATTCCACGGAGGCATGCAAGTCGATTCTGATCGACCATTTCAAAAATATCTGAAACTTTGCACAGTTTTTCAGTTCCATCTAAATCGTCATTTTCCGATATCAAATCTTCAAGTTGAGTCACGACTAACTTTTCAAAAGGGTGTATGTGAAAATGGTTCAAAAATATTCAAAAAGCTGCACAGCAAAAACGGTTCGTTCGATTGTTAGACAACTAAATAAAGATTCCAAAAAAAAAAATACACACAGTAAAAAAAGATTTTTTTTTGCATTAAAAAACATCATTTTTGTCACAAAAACTCAAATATCTCAAAACCCTATCGGAATACCAACGTAATTTTTTGAGGGAAAACGGTCCATTATATTAGCTATCTACTATAAAAATTTGGTGATGGTAAGCCAATAAACAAAAAAGTTATGACATTTCAAATATTTCACAAATTTGACACTTAGTGAAATTCTTTTTTATTTTTTCATTGTTAATTTTTTTCAGGACCGCAGTTTGTTGCTGAATTTTTTTGTTAAGGGTACCACATGAGGTTAACAAGTTGTTTTCATGATATTTTATTTAATTATTCATAACTATTATAGCATCTATTAGAAAGTTAGACGCGATCCAGTGTTGTGATCTAAAGTCTTGATAGTGTCATATTTTTTATTGTACGAAACTGAAGAAAAATTCTCTCAATAGTGTTGAAACCTTTTGATAAAAGAAACCTATAAGAAATCTAATATTGAAGACAAAAGCTACAAAAAAAGTTTTCTATACAGGTATACGACTAGTTTACCTGCAAAAAGTTTACCTCGTAGAGAACAAGGCGGGTCTATACCCAGGTGATCTAGTATACGTAAAGCAGGTCGGTTTTCTCGGCGCTGGTTTTCTCCACAAAGTTAAAATCTGATTACACCTGGGTATAGACCCGCCTTGGTAGAGAATAGACTTTGTTAATCATATTTGGGAGAAAGCGAGTAACTTCAACAACATCAAAAACATGATAGGTACATACCATGAACATACTCACGAAAAAGTTAAAAATATACTACCACTATGGTTATAAAAAAATTAAATTGTAAACTTTTTCTTCAGTCAAGCAAACGACACCAAACTAGTCAGTAAAAACTTAAAAGTGATTTTGTTTATTAAAATCTAACGAGCAACATGAGTAGTCGCTTTCTCAAATGTTGCAGGCCGTTTGCAGAAAAAAAGTGTTCGAAAGAGCTACGAAATCTCACCGAAAGCACCATAGATAAACTAAAAGCGGCTGGTTATGCTCCAATGTCTACATTGAATACAAATTTACGCATTTGTACGTCCTGCCGTTTAAACGTTGACAAACGGGCAATCTGTACATCATCGGTGGATCAGGTTGCAGGAAGTTCGAAAACAACAACAACTGAGGAATTACTAGATGCACCGACAACAACTGAGGAGTTACCAGAAGTACCAAGTGCAGATAGTCTTGCCACGGTACCATCAGCGACATCTGTTTCAACAAATCAATCAGAAGATGAGTGCATCCAGAAGGTCAACATCGAACGCTTCAACGAAGGGATAGCTGGAATAAAAGTGACTCCGATTAAATGGACGAAGATGGGTTACGTCAATTATCCCGAGAAAAAATACCGTGAAATCAACGAAGCTGTACGAAGAAACCTCTTCAAATTAGGACCTGAGGATGTGGAAAATACAGACTACGATGAGGTAATTATGAATATGAAGGAAAGGTTCTCGAATCTAGCCACGACAAGGAAAGAAAAATTATTGATTTTGTCGATGCTGCCAAGCTCGTGGTCTATTCAAGACGCCATTGATGAGTTCAAAACCAATAGAAATACAGCAAAAGAGGCAAAACAATTCAAAAATAACTGTCTTGCAACCAAAAATGCTAGGTCGAGTACTTCATTAACAGATGAGACAAAAGAAAAAATAATTCAATATTTTGAAGACGATGAAGTAAGTAGAGCTATGCCTGGCCAAAAAGATTATGTATCTGTAAAAAAAGATGGAAAGCGTCAAGCAATCCAAAAACGATTAATGATGACTACTTTGAAAGAAGCGTATACACGCTTCAAGGAAATTAACGAAAATATTAAGGTAGGTTTTTCCTCATTTGCAAGCTTTCGTCCAAGGCAATGCAAGCTTCTATCCAATTCAGGAACACATAATGTTTGTGTGTGCACAACACACGAAAATATTAACCTAATCTTACATAGTTTGAAAAGAATCAATTTATCAAAGGATATTAAAATGTTAACTGGTAGTCTTTTGTGTGAAAATACAACATCAAATTGCTATCTACGATCTTGTTCGGATTGTCCAGATTCTTCATCATTGGAAAATACTTTATTCGCTGAGTTTGAAGAAAATTATATTGATCAGTTATCATTTGAGCAATGGGTGACCACGGATAGGTGTGACCTAGAAACTATTGTAAAACCTGTAGATGAGTTTGTGTAATTTTTTTGCTTGAAATTAGAAAGTTTAATTCCTCACGACTTTATTAAAACAGAGCAATCCCGCTTTTTAAAAAATAAGAAAAATACATTGATGCAGAATGGCATTTCTTTGCTACGTCACATGGCAAAGGTCCTTGTGATGCTATTGGAGGAACCATAAAGAGCATGGCCACAAGAGCAAGTTTAGCCAAAGAACGTGAGCATCCAATTAAAACTGCAAAAAAACTATTTGATTGGGCGAATCGCAGAAAAGAAGAAGATTTAACAAAATTATCATTTTGTTTTACTACTACTGAAGAGTACGAATTAACGGCATCAGAGCTCAGCGAGCAATATAATAACGCGAAAACGATCCAAGGAACCCAAAAATTTCACTGTTTCATTTCATTGTCAGAAAATAAAATTAAAGCAAAACTATACTCGAACTGTACTGATAATGATGCAAAAGTGTTCGATATTGTAAATAAATTGAATAATATATACATATAATATACATAATACTAATGAATACATGAAAACGACTTGTTTAATTCACGCAAGGCCCTTAACAATAAAATCAGCAACAAACTGCGGTTCCCGTAATAATTTACACCGAAAAAAAAAAAATTTTTTTCTACTAAATGTGAAAATTGTGACATGTTTGAAATGTCATAACTTTTTTGTTTATTGGTTTACCATCACCAAATTTTTATGGTAGATAGCTATAATATAATGGACCGTTTTCCCTCAAAAAATTACGTTGGTATTCTGATAGGGTTTTGAGATATTTGAGTTTTTGTGTCAAAAATTATGTTTTTTAATGCAAAAAAAAAATTTTTTTTTTACTGTGTGTATTTTTTTTTGGAATCTTTATTTAGATGTCTAACTTTGTTTCTTTAGTTGTCTAACAATCGAACGAACCGTTTTTGCTGTGCAGCTTTTTGAATATTTTTGAACCATTTTCACATACACCCTTTTGAAAAGTTAGTCGTGACTCAACTTGAAGATTTGATATCGGAAAATGACGATTTAGATGGAACTGGAAAACTGTGCAAAGTTTCAGCTCAATAGAAAAAAAATGAATTAAAAAATTTACCAAATTTTGGTGCTGTAGCTTGGAATCACTCAGGTATAAAACATTGGCTATACATACATTGTTTGAATTTTACCCATGTCTTGGAAACTTATTGGGAGCATCACAAAACTATCGAATCGTCATGTTTCATGAAAATCTTGTGCTTAAAATTGTTGTTTTATTAAAATAATTGATCAAAGGTCTTATTTTGCGACTTTTATTTTATTATAATGTTTTGATTTGTGTATTTTACAACTTAAAAAAATAAAATAAATGTTTGTAAAAGTAAATAGACATAAAAAACACATATTTCAATACGTACCAATGCCAAATTCACAACATAATCTCTAAAAAACTATTTTTCGTCATATTTTACATGAATTTGTAGTACAGAACAGTTGCATCCTTCAAATGCCTAAATTAAACTACTCTTAAGCCAGCTCTTAACTGCTAAGAAGCTAAAAGCATATTACAAAAGCAAACTTACTTCTTTACGATCTTGTCAAACTTTACTTCATAGATTGCGTTTTTAATGAAAATTACTTACTGGCATCAAATTAGTTACCGGTATTAATGTGATTCTTCAACATATCGTTCATATAACAGTAAGAATAAAAAAAAAGAGTTTTTGTACATAACTCATTTATCATCGCAGTAACTAGTAGTTACGTCGTTCGTTTATGTCAACTTGAAAATCGAGCATTCGTAACTGATAGCTAAATTTAAGAGGAAGATGAAGATTTAAGTTTCATACTGCAAACTGAGAATAGTGAATGGCATGTTTCGTTGAAATTTGTTATATATGTGTAATTGATTCTAGCTTTTCAATTTTCTACATTAAGTTTATCAATGAAAAATGTTCCATAACATCACAGTGGACGAAAATGTATTGAATCAGTTTGAAAGTTATAAGGAAAAATCATTTCATTAGTAAATTGTGAAAATGTCCAAAGTAGCCCCTTTTTTGTCTTGAAGGACACACTTTTTTAGACTATTAAAGCATTTTTGTTATTTCTTGATGGATTTGCCTCATATTTTGCACATTTGTTAGGTACATATACAACCTAAAAATAGGCAAAAATTATCAACATCTATCCATAATTCTAAGAGTTACAAATCCTCAAAGTTAAAGAATGTGGAAATAATGTCAAAAGAAGCCCCGTTTGACGGTATGTCAAAGTTAGAGTTTTTAAGACAAATGAAAATCAGTGAAAACACGAGGTACAAATTGAATACAATATACTGCATAATCGTAATATTTTATACAGATCTTAATACACTGTCCGAAAGCTCATTGAAAAAGTTATCTTATAAAAATAAAGTGAAATAAAAATTCAAACATTAGGTCGTAAAAATGCGGGGAGTGCACTGAAAAAATATGTTTGATTTATCGAAACTTTACACATACCATACTTATCCCAAGTTGTCCCAGCCTAAAATTTATTTGTACTTTGAGATGTAAACTGAAGGATCGTTAAGAATTTAACTGCACAAATTTGCACTTTTTTAATTTACGGCTTTTTGAATTTTTTTTTCAATATTTTTAACCATTTTCTATTAAAAACAGCTAAAAAAATAATTCAGAGGATGACTGATTACAGCTGAATCATTCATATCATCATTTCTTTGTAAACTATAACATTTATAATGGTTTGCACAACGTTAATCGCATAAATGGCTTATATACATCATTAGTAACAAAACTTGTTATTTCGTTATAGGCCCTATTCAAAAGTTAGTCTTGAAAACTTGTTTTTGAAAATAAAACATCAAATTTGTATCACAAAACTCATGAATACGACATGAAATGAACAAATATTTTTGGCCGCCAGTCTGTATGGAAACTGCCCATAGTGGCAAGACGGCTTTGCCACCTACTTTCCCACATAAAATGCACCATGATGCCAAATTAAAAAATTGCAAATCATGCGTAGAAAATTTTCGGTGCTTTCAAATTGTATGACTCGTTTATTTGAAGAGCTACTAGAAAGTTGTGTTCTACCAAAATGTTCACTGTTTCATGCCCTAAATTTTCAGCTAGGGAGAGAATTTTCAGTACGTTCTTAGAGTACCTTTTTCTATTTATTTTTGAAAAGCTCCGTTTCCACATACCAAAAGTGAAAACATCAAAGTGTATCTATGATCGATGATTCACGGGATTTTTCTACAGTAAATTCAGTAGGGGGAGATCCCCCAGTATCGGACAGCACTCAATACCGGACAAAGTCAAAAAATTGAGAAATCATAGTCCAATCAAGATGGTGTATTAGAAGGAAAGGAAGCTATTATGGAGACTAATGTTTGCGTAGAATAACACATCCTTGAAATATGCATGTCTTTTTAAAAAAGTAGAAAAGTTTGAAAATCTTAAAAATTTTACGTATCTCCTTAATATTGAGCCTTTTTAGTAATTATTTTGAATATGAAAAAAATACTTTGGATCCCACAAGCATGATCAAACACAATCCTAATTTGATAGTATGAATGTATTTTGTACCATAATTGAAGTACATATGGACAAATTACAATTTTGGTTAAGCACCTCCTGTCCCTCAGTTTCGGACAGCTTGATTTGTTATATGATATCTTTGTAATTATTGCACCAGTGTCTCAAAATACTTTCATTTTTCATAGGTTCCGTCGGTCATGGTATCAAACATGCAATAAAATAAAGAAGAATGAACATTCAGAACAACATCCTAAAATGTGCTATTTTTCATCATATATGAAAGAGGATTCACGCTATGTCTGAACCAGACGATTATAAAAATCGAATGTACATCGGATTTTTTCTCGCTAGAGATCAGTATTTGATCCAAATTTTCATAATCGGAAGGTTTTAAAATATTTTGTCGGTGAAATTTTGTCCATATATTTTGTATGGGCTGAAATGCGCCGTAAAACGAGGTGTTCATGGGTTTTAGTATGAAAAATAGCTGAAAAGTGTAAAAAATAAAAATTTCACCGATATAATATTTTAAAACCTTCCGATTATGAAAATATGGATCAAATACTGATCTCGAGCGAGAAAAAATCCGATGTACATTCGATTTTTATAATCGTCTGGTTCAGACATAGCGTGGGATTTTGATGAACATCTTGTAAACTAAGAAAAATTCAAATTGTTCTTGTAAATGTTGCAAATCCATTGAATTGGCAATTATATACTATTCCTATAGTAAACACATTCAATGATGTTCAAATTTACAGAATTCGAGGCATTTCCAGATCGTGTCCGGTATTGGGTGCCACCCTTCAAGATCGATCAATTTGGTACTAAAATACATCATCAAAATGCAATGTCAAAATTCATTTTTATATTTTCAAATTTATTTTTATACACTATAAAAATGATAATATTTATCATAAATCGGTAACACGAGCTCATAAAACCAATATTTTTCGAATTATGAATTAAGTGGCTTAAGTGTCCGGTACTGGGGGATCTCCCCCTACCAATAAACGGTAAAAACAACAGAGGTCTTCTTGTTTATGATCTAGGGTACATTGTCGAGCAAAACATCTAGCGTTGCCGTGGATGTCCTGGAGCCCATCAGGCATCGCCATTACGCGCATACTTTAGAGATGACCCAATTTTGATTGGATAGTTCTCACTACGCTCTTTTTCCACTACACAGGACATCCATATACCAGTATTGGCTGAACAACAATTGCTTAAATCCGTTTAAAATACTTGAGTTTTGGGCCCCAAATTTTACCCAAGCTTGGCGGCGTTGACCGAAGGTCATACAAACTTTCTTAACATTGAATATATAATATTTGGTGTCCAGAGAAATTTTGGATCTTTTTTTTATAAATTTTTACTCGAAGCTCCTCTTCATTCTTCGTCGTCTGGCTTGTCGGGTGCCGAGGTCGGTCCGACGATTTCGGTTAAGGAATGACTTCCGGTTCATCGGAGCCTCGACGACCCAGGGCCATACCGCACTCATTTCTTCTTCTTTCTTCGTCAGGCTGGTATTCAAGTGCCGAAGTCGGTCTGACGATTCCGATTGGAGGAAGACTTCCGGTTCGTTGGCGTTCCGACGACCCGAAGCCAAGCACTGATCTCTACGCTTCATGTCGCTGTTCTACTCTACATTTCCACTGTAGTGCCATGTGGTCTTCTTATCCACATCAACAGACTTGAGATAAGACGATGTGTCTATCTGCCAGTTGCAGCTTGATCCTACTCTTGATACTCTTTCTAAGACTCATCTTGAGTGACGGTCCCTGTAGCACTCGCTATTTTCTTCAAGAGGGATGCTGATAGGCATCATCCCTGCTATCACACAGACTACCTCCGATGAAATGGTACGGTACGAATTTGAACCCGCATAGCCATCAACCTATACGTACTGTTCAGATGAGATAGATTCCTTTCGGTCTTCATCGATGTTGTCACGCTCGCTAGCAACCGCTTCTTGCTGATTTTAATCGACGAGTCAATCGCAATGATCCGGAATAACGTCGATATCGTCTTCGCCGCTTTTTCACAGACATAGTCAATATGTTTGTTGAAATTTAAATTACTCCTTGGCCTGTTTCATATATCAGTACCCGGTTCTGAAAATTGCTCCTCAAAATCCTGCAGATGTCCCAAGCAACCAGATAGCACTTCAATTCGCCCTCCGTGCTAATATAGGGCTATAACAGAGCTGACAAGCCCTATATTAGCCGAATAACAGCACTATTGGCCCAAAAAAGCGAATTTGCGGGCTTGGGGTACTCAGGTACTCGGCGATTGCTTTCCAGCTAGCGCAATTCTAAGCGTTCTTCACAGTAGACCTTCCTTTCCGGAAGCCAAACTGTATATTCGACAGTCCGCTCTCGCTATCCTCATGTTTCGTAAGCCTGTTCAGGATAACTCTCTCGAACAGTTTGCTGGACGTATCCAGCAAGCATATCGACCTATACGCTGAAGATTTGCCAGGCGATTTCCACGGATTTAGCAGCAGTACCAACTCTAATTCTTGTCGCTTCCAGGAGTCTGGAAAGATAGCATCGTCAATGCAGTTCCTCAGTGTGGTATTAAACATATCGGGGTTCTCGAGGATCACTGTTTTCAGTGCCAGATTTGGGATTCCGGCTGATTCTGGGGCCTTCTTTCACAATTTTGAACTACTGTATTAGGAGAGACACGTGATTTTCGCAAAAACTCAAGCCTACTACTATTACCATTCCCAGCACTGACTTCTTTGTATCCAAGGCTTTCGCCACTCCTATCAAATCCTCATTTTTTATTCGAGATTCATTGAAATCTCCATCCTGCACTCCGTAAGGAAGGGGCGGCGAGGTTGTGGCTTCGTACCTTAATTCTCTCCGGGTACCTCTTCGGTGGCATGACTGGTCGTTTAAACTTCGCCATGGCTACTCTGTACGCGTCGTCCCACGGATTCACGTTTGCTTTGTTGCAAAGTTTTTGGAGACAAGCTTTTTTTGCTAAGCCTGATTTCGCTTTTAAGTGCGGATCGTGCCGCTCCGTAGACGAGTAGTTCCTCTCTTTCGGCGTTGTTGCAAGCCCGTTACAACCTCCTTCTGGCCTGGAGGCAGCTTCCATGTAGATCGGCAATGGTCGAGCTCCACCAGTAAGCTGGACGGCGACCATCAGCTGATTTCCCAACTTGCTGTCAACTTGTCTGCACTGAGGTTTAAATTAAGTCTAAGCGCTTCGATGGACGCGTCCTTCTTGAAGTTCGCCGTTTCCCATCTTCATGCGCCTGTCTGTCTTTCGCAATATACTGGCTTAAAACTGCCCCCAATACGGTACCGGATAATTTGATGGTCACTGCCGGTATACTCTTCGCAAACCCTCCAGTTTATGTGTCTTGCTAGCCCCGGGCTGCATAAAGTGAGATCAAAGATGGACTCTCTGCCTTTCCGACGATATATACTGATGGTACCTACGTTGGCTAGATGAACATCTAGCATTTCTAACGCTCCTAACAGACTTCATCCTTTTACGTTGGTGAAGCGGCTTCCCCACTCGATCGTGCTAGCATAGAAGTCGCCGGCTATGCCGACTGGTCTATGATAGATAAGCTTTTCCGTTAACATGTCTAGCATGCGGTCGAATTCTTCTATCGGCCATCGCAAATTCCATCACTGTTTTACTATCCTATTCCCTTCTCTAGGTGGGATTCGTTATGGCTCAGAGATGATAGCTACGTCGCACTTAATTTCCGCTATGGACTGCCGCAGCAAATGATGTGCAACATCACAGTGGTATGAGTTTATTAGCAATATCTCCACTCTGACATGTTTGCAGACGCTTGTTTAACCCCTCTACCGGCAGCTTCATTTTTTACCGCTAAAAAAATTGTTTCTCGATATTTTTGCACCATTTTTTCACAACATCTCAAAAAACTCTTCTAGTTTAAGAATCCGTGTCGATATTAATCATTGGTGATCTAGTTTTGAAGATATTCAGATATTCCTTGGGGGACCGACATTCTCCATACAAAATGTCTTTGGCGGCCATTTTGTTTTTGGTCAATTTATCAAAAAAATAAAATGTGTACTATACAATGCCAGGTAATAAGGAGCTACTCTGAAAAAATCATACAAATCGGTTCAGTATTCTTGGAGAAATTTTTTTTTGTAAAAAGTACGTTTATTTGTCGATATTGGTTATAAAAGAATTATTTACATAATTATTCAAACGCCGACATGAAAAGCAAAATTCAATTCATTAATATCTATCCTTCCATTACAACCATCAATGAAGGAAATATAATTTACTAAAGTCTTCAAGGCCATTGTTCTCCTTCTCGGTCCGATTCGTTCTAATGAGGGCCGCAGCAATTCCTCAGCATCGAGCCGCCGGCCGGCGGTCTCCAACAGTTTCTGTTGAAGCAATTCACACGCATTGGTTACTCTCTGACAAGCAAAAAACTTGTGTTGTATTGTTTCCACGTGTGCGCCACAATAGGTACATGATTCTCCATCTGTGCGCCTCATTTTGAAGAGTAGTCGACGGTGCGGGATTTTCTGATTTACCCACATGTACAGCACGCTCCGATGAGAAGAAGGTAGGTCCCGATCGGATATGTTTTTCCAAATCCGAACCCAATTCACATTGGGATTTTCTGTCTCCACTTTTGGCCTTTCTGTACGCTCGACAAAAAAGTGGTGAATGAGATCGGCGGAAGGGTGTTGGTGTGTTTGGAAGGGTAAGTTTCTAACGTTTTTAAGGAGTAGTTTTAGGCAGGGAAGGTCGTGAAGGAGGATTGCTTGTGGAGGATTTGCTAGGTTTAGAAAGGAATTATAATATGGGATGGAGTCGATCTCGCGAAGATGACGGTTGATCAGCAGAGCGCTGCATTTCATTGCTGGTATGTGCAGTTTGATACCACCACTTCCCTTGTCGCGTGCAAGTTGCTGCATTGGTACGGTCGCAGAAACACCACGGAAGAGATATCGTCGCATTGTTGCCGTTACTTTCGCTACATGTGCTGCTGTAGGGGCTAGGTGGGCCGCAATGTACCACATTCTAGATGACAAGAATGTATTTAGTAGTGTCACCTTTTGATGAAGTACCAAGCTGCGCTGGGAGTGCATCCAAACTTGGCGTGAAAAGTTTGATACGAGTGTGTCCCAGTTTATCTTCACCATCTCCGCAATAGAGTTCACAAAAACGACACCGAGAATTTTTATTGTGTTTTCTGTGCGCAGCCACGGCACAGTGAGTGTGCCATCGATTTGGCCAACGTCTATTGCTGTCGTTTTAGCTTCATTTAAACGTGCGCCAGCTATCCGTTCAAAACGTCTGAACAGATCTCGCATTACGTTCAGCTGCTCTGCATTCGTGACGATTGCACTGATGTCATCAGCGTAGGCAACAATCAAATTCCCCTCACACGCTTGTTCCAACCGCCGTAGAAGAGGGTGCAGGTATAACACAAATAAATGCATAGAAAGAGGATCTCCTTGTCTGACCGATCGCTGTATCGGGAAGGGTGCTGACAGAGAGCCGTTGATGAGCAAACGGGACGTAGACGATTCTGCTATACGAGCCAGTAAATTCAACATTTCTGGATCGAAGCCCAAACTATGCATTGTGCGGAACAAAAAACCGTGATCGACTCGATCAAAAGCATGATCCAAATCAAATCCGATCAACTTGGCAGAGCGACCATTCGCTTTCAGATACGCAATTTTATCTTTGATTGCAAGTGTTGCCTGGAAAATATTTTTTCCAGTGTTGGAGCATTTTTGTGAAACAGTCAAAATATTGTGACAGCGGATCACATTATCGAGTCGCTTTTTCAATATTCTAGATAGAATTTTATAGTCAAAGTTGACTAAGCTGATCGGTCGGTATGATCGTGCGGTTTCTCCTGCACCACGTTTTTTCACCAACACGATCACACCATCGACGAAAGTCGAGGGGAAGTTCAATCGGAGTGCTTCATTCATGATCAAATTGAGCTCTCGGTGTATCACATCGAAAGCCCTCAGATAAAATTCTTTGGGCAGACCGTCGGGTCCCGGGGATTTTTTTGACGCGCTCGTTCGTATAGCCGAAAGAATGTCGGCTGTCGTAATTTCGCTCATACAGGCAGCACTTACCTCATCTCGCTCTGGGATAACTCTCTCGCATTCGAAGGCGTCTCCTTCTTCGACATTCTCCCGTGCATAGAGGTTGGTGAAATAGTGCAGCATGTGATCTCGTATGGCATCTGGTCCGTCGATTATTTCGTCATCTTCGTTTTTCAGTCGCTCAATGATGGTATTTTTCCTCGTTCTTTCTCCGAGCTGAAATGTTGACAGTGGTTCGCCAGCAACCAGCGTTTCGTTTATTCGGATAAACATTTCAGAAAAGCGACGCTGATGCGAGAGCAATTGGGCTTTTAACTTGTTGATGGTTACAAGCATGGTTCGATTGTTGTGGTAGCCGTCGTATGCTTGTCGAAGCAGCTCGTAAAGACGTTGTTGTTCGCGGTGGAATGAATCCAACGCAAGTTTTGATTTCCATCGAAAGAAAGATTTAATATGCGGCTTTGCATACGACATCCACCATTCCATCCACGTTCGATAATTTCGGCGTTGACGGGTCCAGTACTGCCAACGTATCTGGAGCTCTTCGATGTTTTCGGCAGTTAGCAGGTGAGGACGGAGGGACCAGAAGCCACGACCAGGGGGTCTGTCGGAGAGGGGAATGCACATCCTCGCAGTTACCGCTTTGTGGTCGGTGAAGCAACAGACGTGAACTGCTGTAGCTCTCAAATGCTCTCGGAGGCTGGTACTCACATAGAGCCGATATAGTCTAGACGAGGAGTTGTGGGTAATGTATGTGTAGCCCGTTTCACGTGAACGAAGCTGTTGCCAAACATCGTGTAGCCGTAGTTGCTGTACTGTTGATTGGAGCGCGGGGCTTGAGTTGGCACCCGTAGCGTCGCATTGCCTAATCACACAGTTAAAATCCCCACCGAGGATGACGTGATCGGTGCGATGCCGTAGGTAATATGCAACGGTGTTGTTGTAGAATCGTTCCCGCTCGGCACGAAGAACCGATCCCGATGGAGCATACACATTACACAAAGTAGTATTCTGTACTCGTAGAGCAAGCAGTCTGCCATCTAGACTTTTCTCGACGTGTGAGTATTTGATGTGCTGTTTTAAAGCAATCGCTGTTCCTCTTCGCGCATGATCGACGTTGCATATGACATTGTAACCGGGTAGGGCAAGATGGTCGTTCTCAACCTCCTGCAGAAAAACTATGTCGAGATCGGTCGTTCGAATGAATGTACGGAGAGCGTTTATTTTTGTTGTGTTGGTGATCGTGTTAATGTTGATGGTGCCGATGTTTACACTCGTAAGATCCATTACTGTGTATTATCGTCCCCCGAGCCTCGAACGTGTTCGTTGGAGTCGCTATGACGCATCTTTTTCCCCGGCGGGGATCGTCTGCTTCGCAAACGTCGGTTGCTGTTTGAATCGTTCGAAACATGAGAAGAGTCCGTATCATTGCCATCTGTCTTGCGAGCTGCTGCTGAGTTGCCGATTGGGGTTGAAATCGGCATATTTTGGAGAACGGATTGTGCGCCGGCTAATACAGGCATGGGAGGTGCCATCATGGTTGTTTGCTGTGTTGGAATGATTCGTTTCTCTTTCGGTTTGGCGGCGATTTCGTTCGCCGAGGTTGGTTGTAGCTGCGATTGTTGTTGTTTGGGCGGGGGGTTGTTCGGCCTAGCCGGTCTTTGCTGCAATGCTGATTGCTTTGCTACGTTGGCATACGATTGGTCTGCTGCAAGTTTTTGAACCAGCAGTTTTTTATTTTGCACACACGGAATTCCGACATGCACAAACTCTTGGCAGTGCAAACAGGTCTGCCGCTGCCCCTTGTACGCCACTGCCGTGTCTTCCCCGCGAATCGTCACGAGGGAAGGGATGTTTTTCTTTACCACCATTCTTGCGATACGCACACCAGTCTTAATACCAGCGAATGCGGTTCGTTCGTCCCACAAGAGGTCCCGAATATTGACGATGTCTCCGTATTCGGTGAGAAATTCGGCGATCTCGTCATTCGAGATTTTATTCGAGAGATCGAACAAACGCACCTCCACTGCTCCGTCCTCCATCAAGATCCGAAGTTTGTAGGCCTTGCCATCAAACACGAATTCGTGCTTGTTGTCGTGTTGACGCACGATGTCCTCGGCGAGTTCGAGGTTGTTCACCTCCACGAAGGTGCAGCCTAGCCGCCTGCTTGGCTGGAGAAGAAGAACACTTTCTCGCGTGAGACCGAGTTCTTTCCCGATGAATTTATGAATTTCATCATGGGAAAGTTGTCTCGGAAATTGCGAGTAATCTACGCGAAAAGTATTTTCGCGGCGCGGCATCGCGGAACACGGCGACGCGATTTATTGTTCGATACTTGTAGCGGCGATGTTTTAAATCGACAAAAACGTAGGGATAGTTCGTGAACGACTTCCGAAATTCGCTCTGCTCGAGAATATCGACTGATCGGCTTGGAAGTTGAGCGCTAACTGAGAAATCAAAAAATTACGGTATGAGGTTTTTTAGAGTTTTCAAGATCTTCATTTGTCCAGCGTGGTACCAGAAACATAGATGCTCATTACTCAAAGACGGCTGCACCAAATTGCTTCATTTTTTCACAACATACTCGCATTAATATATCATTCCATGGAGTGAATATCCGAATACGATAAAAATTTTGTAGCCTGAGATATTTACGTGGGTTATGGCTACGCGTCGGTCCCCCAAGGAATTTTGGAATATCTCCGGATCCAGATGATCAATTATCAATATCGACACATATTTTTAAACTAGAAGAGTATTTTGACGGCTTGCGAAAAAATGGTGCAAAAATATCGAGAAACAAAAAAGTTATCGCGATTTGAATTTTTTTTAGCGGTGAAAAATGAAGCTGACGGTAGAGGGGTTAAAGGCCGGACCTCTTGGGCCTCCTGTAACGTGTTTGTTTTCCCCATTGTTTGCACAGATTAGACATGTTGGTGTTATTGCGCCGTATGGCAGTCTTGTGCCTTATGGCCTTCCTCTTCAAACCTTCTACATAGTTTGCTTCTGCCTGGCCCATTGTAGAACCTTTGCAATATGACCAATACTGAGACCCTTTGATGCACGCTACCAGCCGATAGTGTTCAGACACACTAAGCGTATAAACCGACCAGCCGTCTTAGATCTTGTCAGCCTGACCGAGGCTACTTGTATGATCCTTTATTCATACGAATCGTCATTGAAACGCTACCCAATGCACACTGCTGCTGCATTATGTTAGAGATTCCTTCAAGTTTTTTTGCAGATATTCCTTCCATGAAGAAATTTTTGGAGAAATCCGTAGATAAATTCCTAGAAAAATAGTTGTAAGAATTCCAGGAAGAGAAGGAACTCCTGTGACAAATCCTGAAGGAATCTCTGGAGCAATAACTGTTAGAAAAATCTCAGAAGGATTACCTGGACAAATTTCTGAAGGAATCCTTGGTGATGTTTTTGGAGAAATTCCTGGAGTATCCGTGGAAAAATTTCCTGAAGAATTACTGTAGAGATTTTGCTGGAGAAATCTCTGTCTATTTTCTTCTGGAAAAATTCCTGAAATAATACTTGGACGAATTGCCTGGAAAAATCTCTGGAAATTTTTTTTTGAGGAATCACTGCACTGTGTTTTATTTTCTCGATTTCATGCGCTTTTTGAATAGCGCCCAAACCGTTGATTTTAGTGATATAGTTTATTCGGAGAAGTTTCTTGGTATATTAAAGCGCAACTTTTGACGGAAAAAGTTTTGTGATCAATCCACCTAGCAGTGAGATAGAAAAATCATTTTTTCAAAACATTTAGATAGACATATGGTGTCCTCGGCAAAGTTGTAGAATTGGGCATTTGAAACAACTTTGTCCAAGACACGATTTTTTTTATCTCATATACTTTTTGAGATACAGCTAAACCTCCATGAGTCGATGTTCCATTACTCGATATCGACTCATGGAACCATACTAAAAACCAAATTTCATGGTTACTATGATGGTCCCCTCAAACGGCTTTCCATAGCATTGATGTTCCATAACTCGATATTTCCGTGAGTCGATGGTCCCTTAAATATCGACTCATGGAGGGTTGACTGTATATGCCGTTGTATGTGAATGGCCGCTAAAAATCATACTTTTTATCATAACATTTTTCCCAGATTTTTAACATTTTCTTGTATTTTGTACAAAGTTGTTTGTCATAAGAAAACCCGAGTTTTTGCTGAACATATTATCACTCTATCTTTTGAAGTAACAAAATTATTCATGAATTACTCTTTTTTCAAGGAAGTTGAGGCCTCTATTACTGGCTTCGGCGCAAAATGGCGCAGACAACTCTTACAAACCATGAAAGTACCATATCTCCACTTTCGGCCTTTGATAAAAACTTTTGTCTATAAGCGTCTTTGCACGGGTTTTTACTATGAAACTAATAAGCCTTATTAAAACGAATTCGATCGATAATTCTTATTTTTTTAAGAGATAGAGAGCAAAAACACGCATCTTAAGATGTTTAACTACTTTGTAGAATACATGAGGAATGTTAAAAATCTTGTAAAAGAGTTACGAAATTTTCAACATAAAGTACACAAATTTGTATGAAAAAACTCGTTTAAAATCATTTTCGTTCATAACTTTCTACTTAAATTTTTAACATTTTTCATGTCTTCCACAAAGTTTTTAAACATCTTAAAATGCGTGTTTTTGCTGAACATCGCATCTCTCTATCTCTTAAAGTAAAAGAATTATCGATTGAGTTCGTTTTAATAAAACCCATGCAAAGACGCTTATAGACAATAATATAGGGAAACGTTATGGGTATTCCTTCAAAAAAAAAAAAAAAAAAAAAATCAAATGGGTATTCCTTCAGGAAAACCTCCAGGAATCCTTCATGAATTCCTCTCGAAATGTCTCCAGAGACTCTTCCAGATATGTCTCCAGGAATTCATTCGGAGATTCCTTCAGGGATTTTACCAGAAACTCCTCCAAGATAATCTCTCCCGTAATCTCTATAGGTATTTCTAAAGGGATTCCTATATGTAGAGATTTTGCAAGGAGTTCCTGCAGGAATATCTCCAGTGAAAGAAATCACCAGTATTCATCCAGTAAAATCTTTAATGGGGATCTTCCAGGAATTTCTGCAAGGATTCCTCTAGGATTGTTTCAGGAAAACTCCGATTTTTCACGGACATTTTTTCAGGGATTTTTAAAGCAATTTGTCCTTGTATTCTTTCAGAGATTTCTCTAGAACATCTTTCAGAGACTTCTCCAATAATTCCTATAGGAAAATCTCTACAAAGGTTTTAGCAAAAATATCTTTAAGGCATTCTCCAGGAGTTACACTAGGATAATCTCTTCTAGCATTACTCAAGATATTTATCTAGTAATCTCTCCAGAGTTTCATACGAGGATGCATAAATACCACAGAGAACAGACATGGAGGCTCGAACAAAATTTCATCTGAACCATGTGTAAAGGTTCGAATCAACCATCAGCGCCGCCAACGCAGACAGCCCGACATACAAACTCGTTTCGACAACACGATGTCACTAGTGAACGTCAAAATGCATTAGCACACAAAGCAACGCTAGCGACAAGTGGCAATTTTTGATATCGACACGAGCGCCAAAGTGTAAAAGCGGCAAATTTGTAGCGTTCTCAATCTGACGACAGCGCCACGTAACAGGAGCATAACGACACACTTTGAAATGACCAGTACAATGGTTTACACACGCTGACGAGAAAAGATGAACGTCTGTTCTCTGTGGCTTTACAAAGATATCCCCAAGTAGTCATCTCGAGATTCTTCCAGGAGTTGTCCCGAAGATTTTTTTCCAGGTTTCTTCCACGACTTGCTCCAGAGATTTTACTAGGAATTCCTCCGGGGATTTCATCAGGAACTCCTCCAGGAGTTCTATAAATCCTCAATGGATTCCTCAAGAATTTCATCCAGGAATTCTTCCAAAGTTACTACCAGGAAAATTGCTGCATGATTTACTCCAAGAATCTCTCCAGTTAATCCTACAGGGAGTTCCCTGAGATTTCTCGAGAGATTCGTTCTGGACGTCCAAAAACGCATCCAGGGATTTCTGTAAGAGTTCCTCTTGGAATTCTTCCAGAGATTATCCCATGAATTCCTGCAGGAATTTCATCAGGAATTATCCTAACAATTTCTATAGGAATCACATTAGAAGAATGTACACAAAAATTCCACCAGTAAAATCTCGACATCAATTTTTGTTTGGAAAATCTCTTCATCGATTCCTCCGTAGATTTCAGCTGTGATTTCTATAAACATTTCTCGATGGACTCCTCTAAGGATAATTCCAAGGTTTTTTTTCATAAAAAACTCTACATGGGGTTTTCGCGGGATTTCTCTATGGATTCATCCATTCAAATCTCTACAGTGCGCTTACTGGGATTCTCTAGGGATTCCTTCAGAGACGCTTCCAACAGGAGTTTCTCCAGAGATTCCTCCAGGTATTAATCTGGGAAAATCTTTTCAGGAATTCCCGCAGATATTTCTCTAGTTTTTTTTTCAGGAATTCTTCCAAGGCTCCAGAAAATATCTCGGATGGCTTCCTCTATAAATTGCTCCAAGGTTGAGCTGGCAGATAGGGGCCCAGATAGCCGTAGCGGTAAACGCGCAGCTATTCAGCAAGACCAAGCTGAGGGTCGTGGGTTCGAATCCCACCGGTCAAGGATCTTTTCGGGTTGGAAATTTTCTCGACTTCCCAGGGCATAGAGTATCTTCGTACCTGCCACACGATATACACATGCTAAAATGGTCATTGGCATAGTAAGCTCTCAGTAAATAACTGTGGAAGTGCTCATAAGAACACTAAGCTGAGAAGCAGGCTCTGTCCCAATGGAGACGTAACGCCAGAAAGAAGAAGAAGATGAGCTGGCAGATAATCACTTTAATGAAATATGCTTTTCGTCTACGCAGTCTTTTAAATACAAAAAACGTTGAGAAATTAAAGACTACGTAGCCGAAAGGCATGTTTCATGTTCCAGGGATTTCTGCAGAAATTCATCCAGAGATTTCCTCGAGAATCCCTCCGTTGGCTCATGCAAGAATTTCTCCAGGATTTTTTCCAGAAATTTCACCGAGGATTCCTCTAGAGATATGTTTAAGTTTGTTCAAGGAATACAGTCAACCCTCCAGGAACTTACCCGGGGATTCTTCAAAAAAACTTCTTCAGTAAAGGAATCTCAAGAAAATCTTTACAAAATCGGGGTGGAAACCTGGAGAACCTCTTAATTAGTTTGATGAAATCCCTGGAGAAATTCATGGGTGAATCTCTGTAGGATGTTATAAAGGAATTCTTAGAGGAATCCCCGGAGGATTTTTTGGAGGTCCAGAACGAATCTCTGAAGAAATTTCAAAACGGTATCCCTGAATTACCTGGAATCATCGTAAGAATAATTCATGTAGTGAATTTCCTGAGAGAATTCCTGAAGAAAACTCTTGAGGAATCTCCATAGGAATTTATGAAGTTATTTCTTGTAGAATCCTTAGATTAATTTTCTGTGGAATCTCCAGAAGAATTCCTGTAGGGATCTTTGGAGAAAATCTCAGAAAGAATGTCTAGAAAAATATCGAGAGGAAATATTTGAAGTAACCCTTTAAGAAATTCTATTAGTGTCACCTGGAGAAAGTCTTGAGAACATCTCTGGAAAGATCACTATAAAAATTTACCTAGAGGAATTGTTATGTATTTCTGGATGAATTTTTGGAGGGATATAATGAGAGATCACTTGAAGAATCTTTGGAAGAATCTCTGAAGGAGTAATAATTCTTGAAAAAGTTTTGTAGCCGACACTGGCCGATCCAGTTAAAAATCATGCGGCTTTAGCGCCACTTCGTTATGAGACCGTAGTCTAATTTTCCCGGTTGAGACTCGTTCAGGTCGAGTCCATTCAAAATCTTCAGATACTCGAGATCGAAGTGGACACGGAACAAGCAGTCCGTAGTGCTAATTCTCAGCCAAATACACTCCCGTGCAAAAGTTTGGGTTCACCCCCTAAAAAACATACAAAAGTGTTTTGTACATATCTCTGTGATTACACTTCCAATTGAAATTCTTTAAGCCGCATTCGAAAGGCAAAGAGTTTTTCTTACTTCGTATGTATTTTTCCAAAAACATTTTTTGAATTTTGTATACTACATTTTTACTTAAAGTTGTGATATTTTTCAAAAAACACATTGAAAAATCATATCCAATTTCCTCAGCATTGGGTCGACCAAAATTTTTAATCAAAGTGTCATTAGAATCGTAATCTTATATTCTTTGAAGAGACCCCACGAAATTTTGGCGGAAAAATCTGGAAAGTATTCAAAATCAATGAAACAGTCATTCAAGTCATCGTGCAAAAGTTTGGGTTCACCTGAGAAGCACGCACATCATTTTTGTCAATGTCTCTGCCATTTTTCAACCGATTTTAATAGTTTAAAGCTTTTTTGAGCGCAAATAATGGCGCGTACATGATTGGTTTGAGATTTCACAGATTTAAGTAAGTTCAGGTGAACCTAAACTTTTGCACGATACACCATACTGAGGGGTGAACCCAAACTTTTGCACGATGACTTGACTGACTGTTTCATTGATTTTGAATACTTTTCAGATTTTTCCACTAAAGTTTCGTGGGGTCTCTTCAAAGAATATAAGATTGCGATTCTAATGACACTTTGATTAAAAATTTTGGTCGACCCAATGCTGAGCAAATTAGATATGATTTTTCAGTGTGTTTTTGGAAAAATGTCACAACTTCAAGTAAAAATTTAGTATACAAAGTTCATAGAATGTTTTTGAAAAAATACATACGAAGTAAGAATAACTCTTTGCCTTTCGAATGCGACTTAGAGAGTTTCAATTGGACGTGTAATCACAGAGATATGGACAGAACACTTTGGCATGTTTTTTAGGGGGTGAACCCAAACTTATGCACGGGAGTGTAAAAGAATCGCTGCCGACACTACGCGGCTGTCTAGGCTGATCAGGATTATATTGATGATAAATTCCTGACGTGCTCAACCAGTCATCAAATGTAAAAGATAGAGTTAGTAGTATTGAATCAGGTTGTCAAATGTGATTGAAATGTTGCGCGATTCCAATTTGCAGTACACAGAAACTGCCATGTACTTAATAAGTCGATGGAACGTAAGTATAATTTTACGTAAATTGAATCTGAGCCAAGCCTTAGCTCACGAGAATATAAACCAGCAAGAGTTCAACCTCAAGAGCAAAGACATCAGAGTAACACACAATATTGTTTGATATGTTCTTTTGGTTTAGTAGTAGCTTCAAGTTTCGAAATTTTTAAAATAATCCTAGAACAACGCATAGCAGAATTCACATAAATAGAAACGACGAGACTATAAGTTGCAGTGTACACAAAGTATCGCACAGATGTAGAACAATTGTATTTGCCGTTGTGATCATTAGACTTTGCTATAATACCGTCACAATACCGCCACAGATCTTTTGTACACAAAAGTACCCTGGTTAAGTTTTAGCGTGGCCCCAAAAAAAGCACGTATCGCAGAGAATGCTTCAAGTTTTTAAGGGCATGATGCTTCGTGAAAAGGGGTACTCTTTGTACTAAATGCAAGCAGTAAACAGTTTCATAGAGCTTTTTATAGCCTGACGCGACGCTAAAGAGCATGCCACCAGCTACGGCCGGGATGGAGTTATTTGGCAAAAACCATCAGAGGCAGAGCCGTATTACAGGTCATAAAACTAGATCTTAGTAAAAAAATAAATTAAGTCATATTTGACAGATATTTCTACTAGGTAAAGAAACACCCAGTTTTCTACTTGCGTCTACTAGCAATCCAAGTAAGGCAACATTCAAGGCAGCATGTCGAATACTAAACCATATCCGACTCTGGTGACAACCCCCCGTATGGCAGTCAAGTCATGCATGCGCTAGCCAAAAGGCAGAAAAAAGGAACCGTTGTCCTATTATGTTCCTGATGGTCCCAACATGGCTGCTCGCTTTCATTTTATGAGCCGGCTATGGCTGGGATGCTCTTTCCGGTAGGATCCACTACTGGTCTGGGGCTAGGGTTACCAGACGTACTCTTTTTAGAGTACATGTACTCTTTTTAGCCTTGAAAATTTGTGTACTATTCTTTTTTGCTAAAGAGGCTCGTGTGTACTCTTTTTCAGATGCTACCGAGAAGCCATACTAATAAAATGATTTGTTAAATAAACCAGATTAATATTTTTTCCCTTCTTCCGCCGATTTTCGGCAAGTACTGGTTGAATCGAATTTGTGCTATTAGTTGATGCTAATTTATCTAACTTAAAATTTACATAAATGAACTAATGGTAATATAATTGATTTGCAGCTAAATATTGTAAGTGATTTTGAATAATTTCAAGTACTTTCATTAGAAATGTCGCTTTGTCAAACCAGTTATTGAACAAAGATGTGTAAATGCAATGTAAAATATATAGCATCCAGAGCTGTTAAATCTCATTAATATCATATGACTTTGACAATTAAATATTGCTAATATCATCCTTCTCTGGGTAAAAGACACCGGCATTTTTTTCCCATTGCAAGGATGTTATAAGCATTTGAAAGTTTTAAACAATTTGATATTTAACAGCATCACAAACACACAAACGAATTATTAAATCTACCTAACTTTCATCAATTATTATGTTAAAAAAATTGAAGACATCAAGTTTCTTTTCTGATCAAAAATATCAAAATTCGCACTAATTATATCTCTCTTGTGTGGTTTCCTTTACTATTGTATTTAAACACAGTTTTGCTAAATACTGAAAAAAGATTTTATGAACAAACTTTATTTTAAAGACAATATTACAACAAGAAGTCGAATGGGTTTTTTTGTAATATACGTTAATATACAAAATATGGAATAAATTAATCTTGTTGCTCATAGCAAATATCCAGTTTAGAAACAAGCATACTACAGAATTGGAGAATGAAACCATGTTTAAATTTCAAGAAATCTATAATGAAAAGTTGAAATTAGTGTCTCTCTGCGATAAAACTGTAGAAAAGTGGCTGTGATTGCAGATTCAACAGAATCTGACAATTGTTTGCATTATTTAGGCGCGAAAAACTCGTAATTAGTAAACATGTTATCCTTTTTTCAAACTCTAACTTTTAGACGCCAATAAGGTTAATGCGACAAAAGGCTCCAGAATAAGAAAAAAAAAACAAAACTAGTCAGGACAAGAAAATTAAACCAATTGCATTAGTAAAAAGCACATTTTTAATTTCCCAGGATAGGCTAGGTGTGCTCTTTGGTACTTTTCACAAAATTGAAAAAATGTACTCTTTCCGATGAGAGCAAATATGGTAACCCTATCTGGGGCCCTTCCCACAATTTAACAGCTTCGGTGACAACACCAGGGCTTGCGCCCTCCCTTTGCTGGACAGGACTGGTCCGTCGCGGCAGTTTACTACGGTTTTATGCGTTTTTCATTGAGCTCTATTTATCTACGATCTCAATTTTAAAGAGTATAACTCTGTGCTGGGCCACAACAGAGAGACGCAGTGGGTTAAACGAAGCCCATCAACGGATGAAATGCGGGGCCTGATGGCTGCGGAGATGCATGGGATTTAGCCGGTCGTATAGCTGCGCTGCCGGGAATAATACAGTTCACTAGAACGCATGAACTGCTGCTGCTGCTGCAGCTGGGATGCGAGAAATGGATGGACAGAGTCCCCCATGCGAGAGGATGTTCTATCGTGTGACATTGAATACACAGATAGGGGGACAGGACGTCCATTTAAAGGTCAACGGGACTGTTTTTATTAAAGATCAAAGATTAGTTTGTTGATACACATGCAATATGTGTGAATGGGGTTGTATGACTTCCTTTGTCTATGCAATGTCATCGCTTGTAAACATGGCACCGTTTGATCTTTGGGTTTAAGTAACATTGTGAGATAAACAAATAGTCTTTCTTGTTGTTGATTCGATGGGTGGATTTATGATTTGTAATATTCGATGGAGTTGTATGAAAATTGAATTGTTTGTCTTTCTTGCATAACAAAGTGGTGATAATGGTGCACCGAAAAACTAATTGCAATCATCAAATGTTGCAGGTGTTTGAAATACTGTAAGTGTTTAAAAATAATTGAATATTAGAAAGTTCAATTTCGAGTATTCTGAGCATGTAAGGCCGAAATTTTCGGACAAATTTTGCATTCACGATTTTCAAACACCATTCTATCTCAACATCCATCTCTCCATCTAATTTCTATATATTTCCATATCTTTGTATCCATTCTTATCTCCATCTCTTCAAATGTACATCTCCATCTCCATCTCCATCTCCATCTCCATCTCCATCTCCATCTCCATCTCCATCTCCATCTCCATCTCCATCTCCATCTCCATCTCCATCTCCATCTCCATCTCCATCTCCATCTCCATCTCCATCTCCATCTCCATCTCCATCTCCATCTCCATCTCCATCTCCATCTCCATCTCCATCTCCATCTCCATCTCCATCTCCATCTCCATCTCCATCTCCATCTCCATCTCCATCTCCATCTCCATCTCCATCTCCATCTCCATCTCCATCTCCATCTCCATCTCCATCTCCATCTCCATCTCCATCTCCATCTCCATCTCCATCTCCATCTCCATCTCCATCTCCATCTCCATCTCCATCTCCATCTCCATCTCCATCTCCATCTCCATCTCCATCTCCATCTCCATCTCCATCTCCATCTCCATCTCCATCTCCATCTCCATCTCCATCTCCATCTCCACTCCATCTCCATCTCCATCTCCATCTCCATCTCCATCTCCATCTCCATCTCCATCTCCATCTCCATCTCCATCTCCATCTCCATCTCCATCTCCATCTCCATCTCCATCTCCATCTCCATCTCCATCTCCATCTCCATCTCCATCTCCATCTCCATCTCCATCTCCATCTCCATCTCCATCTCCATCTCCATCTCCATCTCCATCTCCATCTCCATCTCCATCTCCATCTCCATCTCCATCTCCATCTCCATCTCCATCTCCATCTCCATCTCCATCTCCATCTCCATCTCCATCTCCATCTCCATCTCCATCTCCATCTCCATCTCCATCTCCATCTCCATCTCCATCTCCATCTCCATCTCCATCTCCATCTCCATCTCCATCTCCATCTCCATCTCCATCTCCATCTCCATCTCCATCTCCATCTCCATCTCCATCTCCATCTCCATCTCCATCTCCATCTCCATCTCCATCTCCATCTCCATCTCCATCTCCATCTCCATCTCCATCTCCATCTCCATCTCCATCTCCATCTCCATCTCCATCTCCATCTCCATCTCCATCTCCATCTCCATCTCCATCTCCATCTCCATCTCCATCTCCATCTCCATCTCCATCTCCATCTCCATCTCCATCTCCATCTCCATCTCCATCTCCATCTCCATATTACCGATACTACTCTAGGCCCGCTCTACTCGGTCTAGTCCCCGACGAAGGATCTAGCCTACTCCGATCGCGACCGGAGCACTCTGGTCTTCTCGCTATCTCCTTTTCAGTGACAACATAATCTGAGCTATCCCTCTGTTCACCGCATTCCAAGTGCTTTCATGTTGGCACATGTTCTGCACGATGTCGTCCACATTTAGGACACTTGCGGTTTCTTACATCATCTCGGTTCGTAAGTCCCTGAATCGAAGTCGGTCGAACATGCTCCGGTGTCTCCTCGATATTTCGACAGGCCGGGCAATGTGGAGACTCGGCGTGTCCCAGTCTGTGCATATGATTCCGGAAGTATCCATGGCCTGACAGGTAATGGGTCAAGAAAAAGTTAACTTCTCCATGTTTTCTGGTCGTCCACAACGACACGTTAGAAATAAGCCTGTGGGTCCACCTTCCTTTCTGCGAGTTATTCCACTCCTGCTGCCACTTGCCCATTGTATGTTATTCCTCACATCCCTTGTGTCCCTTTGCTGGTAGCATGCATGTCCTCAGCCAGAGCGATGCAGATGGGGATCATTTCGGCGCTAACGCATACTGCCTCCGACGATATAGTGTGATATGCACTAGCTACCTGTATAGCCATGAGTCGGAACGTACCTGCTAGCTTCTCTCGGTTACGTTTGGTTCCCAACGTTGCAGCCCAAGCCGGGACTACGCTCTTCAGTATGAACGATGATACGGTCGTCAGAAGACGCCTGGTACTGGTTCTTGGTCCTCCAATGATGGGCATGATCCTAGCTACAGTGTAAGCAGCTTTCGCTTCCTTTTCGCAGGCATAGTCTACGTAGTAGAGATGGTCGGGTTTCACATTTTTCAAACCCGAACCCGACCCGTACCCGACTTATTTTATTTCTTCAAACCCGGACCCGACCCGAACCCGAGACAATAATTGAAAAGCAAACCCGGACCCGACCCGAACCCGAAAAAATTTCGCTGTGTAAACCCGAACCCGACCCGAAACCCGAAAAAATTTGTAAGAAAAACCCGAATAAAACCCGAGTTTGAAAAGATAGTAAACTCATCGTTTCTGATGCATAAGGAAGCTTTTAGGTTGTTGCTCTGTTCACAATTCTCACCATACCCGACCTAAACCCGACTCAAACCCGACTTTTTGTAAGCTCGAACCCGACCCGTACCCGATAATTTTGTAGCCTTCAAACCCGACCCGAACCCGAACCCGAAAAATTTCAAATTTTCAAACCCGAACCCGACCCGAACCCGTCGGGTTCGGGTTCGGGTCGGGTTTCGGGTTTGAAAACCCGAGACCCGACCATCTCTACTACGTAGGTGTTGAACTTTAGCCTGTCGTCGACCTTTACTCCAAGGTGATTTAGAGAGCGCTTCGATGAGATTACGTGTCCTCCGATGCTGATCTCAAGCTGCTGAACCGCATTGCAATTGCTGACCAGCACCACCTCTGTTTTGTGATGAGCCAACTGCAACTTGACTTCAGTCATCCACGATTCGATGATGTCTAGCGATTCCGCCGTCAGCATCTCCATCTCCTCCGCAGTCTCGCCAGTTATCGCAAGAACGACGTCATCTGCGAACCCGACTATCTCGACTCCATTCGGCAGTGACAAGGTTAGCACTCCATCGTACATAATATTCCACAGCGTTGGACCAAGTATGGATCCCTGTGGAACTCCCGCCGTTACTCTGGTGGTAACATCCGTCTCTGATTTGTATCGTGAACCAGTACCTGGTTCTTAAAGTAGCTTTGCAGAACTTTACACAGATATTCGGAGACTCGTATTCTGTGTAGGACTGTGGCGATAGCCTCCCAACTGGCACTGTTGAACGCGTTCTTAACATCTATCATTACCACGGAACAAGTTCGATTGCGTCTTCTCTTCTGCTAGGACGCTTTCTCCGAGCACGCGATGACCGTCCGAATAGCATCGACCGTCGAAGTCTTTTTACGGAATCCGTGTAGATCGTCAGCCTGCCGTGTAGATCGTCAGCCTGCCGAGGATGACCTTCTCCAGAAGTTTGCCAAGAGTATCCAGCAAGCATATTAGCCTATATGAAGCAGGATCCCCTGGCGGTTTTCTCGGCTTTTCCATCTGTCTGGGATGAAGACTTCCGCTAGACACTTCTGCAACGCTGTCCTAAATATATCTGGGAACTCCAAGGTTGCTGCCCTTAGCGCTACTTCGGGGATACTAACTGGACCGGGATTTTGAATCGTAATCAGCTCGGCGTTAGAAATTTGGATACCAGTATTTTCTTCATCTACGTCAGCGTACAGAGTGGGTGGCCAATGGCCATGCGTAGGAAAGAGACCGTCCACTATCAATTTCAGTTTGTCGGGGCTCATTTCAGCTGGTGCTACTGGGCCCTTAATCTTCGCCTTCACTACTCGATATGCATTGCCCCAGGGATTTGCGTAAGCTTTCCGGCACAAGTCCATGTAGCAGTTCGATTTATTCGTCGCTATCTCCTGTTTGAACGCGGCTCTGGCCAGTCGGTAGATCACCTTACGTTCTTCCATGCTGGCATGCTCTTCGTCTGAAGTGCTGTTACCCACATCCGGGATAGAGCTGATATCACCTTCACTACCCTCTCACATGCATAATTGGCATGGCTGTTGAAGCTCAGCCGATCATCGATCATCACTCCCAGGTTTATGACCTCCCGCTTTGAGCTAATGGTATATTGTCCAACCGAGATTTTCGCATGCTGCACTGCCTTTCGGTTGCTTATCATCATTGAGTCGGCGCTTGCCTTATTTCTAAGGCAGTCTTGGCCGCCGACAACTCCTTCATAGTCGATTCCGCTTTCTGGGTAACGGCCGCCCATTCCTTGACAGCTAGTCCAAGGGTTTCTTGGATCTTCAGCACCAATTTAACGTGCACATTGCTTCTTTTATCGACGCATTCATGCAATTCGTCCACCAGTTTCTTAGCTGGTACAACTCTCGGTAGCTTTGGTACTTTTTACCATGCACATACCTGAGCCTGTCGCTGCTGCTGAAGCGGTTCCTGCTGTTGTTGAAGCTGCTGTTTTTCCTGGTCGTGTTGCTGTTACCGTAGCTGCGATGGTGGTGATCTCTCTAAACCACTTTTGGCGAAAAGGTTCAACGTGCCTTCTCCGTTTTCAATTAGGCTCTCTTCCATTCTTCAGCGTCCCCTCTCTGGGCCGCTATCATTTTCCGACGTACGTAGTCACGATTCATGATTCCATGGTTATCTTTGCAAGCAGGGAGTTCATGCAATGGGTGACACGATCCTTTATGAGTAACGTGTTCAGAGCCGGATCGGCGTAGATCAGGGTTTGGTTATCCGAGCCTAGTACTCTTCACTTAAGATGAACGGGTTCCGAACGTGTCCAGAGGACTGCAAAGATTTTACCGGAACGGAGGCAATCGTACTATTGGCCTACTCGCCGTTTAAAGTTGGTATCACCCTTCCTTGCTAGGAAAGTAGTCAGATCGGTGTCGCAATATTAGTAATCCGTAATTCGTGTTCTGTCCGTTGTTCAGTCTGTGATCAGTATACACTCCAGAGGGCTAAGGCACTTTGAAAGCGGTTTCAGGTTGCTTATTCAGAGCTACTTGCAGGTATGTGCTTTTTTTGTAGAGATTCAGCAGACCCCACTGCCCCCACCACATCGTAGGTAGATCATGCCTGAGCCCCAGGTCAGACGCTCGGGTACCTCCCGGAGGAAGTGCTAAAGGTGAAATTCCATACGGATGTATGGATGAGCTTCGCTTGTGCTATCTCTATCTTAATCCTCTATCCTCTATCCTCTATCCTCTATCCTCTATCCTCTATCCTCTATCCTCTATCCTCTATCCTCTATCCTATACTCGAGTAACACACATGTTATAATTAAGGTATATCAACTGATATGCACAGTTCGAACGAAACGTGTAAATTTCTGAGACATATAATGCACATAATTGGAGCGTGGAATATCATGGATATTTACATGATGTGTCATGTAAACTTCAATTATATGTCATGTAATCTAGCAGGATCCTGAGTGATTATATGCCATATAACACATTTTTACATTATTTCAAACTGAAATTTACATGACGTTATGTTTACATCGCATAAATGAAGTTTACATGACGTGTAATTTTTATTATTTTTAACTGTGTATGACTAAATATAGTATTATAAGAGCTAATCTGCATCAATCATAAAATGTGAGTTCCCTGGGTATCCTCTATCCTCTATCCCCTATCATAAACATAAATATTATCGACTTGACTCTAAAATGATACTTGGTATGCTACCTCTCAATAAGGACGATTCAATATCAATCGAACTATTCTCATGGAGATGTCATCTGTGTCAATCTTGGGATGCAATATTCATCCTTATCACTACCCGCATCACACAGACAACCACCAAGATAACGATTACCATCAGAGTGCACCCTCAAAACGCTCCATAATTTTCCGCACTGTTAGCAGAGAACCTCAAAACAAATCCAATTTCTATCCAAAAGGAGGAAACTGCCGCCAGGAAGTTGTCTCAGACAAACAAGTTCGAAGCTTACTTCCGCACCACCACGATACGATGATGGTTGGTTGGTTGGGTCCGGAAAAATCTGCCAAAAGTCAAGGACAAAAAGTTTTCCTTCTCGTCCTGTCATCAGCATTTGCCATCTTCGACGACTTTCTGGTCGTCGTCGCAACACACTATGGGCTATTTTGTACGTCATCTCATGTCATATTGATGAACTTACTAATAAGAATTTGATGTTTTGTTTTCAACAAGTCTTTGAGACTTCAAGATCTAGAAGAAATATGGCGATTATGCAGTAGACTGGCCCTTAAACAAAAAAGTTGTAAAACTTAACGGGGCACCCCCTAGATATGAGCCTTAGGGTAAGAAAAACGCTCTCTCAAAATTTCAACTCAATTGGTTGCTCCACCAGCTGGCGCAATCGATATGAAGTTTGTATGGGATATTCGTCTCAAATATATTGAAAATTGAGCCTATGTCACTGTTTCGTTCCGTATACTAATTGTTCGCGTTCAAATAAGCCCAGAATGACAAATACACTAGTTGATACCCTAATGAACATAATTGCAGAAAGTTGTATCTGAATTTGGTCTCATTTTCATTACTTTTTCAGTTGTTGAAAGTTAGGCTTAGATCAGCACTCCCGTACAGTCACTTATATGCATGCGACATGTGCCTCAGCTCGCCCAGCGTCATAGGCGACTATGATGCGCTTAGTGGTTACCTCCAAGCTATGTTGAAGAAATACAAGCAGTATTGCATGATATACTTCAGATGGTTAAAACACCAACTTTCTTAATTTTGATCATGGTACAATCTTCTACAATATTCTTCGCTATTACATCAAGTAGTGTTTTTGACATTCTGGGTCCAATTGAACGCGATCATCAATTTTCCTGAACCAAACAGTAGATGATGTGCTGTTGCTCATATGTTTGAGCTGAAAATCCCATATTAACTTCAATTCAAATGCGCCAGCTCATGGAACGACCAAATGAGCTAAATTTTTCAGAAAGGCTTCCTCTAACCCCAAGAAATAATCCTGGAGGGTGCCCCGTGGAATCATACAACTTTATTTTTCTCCCATACTGAGCTGGGCCAGTCTATTATGCAGAATCTGGTGTTTGCATTGATTTTTTTTATTTTCTTGGAAACTGTAAATTTGACATATTGTATCCATAAAACAACAAGAGATCCTGCTCTGATATTCTAGAAAAAATCCAAAATAAGTGTTTATTTTGGAAACATTTGCATGAAAACCTTATCACACCAAGTAATTTCTTCGATTTTTGGCCACCCGACCGCCCATAGTGCCGTTAGACTTGGGTGCTTGCATCAGCGAACGAGCATTTTCGGCAATCAAAAGTTGCACTTTGCGCCACCCGGGCCGCCGGGAAGAAACTTCGAAAACAGGGCAGAATGGCAACGTATATTCGACAAATTTGACTTCCCTGGGACTTTTCCGACAGTTTGTTGATTTTGTTATTTCAAGCTCTTCGAGGGGCTGACTGACTGGTGGTTGGTCGCCTTCTTGTCGGTCGGAAGTGAAATTTTTCGTTCCTTCCGAGGAGAAATTTTATTTTCTGGAAAACACATCATAGATGCACGTCGTCACCGGGTTTGGGAAGCAATGCAAATTTGCTTTTAACGGAGCACCCGGGAAGACAATATTGACTTTCCAGCACCGACATTGTGTGCTTCTGTGACAGAGTTAATCGCTTCAGTAAACCTTCGGCGATTACGCACCGATTAAGCGAAAATCGTCACAAACAAAACATTTCAGTTAGACCTGTGCGCTGAAATATTTGCAATCGGCGACGGTCACAATTGCCATGGAGCAAATTGAACATAAAAAGGTACAAACTGTAAATAATTTAACCGTTAGAAACATGGTCAATCATTTCAATCACAAGGGGAGACTAGGTACATTTGTTCCCCGGGAGACATTAATCCTATCTTCTTCTTCTTTCTGGCGTTACGTCCCTACTGGGACAGAGCATGCTTCTCAGCAGTATTCTAATGAGCACTTCCACAGTTATTAACTGAGAGCTTACTATGCCAATGACCATTTTTGCATGCGTATATCGTGTGGCAGGTACGAAGATACTTGATGCCCTGGGAAGTCGATAAAATTTCCGACCCGAAAAGATCCTCGACCGGTGGGATTCGAACCCACGACCCTCAGCTTGGTCTTGCTGAATAGCTGCGCGTTTACCGCTACGGCTATCTAGGCTCCTTAATCCTATCTTGTTGTCCCGCAATCTAAAACAGTTTTTTTTACTAACAAGGGAACGTCACGATGGTGTTACACGGGGTTTTCAACCGGACTATTTCTGTTAGATTCTACATGTCGAAATATAAAAAACCCCAAAGCCTTTCGGGTGATGGACCGGTGGTGTAGCCAGGAGGGGCTCTGAATGGGGCAATTTTGTACGTATATTATATTATTATGTTTATTGTAAATTTGACAAAAATATTTTTTCAATATCTATTGTGATGGTAGAGAACAGAATTGACATTGATGTATGTTTAAAATGTATTATCCATGCCATAGGCGCAATCGGGATGGGCTTAGTATTGGTATACTATTCTAATAAAACCAAATTTGTTTTGGTGTCCATAATCCATGTTAGTTATGGACACCATGTTAGAGGACATAGGCTATTATTGTTTGTTATAATGGTAAGACCCGAGCAGTATCTGTTGGTCTCCTGTGTAAGTATAGCTGTTCTTGCAATAACGGAATAGCAACTGCAGGCGAGTAGAATCTGGTTTCAAAATCTTAGCAAAATGATATCAATCTAGGATACTCGACTGGAAGGATTTTAACTGTGATTTTATGGCTTTCTCAGTCTAGGGAAATCAAAACGGAAAGTTTTGTTTTGCCCAACGTTTCGGCACTCTGTATTTGGCCTTTATCAAGGGTAAACTAAAATAGAAAAAACTTATTTTTACAACATTAAACACACAACATAATTAAATTTACACCTACACTGTCTACCGTTTTTCGTTTTTAAGCTTATTGCCGTTATGTTTAAGGGGGGGCTTCTTGTATTCCTATAAATATTGCGTATGTTAACATTGATTACTCGGGACATGTACGATGAGACTTACAATACTATTCATTTGGTTTGGGTGAACGGATTTGGGACACTTTTTCACTATTAAAAATGACATGCACTACACTGATCTACGAGACACTGTTCAACTGTTATTTTGAAGATGGCGTAATGTTACTGTTCTAACTGTTCGAGAGTTTCTGTACTACTATGCTGTGAGTTATTGGTAGCTTGCTCTCTGAGAGAGTTAGCTCTTTTGATAGTGTGTAATATTCCGGCGTAAGCTGTATTGAGGCTATCTACGTCTGTACGGAAATTTACAGTTTTGGGTGTGTTGTGTATGTGGCACATCTCTAACATTGGTAGCGCTGACGATCTTAGAGTACGATCTACTATTGTTGTACTGTCAAGATTGAATGTGTGGTTTTTTTTTTCATGCAACTAGGAGTTTAAAAATCTTCATAGACTGGCCTGTATATGTTCATGCTCATGCCAGTGTAGTTTTTGGCGCGGTGTGGGGTCCACAAAGTGCTTTCCCCACTAAAAACACTCTCCTAGGTTTAGTACCATAACCCTCCGGAACCACCTTCCGGTATTACTTCGGAGGGGAGGCTAACGTGCTGAGCGCACCTCTTCAATTTGTTATTCTACATGCTGAGCCCTTCGGCTCCTGAGCCCTTCGGCTCCTGTTAGCAGTTTTAAACCCGTTCAACCTTGTGCCTCATCCTGAGCCCTTCGGCTCCTCACGTTAGAAATTTGTTAGTACCTATTTTCGCCCATTGGCGACCCGTCAATTTGTTAGTACCTACATGCAACATTATGAGCCCTTCGGTTCCAGTTTGTACACTACTCTGCACTCATTCAGAGCGCGTACTCACACAGTTACGACGACCTTCTCCTTTTCTTTGTTCAGCTGGTAGGATGCCGAGGTCGATCCAACGATTCCGGTTGAGCATAACTTCCGGTTGGTAGGCGCCTCGACTACCCATTACCAGCGTCCCGACGTACTCTACTCGACTAGTCCCCGACGGTGGACCTAGTCTACACCGACGAAGAATTCCCCGGCGGTGAAAATTCTCCCGAGACCGATTCTTCTTTTTCTACGTTTCGAGCCGACCGGAAGGGTGCCGAAGTCAGTCCAGCGATTCCGGTGGAGCCTAGCTTCCGGTTCACAAGTGCCCCGACGACCCTAAAACCGGCGCTATGACACGTCTACTCAACTAGTCCCCGGCGGTGGACCTAGCCTACACCGACGAAGAATTCCCCGGCGATGGAAGTTCTCCCGAGACCGATTCTCCTGCTGCTGCTGCTGCTACTGCTGATCTTCACTTTTTTACGGGACGACCGGTAGGGTGCCGAAGTCAGTCCAGCGATTCCGGTGAAGCTTATCGTCCGGTACACTGGTGCTCATACGACCCGGGACCGGTGCAACGCCGCGTCTACTCAGCTAGTCCCCGGCGGTGCATCTAGCCTACTCCGTCAGAGAGTTCCCCGGCAAAGGAATATCTCCCGAAACCGAGCAGCCATTCTTCCTTTTCATGCGTTCACTCTAGCTAGCAGATCGTTGGTCGCTACGCCACTTCCTCTGAAGCTCGGACATTATTCTCGATACCGTGCTATCGACAGCGTTCCAGATGCCTTCTTCTCGGCACATCTCTTCGACAACGTTATCGACAGTGACTCCTCGCATGTCCCTCCTCACTTCTTCGAACCTAGGACATTCGAAGACTACATGCTCCTGTGTTTCCTCCACATTCTCGCACTACGGAAAACAAGGTGAAGAAGCATGTCCGAACCGATGCAGATACTTCCGGAAACAGCCGTGTCCGGACAGGAACTGCGTCAGATGGAAGTTCACTGAATGTGTGGTGAAGATCTATAATATGTTGTATGAGGGCTGTTTTTGCGTGTATATTGCTGTCTGTAGGGGTATTGGCAATCCTATTGATGTCAGATTTATGTCCACTGATTCGTTTTTTCAGATGATTGGTTGTCATACCGATGTAAACATTGTCACAGTTGTTGCATGGTACCTATCCTATAGATGATGTTATGTTGTTCACTTTGGAGTATTGGATCTTTTACCGGTTTTAGCAAGGATTTTACTGTTTTGATGTTACGTGTTGTTATTTTTATCTGACTGTAGTCTTTTTTCAGGATTGTGGAGATGGTACGAGTGAGCGGTGGGATGTTTGGCATCGATCGATATTTTACTTCGCTGATTTGGTGATGACTAACTTGTTGTGGACTGGTGATTGGCGGATTTCCTGCTGTTCGGTCAATGGTCGAGATGTGTGGGCTAGATGTTGATGTTGGACTTGGTGGCGGCGTTGCAGTGGACGATGGTGGCGGTGGTGGGTGATGGTTGGTCATTTGTGTTGAATGCTGACGGTTCGAATTGTGCTCGGTGGTTGATGTATCATGGTTGGAATGTGCTTGGAGTTTGTTGTGGCTGATGTGGTTGATCATCCTGTTGATTTGAGATGAAGGGTAGTCGGTCTGCCTTAAAATTTGGAAGATTTGGTGTTTGTGCTGTTCTGATGTCGGATTATAGGTGGTTATCTGTTCTCTCGAACAGTTAGAACAGTAACATTACGCCATCTTCAAAATAACAGTTGAACAGTGTCTCGTAGATCAGTGTAGTGCATGTCATTTTTAATAGTGAAAAAGTGTCCCAAATCCGTTCACCCAAACCAAATGAATAGTATTGTAAGTCTCATCGTACATGTCCCGAGTAATCAATGTTAACATATGCAATATTTATAGGAATACAAGAAGCCCCCCCTTAAACAAAACGGCAATAAGCTTAAAAACGAAAAACGGTAAACAGTGTAGGTGTAAATTTAATTATGTTGTGTGTTTTATGTTGTAAAAATATTTTTTTTCTATTTTAGTTTACCCTTGATAAAGGCCAAATACAGAGTGCCGAAACGTTGGGCAAAACAAAACTTTCCGTTTTGATTTCCCTAGACTGAGAAAGCCATAAAATCACAATGATATCAATCAATTTTGTTTTTCATAAAATATTGATAAATGTTTTTGATAACCATTATCTGGATCTGAATCTGGCTTTAAAAAATCTAAATATAATTAAATTCAAGATGATTTTGTTCCTAAAAACTTACAACAATCACATGAAATACTCGATATCGACATATGGAACCATACTGAAACTGAACTTTCCTTGGTTACTATATGATGATCCCTTCAAACAGCTTACCAAAAATAATTTGTTGTGTACTCGATATTTCAATGAATCTATGGTGATCTCAATATTGGCGCATGCAAGTATGACTGTATAAACTTGTTTACCGTTAGCTCGAGAGAAGTCCCTCAAATGGACACCATTAATATGATCATTTACAAGTGAAATGTAAAAAAAAATCAATTTAAACTGAAAACATAGGTAGATAAACATGCGTATATTCTGCAGTTTTCCCCGTTTCGTCAAGGGGGGCATTTTTTTTTTAAATTTGGCATTAGGTTGCGCTTATCTTTTAAAAGTATTGATGACGAAAAGAAGAAAGCTTCCGAGAGTACAACAACCCAGACAACCAGAAGTTGCATGAAAGTTCACGTAATAGCTCGTTTATTCACACAAATTACATCAGACCCGCAAAACACGGTGGATAAAAGCGTCAGACTGATGAGTTCCCTCGCATAAAATGCCTTTTTTCTGGATTCAATTGTACATTTTGTTTCATTCCGTACACTCGTACAATATAATTCGAATCAATCCGTATCAGCTGTCAAATCAACTTTTGTTATCATAAGTTAAGTCGCATAAGATCACAGGTTAGTTCGGTAGAACATTTATGCACGCGCATTGTATGCTATTATTCATCACATAATATATGCACGTACATTGCCTCCACTTTTGTACGTAGAAGGCCTTTTCGCGACATCTTGCAAGTGAATTTTTGCACGTGCAAGGCCTCCAGGTGATTTCGTTATACGTACATTTTGGTTATCTGGGAAGTCACTCTAGTTTGATAATGTTTACATTGTAATGAGCTGATTGGTAAATGGCTGAGCATGGCGTACCACTGGTACTTCGCATACCTGAAGGAATAAAGTAGATCCCTCTGTGCGGTCCTTAGCCTCTTGCCCAGCAACTCCTATCCCTACCTCCTCGCGGTACTGGCCGGGGGGTTTATGGACAAAAGGTCGAAAGGACAAAAGGTCGAAAGACAAAAGGTCGAAAGGACAAAAGGTCGAATATGATTTGTTTGGTGGGAAATTTTTCCTTCTTTGAAAAAAGATTTTCGACCTTTTGTCCCTTCATTTTTGTTCTTCGACCTTTTGTCCTTTCGACCTTTTGTCTTTCGACCTTTTGTCATAGATTCTGGCCGGGGTAGGGAATATCGGGTAACCAACCCCGGTGGGAACTTTGGTCGTATGCTGACAGGGAAGGGGGGTTTGCTTTTGCTTTTGCTTCTGCAAACCTTGAGCGTCTGTACTCCATGTTAGGAGCGGCTCACAACAGCGTCTGTTCCCCATGTCAGGGGCGGCTGATCATCGTCCGAGTACCAGAGAAGGCTCTAAGCTAAACTGTGCGCTATGGTCCTCCGAACATTTAGGGGGAGTGGTCCTCCGGAAATCTAGGGGATTGGTGTCAGGCCCTGCAAGCCAACCGTAAAAAAATCAAGCAACGAATAATCAACGAGAAAATACGAAAATACGGCCGGTTCTTCAACTTCAGCATAATAAACTTTCACACCCCTCACTCCGGAAGCACTGATGATAATAAAGACGCTTTTTACGCGCAGCTCGAACGCGAGTACAACAGCTGCCCAAGCCACGACGTCAAAATCATCATAGGAGATCTAAACGCTCAGGTTGGCCAGGAGGAGGAATTCAGACCGACGATTGGAAAGTTCAGCGCCCACCGGCTGTCGAACGAAAACGGCCTACGACTAATTGATTTTGCCGCCTCCAAGAATATGGCCATTCGTAGCACCTACTTCCAGCGCAGCCTTCCATACCGATACACCTGGAGATCACCACAGCAGACAGAATCGCAAATCTACCACGTTATGATTGATGGACGGCACTTCTCCGACATTATCGACGTCAGGACCTATCATGGCGCTAACATCGACTCTGACCACTATCTGGTGATGGTCAGATTGCGCCCAAAACTTTCCGTCGTTAACAACCTACAGTACCGACGGACGCCCCGGCCTAGAGCGGCTCAAGCAACCGGATGTCGCAGCTTCATACGCGCAGCACCTCGAGGCTGCATTACCGGAAGAGGGTGAGCTGGACGAAGCCCCTCTTGAGGACTGCTGGAGAACAGTAAAAGCAGCCATCAACGATGCAGCTGAGAGCAACGTCGGGTACGTGGGACGGAGTTCGATTTGTTTCGACGAGGAGTGCCAGTAGGTTTTGGAGGAGAAGAATGCAGCGCGGGCGGTCATGCTGCAGCAAGGGACCCGGCAGAACGTGGAACGCTATAAACGGAAACGGCATCAGCAGACCCTTCTCTTTCGGGAGAAAGAACGCCGCCTGGAGGTGACGGAGTGCGAGGAGATGGAACAGCTGTGCCGGTGTCAAGAAACGCGTAAGTTCTATCAGAAGCTCAACGCATCCCGCAACGGCTTCGTGGCGCGAGCCGAGATGTGCAGGGATAAGGATGGGAGAATTCTGACGGACGAGCGTGAGGTGATCGAAAGGTGGAAGCAGCACTTTGACGAGCACCTGAATGACGCTGAGGGCTCAGGCAATAAAGGACGGGACAACGCAGGAAATGCCTTCGTCAGTACTGCGGAAGATGGAAACCAACCAGCCCCACTTTGAGGGAGGTTAAGGATACCATTCACCAGCTCAAGAACAATAAAGCTGCTGGTAAGGATGGTATCGCAGCTGAACTCATAAAGATGGGTCCGGAGAGGCTGGCCATTTGTCTGCACCGGCTGATAGGCACAATCTGGGAAAAAGAACAGCTACCGGAGGAGTGGAAGGAAGGGGTAATACAAAAAAGGCGACAAGTTAGATTGTGAGAACTTTCATGCGATCACCATTCTAAATGCGGCCTACAAAGTATTATCCCAGATCATCTTCCGTCGTCTGTCACCTGTAATAAACGAGTTCGTGGGAAGTAATCAAGCTGGCTTCGTTGACGGCCGATCGACAACGGACCAGATCTTTACTGTACGGCAAATTCTCCAAAAGTGTCGTGAATACCAGGTCCCAACGCATCACCTTTTCATCGATTTCAAGGCGGCAAACGACAGTATCGACCGCGTAGAGCTATGGAAAATCATGGACGAGAACAGCTTTCCCGGGAAGCTCACGAGCCTGGTAAGAGCGACAATGGAAGGTGTGCCATATTGTGTGAAGGTTTCAGGCGAACACTCCAGTTCGTTTGAATCCCTCCGGGGTCTACGACAAGGCGATGGACTTTCGTGCCTGTTGTTCAATATTGCGCTAGAAGGTGTTATGCGGAGAGCCGGGCTTAATAGCCGAGGTACGATTTTTACGAGATCCAGTCAATTTGTTTGCTTTGCGGATGATATGGACATCGTCGGCCGAACATTTGAAGAGGTAGCAGACCTGTACACCCGCCTGAAACGCGAGGCAGCAAAAGTTGGACTGGTGGTGAATGCGGCCAAGACAAAGTACATGCTAGCTGGTGGGGCCGAGCGTGACAGAGCTCGCCTAGGTAGCAGTGTTTCGATAGACGGGGATACTTTCGAGGTGGTCGACGAGGTCGTCTACCTTGGATCCTTGCTGACGGCTGACAATAACGTTAGCCGTGAAATACGGAGGCGCATCATCAGTCGAAGTCGGGCCTACTATGGCCTCCAGAAGAAGCTGCGGTCAAAAAAGATTCACACCCGCACCAAATGTATCATGTACAAAACGCTCATTAGGCCGGTAGTCCTCCACGGGCATGAAACATGGACGATGCTCGAGGAGGACTTGCAAGCACTTGAAGTCTTCGAACGTCGGGTGCTTAGGACGATCTTCGGCGGAGTGCAGGAGAACGGTGTGTGGCGGCGAAGGATGAACCACGAGCTCGCCCAACTCTACGGCGAACCCAGTATCCAGAAGGTGGCCAAAGCTGGAAGGATACGATAGGCAGGGCATATTGTAAGAATGCCGGACAACAGTTCTGTAAAGATGGTGTTCGCTACGGAACCGGTCGGAACAAGAAGACGTGGAGCGCAGCGAGCTAGGTGGATTGACCAAGTGCTCCAAGGATCTGGAGAGTGTAGTTCGAAGTCGAGGATGTAGAAATGCACCCATGAACCGATTGATTTGGCGATATGTTGAGCCGTAAAAAGTTCGCTTAATAAGCGAGTACACTTATCTTTTTTTTACAACCAATTTTTTGGAATATATATCAATAATATGTCAATGATACTAAAAGAGCATAACGTCTCTGAATAATCATAAGGAATTTCATACAAGTAGACTCCAAAAGGCAAAACCTCGTTTTACTAACTAAGCTCCCTCGTTTTACGCACTGACTCAATTTATGCACACCGATCTAGTTCGTAAATTGAAGTTACAGTGCCAGTGTAGTGTGAACATTGGTTGGATTTTTAGCAGTAGAAATCTTTTACAAGTTCGTAACGGTTTCAAACCAGGAAATAGAAAAGGCAAACGTTATCCAACGTCAATTTGACGGTCGTATCTTGGACACAACCTCTTACTTATTTTTTAAGAAATTCATAACAGTTATTTATAACTTTTGTATTTCTTAATGGTTTCCTTATACATATTGTTGTACAAATATTACAAACTTTTTGGCGACATGTTGCGGTGGCGCACAGGTCTTGTCAGCAAGCGATTAAATTCGGCTTGAACGTTATAACAACAGCCAATCTGACCGTTCTGCCCATAGCCAAACAAATCTGCCTAATCTCGAAGTTGAAAAGTGCCCATTCACCCAAATCGATATTGCTCCCCACCTTCATCGTCCTTAGACTAGAGTCCGGATTATTGACGAACCGTGATGTAATCTCAAAACGTACAACTTGGAGCCCCTTTAGACTGGGTGAGAAGTTTATCACACCCGAAAAAGAAAGAAGCTTAGGACTTTTCCTACACGAGGCGGAGATTCCATGTGACTTCGGTTGGAGCTGGGACCGGGCCGCAGAGTGGTCCAGTTTTTAATCTATCAATTACATTATATTAGAGCTATAATAAAAATGCAAATGAATAATAACATCAAGATTAGAAAATGATCAGAATCAAATTCAGCGTGAGTAACCAGTTGGCTACAAATGTGACTAGAGTCGGTTAAGACCAAATCAATCGTAGTAGGATTTCTAGAAGAGGAAAAAACATATACGGCTATCAGGGTATTGAATTGAGAAAAATTCTGAAGAATACTTATCAAATAAAAATCTGCCGTTGGAATTGATTTGCGAATTATTCTATGAGCGATGTTTTGCATTAATGTCACACATATGACAAAAAAAAGAATTATTTCGAGTAAATATCCGCAATTCAGTTAGAAATAAATTAACTTACTGCCCAGTGCATTGAAAAGGCAAATAGGCAGCTTTGAAAGTGTATTAACCAAGCTGTGTTTCAACAGAAACACTTATAATTTCAAAAACTTTGGTTTCAAATGGCGAAAAAAGTTGATGTTTTATACACTTACAAATTATGATAGCCACTCCATCACATGCTCCAGTCAGTTGATCTTTACGATAAACAAAAAAGTTAGGATCTCTTTTGAGTTTTCGATCTAGGTTACAAATAAGTTCCATTAATAACTACGATATTTATGTTAATAGTTTTTATAAAATTAAACACCTCGCCATTTTTACCATTCTAAAATTGAATTGGAATTCAAAATATAATAAAAAAAATATTTCTATCAACAATTTCAAACTCTCTGAATCACTGTGAACCGGTTGAATTGGATCCCACGTCTAGAGGAGACCCCCTCGACACCGACAGACTACAACCGAACGCTTGAAAAATGGCAACCGAAGTGAAAGTAAATATTTTGCCCCAAGATTAGCATTTTTTATTTCCTCTCGGTTTCTTTCCGATTCCTGAGGGACCAGGAAAGATTTGGAGCTGGTGCTTCGGCTGGTAGAGTGTGGCGATAGAGTTGAAGACGTGGGAGGTTTCGATTGAATTTCGGTGCTGAGTGCGAAGTTTGAGGAGTGGGTGTGGGATTTTGATACTTTTTCCCCAGGGGGCTGCCAGAAAGAACAGGGAAAGAGATTGCAGGCAACATGATCGAGATATTGGGATGAATGGCGGGAAAGTTTAAGATTGATGATGGTAAAGTGAACATTTTTTTTTTCGGCAGGTGGATTTTGGGATTACTTTGAAATGTTTGCCGGAGGTTAGGCGCTCAATGGTTCGGATAAAATGCAAAGTTTGCTGCGTATATTATCTTTTCACCTTTCGCTTATAATGGAGATGTACTAAATGGGTTCCATTTTACGTTTAAAAAATATTCATTTTATGAAAAGCTTTTGAAAGTTATGTTCTGTTACCTACTTTGTACCTTGTATATTATGATTTCTAACAATCTAGACAAAAGTTGTGCTCTTGGACGAGACTATTTAACTGCGACTGACTCATTCTTTTCTCCTGAATCAAATCATCTTTGTCGACATATAAGTCAAGGCAACTTGATGAAATCGTCGATTTGAACTGATCATTCCGATCCTTCCAACGAGGCTTTCCTTAGCCGAGTAGTTAGAGTCCGCGGCTAGAAAGCAAAGCGATGCTAAAGCTGTCTGGGTTCGATTCCCGGTCGGTCTAGGATCTTTTCGTAATGGAAATTTCCTTGACTGCCCTGGGCGTAAAGTTGTATGGAGTACAGAAATACCTCAGATCAAACCGCTGTCATATTGATATAAATTGAATCACACAGATCAAGAAATGCTTCTGACAACATCAACATATTCCTAACTTTGAAAATTATGTTGAGCCACCTATGACACCCAGTTCATACAATTATTTACTTTACGTATCTTTCACCCCATTATATCCAGTTAACTTGATTCCCCAGCTTGAACTTTTCCTTAACGGTAATCATCACAATTCTCTCTCAGCGGGAATTCTTCTACTAGAAGCTTCCCATAAAATAGCTTTCTATCTACCTAAAGTAAAAAAAACGTCCGAAAACTTTATTTGCACTGACAAGTAGGAGCTTTCCTCTTTGGCATTTTACCTACCGAGCTCCCAACAAGTGACGACGACAAGAGTGAAGATCCTGACGACGGGTGTTCCGAGTGTCGGAATGCTTTTGATGGGAAAAATTTTCGTCGCTCAATTGGATGAAAGGCATCCGACATCCGGAACGGCTGACTGTGGGGTTCTCGTGCTGAGTAAGAATTCCGGTCTCCCATCCCGATCCACCACCATCGTACCAGCATTTTCGAACGTCACTTTTATTATTGCACATTTATCATCCACAATCATTGTAATTTATTTGCTTGATGGCCCAGAAAAACTGGGCTTCCTCTTGAGAATGGCTGGGGACAAACTTGTCCGTTTGGATGTTTTTGGGGGTCCCCTCACTTAGAGCCAGACGACGTACAGTGGTCCTGATATATAAAATCACGCGTTCTTAAAATTTCAGTGTTCTTCTTCATGATAAGTGTAGTAGAACATCATTTAGGAGTTAGTGGCCTTATTCCGGGGACAGTCACCATTCTTTGATTGTGGTAGAACAAAATTCTAATAAAATTGCTCTTATCAGTACAATTCAAATCTCTTAACATTTAGAAAATTTAAAAAAAATAAAAATAGTCAGGAAGAATCTTCTCTCATCTATTCCTAAGTCTTTAAATAGCATATGAGCAAGATTTCTCTACAGGGATCGACGGAGAGTGGTTTGAATAATACAGAGCGCTGTTCTCTGATAATTTAACGTACTATAAAGCGGGGTATCTTTGATAATGAGGATAACCTTGATGGAGTGGGACCCATTACCCACTGAAAAAAAAATACACCTCGACCTCTTTTCACGACCGCTATAGGGGGATCGTAGACAAATCAGGCTTATAATTATGTATTTGAAAAATGCAACGTCTATATGTGGAAATACTGATTCGAAAGTCCGTAGAGTCTGTACTCGTAGCTGCAATACGTCATTTTACCTTGCGGATAACATCATTATCACAAGTCACTAGAGTTTCAAGGTAAACAAATTATTCAATTACTTAAAAAGTATCATCACCTAACATACTCACTAATACCTGGTAGTGTATCACATATGTGCCCTCGATGTCTACCAGTGAACATGTGCTTTAGCTTTGTGGTATAAATAATGAGACCAATTCACGTTGTCTCCCTTCCAAAAGGCAAGTATGCCTCTTTCTAGCCTTGGCGATCAATCCCGATTACGCCTATATGGTCCGCAAAACCAAGGAGCATATACAAACGTGTGATGATACTGCCGTTCCTATGCAAGCAAGTTCTTCTTATTGCGCCTTCTAACGCTATGTTGTGTTCAACATGTAGGTTCGAAAGTGCATCGCTCTGCTACAATCCGTCTAAGGTAACGAAGGATGTTGAAATCTCAGTTGCAACCCGTTTCGATCTAATCAACGTTGCACGAATCAGTCTAATCAGCTTCGCCGGAAAACCATGTTCTATCATTATTTGCCACAACTCGCTTCTTTTCACTGAATCGTACACCGCCTTGAAATCATAGAACAGGCGTATGAGTCTGCAAGTTGTACTCCAAGAATTTATTGGCCCGACGTCTATTGGCTCTCACGAAATCCAGCTTGGTATTTGCCGACGAATGATCCATCAAGCGGTCTCAATTTTTGGAACAGAATCATTATTTTGGACGCCAAATTGAGAAGCGTTATTCCTCAGTAATTGGCGCACTTCAAACTATGCCTTTTTTGAAGAGAGGGTGAATGAGACCACCCATCCAGTTAGCATGTACCTCCCATATCCTAAGTAGTATATGGTGAATTATTACATGCAGCTGCTCACTACCGTAGGGACGTTCCGATATATTGAATCAGTTTCATCAGCTAGTTTCTTTTTCTTGCTCGTGACTTCTCAAATCGATATGTTTGGCAGAACTAATATTTCAATCCAATAAAGTAATGAATAATGACCACCATAAACGGTAAAAAGTATTATATTAATTAATACCTACGCAACAATATAGAACTATGTGGTTTGGAATCCTTTCGATATTTTTTTTCTTTCGATATATCTAGGGTTACCATCCGTCCTGATTAAGCCGGACATGTCCTGATTTTGAGCTTCTCTTGAGATGTCCTGATTTGTTTTTCAAATTTTAAATTTTATCCTGCTTTTTCCTGCTTGGCGTTTAACGTGAGATGTCTGGAATATTTCGAATTAGGAAAAGCTATCCTCACACTTACACAGAGGCTTTGAGTTCGGTTTTCTACCGAAACTAATCAGTAATCGTTTCGGTAAATTTACAGTTTTTGGCAGGGTGTCAGTTTTAGATAGATCTGTCAACATATTTACTGAAACATCTGTGAATTCTCAGCATTACCGAAAACGGTAAAATATTCTGCTGAAACTTCGGTAATCAAAGATTACCGATATCGGTGATGTCGTAAGTTGAAGACATTAAACCGTGACACGTGTTTGAAAGTATTCTGAGTAATGAACAACTAAATTATTTGCAGGCCGGCCATCAACAAGTGCTGTTTTGCATTGATTTTTCCTCGATCAGACGGGCGATACCGCTTCTGGGTGAGGCACCTGAAATAGCTTGCAAATTACCGAAAAATCAGGAGTCGTTTAGATTACCGAAAGGATTACCGACAGATCAGCTATTGACATTTTGGTAAATGGATTACCAAATTCGGTAATCTGATCTAAGTGTGCTAATACGAAAAAACAGCCAGAATGTTCACATAGCATCTATCCAAGAATTTTTGTTGAGATTTGAGGTTCAGAAAGCGACCTCAGCTGCATAGAAAGCTTGGGATGCGTTTCACAACACCTTTATGCTTAGTCAACGTTTGAAGATTCTGATGTTGTTAATAGAAATCTTTGGGCTCGTACTAAATCACAAGCTATCATTTTTGGTGTACTTTCACAGAATTCTATCGCTATTAGAATGAAAGAGATTCTCACATTATTTAGGTTTACCGTCGTTGGGGGTGACAATGGGTCAAAAACGGATATGTGCGATTTATTTTTTGAATAACTATCGCAATTTAACTCCAATAAACTTCAAATTTGGTGTGTATGTACCTTGATGGCACATTAACAACTGTTCAAAAAATTAAAGAGAAATATTTATTCACAGCGGCACCACAAGTGAATGAAAAATGACCCAATCTCACCCCATAGAGGGGGTGACATTGGGTCACTGTAATTGAAACAACTTGTTTTTGAGAATATGATTTCAAAACCATTGATAACTGAAAAATATTGACAAAAAACGATGCAAACAAGACAAAAAGATATCTAAGATGTTTCACAAGTATGATAAACCCACTTAAAAGAAAGGTTATGCTGAAAATTGAAGAGCTATGAGAAAAAATATGTAAACCCAACATTTATCGTCAAGTTTACATAAATTTTCTTGGTTTTTCCCTAAAATTGTCTTCAAAGTCTCATCCTCATTGCTATGAAGCCCATTCAGTTTCCCCAAAGGTGTACTGAAACAGTGATTATTTTAAACCTTCGCAAATAGTTAAATTTCGGTGCGACATTCCACGATCAATAAATTTCAGGCAGAAGTTGACGTCATAATCCCAGTATTTCAGCGATGAAACTCATTTGTACTTCCGTGAGATGTTTCTATAATATGAAAATACTGATAAATAATCAAATTTAGAAAAAAAAAAAAACACCTTTTTGATAAAAATTTACGATGTTGCTGAGCACGAAACACAGTTGCTGGTTTGAGAAGTTATCAAAATGCGTTGTATTGTTATTCAATGCACGAAATACTCAAGTAGACTTGTTTGATGTTTCAGAGATGCAGTATTTAGAAAGAATAAACACATCTTAATGAAAAAAGAGAACACCCGGCACCGTAAAATGTTAAAAAAGTGGACTTGGAATTTCAATTACTATCGTTCTTGCTTGACCCAATCTCACCCCCATTTTCAATGTTTTAGACATCGTACCGAAAAAAAATGATTTTTTTTGTGGGAAAATCAAATAGATTTCGGAAAATACCTGTGATGTGTAATGAAAAGGCTTTCAACATTCTACTAATACAACAATAGAGGCTAGAGTACATGCGTGATACTTTGTACAGGAGAAATTTTATGTTGTAAATTTTATCTAGTTTCAACATGCAAGTTCATTGATGTAGTACACAAAAACTACTATTTCTAAAAATGTTTATTGTTATGAATTAAGTGTAATAATATGTTCCCTTACATATGAATTATTAATTTTAGTAATATCAGCGTTATTAGCAGAAATATTTCACAAAACATATTTTTCCGTTTTGACCCAATCTCACCCCCTAGACCCATTGTCACCCCCATCGACGGTATCCTTGAAACTCTAAGGGCTATGAAATGAGAAAGCTTGTACGATTGTTGCCATCATTGAATGTTCTCAACATGCATTTTACGTGAAGTTGTTTCTTGGGTTGAGCGTATTATCACTGCGTTCATTTGGTTGATCTTTCAGTGGAGTAAATAATGATAAAAAGTTGGCTGAAACTACAAAATAAAACCAGGAAAGCACGACCTACTAGTACCTCGCACTCTATGAGTTTCTGGAAAGATCCTTAATAAATGACTCTCAGAATAGTGTTGAAAAAACAATCGGTTTCTAGTGAAAATCTTTGCCAAATTTTGATGGGACTCTTCATAGATATCTAGCAAGATCTTTGGCGAATTATCACGAGATCTGAATGAAAACTTAACAGAAGCTTCTTTGTGAAACTTTTATAATTATTCTTAGTAGATTCTTTGTGAAACCATGACTCAAAGAATCTAAGCGACATTTTCTTGAATGATCTCTAATAAATTTCCAAAAAGGCTTTAGGCGGATTTCGAATATTGTTTCTCTAATTCTATTAAAAATACTTTTGACATTCTTACGCTGTTTTTGACACTTGTTGAAATTTTTATAGCAATATCTTGATCAAACACAAAGCAGATTTCTGTGAGATTGTTGCAGGATTTCCTGGACTGAAAGCTTTGAGACCCTAGATATATATAAGATATATATATGACCCTAGATATATAGAATTCTTGTTGTTGAATTCCTGACGAGATGCTTTTAAGGTAACTCGGTGTAATACGCCCCAACGGGGCAATACGCCCCTCTTCATTTTCACGGGATTGTGGCTTCTTTTACACGTAAATAAGATCACATATCTTGAATATTCGCGAAAAAATGATGTTGCGCATATATGTTCTTTGAGAAGTATAAACAATCAATAGAATTTCTAAAATTATCTAAAATCAGGTTTTTGGTTTAAAGTTTTGCTTCTGATAAGCAAGTCTCAGGGTGGATGAAACCCATTCTTTACTATTGTACTTATTACAACAAACTTTTACCGGAGGACGAATGCTAATGGACCCTTTTAAGTATAGCTGGTGGTGGAGTTCTCCTTGGAAACATTTCTAAAACGCTGTGGACAATTTTTTCTATAAGAAGCGCATATTGCCCTTGTTGTTTTGAAACGTTAACATTAAGACTGTTTGCAAAAACCATCTTGTACACTTTTTTGAAGTAACTTGGAAAGAGAAAGTTGCTTGCAGAGCATGACCAACTGAATAAGGAACACCTTGACATAAAAAACTTAAGAAGTGATACATTTGCTACTGCGATAAAGCAGTATTTCCTTAAGGGAGGGGGGGGGGCGTATTACACATTTTTACCTTACATCAAACGACAGTCTGGCAAAAAGGATTCCTACTGTGGTTTTTGGCAGACTTCAAACAATAACCTTGCCAGACACCTAGCAAAATCGAAAGTCACCCTAGTTTTTTTTCTGAAAAGTGATAGATTATTGTCTTAACTAAAGGCTACCCAAGTAACCAAATAGCACTTTACTCGCCCTGTATACCAATAGTGCTATGATACGGCTTAAATGCCCTATATAAGCCGTACGGTCCAAAAAGGCGAATAAGCGGGCTAGTGGTTATGCACTTGGGTTTCTCGAGATCGTACATTACAAGTCCTCAACGTTAATAATAATAAAAAAAATCTTTGTAATCACTGCTGTTAGGATTTCAAAACAAAATGAAATTTGCACAGTAATTGAGAAAATTGCAAAATGTCCTGATTTTGAATTTCCAGGATATGGTCATATATCTGAAGAAAGTCATACAAAAAACCCAAAAGTAAAAAAATGTTTTCCAACATTTTTTATCACTATGATAATCCTTATACGTTGAACTATTGGTAAAAAATTTTGCATGACGCAAAAACATCAAAGTGAACGTTCACGAACAGCAAAAAGGAATCGGTTGGTCAAAATGATTCGATATATCGGAACGTCCCTACACTACCGTGCTTGAGAAGTTCGGCCGGGAGCTTATCTTTCACAGCAGCCGTGATGGATCCTTCACTGCTTGACCATCGTTGTGGATGTTTATTCTGTTCACCGATGCTCTCTGGTTTCCACTACTCAGTAACGTCTCAAAGTGCTTCCTCCACCTGGCAGCCACCATCGTTTTATCTGTCAGCAGCTACCATCACGGTCATTGCACATGACGTGAAACGGCGCTATTTTTCTCCGTACGCCATTGACAGACTCATAGAATCATCGCATATTGTTTTGCGCCTCGGCTATGACGTTTTCACGATACTCTTATTTCGTCCTGCGATGGATTCGGTTGTCGGCTGATCTTGCTTCCTCAGTTCAAAAAATCACCTATTAATTTTCTAAAGGCAACGTCAACATACGGTTAGTCGATACTTTCGGCACCGAGCCATTCGAAGGTTATTTTTTAAAATGATAAAAATCAGGTAAAGGGTATGGTATGGGGTTTTGAATGTTAATGTAAAAAAGTAAACATTTACAGTGACGAACTGTTCATATTGTGTCAAATCAATTCATTTAAGTAGCATTCCTACCGTTGTCATGATAAAAATACGTTTCATAATATATTGTTCATTGATCCTCACCCATCCTTGATTGAGCAGCTACAGCTACTTTCATCAGCATGCTCATTTCACAAAATCAAAATATCACTACGGTGACGCGAAAACCTTAACACGATTGCACTCAGAACACGTGCAAACTAAAACGAAAAAAAACTCCGGTGACGTAAAGACTCTAAATAAACCATTTTTCTAGTGAAGATGGAACGAAGCTAAAATTAAAACCCTCAAGAGAACCAAACAGCGGATCAAGCTGAAAACCACTTGATCAAGCTCTCAGTCCGATCCGCTGGTGTAATAATTTGCGGAGACGTTAAAACGTCACGGATCAATTTTCAACACATCGTTCGCGCGTGATTCCTACTGCGATCTCTGATTAACCGTTTAATAGCCCTATAAGCTCAATATGGTGGATTAGCAAGCTAGTGGTTACTTGATCACCGGACTTGAATATAAGCGAGCTTGAAAGCTTTTAACCGAATAGAATTCTTTCCATTTAATCGCTGGATATAAACGATACAATGTTTGCCTACTTGTACTATCTTGGTGATTACCAAACTAATAAGTTTCCAGGCTTCAACTTTGCATTCAATCACTGGTTTGAGATATAAGAAAATAATTTGTTTGCCTACTAGCTCCACTTTTGGTGTGTTTTACGATCAATTATCATACAATGTTTTTAGGCGATTAAATCTCATTTAAATGAAACCTTTTTACAATGACATCAATTTTGTGTATCATCACTGGACTTATATATATATTTAAAAGTCGACCGTGATTGTTTTGTATTATTTTTGTTTTATGGCTGTAGCGGTCATGCGACTCAAAGGTAAAGGGAGTCTATAGAAGCAAATGATGCTCACTGACTTTAAAATGGCTTGCTCAATTTTCACCACCTACCGTTTTGATTCATATTACGGACACTTCAGGCCTTAGTTAAGTATAACTCAACATAGAGCATACAAAATGAATCATTCTGTAAGATTTCTCAGCGTTATCGAGCGTCGAAAACCCATAAATTCCGAATGGTAGGTAAATAATACGCTCCCGCAACTTGAATAATTTTAAATAAATCCTTTTGTGTGGCCTTTTCATGATTCTTATTATCCTCATATTTCGGACACTTTGATTCGAATTCCGGACAAATCATGGAAATCATTAATAGAAAAGTCAATCCATCACTTGAAGTCGTCAAGCCACTAAAGATACGTCTAAGGCAGTTAGACATTATAAATTTGTATAGATTTTTATGGAAAAAGCTTATTTAAACGATCCTCAAAAGTGAGAACTTTTGAACAGCACAAATTGAAACATTTCGTGTGAAATGTTTCCCATACAAAGTAGAGTGTCCGGAATTTGAAGCTGTCCGTAACATGATTCAAAACGGTTATTAAATTTCAATCTTGTCGCTCCCTTGCGACGCCTATGCACCTTTTCGTTTCCATCATTTGCTTCTATAGACTCCCTTTACCTTTGAGTCGCATGACCGCTACAACCATAAAACAAAAATAATATATTTAAAAGAATAACATGTTTGAGCACTAGCGTCATATTGTGATTGTTTTCTGAACTAATAAAGATTATGACGGATAGGTCTCATTTAGTCAGAAGCGTAGCTAGGGGGGTGCGATGGGTGCGGTCCGCACCACGCCCCGAGTTCTGAGGGGCCCCGAAATCATAGCGGAAGTTTCTCATAGAACCAAAAATTGAGTTTGCGACAAATAAAAATGTATCGAGGCAAGGGTGATCAGGTTTGGAGAGGCCCTGATTTGGTAATGAGTAGGAATTCTTATTGCATCTAGTATATTGATTAATATAGCATTTGTTTGTAAACTATGGAACAGTACTTTTGAACAGATTATCATGACTTTGGATTCAAAAATACAAACTTCCAAACCATATTTAGATAACGGGAAAAGAGGTGAACAAAGGTATCTAAAATATATTTTAACGCAAAACATCTAATCTATCTAAATCATATTTTTGCCTTTTTCGCATTTCAATGAATCTTGATGTAAATTCTTGAGGCTCCAGAGATTACTACGCTACTACTCCATTGGTTCATAAATTTTCATCTTCAGGAATTCTTCTAGAGATTCATTCAACTTTCTTCAGTTATACTTACATAGACTTCTCCAGGGATAAGCCAAGAAGTCTTATCGAGATTCCTCTAGCAATTCTCCTAGGAAATTGTCTGGAAATTTCTTAAATGATGTCCTGAGATATGCTAAGATGAATTCCTTACAAATTTGCTCCAGAAAATCCTTCAGCAGACTAGCAACGTAATTGCAACAAAAAATCACTCAGAAACTCTAGTAATGATTGCTCCAGGTATTAGACTGAGACACCTTAAAAATATTACCATATTCCCCATAAATCAACTTTGTATTCAATCGCTTAACGGAAATATAAACGAATAAAAAATTTGCCCTCTAGCGCCATATTGTGAGTGTTTTCCGAATCAATATGGTTTAATGTGAATACGTCTCATTGAGTCGAAATTCAACTTTGTCGAAGACACCAATTTTGTATCTCATAATTGGACTGATATACAAGTGAGTATTTTCCGAACAAATGAGTTTTTGGGTGAATAGATCTCATTTCTAATCTCGTGGGCTCGTGGTTGTAGAGTTAGTGCCGTCTGGCATTTAAGCCATCGAGGCCATGGGGTGTGGGTTCGATTCCCACTTCAGGCATAGGAATTTTTCGTCAGGAATGTTTCTAGGTTTTGTCACTAAAGCATGCTTGTCCGTTGTCTAGTGTTAAGTTACAGTCTGTGCAGCTAAATGACTAAAGACGGTGTCCATGTCTTCTGAAGAGATCTCGATCAGTTGAACACATTTGTCGGGGCTTCAGTCCTATTTTGAGGACGCTGAGCGGATATGGGTTAACTTGGAATAAATTCTGCAATTTTATGTATAAAATGTATGTATCCAGAAATGTCGAAGCTTGGTAAGAATGAGTAGGGATAGTGTACCAGTTATGGCCATAGTGGTTCCCTATTTGGCCATATGTGATATTTTAATAACTTTCACATTTCAAATCTTTTGGAATGCTTTAACATCAAGATATATCTTAAATCTAACTACTACAACACACAAAAATTTTCAAAATTTGAAGGTATTAAAGTAATCACGTATGGCGAAATAGGGAACCACTATGTCCATAACTGGTACACTTACCCTAAACGATTACAAAAGCTTACGCTGGATCAAAATTGGCAATGGTTATGATGAAATTGAAATAATCGAGTTTTGAAGCAACACTACGTTTTTTTGGACATATGCACCCTATTAAACGCTTAAACATGATAAAAAACAATTTTCTTTTCAAACTCTGGTATTCTCAATTATCTGATGCTGTTGATTAATGTTTAACTCTGTCTTTCAATTAAATACTCTAATGGAAATCGAATTTTGCTAGCTTTTTTTAAAAACTGAACCTCTGTGCAGCGAGGCCCATGAAAGTGAATGGCCCTGTAGAGGACGATAGATGCGAAAGACGGGATACGGAATTCCTGAGATATTACAAAAAAAGAATGTAGGGACAATGGAATGATAAGAAATGCCGACACTAGCAAAATGATAGGGAAGATGAAAATTCAACGAACCCCCCCCCCCCCTGGACAGGGAAAACTAGGTATATTATAGCTCTGAATCTTCGTTAAATCGCTGGCTATCGTATAATCAGCGTATTAATCAATTAAAACGTTTTTGTTTTCATCAACTGACGTCCTATTCAGTTTTTGTAAAGATTAAACTATCCTACATAATTGCCAAAGGCCAAAATGAAAATGATAAAATTGATATTATTTTAATATTTATTCTCTGTTATTTCTAAAAAATGACAAAACCAACCAAAGTACTCTAATCCTAGTAAAGGTTGTCATTGAAAAAGTGACAAATTTATGAGGATGTGGGCTGTTTATCATCGACATGGCTAAACTTGTTGAAATTACGTTTGCAGGTACCCTTGGAACATCCCTCTACAAAAGGTTAGAAACATGCCTTGAGCAGTCCAGGAAAAAAAAACCATAGTGTTTCGTTTCATAAATAAGTTAGGTCATGATATAATGACGACAAATTACGATTTTTGAAGTTTTTAACTTAATTCTAGTGTTCCTACACATTAATATGAAATAATGAAATTGAAAAAAAATAGCACATTGTACTCATTTGAATCCGTTTACGTTATTTAGACCAATCTTCCTCTTTATTCAAGTCACTTTACCTCACCGAATTGTATACAATCCACATTCCGGAAGCAGAACCAAAAGCTGCTTCGTCACGGGGAGTATCCTTACCAGCCACCACAGCCCTGGTCATTTGGTAGCCCCCTCCATTGGACCGAGTTCAGATTGGCATCAGCTCGGTGACACGTCCTTTCGGGATTGCAGTTTTTTCCAATTGTAATGGCTAGATAAAGTGAAAGCTAGAGTGCAAATTATTTAGACTAATGTAATTCAATTTATTTGGTTGACTCTCCCTGTCCCTACACTCTACGTTGTCCACCATTGTCCACCTAGCGTTAAAATGAAGTCGAAACGGAAACGGATGATACCGAGCGGAACACTCCCCCGAACGAACGGGGAGAAGGTTAAATGGGAGCTTCTCCTATCGCCGAGCTTGTCGGGTGCGATAATAATAGTGAACGAGCAAGAATTGTAGATACTTTACCCGAAGTGCATTGCTGAGAGGTATGTTTGCGCTAAGGAAGAGTATAGAAATTGTTGGAAATATTCTTTACAAGATTATATGCCATTATTGAAAATAATCAATACTCAACTGTGAAGTACCTGGAAGACCAAAAACATCGGTACTCATAAATACAGACTTCCGTTTTCGTATACTTAACTTAAATCAAATGATTGCTAATAACGCCTAATAATAAGTAGTTATTCTAGGGTTTTTTGGATGAAATAGAACAGCTCTTGTACTCACTAAGAAAGATAACGTTCTTGTAGTGTTCAAAGTTAAGACACCCTCAGCTGGACCCATACATGAATTGACTCCTTCTTTTTGCTGCAAACGGAATGCCCCCGCTTTGGATAACGGTCGGTTCAGGCAAACAAGAGTAATGGAATAAATGAGTGTATAAATTTGCTCCGGAATGATTGCACATTGTGATCCCCGAGAACCAGATGCTTCTCGGAAATTAAACGTCAAGCAATTAGTGCTAGAGCTAAGCTCGGGGTCCCTTTCGCATGGAAAAGTAAGATTGAGCTGATCAAAAGTTCGGAGATTTGTGAGTTTGTTTGTCCGTTCCAAAGGCCCGAAGGGTGTTTTGTTATCGGGGAGAGAATTGACCCTTTTCATGACGAATGGGGCAACTTTGTGGCCTCAGTTGTTGTTTACATATGCAGCAAACATATGAACAAGAAAGTCCAGATATTCGAAACATTTGCGAATTATCTGGTAAGTAGAGAGTAAAAATATGAATCCGGATTAATAAAACATTTTTTTTTTCAAAATGTTCAACAACAGTACACATTTATTAATGTTTTATAAGTCTATCTGTCTCATTTTTTTGTCACTTTTTCTAACATCGATATTCCATAATTTTTTGTAAGACAGCAAACGTCTCCAAACATTATTTTTAACATATCTTCCATGATTAATTTAAAATAATATCCTAAATTCATACACTAATTGTGTATAAAAGTCGTCCTTGAAGGGTTAAGGAACAAAAGTCACAAAGCCAGCGGGGGGATCTGTTTCCTCGGCAATGCCCGTATCGGTGCAACCGGGCCGACGTAGTCCATAGCATCGGAGCAGTATGAGCGGTGGAAAGGTCACCCCGTTCTTGTTGTGGTCGGTTTGGGTTGGCCACCGAGAAGGTGGAGTGAAAGTCTGGAAAAATAACTCGGTCAAAACTTAGAGCGGAGAGTGGGGGAAAGGACAACTTGCTTTATTTATAGGAATCAAACGAACAAACTCATAAATTTGTGCCAACTTTTGGCCTGCCACGGAATGTAGCATGAGAATGTTGTGCGGTTACGATTGCTGACCGATCGGATTTTTTTTTCGCTGCAGTCAGCTTTTCAGGTTGAAGTTGTTATTCAACTTTTTTATGAGACGTTTCATTCAATTGTTTGTGAGAAAGGAATGTTTGGAAGTAAAACGTAGGAGTTTCGATTGATTGCCTCAGTGGTCAATTTGTAGTAGTTTGACCAATACAGGGCCTTCCTTAGCCGAGTGGTTAGAGTCCGCAGCTACAAAGCAAAGCCGTTTTGAAGGTGTCTGGGTTCGATTCCCGGTCGGTCCAGGATCTTATCGTAAGAGAAATTTCCTTGACTTCCCTTAGTTAATAACTATGGAAGTGTTCATTGAACACTAAGCTGTGAAGCAGGTTTTTCTCAGTGAGGGCGTAATGTCAAGAAAAAGAAAAATAAGTTTCCTAACTGGCAGTATTACAATGAAAATAGTGCGTGAATAAATATTTGCAATACTCTGTGAAGCAAGTCCGTACTTTAAGCTAGTAGTGTACATGCTACCTTAGTGCTCTAGGTCAGTTATAAAATCCGTTGGATTATCTATGCCATTACAGGCAGGATCCCCAGGTCTTCTTGTACTGCGTGGCTCTCCTTGAAGATGCCGACCTCTACTTGGTTCCCTGCTCCATATAATTTTAGCAATGCACTTTATGTAACTCAAGATTCGACTAAGCTACTCACCATATTCTAGTTTCTTTAAAAGTTATAGTTAAAACCCCTAATCCTACCTCTATCTCTACCTGCAACCATGTCTTTTGTTTTTGTAGAATCAATGGTTAAGCCCAGTTTATCCACGAATTTTACGCAAAAAAAAATGATCATTATACAGTTAATTCTCCATAACTCGATATTCAAGGACCATCGACTTATAGAATTATCGAGATATATAATATACCGACACAAAAAATCACAATATTGAAGGAACAAATTTCTATATTTTCTGTTTACATATATGATAACTTTTGTAATAAAGAAATATGATTTTGTTGACAGTGTAGTACAAACTTATATTTGAAACTTTTTTTCGAAATCCCCAAAATATCACTTTATTTTTACTAACAATATTTGTTTTAACTTTCATTACAACTTGCAAGCACAGCAAAACCTTTTTTACGCCCTAACTAGGGGAGCGTAAAAAGAGGGAGCGTTATTTGGAATTTGGAGCGTAAATTCGAATATTTAGCGTAAAAAGAATTAGCAGCGAGAAAAAGTATCTCGTTTGTTCTCAAGAGTTTTGCGAAGAGGTGGAGTTTATCCGTGGTTCTTCTAAGGGGTATCAATAGGAATGACGGAAACCATATAGTCTGACGCCATTTTTTAAACGGAAGATGGTATCTTCCGGTTTGTGAAAATCATTTTAAACCCATGCAATATGGGTATTATTGGAACGGAATCGATGAGTACATGACGGAAATCGATATCGGACGCCATTTTGAAATCCAAGATATGGACTTCAGATTTGTAAATATCAAGTGAATTCTTAACAGTATGGGAATTGTTATAACGGGATTGATGAGTAAAAGACGTCTCATAAATACCTATATTTCATGGGATTGACGTGATTTCCACAAGCCAAAAATCATCATCTTGTATTTCTTGTATTTGCCGAAGACGCCATCTTCGTAAGTGGTCAGGATCCTGAGCTATTCGGAAAACAAAAATTCTATGCTCACTAGCGCCGCCTGGTGGCGAAATTTTGAACTTCATAGCGTTTATAATGATAGTCCTTGAGCTATTGAACAACTTTGCCGAAGACGCCATCTTTCTAAGTGGCCAGGATCCTGAGCTATCCGGAAAACAAAAATTCTATGCTCACTAGCGCCGCCTGGTGGTAAAATCTCGAATCTCTTGGCTTTTATAATGATAGTCCTTGAGCTACTGAACAACTTTGCCGAAGACGCCATCTTTCTAAGTGGTCAGGATCCTAAGCTATTCGGAAAATATAATTCTTTGCTCACTAGCGCCACCTGGTGGCAAAATCTCGAATCTCTTGGCTAGAATAATGATAGTCCTTGAGCTACTGAACAACTTTGCCGAAGACGCCATCTTTCTAAGTGGTCAGGATCCTGAGATATCCGCAAAACAATAGTTGCATGCACACTTGTACTGCCTGGTGGCGTAATTTCAATTAAGCAGTGTTGCCAGCTACGAATAAAATTTGAACCTTCTATGAAAAACTGGATTACAGTTGAAGAGTATTGCTATGTTGCTAAGCATTATACTTTTCTGTTCCGCTCAAGTTTGATGGTTTTGATCTTCACTATATTCTTCTTTAACAGTGTTGCCAGCCACATGAACATTTGTGATTCGGCCGACTGTATGGCACGCAACACTTCCTTCAACTTTGGTGAACATTCGGTATCGTTATCTCTATTTTTTTTGGTATTTGCATATCACACCCCCATAAAATTAGCTCTTTTGATAACAATCGAGCAGTGTTGCCATCTATTACCAAAATATGAAAACTTTAACGGCCATTTTGGAAAGTTCTCAACCCATGCTTCAACTTTGCCGAATATCTCGAATCAGTATTTCCGCATCTAGACGTTGCATTTTGAAAAAAACATAATTATAACCCTGATTTTTTTTACGACCGATTTTTTTTACGACCCCCCGATAACGGTCGTAAAAAGAGGTTGGGGTGTACCTATATTTCATGGGATTGACGTGATTTCCACAAGCCAAAAATCATCATCTTGTTTTTCATAACAGCATCAAACATCGATTTCCGGCGTCGGCTCTTAGGTTCCATCTCATAAATACGCATGTGTCTCAAGTGATTTTCACTAACAGTAAATCGCCATCTTGGATTTCAAAATGGCGTCGAACATCGATTTCCGTCATTTACTTATCGGTCCCGTTCCAGAAATACATGCTACATAGGTTGTAGTAGGTCGTAAGTTAGAATTTAGAGCGTAAAAAGAGGTTTGGCTGTAGTTTGTCACCTCCTAACAAGAGTTAGAAAAAGTTTAACCAAATAAAAAGGATTTTTAAACAGAGTTAAGGAGGAGGGGCCCAGATAGCCGTAGCGGTAAACGCGCAGCTATTCAGCATGACCATGCTGAGGGTCGTGGGTTCGAATCCCGCTGGTCGAGGATCTTTTCGTAAAAGGAAATTTTCTCGATTCCCAGGGCATAGAGTATCTTCGTACCTGCCACACGATATACACATGCAAAAATGGTCATTCGGCAAAGAAAGCTCTCAGTTAATAACTGTGGAAGTGCTCATAAGAACACTAATCTGAGAAGCAGGCTTTGTCCCAGTCGGGACGTAACGCCAAAAAGAAGAAGAAGAAGGAGGTAAATCTATCATTTACTACAATAATTCACTTTTACAAAGTTCACTTAATTTGCTGTTGGTTAAGGAGTTGTAGTAGATCGATGACGGCAGGCGTCGAGTAGTAGCAGAAACAGAGAGAAAGTCACGAGCGTGCTGGAGCTTTTATATTGAGTGTCTCCATCTTGTGAATGTTGCCGGAAGACTAGATAACGATTTTAACGAAGAAGAGCATAACCGATAAACGAGATAGTTGTTGCTGACGGTCGACAAGATATCACAAATAGATGGCGCTACGATGCACTATTCGTGTATACGAACATACTGGCCCCTTCAGATATCGTATATCTGACAGCTGATCGATAAGTTTTCTTTTCCTCGGCTGAAGTATTGATCGATGTCATCAATCGTCCCCTTTCTCGGCATATTCTCGATGATGAAGATATTAAGGAGATGTAAACATTGGAAAATAAGACCGGTAGCGGTTAATGAGAAATTTATCATTAATGGACAGGTAATCCGATAATCATTAATGCCTTGAATTTCATTTTAGGTGGCACAGATTATCGGCTGATAAAGAAAGCAGAAGTTTCGCTGTTGAACAATTTTCATTGATGGGAAGTGTGTTATTCTGAATGACGACGGATTGCTGATTTGTTGATGTTTTACTTCGCTGAAGTCTGTGGTGGCTGTATCGATGCTGACAATTTTCGAAGTTATTTGATGCCATGAAAGCGTTCTGGCCCCTGTGATCGAACGTGGGTCAAATTTAGTCGTTTGGAGGCGTTATACAGAAGTTTCCCAACACGAAGCGAGCGAATTCAGTTTCACGTAGCAATTATTCCGAGATAGATGATCAAGCTTACAATAGTTACCCCTTTGGTTCGTTGATGATTTGTTGTTGAGTGGGTTTCCTGAGATGAGAGAGTCGACTTTCCGTAGCCTGAATGGTTCTGGAGATTCGTGCTGAATGGGTACGTGATGTGTGAAACGATCAAGATTTGAAAGACGACGATGATGCTCTAATTCATCGGGTGTTTCAGGACATGTATCTTCGTTGATGATTATCGCAGTATTTACGATGATTGGAGATGTTTTTATGTTGCTTGAGACTTTGCCAGAGATGATCCATCCGAAGACAGTGTTGATTAGTGTAGGACAAGAATCACCGAGCGGTATACGACCTTGAACTCTAAATAGATCAAAGAAAACGTCTGCTCCAATGATGATGTCAATTGGACTGGATTCATTGAAGCTTGGGTCGGCGAGTTGAATGTCGGGAGGGATTTTCCAGGGAGTACCATCGAATGATGCAGATGGCAAATCGATGGTCACCTTTGGTAGTACCAGGAATTCCGCTAAGGTGGAAAAACTGGACACTCTTGAACGTAGTGTTGCGAGTAGCTTGTAACGTGCAGTTGTAGATGATTGTCCGATCCCAGAAATTGACGTTGATGTTTTTGTGTACCGTGCATTGATTCGGTCCGAAAAGGACTCTGTCATAAAACAACATTCACTACCGGAGTCGAGTAGTGCCCTTGCGTTGTGTTCATCCCCTTGGTCGTCTATTACCTTAACGATTGCGGTGGCTAACAACACTCTTGTTTGTGGTTGACTAATAGTGGCATAACTGGCTGGCTGTTGTTTGATTGTCGCTGAAACAGACAATCTCGGAGTTTCATGAGACGAAGAAGGTGTTGATGTTGTAGGTAGAGCATTTTTGTTAGTTCCGCAGTTAGCTGTGACGTGGCTGTTCTCAGAGCAGAGCTGTGTATGGTGACGACCTTGACACTTGCGGCAAAAGCTTGATGAAGTGCAATCGCGAGCTTGGTGATCTGGACGCAGACAGTTACGACAAAGTTCTAGTCGACGAACTTCTCTCTCTTTCTCTTCTAGATTTAGTTTGGAGAATTGAACGCACAAGTACAGTGGATGATGATCAAAGCAGAAGACGCATTTGTGATTGAAGTTAATTGGGCTTGCTACATAATTAGCAAGCTGGCGAGGGGGTGGCCTTTTGATCTGTTGTGTGGGTGCTGGAGTGTCGACCAGTTTTCCCTGAAGTGTCTGGAGTACGGTCACTCTGCGTTGCACGAATGATGTGAGATCCTTGAAAGAAACGGTTGCCTTTGTTGTCGAATATTCTTCCCAATCTCTGCGTGTTGTAGGATCTAAGCGGACGCTAAGCATACGAATCAAGATGACATCCCAAAACTCCGTTTTTTCACCGAGCTGTTTCAGGACCTTTACATTCGATTCGAATTTTTCTACCAGCGAGTGAAGATCGGTAGCAGACTCTCGTTTAAGGGTTCCAAACTCAAACAATGCATCCAGGTAGGACTGCTTTAGGCGTGCAGGATTCTGGTAATGGTCTACCAGTAGATTCCAGGCAATAGGGTAGTTATTCGAGCTGAGAGTTATAGTCTGCACGAGATTAAGGGCCTCTCCCGCCAATGAAGATCGTAGGTAGTAGAATTTTTGGATGTTCGACAATTCGAGCGACGAGTGAACCAGTGAAATAAACAAGTCGTGGAAATTAAGCCAGTCGTCGATGTTACCACTAAAGACAGGAAGCTTAACATCAGGTAGGCGGACGTGTGATGATGTAGCAGATAGATGCGAGCTTGATGAAGCGGATGTATTCAATGTCGGAGATAGTGGCGCTTTATTGACGGACAGTAGGAAACCCTTGACACGGTAGTAGGCTGTTTCGAAGTCCGTTCGCTGTTTGATTTGCTCCTCGATGTAGGCTTCGTCGAGGGTTTCGAGCTCTGATTGCGTTGATTGGAAGTGGGACCACAGCTCAACAAGATGCTCCAGCCGCACTGGGACCTCGCAGGAATCTCGCTGCTCTTCATAGTCATCTACGAAGGCTTTGATGAGTGTAAATGACGCAAGCAGACTCTTAAGTTTTGTTTTTAGAGCCTTTATGCGCCGTTCCGTGGACATGATCGGGATCTGTAAATCGGAAGACCGCGCAGATCACTCGGAAAAGAGTTGAAGGAGATGGAATCTTAATTACCTTGCTTAAGGCAATTATGTGCCTTATATGAGTTGTTCTATGATGGACTTTTTGCTGACAATGATGACACTGGGATTCTCCGGGCGGGAATGTGATTTCTCCAGACAGAAATGTGGACACTCCAGGCAAGTGGGTTGAAGACGAAATTAGGCGAGCTCGGTCTGCAAAGCGAAAGACCGCGTAGCTCAAACGGGTAATGATAGGGATGATTGGAATTTTAATTACCTTTTTCAAGGCAAGAATAAGCCTTATATCCTTTTTTCCAAATCACTCTGATGGCTGAGTTCAGAGCCGTGATCTCGATGCAGATGATGGCGGTTGTAACGTACGTTGTGATGCAGCAACTATGGCGGTTTATAACACAGCAGAAAGTTCCAGAACGGTCGGAGTCTCGACGACCAGATCCGGTTCGAAGGACCAAATGTTCGATTGCTCGGCGCAGAACAGTGTTTCTGTGCTCAAATCATTAGTTACCACAGCACGGTAGGTACAACGGGGACATGCGTATCGGTATCAAACAGGTAAGTACATATTTTCTTCTTCTTCTTTCTTCTAGAAGCACCAACTGATACTATAGGTAAGTTTAAGTTCAATAGTTCACTTTATTCACTGGTAAGTTCATTACAATGCATCACTTTATTAAAATACTTAATTTATTGTTTCAAATAGCTAATTCACTTATACTACAATAATTCACTTTTACAAAGTTCACTTAATTTGCTGTTGGTTAAGGAGTTGTAGTAGATCGATGACGGCAGGCGTCGAGTAGTAGCAGAAACAGAGAGAAAGTCACGAGCGTGCTGGAGCTTTTATATTGAGTGTCTCCATCTTGTGAATGTTGCCGGAAGACTAGATAACGATTTTAACGAAGAAGAGCATAACCGATAAACGAGATAGTTGTTGCTGACGGTCGACAAGATATCACAAATAGATGGCGCTACGATGCACTATTCGTGTATACGAACATGTGGCATAAACACACCTCACACAGTCAACAAGCGCACAGACAATTTAAGCAACACGTACGCTGGCGTACTACTCAAATTCAAGCACAATAGGTGTAGAAACGCTGTTCAGCAACAAACAATACAAACAGAATCGACACAAGAGTAAAAGTGGCGCCAAAACAGGCAACTGCGTTTTCAGTTCTGCGACCCGGATCGTTTTCGGATTTCTACTCCCGTATAGTACCCGAAACGGGGAATTGTAAGTATCCGGACGGTAAGAAATTCCGCCTGCAAATTTTGATCGCCTGGCAATTAAACGCTACTCTTGTTGTAGCGTTTTATGCTGTTGGACAAATATTGCCTATGCTGTGGGCAAACGATAAAACGAAACACAGCTAGTGAGTAGATCCAACATAATCAACACATCACATGACATAATGTATCATTGTCCACAGATCCTTGAAAAAAAAAAAACACAATACATGTGTTCAAAACGTCGGATGTAAGCAAAAATTCGTTTTTGAGTTTTATTCAAGACTGAAAGCCATAACCCCAAACACTTTGAAAATTCTCGTAATAGTTTTCTAAAATCCCTTTTAGTATATTTTCTAGAACTCTTCCAGAATTCTAGATCCCGTAGATCACCAAAATTGCTACAGAGGTTCATATAAGAGCTTTTCTGTGAATTTATTTAAAAACTCCTTAAAGTTATTTTCCTAGAAGCTCTTCTAAGCATTCTGTTGAGCATATTTTTCAAATTCTTACTGAGTTTCTTTCGTTGTTCCTGAAAAATCCATCCCGAAGTTTCTTCATGAACTTCTTCTGAAAATACTTTCAGTAAATCCATTGGAAATACCGTAATCCGGGGGCAAATTGATCACTGGGGCTAATTTGATCAGGTCGGTAACAAAATACATTTCCTTCCAAGGATGCTGAAGGTTTCATTTGCACCACAGACATTCCATGTTTTCTAGTTTATAGATGTCTAATGATGATTTTGAACTATTTCATTTTTATTGGGGTCAGTTTAGCATAAAACAATTCACAGTTTCTGAAGGTGTAAGCAATACAGTTGGAAATGTCTGTGCTAGGCAATCCAGTGGTGCTATCCCAAGTAGCACTGATACCAAATGCAATATTTTAGAAAAATAAAACAAATTACATTGCAGTTGCATTTAAGATAATTTGTAGCATGTCTTGTTAACGGTTTTTAATTTTGGTTACTAGGCTATTACATTGTAAATTACGTTTTGTTTACATTACATAGGTGATGCATTTTGCCTCGCATGTAACTTAGCCTAGAGCTGTCAAAATGAATAAGTTACATTGAAATTAAATTTGTGGTTGCAAAGAAACACATAACAAACTAGATTACATATAGATTGCTAAGTCACTTGTGTGTAACAACATGAAGTTGTATGTTTGGTTATAATGTGTCATAGGGGAATAGGTGAAAAATGAACAGGGTGGTTAAATGAACACCGACCTTGTTACGCATGTAAAACAAATTTCAATGATATTTATGACGATCAAAATATTTGAAAACTCATCTATCTTAGTCTTAATTTGTGTCGCTGCGTTAATAAACATCTCTATTTTTGATGTTGTGCGATAGAACAAATTATAATAAATAAACAAATTAATAAATTATGGGAAATTTCGCAAGTGGACATATCACATAACATTGAGTTACATTTGTAATGTTCTCCTTAAGGTACCGCGGGGCAAGTGGGAACGAAAAAAACGATAGTTCAAACAAATTGTTCAATAAAATTTTCAAATGTCAATATTTTTTCAAATCCAACAACACAATCACGTTTTGGCAACATATTTGCTGGTGTGTGCATGAAACTAATCGAATAATTTCGAAATTGTGAAAACCTTGGAAGAAAGTTTTAGAATGAGCCAATGGACGCAGTTACCTCGCTAAGCGGGGCAAGTGGGACACATCCTGTTTCATGCGTCAATCCACATAAGTAAGTCAACCATTACAATAATAGGATTGATAAGTCATAGATTTTTAATTTTAGGTACCGTAAAACGGGGTAACTTTGATAGTTTTTTCGGAGAAAACTTGAATATTTATGCATGCTGTTTCAAAAAATAATAATTTATATTTTTAAAACAAGTACTGGCATCCTAGCTATCGATTGCAGTCGATAGATTTCCAAAAGATTTATTATGAATGGATATATAATTTTTCATATGATCGAAAGTTGGTTTTCTGTTTTGGGGTAACTTTGATAATGGAGTAGGAATTGAACAAAATTGAATGAATAACGAACATTTGTAGGGCATTGCATACTTCTAGGCGTTTAACGTTGTATGGAAATTTCTGACTTAGATTACAAAAATGGTCCCAGTTTGTGAAAATGCCATTCGCTAAGAGATTTGAGACCGTATTCAAGTTCTATGATAACTAGGCTATCAAAGATAAGTGGCCAACTATTCAAAACTACGTCAAATAGTGATCGTAGAACAGATTGTTTGTAAGCGTTTCGAAAATGATAAAATTGTGTCAATTTTTAATATTCTTATAAAAAGCCTCAAATGCACTTGATTCCAATGAAAATAGCTTTGACATGAAGTGTCATACAAATACTTTTTACTTTTGCATTCGTTTTGCTTAACTGATTAGCAGAAACTTCGTTATTTCGTTCAATATGTTGTGGGTCTCGCACTATCAAAGTTACCCGCATTATCAAAGTTACCCCGTTTTACGGTACATATTTGATGTACAAAAGGGATCAACCATTGTTCGTGTATAACGAAAGTGCTTCATCTGGACTTGCGATCTGTGCTTCGTTTTTCGTCAAATGGTTGTGGCGATTCCCTCGACTCCGACACTTCGGCGAATGACAACAAAGTGACAGGCGACCCTTCAGAAATGGAAAGATGGAGGAAAATGGATTTCCGATCACCCCTCGGATATAAAAGGCCTTCGGAGACGTCATGGGATCTCTTTGATTGCTCCGGCCAGTGTATATACATGGAAGTGTCAAAAGTGTTGCTAGATTATTGAAGTTAAAAATAGTTAGTAATTATTATTAGATTAGTGAACTGCATGAAATAAAGTGAACTTGAACATGACATGAATTAAATTAAACGTAAAATGAACTGAAAATTAAAACTAGTGAATTATTAAACAAAACGAAGAGTAGTTAGTGCGTGAGTGAAAGACATTCTCCCGAATTGTGTGCTGAAAGCGACAAGGTCCCATCCTGACCAGGTCCACTGGAACAGAGGTTCATCAACCATCGTCTACAGCTCGCCTTTGTTATCGACAACCATAAAATACGTAACGTTTTAGGAAGAAACCCTTTATTTAATAGTATGTCACCTCACATTTAATATTAACTGAAAATTCCTCAATAAAAGCGTAAAGAGGAATTAAACATGTTCAAAATATATTATTTATAAGTTGTTAATTAAAATGTAGCACATAAACAATCAATAATTGACGAAAATATAAATATGTGTTGTTATTATTTTTATGCATGGCAGAAAACCACCTTATTGGATGGAATTGTTTTCCATTACTACTTAATTTGGTAGAAATTACAAATAAAGTTCAAATAACATAGAAAAGTAATCGTTCACATGATGCATTTCAAATTTCAGCTGTGTGTTTGTTCAATTTTGAAGTCGTATTTCAAAAATAAAAAATTAATGAAAAAAATAAAGAATAATAACACTTTTCTTCTCCCTCTTATGTAATTACGTAATTTGAGGTTGATCTTTTTTGATAAAAATCATTTGTTTGAATGTTTTAGTGCTAATCTCTAGCAAAATGTATGAAACATGTATGAAAAGTATTGATTCTGGTTTTTGTTTTGATAGGTCCCACTTACCCCAATTACAAATATATTTTGGGGTAAGATAGACCATCGAAAATTTCATATGCAATGAAAACAAAATACTGGTTTATCGTTAGCAGCTTGTAATAATACTAAAAATTATAGCTTGCTGATGGAAATTCGATTTAAAACACATATATTTTTTGCGAGTCAATGCAAGCCGTGAAACATGTCACAATTTGTCATGCAAGTTGAAAATGGCGCTAAACTGACAACGGTTACATGAACCACATGGTAATAAAAATAACAATATGTTCAGTACTAAATACATTCCTTGTCATTGTATCTTCAACTTTCTAGAAGAATACCCCCATGAAAAACTTTTCCTAGTTGAGCTATGACGAAACGCCCCACTTACCCCGGATTCTCACTTGCCCCGGGGTACCTTACTACTTTTATGGGGAACGTCAATTTTTGAGCCCCACGGCATGGTTTTGTTTACGGGGGCAGGATCCATCATCAACATGATAATTTTCAGGTTTTTCGTTCAAAATCATGAATATTTTTATGAAAATGTATTCACTGTGTTTCCGTTGGAGAATAAAATACAGTGAACACATTTTCATAAAAATATTCATGATTTTGAACGAAAAACCTGAAAATTATTTTCGACTAGTAAATTTCAATTTTGAACAGAATAATTGCTGTTGAAATTTCGATGATGACGATGACGGATCCTTGAACGTTAAAATGTTTGGGTCCTCTTGTCAATCCCGTAAATGATTGTATTTTGTTAAGCTCGATGAATTTTTGTCGACAGCTGATAAGTTGTTGTCTTCGTTGTTAAAATTTGTTATAGGTCCATTTGTGCACTGTCATAGTTTCTATTACGAGCAAAATATATGTTAAATTTGTCCTTAAAAAACTTATCGAAGGAGCTAAACTTTAATCAACTCGTTGGGGCTAAACCCCACCCCCTATTTTATAACACCAAAATCGCTGTTGAATTCAAATTCTACCAAACGTAATGCCACGCTGAAGCAACGCACAAATTGAAACCTTATAAATGTAAATTTTTCGCATCAGCATTATTTAACAATAACATCACAAACGCCTACATTATATTGTGTATCCGGTTGAAATCAAGACTAACATTTATTTAAAATTATTGTTTTCTCGGGCCCCGAGCGTCGCATCAAATATGTGAATAGTGCGCTGTGTTCATAAAAATCGTAAGAATACAGCGCCACACTAAAAAACTGATATCAAAATGCGGCGAGTTGAGGCGCGTCGCGAGTCTCACTGGCGCGATCCGGTTTGGTGGCGGTGCGACAATATAATCAAGCATGATCGAGTGCGTACGTTTACTGCACCACTAACCGTCTTGCTTCTAAGGTAGCGTCCATTTATTACGTAACGCTAAATTTGGAAATTTTGACCCCCTCTCCCCCTCATCGTTACCCGATCGCGCCAGTAACGCTTTTTGTATGGATATATTTAAATTTTAATATGGGTCGTAACGCTCCGGCTCACCCCCCCCCCCCTTTTTACCTCAGGACGCAAGATTGCATCACTTCCTAGCGTCTTGAAGTAAAAAATTGCTAACAAACCCGCATCTTGTCACCTTTATTCACAGAAGAAAGGATCGGACTGGCGCCCTTATTCTAGCACACGATTGATTTTGCCTAGAAAAATGAAATTGCAGTTTTCGCCCTTGAAATCAACAAATCGGAAAAAAATAAAAACGCACAGCCTTTTTATTTTGCAAATAAAACAGCTGTGTGTTTTTATTTTTTTCGATTTGTCGATTTTAACGGCGAAAACTGCTTTTTCATTTTTGACATTTGCTTCATTCTTTCTTGAACCTTAATAGTTATCATCATTTAAGATTGGCTGTCTTCAAACAGTTATTCGGAAGTATATATGCAGTCAGATGAAATTAAATGGCGGTTTATGATAGGCAATCAAGAAATCACAACAGCGGGATACGAAAAAACGTGATTTTGAAATCACAAACAATGAAATACAAATGAGAAACACTACTGATTTGAGTAACAGTGTAAATTTCCATTTGTTATGGCATTTACAATGGCATATTATCTAAGCAATCCAGGTATCATGTATTATTCAATTTAAAATTATACGATATTTCATGAGCGCGTCAATTTTGAGCAAGTAAAATGATTGATTTAATGATGTTAAATTTAATATGTACCGTTTTGACTCATATTCCGAACACTTAAGGCCAACAGAGACTTCAAATGCATCTGATTGGCATAAATTATCTGATATTTGTATAAGTTTTCATTTCTTCGCAAAGTCTAACTGTTAGCTGTTGGGTGTACCAATAATAATGTTGATTTTATAAGTTTAAGTATTGTTTTTACTTAAAAGTATGGAACAACATTTTGATTCAAATGCCGAACACTATGTTCATTCTGTCTCATATTCCGAACACCGAAAAAACGAATAATTTGGCAAATAAATTAATCTGAGCTTGTTCTGCTGGTCTCAAACTAGAGAATCATCTCTACTCCTGCGGTATAAATTATATTGGAGACGTTAAAATTGAATTGCAATTGACTGCCATTTCCTTTGTTATACGGTGACACATTTCAGCGAAACATTTCAACCAAATCGCCATACAAAAACCGAGTGTTCGGAATATGAGTCTGTTCGGAATTTGAGACAAAACGGTACTTGTGAATAATTACACAATTACACAGGCATAATATTTATTGACATTCAATTCTAAAATGGTTGTTCGGTTTCAAAATTGTCAGAATGAAACAACAAGTTCAACGCCGTTCCTATTTTTTTGTCGCAGGAAAACCCATGCGTAATCAATAAATTGCATATCCGTCGCCAGTAAACTTCTTATGTATCGACCAACAAGTTACATAAGGATCGACTTTTTGCGCTTTTTCGGTTACATAGCAGTATGTTTCCATATTACAATGTTTCCTATTGTAACTATTGAATATGTTAAGTAGTCGTAGCTGTTACTTACTTGTAACAATGTGTGCTGCTTGGGATGCCTACATGTTAATTTTGAGTGTTGAAAATGTGGTATAAGCCCAAGTATGAACTACTGAACTTATTTTTGATACCATACAGTATAGCAAATATAGTTTTTGGCTCATAGAACCGTTTATTCTCGAATAATGTGCTTATTTCGAAGGGAAATTGCCTACATTTAGGCGCATTAGGCAAATTTTCAAAGTTAAATTTTACAATAAACTGATCAAATACTCGAGTTATACGAATTTATACATCATTTTCAGATTCAAGAGCCCCAAATTTAGAAGATAGGGAAATTTTTAATTCTAAAATCTGCTTTGTGATATGGGGATCAATTTCGCCTCAATGTGTCATTTTAATTTTTTGATATTAAAACTATTGTTTTGATATGTTAAATATTATTCCATTGGAAAGCGATTTCATAAACTCATAAAGATCAATGGAGTACTGATTTTGTCGAAATTTCACGCAATAACGAAAATAACGCAACAAAAAGTTGTGAAATAGTGATCAATTTGCCCCCGGATTACGGTATTACTCTTCCAATTCTTGAAGAAGTTCTAGATATATAAAGGGGAAGTCACGGGATTTGTCAAGCAAACTACACAAAAACCAGCCTGGTATTGGCATATCTAGAGGTTGCAAGTAACTGACACTAAAGAAGACTGCTAGAGGTAGTCGTAATACGTGTATCTGTCAAAAGATGAGTTATCCAGGCAAAATTAAAAGGTGCAAAACACTGTAATCTACCTTTTGATTATTTATGTTAAATATTCCGGGTTATAATACGCACATACCGTGTACCTTAATTGCTACAGCATCGGGCGTATTGTAGAGCTCCATCTTCTTTGGTTTTGGGCGATATTACTCCAGTTGCTCTAAGCGTTTAGGGTCACCAGGTCCTCTACCACTGAGTACAGTCCAGTGTATTCGCGGTCTTCTACGAAGTCGCATTCTTCTATCTGGTTCCCTGCTGAATACTATTTTCGCTATTCTTCATTCCGAAATTCACACTAATAGACTAGCCCACTAAAATCTGTATATTTTAAACGCTTAATAATAATCGCATATTTATAGTTACACGTGATTTAACTCGTGATTCGTGCGTTTGTGCACATTTTTTGAGTTTCCCATCGAGTATTGTCCACAGCACTTTACGCTTGAAAACACTGAAGGCTTTCCGGTCTCCGTCTTTCAACGGTCATGCTTCGTGCTTGCATAGAACCACCGGAAGTATCAATGTTTTATACAGGGCGAATTTTGTTTCCGTTTGCTAGATCTTAGTTGGTCCGTAACAGCCCTATTCGCATCAGCAATACGTCTTTTCATTCCGGGAAACGCCGTTGTCACATGTCACAAGTGTTCCAAGGTATGGTCGGTAGATTCATAGCTTGATCGTCATCATAAATGATTATCATTTTTAATGCTACATTTCCAATTTCACCATTCAACAACTGCTGAAAGTGCTCCTTCTACGGCGGCAGCCACCGCCGTTTTGTCGGTCAGCAAATTCCCTTTACGATAATTGCGAGCACTGGTACGATATTGTGGTGTGCGCCATTGATCGTTGTATAAAATCTCCGCATATCGTTCCGGTTAATGCTTTAGCTACAACACTTTGGCTCTCTACTGCTCTTTGTTTAGCTGGGTACCGGCCACAAGCATACGGCTTCCGACAACATTCTTCACACTTTGGCTTTCTTCATCGAACGAGTCGTTTCGTCTTTATCGTTGACCAGTGCCAATAACTTCCCGCGCCGTTGTTGTCACAGCTTCGTGGATAGGGTCCCACAGGCTGTTGACATCTTCAAGAACGTTGGTTTTAACCAACTGCTCAACTAGCTGCTGGCTTTGCCATTCAGCTACTCCTTCCGTCGACAAGCGTTGAATATTGAAGCGCAGTTTTCTTTTTCTGCAACTCGTGGCGCTGGATAACCGTGCAAGAATTTTAGCTACAACGAGATAATGGTCCGGAATACGAAAGAGATCTGAACCTGTTGAACAGGATGCGCCACAGTATTTTGTACGCTGAATGTAGCAGGATAACCTCTCCGCAATCTAGGCACTCTTGTTTGTACTCTTTGTGTATGAAGCTATCGAACCAATCGGCGGCATTACTTATTCCTCCCATACCTCAACCGTGATAATAACTTCCGCAGGAACCTTGCGGTCCGTCAGCTCGCTGATAGATATTTTCGCTTTAGAAAACTTCTTCTATGCTGTATCTCGCTACATTTATATTTTTACTTGAGCTCTACTTGCCCTGTCCCTGAACAGAGTCAGCCGGGAATTGTTCACTAGCATACTGCCCCTGGCAGCATTATTCAAGTCTGTCACTCTCTGGCACTCTTAATCAAATCAGCCATCTCATCTTCGACGTTGAGCAGTGAGTGGGACGAAATGTGTTCAACCAGAAGTTTAATGCATTACACAAAGGCTTAAGTGGTGCTGTAGACAGGATTGTGAGTGAAAGTGAAGTAGTGATGGATAGCCTAGTGAAAGGGTCGTCTCGCCGTTAAACGGTCCCGAGTGAGAGCTATGGATCCCGCGCTTGAAGAAATGGTGGCTGGATTGTCGAAAACTCCAAGAAGAAATTCTGGACCTCTGTGAAGACGACATCGCCAGTACTGTGAGTCAAACATCCGTGCCAAACGCTACAACGCTCGGTCTACCCGAGTTTGATCTTCCAACGTTCTCGGGAAATTACGAAGAATGGATGTCGTTCCCCGATCTGTTCACCAGTTCAGTCCACAACAATCCACGATTAAGTGACGCACAACAACTATTGTACCGTAAAACGGGGTAACTTTGATAATGCGGGTAACTTTGATAGTGCGAGACTCTCAACATACTAAACGAAATAACAAAGTTCCTGTTAATCTGTTAAGCAAAATGAATGCAAAAGTAAAGAGTATTAGTATGACACTTCATGTTAAAGTTATTTTCATTGGAATCAAGTACATTTGAGGATTTATATGCAAATATGGAAAATTTATAAAATTTTAGCAATTTTGAAATGCTCTCAAACAATCTGTTCTACGATCACAATTTGATGAAGTAATAATGAATTCGTCACTTATACTTGATGGCCTAGTTATAGTAGAACTCGAATTTGGTCTCAAAACCCTTAGCGAAAAATATTTTTACAAACTGGGACCATTTTTGTAATCTAAGTCAGAAATTTCTATATAGCGTTAAACGCCTAAAGGTATGCAACGCCCTACAAATGTTCCGTAATTCATTCAATTTTGCTCGATTGATGCTCCATTATCAAAGTAACCCCAAAACAGAAAACCGACTTTCGATTATATGAAAAATTATATATCCATTAAGAATAAATCTTTTGGAAATCTATCAACTGCAATCGATAGTTAGGATACCAGTACTTGTTTTAAAAATATAAATTATAATTCTTTGAATCAGCATGCATAAATATTCAAGTTTTCTTAGAAAAAACTATCAAAGTTACCCCGTTTTACGGTACCTCAAAAGGTATACCTCGAGTGCAGCAGCATCGTTGCTTCGTCACGTCAAGGTTTACGACCGAGATAACCATGGAGCGTTAGAGGCATTGAGGAAACTTTTCGACAGAAAGGATCAAATTGCGAGTCACCAGATTCAGCGTTATCTCGACATACCCTCTACCTACGTCGCAATGTCCGAACTCTCAAGACACCTGAATGAGAGGAGAAAGACTGTTAGCTCATTAATCTACTCCTAACCAAATTGGACCCAGAAACACGTCAACTCTGAGCAAACAAGACTCCCACCACAGATGCAGCAACTGACCCGTCTACTATCAATTACTTTTTGAAATTCCTCGATCGACAAACGTATACCATGGAATCAGCTTATCGACCATCGTCGCGTGCATCGTGCGTGGCAAGGTTCTATCGAAGACAACGTCATGTCGTCAAAGCTCCAGTGTCATCGCAACGAATGAGACACCGACGACGAGTTGTGTTTTGTACAAGAAGCGAGCACATCTATTGTTCATGTGCAAAAGGTTCCAAAATCTTCAATCATCAGAGAGACTACACAGCAGATTTGAAGTCACGCTAAGGCTTGCGAAGTAAACAAATCGACATACCACTACAAGGCATTTCTGGATTATCCACCCAAATTACCGAAGCAGCAACCAGCTAGATTCGATTTCGCATAAGCGAGTATCGTAGATCTACTCATTGGGCAGGAGTTTTCTACAAACTTCTCGGCAACGAAAGAATATCACTTGGAGAGACGTGGACTATTCTGTAAAGCACACAGCTCGGATGGGTCGTGGCCGGCTTCTACGACACTGAATCGTCAGCGAGTACTCCATCAAGCGCAATTTGGATCACCACTTCTAAAGAGCCAAATATATTGGACAATTTGTTGGAATTCTGGGAGATGGAAGATCTACAACTAAAGAAACACCTCACCAAAGAAGAACGTCTCTGCGAAGAACATTGCATTACATCAATTCCAGCCAGTGTCTAGTAAGCTGACGAGAAATGAGCGGCTAAGGGCTAAGCGAATTGTATCACTACACTACATCATACTACATCACTACATCAACGGGTTCATCGAGGTTGGATACATATCCAAGGCAGAACCAGCAAGGCCACCAGAACGAATCACCTACCTGCGGAGTCTTGAAGGAACAGAGTAGCACCACCAAGTTGCGGTTGGTGTTCAATGCGTCAGAAAAATCCTCGAACCCACCACGCTCTGTTGTTCAAAACAACTTCTACACAATTCGGCTGTTCTTCCGTACACTAAAAATCAGCCATACTGGCAACACTTTACTCACCTGAATTCATTCCTCATACATTTATTCGTGTTCCATAACTAGAAGCATAAAACAATTAGATTCAAAGCGTTAAATTACTATCAACCAACTTACCTTTCGATCTTTCCAGATCGACTACACCAATGATTATTTACATTTTCATTCTCTCTATTGTCTGACACTTCTAGAAGATTTCATTATTTGCGTAACAGTTAGCTTTCAACCCATTATTGTATACAACAATACACTACCAGAATATTCTATACAAGTAATCCGCGGAAACAGTTTGGCGTGGTGGAATGAGGGTATCTTTTCGGAGGAAATTGTGTTGATTGAAAGGTGGAAACTGAGAACACAGACAGTAAGACAACCGAGAAAATTTCTTCGCCAGTTCAGCGGACTATGAAAGCTTATCAGTCCCCATTTAGTGGGAAAATTTCGTTCAAGAGTTCTTGATTACTAAAACAGTTGATAGACATAATCCACGAAACAGGAGAGCGAAGAGTTCTAGCTTCATTTGCTAAAAAAATCGATGAGACGAAATCTGCGATCATCATTCTAAATGCCACTTACAACGTACTACCAAAGATCTGTTTGGTTTTTCGTTTATCACTTGAAGTAAATGAGTTAATGGGGAATTGTTATGCCGATAGACAGTAGCACTGAAAAATCTAGAATCAGTCACCTTTACCTTTAGATTGACAACCTGCTTCACAGTTTCTTACGCCATAACGCTACCATACTTTCTGACGCATGAGTCAGTTTATAGATGGGACTGGATGATTAGTCGGCAACTCTCTCATAAAAGATACAAACTCATGTACGAAAACATAGCAGTGTTTTAATGGAAGATTTATAAATGTTTGTTACAAGTTCTGATTATCTCATACCATTGAATAAAAAACATTATGGAACGGGCTCACCATTTGATTTCAATTGCTTGTTTTTTCTCGGACGAGATGCAAAAAAATCCAAATTATTCGCACTGGTTAATGAAATGCAAAACTAAGGTCATTGGTAATACAGTGTTCTGAAGCATACAACATACAAAAACTCAAGTGCAATTGCATTCAATTCTGATCGACAGTTTGGCACAACAGTTGAAAAATTTTAATTAGACCCTTCTTTCTTTTGCGTTATATTCCCAAGAGAGGTGAACCCAAACTTGAGTAGAGTGCTAGCTTACGGGACGGGATATATAAATATTGAAAAGTAGGTAATAAATGGGAGATATCAATATGTATGTGCTTACCTATTTCCACTGAATCCTGATAAAGTGTACATGAAACTGCTCCTGAACGAATAGTTTAAATAAGACACCACCAGCTTCAAGGTGAAAAATAGCGAGTTACAACTAAATAAACTGCCAGATGCTCCATAGTATTGTAAATGTATCGCTGTCACTTTTCTGCAACTTGCACCCATTGCAATCAGCAAGGAATATTTCACCTTCGCTGTAGTTTCTCCAATATGCCAAGCATGAACTGGCAGAGAAAGTGTCGTGTATCTTAGTTCGCTGAACGGTAGTATGAGCAAGCATTCGTCCTTAGGTTCGCACACTTTCCAGTTTCCATCAGCAGAGGTGTATCCAACCACTCGGCAGATTATCGAGCGTAACCAGATTGGAAAATTGGGACCAAGCCAAGTGAAGTGGAAAATAGAGTCCTGTTCGTTGGGCGGGACGGCGACGTTGACTACGACGACTATCCCGGTTTGCAAACACGTAATTGGGTGCCATTCTGTGCGGTGAGGTTCTGTTCTGAGCCGTCGTCGTCATCATCGTCGTCGACTTCGTCATCGATTCGGTGCACTGTGTAAAGGGTTATTTACAGGAGAAAATGCAGTTGCATCGAACATCTGGTGCTAGGTTAATGAGAGTAAATTGTTCAACAAGGCGTAGAATTCTGAGTGGGTTTTTAATTTTATTGCGGTTTTTTATTGGGTGATTGAATTCTTGACATCAGCGATATTACATACTGAAATAAAAAAAAAACTGGCAGGCTGATAAACTGACGGAAGTGATCTATAGATTTATAATAACGTAAAACCATATCCCTCTATAAGTTCTTATTCCCCCGGGGTAATGCGGTCCCACGGCAGATACTGCTTGTCCGCCTAGTATTCTATAAGCTGAACATATTTGCATATATTTTCTTCTGTCAAAGTGGTAATTTTTGCATCCGTATATTGTGTGGCAGATACAATATAAATCCAGAAAATTTCCATTAAGAAACGATCTTTGACCATACCAGAATCGAAGCCAGTTACCTACAACTAGTAGTAGTTTAACTTTATTCACATCAATTTCTACTTCTGTCATTAGTTCGACTTATATTTCCACTTATACATTTACTTCTACTTCAATTTCTACCTCTACTTTTCTTACTGCATCTACAGCAATTTCTACTTTTACTACTAATTATACTTCTACTTTCACATCTTCTTCTTCTTCTTCTACTTATTCTACTCTGCTTATCCATCCACTTATAATTCTCCTTCTACATATTTTCCTACTCCTACTTCTACTTCTCTTCCTATGTCTATGTTTGAAAACAATTTCTTCTTCTACTTTTAATTAAACTTTTACTCCTAACACTTCTTCTACCCTTATAGAATTAATCTGGATTTTTTTTCTATTACTACTCTCATTTTTCTACCATTTCTACTCATACTTAACCATTTATTTGCACAGCCTGTAACCTAACACTGAAAAACGGACAAGCAAGCTCCAGTGATACAGCTGAGAAATATTCCTGACGAGGAGTTTCAATGGCGAAAGGGGGAATCGAACCATGATACGATGCACTTAACTGCAATTCTATGCGTTAAAGAAAACTCATCAAGATTTTCAAGCTTTTGGGGATTTTTTTTATTATCGGACAATTTGGGCCGGAGGTTCTCCGATTTGCATGAAATTTTCACCTGAGGTAGAGCTCGTGGATACATGACCAAAAGTGAAATTCAAAAAAATTATAGAGGCCTATTTTCCCGGAAAACTCTAGATGAATTTTCACGATTTTTCTATAAACCTCAAACTTTGAAAATTCATATCTCCTGAACTATGCATCGTAAAACAAAAGTTTCTTAGTGAAATCGAAAGAAAATTTTCTCAGCAATCAACTTAAAATATAAAAAGAAAAACATTTCTCGGAAAATTTTTCACCATGGAGGAAATTGTCGGTAAAAATGCGACAAAACTATCGTCTGTATCATGAAAAATTTTCAAAAAAAGATTTTTTGTTTCATCAATCCATACTCTAACTTTCGTCCATAGACGCCAAAGTGGTATCTTTTACCGTTTAGGCGACAGAACTGAAAAACCGATGACCACCCGCACGCTTCCCATAGAAAAATGTGTTCTATTGTGGGCCTCATAACCGTGCGCTAACGGCGGCAGTAATTTACACGCATAGTTAGTGTAAAGCCTGATTCGCTGCTGACAAGTAATTTCTCGGCCTATCTTGATGCATGGAAAATTCCTGCAAGGAATCGATCAAGAAAGCTCTTTTTTCTGATCGCAGTACGCAGCTGAAAAGAAATGTCAGTTCAAACGGGACTTGCTGTAGAAAATTTCTGCAAGAAATCAGGCAAATCAGGCTTAACGCAGTAAACCCTTTTCTTTCCAGTCAGAAAAAGCTTTTCGTCAATCGGAGCACTCTCCTTTGGTCTGTTGGGTGTTTTGTATGTCTTTTATTCGTAAACTTTACTATTGAGACCAACAGTCTTTAATTGAAAACGATCCTAACATTTAATAATATAGGTAATAGGAATTGACCCTCAGCAAGCATGGTAAAATTCACTCACTCACCCGAACGCCACCGATGAAAAATAGCAAAAAAGTCTGCTGCTATCGAACATTCAGTGATCGCTGAACCGTCCTAGGCAGAGTGTAGCATGAAAGCGTCGAAACCGATTGTGTAAAAGCGACAATCGGAAGGAACGCGAAGAGAAGTGAATACCAATACACTTGTATCTGCGAGGCACGAGTTAATGCACTTAGTATCCATTCGCCGAATGCATTGAACTGACTGAGAGGATTCCTACTCACTGAATCATGAGCCTATGCATGCTATAAAACTTTTGACTTTTACTGTGCGCCCTGTTTTCAAGTTGCTCGTGAGAGAGAGCGAGACAGCACCAAAACACGGCGCACAGTAAAAGTCATGAGAACAAAAGAATTTATGGCACGTAAAGAGGCTCATTCCGTGGTGTGGACTGCCAGTCAGTGAACGCTCATTAGCACTCAAACCCGAATGCCATTCGAACGGAATCAGAATGTAAACAATCATTCCTGGACAAGGGCACATCGACATTGGTAAACATTGGCTTTACAAGCCGCTGTTGAACCCAATTCTACTCGATCACGCTCACCAATACCACTATCAGGAAGAACTAACACCAATCTTCTGATAGTGGGGTAAGTTTGCGTGGGCGGGCTAAAAAGGGCTCAACAGCAACGTTTCTGAAAAAAGGCTCAAGACCCCTTGGGCCCTTTTCAAATGTTTGTCCTTTGTCCGAATTTTGGTATTGCATTCGACTGATCAGATGCCGTTTTTTGTTTCGCTTAGTGCTCGCCGGAGAAGCAGAATGGGCACTGGAAATTGAAACGTTCGGCTTGGTTAAAAAAACAGCTTTCTCGCTCCCGACTGTGCGTGGAAGCGAGTGAGGGAAACACAATAACTGAGTGAGTGTTTCCCATGCTTGACCCTCAGTATCATATAGTTGCCAAGCAAAAAGGATATTTATGCATACATAAAGTGCTATTTGTAATTTTCTTGCTTTTTTTCAAATTTTGTTCAATTTATCAAATGATTAGATAATTAACTAAAAGCGCGCGAATAAATTTTCAGTTTTGTTTTCTATACAAAGTGATATATTTGATATAAATTCTGATTGTTCCTTGGAAGAATATAGTATAGTATTTGCATGTATATAATATCAATCAACTGTATAACACTCAGGGACGCTATCTATTGTTCCATTGATGGCTGCTGTGGAATATTCCAGTCCACTGCCAGTCAGCGTGCAGCCTCTACAGTTGGCGCCAACCCTACAGCGCGCCAAACTGTATTTAGAAGCGTACGCGCGTAATGAATAATTATTGTATGTTTTGTCTGGCCGTATTGTGCGCCTATATAAGGGGCACCCATTGAATTTGTAAGAATGTAGTTTATTTCGTTTCTCCACCGAGTAGGCATGCTGCCTCTCAGTGGTAATAAATCTGTTAAAGTGAAGCCGTTTGCTTGATTTGCCCAACGGACGGCAAGACGTAACGGACGTAAAAGACACAATGTAGGAAAGACGTCCTGGCCGAAACAATATATTAATAATATATTCATAAGTTTTCAAAGGAAGTGGATCTTGAGATTTGATCCTTCAAACGTTACCATAATGATTGATTGTAACAAGAACTTACCATGCGGCTTTCATAGAGGCTGTTAGCTTTAATACTAAATAACGTTGCTGATGAAGGGCATACAAAACACCCAACTGGCCAATGGAGAGTGGTCCGATTGACGAAAAGCTTCTTCTGACTGGAAAGGAAAGGATGGTTTACTGTGTTACACTTACAATGCGTGTAAATTACTGCCGCCGTTAGCGCACGGTTATGAGGCCCAAAATAGAACACATTTTCCTATGGGAAGCATGCGGGTGGTCATCGGTTTTTCAGTTCTGTCGCCTAAACGGTAAAAGATACCACTTTGGCGTCTATGGACGAAAGTTAGAGTATGGATTGATGAAACAAAAAATCTTTTTTTGAAAATTTTTCATGATACAGACGATAGTTTTTTTGCTATTTTTCCGACAATTTTCTTCATGGTGAAAAAATTTCCGAGAAATGTTTTTCTTTTTATATTTTTAATTGATCGAAAATTTCCTTTCGATTTCACTAAAAAACTTTTGTTCTACGATGCATAGTTCAGGAGATATGGATTTTCGAAGTTTGAGGTATATAGAAAAATCGTGAAAATTCATCTAGAGTTTTCCGGGAAAATAGGCCACTATAATTTTTTTGAATTTCACTTTTGGTCATGTATCCACGAGCTCTACCTCTGGTGAAAATTTCATGCAAATCGGAGAACCTCCGGCCCAAACCTGTCCGATAATTTAAAAAAATGCCCTTTTGGATTTTACAGCTCTTCAGACATAACTTGAGTTTCTACAGTTGAAGGAATAGCTTAAGGCGAAGTAGGCCGTCATTGAAATTTGTACGCATCGTTGATGATTGTTGCTAATTCATCTCATGATTTCGAATCAAAGAAAATCAGTTGCTTTTGCACTGACACACCTGAAGAAGTATCAGCATACATTATGCATGTTAGCGCGTACAATGATACTTTTTCAAGTCAATATAAACTATCAAGGCTGAGTATTATCACTTTGAAATGCAAGCTGAAAAGTCATCATTGTTGCCAAAACGAATGACGGGCTACTTAGCCTTAAGATATCATACTCAAGTATTATAGATTTAGACGAGATGAAAAATTAGCTAAGGAACTTTTGTCTACAACTTCCATGTTTTTATGTAATATTTCGTCAATTTCACCTTTCAAATTATCACATATGACGAAATATGGAACCATTATGTCCATAACTGGTACACCTACTCTAGTTAATTGCGTTTTTGTCTATTTTGGTTAATCTCAGTCATTAGATCTAATAATGTTGCAAAACTTAAAGCATCTGAGCAAGCTGATCTTAATATACCAAACAATTCTTCGTAGGACAATCACGTTCCTTCTATTGCTGAAAATTCGTTTATTGCCAGAATCAGTTCGAAATTCTCCAAACGAGAATTTTATTGCCTCCTCACTGAAGCGTTCTACTGCAATCGATTTCAGTACCAGACGGTGCTATCGACAATGTTGCTCACGCATTTCCATTATCTGGGCCGAGTGCCGCTTTGGTGGCCTAGGTCACACCAACAACGGGGAGCGAAAATGGTTAAAATTTAATACGGGCAAAATGCTTGAAAAACAGTATAAACCAATTTGTTGCTCCACCTAGGGACTCTGAAAAGCGACCCAGCTCTGATTCTGGTTGTGGAGGCGTCCAAGCAACAACGAGGATCAACCGGCCGGCGCACAGTGGCCCGAAGTCGGTAAAAGAAAAAAATGAAATGAATGAAATTATCAAATTCTTTCGCTGATATTTTTCTGGCTTTTTAGTATATATTGGCAGGTACTCAAGATTTTCACTTGGTCCACTCTGATTGAACGCAAATTCGAATTTTTATGATCATCAATGCCCTGATCCTGCAAAATTTATATTTTCAAGCTATCCTAATGCCACTGATTCCGGGATTTGAGATATGGATTATTGAAGAATTTGCGATACTGATGTCGAAAGATGTTGATAATCTGTTTTTCTCAAAGTTCTCAGGTTAACCATGTAACCATTAAATTATTGTTATTTTCCTAGAAATTGTTTAGTTTAGAGTGAACTCAGGAACTTCAGGAATTCTTCCAGCAATGTCTACAGGGAAATACCAAGAAATATTTTCTTGGTCACGCTTATTGAACAAGGATCTCTGAAATAACTCTTGGAGATTTGAGGAAGTGGATTTACTAGATAATCTGCTACTGCCCGGTCTCGTGTGGCGTTCCGTGAGTGTAATCTACGAGATAAAAAAAAATCAATCGATTCTGGGGATAGTAGTCCACAGGATTTTCTTAAGAAATTTCTTGAAAAACATTAGACATCTTTTTAAAAAATTGTTTAGCAATAATAAGAAAAATTGCTGTAGTATGATCTGGTGCGAAAACCTAAATAAAGTTTTGAGATTGCATGGAAATTTTTTGAGAAACTTTTTAAGAAATGATTGTTAAAACTGCAAGAGTGATACTTGGATAAAATTATGAAAAAAAAATCAAAGAAAATAAATAGATTGGTTTGAAGAATCCCTCAAGGAATTCAGGGTTTCTGGGAGGAAACTTGTAAGAATTCTTAAAAGAATCCACATGAACAGGCGGAGGAATTCTTGAAGGGTTTCTTAAAAAAAAACTTACCTTGAGCTATTTATTCAAACACTCTGGAATTAACCATAGACGATTTCCTCGTAATAAACTGTAGAAATCCTTATAAGATGACCTTGAGTAACAACTGAAGGATTTGGTTGAAGAATTAGTGAAAATATATTTGAACGAAATTCTAGAATAGTTTTGGAAAGAATCAAAGTAATACCTGAGAAAATTATCGGAGGTAGTAGCTCTGGAGCTCTCAAGGATTCCTTGGAGCAAATTTTGGAGAAATTCTTCTATGTATCCATTGAAAATATGCTGGGAGAATTGAAAGAGAAATGCCTTGAAGCATTTCTGGAGAAATCCCTGCAAGTATTCTAAATAAAATCACAATGATAATTCATGAAGCCTTTCCTCTTGGAATCTGAGACTTGATTTTTTTTTTTTAAAAAGCCTGTTGAACCCGTTTGTTTGCGAACAAACCATCTATGGAACCCCAACTTGCGCTATTATGTAGAACAGTTTTTGCTCTCCTCTCGCATTAATCCATCCGATCACATACGATCGATGATCGAATCAAATAGATAGCCAAGAGAATTTGAAATACAAGTTAGTGTACCGCGAAACCCGGTCGAATACAGTCCCTTTTTTCATCCGCAGAACGAGTGATTTTCTATTCGGTGTCCGAAGTGCAGTGATCAGGTCTATGACCTGATGAAGTGGCTCTGGACTTGCATTCGTTTTTTTTATTATACAGTCCACTAGTGCGGCAGTCCAGAACACCGTTATAGTATATGATGGTTTCTTTGGAGCCTGTACAATATTTCATCAGGATTCAAGTAGAAAAACCAAAAAAGAGACTTCATAAACCATTTTATTTAAAATAGATACTTCAGAGACCTTCCATTTAAAAAAGAGCATTAGTTGGGATGTATTTGGGATCATTCATTCGATCAAGTTTTGCTATCACTCGTATCTGAAAAAATAATGTATTTCATATTTATATTCTTTTTAAATACATTTTATTCAACAAATTTTTAAAACATATACCAAACTGCTTGCCTTTACAGCCAGTTAATTATAATTTTCTCATGAATTTCTAGATAACACATGGATGAACAGTAAAAATTCTGTGAATTTGTATAGTTTTTTGGTCTTCACACTAAAATGACCCGGCTGATTGCAAAAGTTTTCAGGAAATATTCCGCTGGATTTTCTTCAGCAACTTATCAGTATAAGCAGGCTTGATAGAAACTCCTCTGCAATGCAAAGAGGAGGCGATTTTGTCGTTTTTTTTAGAAGAAAAATTATCCTCAAAATTTTCAACACAGATCCTCAAGCGATTCGAGTGAGAATGCAAAAAAATACAAGGATTTTTTCTGGTACTCTCTCTCTCTCTTTTGTTGCGATGCTCGCATTTACTCACGCTTAAACAACTCTTGAGCTTCCCGCCCGAACAAAACAGTCCTCGGGGAGTTGTGATGGCAAGCTTTTTAATTGATTTTTTCTCTGGTGCAGTACAAAACCTGCATCTTCCTCGCTCAATTCTCGTTTCCTTTCTGCTTAGCATTTTTTCGCTCCCTCGCTAAGAGACAAAGACAGCACGCTGCTCTAGAGTAGGGGAACCGGGGGTAATTTGCTCATAGAGGGCAAAACGCGCCACCCTCGATTTGGACGAAGGATGTGTTTTAGAATGCTTTTTTTCATTCTAAAAATGGCATTGGCAAAAACGATTCCGTTGTCAAAAAAATTATACGTATGTTCAATTAGGCAACATTAACGAATTACTTACTGTTAAGAATGTAGAATTCCCTTAGGAAATTGCCTACCTTTAGGCGTATTCCGCTGTTCCCGGTGTTTTTAATTTTAAAATAACTCAAAAACTAAATGAGATGTAAGTGTTTCGACATCATATTCGGCTTCAGGGGCCATGATTTATGTAAGTAACGATTTTTTGAATATTACCAAACGTTGTTTACATGGGTAATCAATGTTACCCCATATCAGCTAAATGAAAAAATCACATAAAACATTTTTGTAAACATGCTTAAATCTTTCAAAAAACAAACTACAGTATATAGTCACGAGCTATGGGTGGCAGTACTTGTTTTAAAAATATAAAACTCACATAATTTACATTTTTGGATGAAATATTCAAGAAATATCCTAAAAACTGATCAATGTTACCCCGGATTACGGTACATGCAAAAAATATGTTAAATTTGTCCTTAAACAGCTTATTGAAAGACCTAAATTTTAATCAACTTGTGTCGTGGGACAAAACGCCGACCCCTATTTCATAACACCAAAACAGCCGATTGAATTCAAATTCTTCGAAATGTAATGCTACGTTGTAGTTGCGCGCATATTGGAACCTTACAAAAGCACATTTTTCGCATCAGCATGTATACTATTTTTCAATACCCGGGTAGTCTAGGTGAATAACAAAATAATGGTAAAATAAGAACAAATTTTGCAGTCATATCTAGTTTAACCACTATTGATGGACAAATTGATGTGAAGATTTGCGAAAAAGTTACTCGTCTTCTCAGTGAGAATCGAACTCACGACTCCCTGATCTCTAGTTAGGGCGCGTTACCCCTACGCCATGAGAAGACTCATGAACGCAGAAGTTACCCTGAATTCGATTTCAGCTCAATAATCACGTGGTCCTCTTTCGCAAAGTGCACCTCTTTCGAAAGAATTAGATGCTCATCCAAACACAACGCTTTCTATTTATATCCAATGCCTAGCCCGAGAGCGCATTATTTTTTAGGTAATGAAATAGCACACAACACTAGCCAGCAACTGTACTGGCTGAGGTTTCTATTGTGTGGGCTTCCAATTCCAATTCACATCAATTTGTCCATCTAATCCAATTGCAAATGTTTAGCTTTTCGGTAGTTGTTAAACTTCCACTCGGCTGGTTAGCCGTAAACCACGACTCATAATTGAAAACAAGTAATACTAAATCAGTTTTAATACACATTTTTATCGGCACACCCAACAGCTAACAGTCAGACTTTGCGAAAAAATTGAAATTTTCATTAATATCATCTAATTTATGCCCATGAGATGCATTTGTTGGCCTTAAGTGTTCGGAATATGAGTCAAAACATACTTGCAGCATCAAAATAAACTGAAATGTCAACGACAAATTGCCTATTTTTCAATCAAATGCAGTTTAAACTTACACGATCATGTAACATTCAAGCATCCTTAGTTGAAAATTAAACGTGATGCTGTAACAATAGATGGATTTAATTTTCTTTTACTATACTGTTCTGTTTACGCTATGTTGAAATCTAAATATTTTTATCTGTGTATGTAACAGAACGATATGCGAAGGTTCTACAAATCTGTCAATGGTACAAGAAAGGGCATAGACTGAAGTGTGACAATAATCAAGAGATAACACTCCTTAATTCAGCGTACAAAATCATGTCTGGAATTCTGTTCAACAGATTGGGACCACATAAGGAGTCCTTTGTCGACGAATACCAAGCTGGTTTTCGAGAGGGTCGATCAACGACGGATCAAATGTTTACCCAGCGTCAAATCCTAGATAAATTCTGGGAGTAAAACTTGCAGACTCATCATCTGTTTGTAGATTTCTAAGCAGCAAATGATTCAGTGAAGAGCAACGAGTTGTGACAACTTATGTCCGAACATGGCTTTCCGGTGACACCGATTTGTGCAACACTTGGAGCATCGAAATCATGTGTGCGGGTGTTGGACGAGATTTCATCAACATCGTCGGGATAGACCGTCGGGCAGGGGAAGAGGCGTTCGTGCCTTTCAAGAAGGAGACAGCGAAGATCGGACTTACGATCAAGATCACAAAGAAGTACAAGATAGCTTGTATTCAACGTGGGTCCGGACGTGCTAGTGGCAGCCGAATAGTGCTAGGTGATGAAAAATTTGAAGTGTTAGAAGAATTCGTGTATCTTGGAGCACTAGTGACGTGCGATAATGATGTTACCCGCAAGGTGAAAAGACTTATTGCAGCTGTGTACCTGCGGAGCAAACGAAAACAAAATTTGCGTTATACAAGACACTGATCCTTTCGGTTGTCCTATATGGCCATGAATAGTGGACATTGGAATAGAACCGGAGAGCTTCCGGGGTTTTTGAACGTAAAGTGCTACGAACAGTACTTGACAGTAAATAAGAAAACGGCATGTGGCCGGGTTGTATGAATCAAGAGTGGAACCAAGTGTATCAAGCAACTAAAACACGGCAGGCTGCGTTTGGCTGGTCATGTTTCCCGTATGCCGGAAGAACGACAAGCGAAGATAATGTTCAACAGAAAACCCGTACGGGGCCACCGACTTCGTGGTAGGCCGCGCACACGATGGCTTTTTGCAGTTGAGGAGGACTTAAGGTCACTTAATGTTCAGGGTGACTGGAAGCAATTGGCGCAGGATCAAACTCAGTGGAGAAGCTTATCGATTCGGCGTAGATTCATTGTAGCGAGCTGTAGTCCATCAAAAAACCAGTTAATGGCGTCAAATCAAGTGAAAGAGCACAAACGCATTTTGTTCGAACATCAGCAAAATCTGAATTTATCGGTACGCGATATTGCCAAGAAACTAAGTAAAGCTATCGATTATTTCAAGAGAAGATGGAGAAATGGCACCAAGGACGAATCTGAGGGGCCCAGATAGCCGTAGCAGTAAACGCGCAGCTATTCAGCAAGACCAAGCTGAGGGTCGTGGGTTCGAATCCCACCGGTCGAGGATCTTTTCGGTTGGAAGTTTTCTCGACTTCCCAGGGCATAGAGTATCTACGTACCTGCCACACGATATACGCATGCAAAAATGGTCATTGGCACAGTAAGCTCTCAGTTAATAACTGTGGAAGTGCTCATAAGAACACTAAGCTGAGAAACAGGCTCTGTTCCAGTGAGGACGTTATGCCAGAAAGAAGAGAAAAACGTATCTGAGGATACCATACGGAACCAGATTGCGGGTGTACTACAGAATGTTCGAGAATTTTAAAGAAAGATCGATTAACATCTAAATCAACTGTTTATTATGTAGATATAACTCTATTATTATGAAATAAACAATACTTTTTGTTGAATTATGAGTATTTTTTATTGCCATTTAATTGGTACCCGAAATTTAACGTGGAAAAATTTTAAGTAGTTTTTGGGTTTGTTGGATATGAATATCATTCATAAACCTTCGAAATGTAGGTATCATGTTTTTTATGTGTTACAAGTGTTAATAGGTAAATATATAAAAAAAATGCTTTACTAAGTAAAAAATGCTCATATTTCAAAAAATTGGAGAAAAAAGCTTGCAAGTTTTTAACATGGACAATCAAACATATGTTTGATTAATTCTCATATTAAGGTGAAGATGAATCGAAGCCTAACTTCAAATTTTTAAGAGCACAAATCTGGAGAACCAAACACCCGTTTGAGCTGAAAACTTAATCGATTGGTCTCTCCTAGCTACTGACCAATCGATGAGTTGACGTTGATGTTGTGGAAGCGATGTAGGTACGATAGGCAAACAGTTTCAACACTAAATAAATCGCACTCGCTCTTTCCGCGTGTGTAGTAACATGAGATGGATGGATATGGGTTATGAAAGGGGTCCGCGTGGTCTGTAGGGATTTTAATTCTAAACTTGTAACCAACTCAGTTATTGGGTCACCAAGTGGCTCGGTAGCTTAGTTGGTAAAGCGCTCGTCTAGCATACAAGAGTCCTGGGTTCAAATCCCAGCCGAGCACGTGGATTTTCTTCATAATTTCACCCATAATTTGTCCATCTTTACCACGCGTAATGAGTTAATTAATTCAATCGATAAGGTTTTCAACTTAAACGGATGTTTGGTTCTCCAGATTTGTACTCTTGAAAATTTGAGATTTGGCTTCGATTCATCTTCACCTTAAGTGATTAAGTTATTGAAGCATTTATCAGGTCCCTTTATTTACAAATCACCTCTCTTACTTTGAGTAAGGGCGTCGAACTTCAAATTTTACTCAATTTTAACGGTAAATAGTTAAAATTGAGTGAAACTTGTACTTTCGTCCAACATTTGTATGAAGTGCGGCTACTGTGTAACTCAACGTGACATGTGGAACCAATCTGCGAGGTTCACCTGTGGGCGACAGCACTCTTCAATCTGGAAAGCTATAGAGTGGCAACAGCAAACTTCACTTTTTTCTCCCGTCTGTGAATGAAATGTGGTAGCTGGTTGGTGGTGGTTGACGATGGTCGGTCTGGTCGTTGAGATTGAGTGCGAACTCGAGTGGTGCGATGGGTCACGGAATTTATATGTCCGCTGGGAACGAAACGAAAGCAACAGATTTTCCCACACCGAGGCTTTTTCTTTCTCCATTGACTGGCTTTTTTTTTTTTTGTTTTTTACAAGGGGGAAATCTGCAAACAGATCCCCTGAGAAGATAACTCAGGGAATGCGGGGATGACGCACCAACGACGACCCGCTAAAACCAGCCTATGCACTGTGCATGAGCAATTCATTTAGAATTGCTCAAGTGGTGAACAGTGCATCGACATGACCCTTGGACTCAGACCCTCATCTCCCCGGAACCACCTTACGGTATTTCTTCGGGAAGGGACCAGTGCATATAGCACAACACGTGTAGCAGAAGTAGCCTAGACAAACTGCTTCTCCTAGCCGACTTAAACAATGTTACAAGGGACCAGCCTCGGCAGGGCTAATCCTCTGCAGCCAACTCTTGGTCGGCGCGCCATAGACGCTGCAATTCTAACATAATGTGAGTGACAGCCGTAGTTACTGCATTCCAGCACTCGGCATCCGCACACATTCTCTCTATAATATTGTCGGGGGACGTGTCCCCTCCGCATGTAGTGAGCATGCGACCTCTCACAACAATGAAACGGGGGCAATCGAACACGACATGCTCCGCTGTTTCCTCTACACCAGCACAATTGGGGCACGCAGGAGATTCTGAGTGCCCGAACCTATGCAGGTACTGTCTATAGGAACCATGTCCTGACAGAAACTGCGTCAGGTGGAAGTTCACTTCCCCATGGCTTCTACCATACCAATCTGACACATTTGGTATTAGTCGATGGGTCCATCTACCCTTAGTGGAGTTATCCCATTCCTGCTGCCAGCTTCTGAGCGTTTCCTCTTTACACGTGTCGCGGACTCCTCTGGTACCTCTTTGGTTGAAGCATTGAACATCTTCCTTGATGATGAGCCCGATGGGCGTCATCCCGGCTATGATGCACACGGCCTCTTTAGATACCGTCCGGTATGCACTTGCTACTCTTAAGCACATTATCCTGTACGTGCTTTCCAACCGCTTTAGGTTTCTTCTCGTTCTAAGCGCTTTTGACCAGATTGGTCCTCCATACCTTAGTATGGATAGCGCCACACTTGCCAGCAGCTTGCGTTTGCTGGCAATTACAGCAGAGCTGTTAGACATCATCCTCGAAAGCGCCGCTATAGCCGTAGATGCCCTTTTACAGGCATATTCAACGTGGCTAGCGAAGCTCAGCTTGTCATCGATCATTACCCCAAGATGCCTAAGGGATCGCTTGGACTCTATTGTGCAATCACCTACCGAGATAAGCGCCCGTTGCTCGGACTTGCGGTTGTTGACCACCACCACCTCAGTCTTGTGACGGGCCAATCCTAGTTTCCTAGACTTCATCCATTCCTCAACCAGGGAAATAGAGTGCGCTGCTGTCAACTCTACTTCCTCCATCGATTCACCATAGACCACTAGGGTGATATCGTCGGCGAAGCCAACAATCTTAACACCCGTCGGTAGGGGCAGCCTCAGTACGTCATCGTACATCGCATTCCATAACAGCGGGCCCAGGATTGAACCTTGAGGTACTCCCGCGGTAATTCGAACGCTTTTCTGCCCCTCCTCTGTGTCATACAGTAGAATCCTACCATCAAAATAGCTTTCTAGAAGCTTACACAACTGCACCGGTACCTTGAGGCGGTGAAGCGCGTGTGCTATTGCTTCCCAGCTTGCGCTGTTGAACGCATTCTTCACATCCAGAGTGACAACCGCGCAGTAACGGATGCCGCTCCTTTTATGCTCGATTGCCACCTCAGCTGTTTGAACGACCGACTGGATGGCGTCCAGAGTAGATTTACCTTTTCTGAATCCAAACTGGTTGTTGGACAGGCCGTCCGCACTCTCCGTATACGGTACTAGTCTGTTGAGAATCAACCTCTCCAATAACTTGCCCGTCGTATCTAGTAGACAGATAGGTCTATACGCCGACGGGTCACCTGGTGGTTTCCCCGCCTTTGGTAGTAGCACCAATTTCTGTCGCTTCCATACATCCGGGAAGATTCCTTGATCAATGCAGCGTTGCATCGTGGTTCTGAACATGTCCGGATCCGTGTTCACTGCCGCTTTTAAGGCAACATTCGGGATACCATCGGGTCCCGGTGCCTTGTTTGACGCGAATGATTTCACGACTTCTGCCAGCTCTTCGTTCGTCACTCTCGCCACTTCTTCTCCTTCATCTGCCGCATACGGAGCTGGAGGCCATGGGCTTATGGGATGGTGCGGGAAGAGTACATCGATTATCGATCGCAGCAACTCGGGCGATTTCTCTTGGGGCGCTATGGCTCCTTTGGTCTTAGCCATTACCACTCTGTAGGCGTCACCCCATGGACTAGAATTGGCACTCTCGCATAGACTTTCAAAGCATGCCCGTTTTCGACTCTTGATTTCCTTTTTGAGAGCCAACTTTGCCTCTCTGAATGCTGCACCGCGTTCCTCTCTTTGTGCTTCTGTGCGTGCGCGTTGCATTCTTCGTCTAGCCCAAAGGCAGATTGCTCGAAGATTTGCAATTGATTCGCACCACCAATACACTGGCGGCCTGTTCTCTCTAGGAGGGGCTTTTCTCGGCATGGAAGCATCACACGCTCGTGATATCATAGCAACTAGCTCTTCACCGTTTAGGTCCAGAGTGTTTCGTTCGCGCCTCATGGCTTCAGTGAATACTTCGCCGTCGAAGCGCGCTGTTTTCCATCCTCGGGCTTGGGTCGAGTTACATCGCGCTGCCTTCTGCCCGCCTGGTATTATACTATAGCGAATCGATTGATGATCGCTATGAGTATAACCGTCATCAACGCGCCAGTTCATGGTACCTAAAAGGTTAGGACTACAAAACGTCACGTCGATGATCGATTCTGCACCATTTCTGCGGAAGGTACTCACTGTACCCACATTTGCCAGCTCTACATTTAATGCGGCCAGGGATTCCAACAATAGCTGGCCTCTTTGATTGGTGCAGCGGCTACCCCACTCCACTGCCCATGCATTAAAGTCGCCAGCTATCACTACTGGCTGCCGATTAGCTAGTTCGGCCATCATCCTGTCAACCATGTGGGAAAATTCCTCAATCGACCACCTTGGGGGCGCGTAACAACTGCAATAGAACACGCCGTTGATTTTTGCTATCGCAAAACCGTCATTTGAGCTAGAGACTACTTCTTGGATTGGGTATCGTCCTGTCGTCCCTATAGCTGCTAGCTGTTGAGACCTATCCGCCACCCAGTTCCCGTTGTTGGCTGGTATGCGGTATGGGTCCGATAATAACACCACGTCAGTCTTGGTTTCCGAGACTGACTGCCAAAGCAGCTGCTGGGCTGCATCACAGTGCACTATGGGCCAGGGACGCAATCTGGCGGGACAAAATTAATAACTCAGTAACGAAGCGTTTCCGGTATTTGGTGTCTTCGGCAAAGTTTTTTGAAACAACGAGGACCATCTACTGACATAAACGGATAGCTCGTAAATCGTCCGCATAGGTGGCACCACAATCTAACTTTTTACTGTGACGTTCTAGAGACTTGGCATGTTCGGCAAAGTTGTTCATTTTGATAAAATAAACAACTCTCTCGAAGACGTCAAAATCCCACAGCCTACTGTTTTCGAGTTATTGACAAAATTAGAGAAAATTAGTGAAAAAACGATTTTTTTCAACGAATTTGACATTTTTCCTAAGAATCATGTCATATAATACTTTTTGCTGATAAATATATAACAGACGCAAGCTCTGGTGGAAAAAATTTAATAATACGACGCACAAAAATTAATAAACTATGAAAAAACTTGAAAAATAGAGCAATTTTTTAACATTAATATCTCCAAAAGCGCAAGAAATCGCAAGCTCAAATTTTCAGGCAACATAGAGCAATACTTGATGAAACGGATGTCAAAATTCCAGAAAGGTATATTTTGGTGTTTTTGAGATATTTTATTTTTTACAATGATTATATTACTTCAATACTCTTAGTTTCCATGAGGAATCTGAAGGGACGATCGACTTTGAGAAATAACGAGTCGTGGAACAAAAACTTTCGAATAACTGTTTTAAAAAGCCATCATAGTAGCCATGAAATTCAGTTTAAAAGCAGTTTCTTGAGTTGACAGCGAGTAATGTAGATGATAGTGTAGATTAAAACTGGGTACATAATTTTTTTCTTCAATAATTCAAATGGTATAGTATGCCATGATAAACTTGATCATATATCAGTTAATTGTTGTCATCATGGTTCGAGGTGAGTAATTTATTTTGTGTATGTGTTACTTTTAACACGGAAAATCAAATTTTAAAGCATATTCATGTCGATATCTCTAAATACTAAAATTTCAGAGCGCACGTCTCTTGTCCGGAGCTTCTATATTTGTTTCAAAGCGGAAAGAGCGTTGATCCTTGGATGTTTTGAAACAGAGGATACAGATCAAAGTTATCAATTTGGAGATTCCTTCGATTTTGAGAACTGTTAGATTGTTTAACCTTAAATATGTGTTTAATCAACGGATTTGCTTAAATTTTGGTCTGCCGGAAAATTGTAACAATTAATTCGAGATGAAATCCAAAGCCAGCTTGTACTGTGAGCAGATATAATAATTTCATGAAATAATAAAATCCATTTTTCCGCTAATTTTAAAATACACTTATATATTTGCCACGAAAATATTAATCGCGTAATGAAAAGAAAACCGTAAAAAAATGAAAAAATCTCAAAAACACCAAAATATACCTCTCTGGAATTTTGATATCCATTTCATCAAGTATTGCTCTATGTTGCCTGAAAATTTGAGCTTGCGTTTTTTTGCGCTTTTGGAGATATTAATGTTATAAAATTGCTTTATTTTTCAAGTTTTTTCATGATTTCTTAAGTTTTATGCGTTGTATTATTAAAATTTTTCCACCAGAGCTTGCGTTTGTTTTATATTTATCAGCAAAAAATATTATATGACATGATTCTTAGGAAAAATGTCAAATTCGGTGAAAAAAATCGTTTTTTCACTAATTTTCTCTAATTTTGCCAATAACTCGAAAACAGTAGGCTGTGGGATTTTGACGTCTTCGAGAGAGTTGTTTATTTTATAAAAATGAACAACTTTGCCGAACATGCCAAGTCTCTAGAACGTCACAGTAAAAAGTTAGATTGTGGCGCCACCTATGCGGACGATTTACGAACTACCCGTTTATGTCAGTAGATGGTCCTTGTTGTTACAAAAAAAAATGCCGAAGACACCAAATACCGGAAACGCTTCGTTACTGAGTTATTAATTTTGTCCCGCCAGATTGCGTCCCTGGCCCATAGTGCAGTGGTTTAAATTTAACTGTGTTACTTCCGTTTTGACTGCTTTGATACTCCGCTTGTGCCCGGACATTTGGGTCCGCCCGTTAAGTGTCCGTTGTCTGCTCTGTCGACACATATTAGGCACTTAGCGATTTGCTTACAATCGCTTGCCCTATGGCCTTCAGCGCCGCATTTCCTGCACATCTTACTTCTGTCGGGACCATTGCAATTCCACGACTTATGGCCCTTCCCGAAACACTTGAAGCAAACTTCAGGAGGCTTTGGGATCATTCAAGTGAGACAGCACACGAACATCACTTTAAAAATCATGACTTGTCATATTTTTCACCGCTTTTCGCCTTTTATTCCGACAATAGCAGATGAAACAAACAACCATTACTCGCCGCAATCGCTAAGTGCGTGCAGAACTTTCTCGGAAGACAACGTTTTCTTTTAACCCTTTGGGGCCGGCGCGGTCATATATGACCGCAGTACAAAAAAGGCTGTAAAAAAAGAACCAATGAACAAATGTATATACTGTCTTCGGCAAAGTTGTCCCAAACATACTCTTTTATCAGAGAAAATATGAAGTATATGCCTTTATGACCTAATTGACAACCTAGAACATCCTGAACATCCTGAAGTTTGGAAAATTGAACTATAAGTACATACGAAGCGTGAAATGCTGTTTGTGAACATAAATGATGTTCAGGCTAGATAATAAAGAATTACTCTTTTAACGAGAACACTATTTCACTTGCATTGCTATGCCCTGGGATGTTCTAGGACGTCCAAACTGTCCTGAAGCACACTCTTTGAAATCTACAACCGTAACAGTAATTGTTTGGGTTAAAAACAATAACATTACAAATTCAAATAGAATCTACCAACCTCTGAGAATATCAAGAGCTATTTCAAGGAACGTTTGGGATATTCCATGCCCTCCAAATTACCCTGGAGTTCAGAACTTCAGGTCTACACTTGTTCCAGTAGTTATTCTCGCTAAACTGAGTGAAGTTATATAATCTACAATGTATACTGAACCTTGTCACGGATCAAAAGGCTACTTCAAGAAACGTTTGAGGTACTCCAGGCCCTCCAAATTACCCTGGAAATCTGAATTTCATGTCTAAATTTATTCCAGTAGTATTTCTTGCTAAACTGGGTGAAGTTATATGATCTACCATGTTCACTGAACTTTCGCACGTATCAATAGGATGTTTTAAAGAACGTTTGGAGTATTCCAGGCCCTCCAAATTACCCTGGAGTTCACAACTACAGGTCTTCCCTTGTTCCAGTAATTTTTCTATCTAAACTGAGTGAAGTTATATAATCTACTATGTTGACTGAACCTTCTCATGGATCAATATGCTGTTTCAAGGAACGATTGAGGTATTGCAGATCCTTCAAAATTTCCCCAGGACTTCAGAACTTCAGGTCAATTATTTTTCCAGTAATATTTCCTTCTAAACTGAGTGAAGTTATATAATCTACAGCAAGATAATCTACCATGTTCACTGAACCTTCTCACAGACCAATTGGCTATTTCAAGGAACGTTAGTGATATTCCAGGCCCTCCAATTTACCCTGGAGTTCAGAACTTCAGGTCTATCCTTGTTCCAGTAACTTTTCTCGCTAAAATGATCAAAGTTTTCCCTTTGGGGCCGGCACGGTCATTTATGACCGCAGTCGGAAAATGGCTGTATAAAAAGAACCAATGAATAAAATTTACTGTCTTCGGAAAAGTCCTTGCAAATATACTTCCCTGTCAGGGAAAATTTTTAGGTGTATGCCTTAATGTCCTACTTGGCAACCTAGAACATCCTGAACATGCAGAAGTCTGACAAATAGAATAATTAGTATAAAAGTAGCTTAAAATGCCTTTTGTAAATACAATTGTTGTTCGTACTTGGTAATACATACCTATTATGTCAAGAAAAACGCTGCTTCACATGCCTTTTCATGTCCTGGGATATTCTACGACGTTCAGACTATCCCGAAGCTCAATTCTCGAAATTTACAGCTGTAGTTGCTTGCGCTAGAAATAATCAGCGATGCCAGATTTCTTTGGAAATCATTCCGTAGACGAAAAGTGATAAGCGGGGGGAGAGATCCCCGGCATTGCAATTCCGTAGATTTCCGTTGGAAAAATCCGTAAATTACCGTAGAATAATGAGAATTCCCGTAGCTTTCTGTAGAAAATATACATTTTCCGTAGAATTATCTTACGGATCCGTAGAAAGTGCTCAATTCCGTAGATCTACGGAAATTTCCGTAGATCTGGCAACGCTGCAAATAATAATATTTTCAACTCAAACGGAATCTATTGACCTCTGAGAATCTCAAAAGCTTTTCCAAACTATCCTGTAGCTCAGAACTTCAAATCTGCCCTTGTGGCAGTGTTTTTTTTTCGGTAAATAAAGTTCAGTTATATAATCTACCAGGTTATATAGGGCCCCCATAGCCGAAGCTGTAAATACGCGGGTATTCATCATGACCATGCTGAGGGTTCCGGGTTCGATTCCCGGTCGGTCCAGGATCTTTTCGTAATGAAAATATTCTTGACTGCCTTGGGCATAGAGTATAGGGTGTCCACGATGATATTGCCACACACAAAATTGATTCGCAAAATTTGAGTTTTCATCCGATTGCCATCAAAACTTCAGGGATTGAGAAATAACTATTAAACTTCATTTTACCATTTTACTCGTATTTTATTTGCAGTCCATACGTAAATGCCCATACCTTGGCCTCAACCCCGGCCAAGAGATTCTGCACAACCTGTGAATCAACCGTTTTTTGCATGTAAACCCATACTTTCATGGACAACGAAACATATGTGAAGACCGACTTCAAACAGATCCCCGGCCACCTGTTTTTCACGGCCGAGGATAAGTTCAGCGTCCCGGAACATGTCCGCACTCAGAAGAGGTCCAAATTTGCGAAGAAATTCCTGGTTTAACAAGCCATCTGCACGTGCGGGAAGTGCACCTTTCGTGACCTAGGACACGATGAACGGACAAGTGTACATGAAAGAGTGCCTCCAGAAGCGGCTGCTCCCTCTCCTGAAGGCCCACAACGTCCCAACAATCTTCTGGCCGGATTTGGCCTCATGCCACTACTCCAAGGATGTGCTGAAGTGGTATGCGGATAATAAGGTCAATTTTGTGCCGAAAATGTTCAACCCTTCCAACACTCCGGAGCTCCGCTCCATCGAGAAGTACTGGGCGATTATAAGCAGCACCTTCTTAAACGACCTAAGGTAGTGAAGACAGTCGAGGAACTGAAGAAAGTATGGGTTCACATGCAAAAAACGGTTAATTCACAGGTTGTGCAGAATCTCATGGCCGGGGTTAAGGCCAAGGTGCGGGCATTTCTGTATGGACTGTTAATAAAATAGTTTAATAGTTATTTCTCAATCCCTGAAAATTTGATGGCAATCGGATGAAAACTCGAATTTTGCGAATCAATTTTGTGTGTGGCAATTTTATCGTGGACACCCTTTATCTTCGTGCCTGCCACACTGTGGGAGTACTCAAAGAACACTAAGCTGAGGAGCAGGCTTTGCCCCAGTGGGGTCGTTACGCCAAGAAGAAGAAGAAGAAGAATCTACCAGGTTCACTGAACTTTCCGTGTGATCAAATGGTATTGCTAAATACTTTTGAGATACTCAGGGTCATCCGCAATGCCCTGCAGCAGTCCCTGAAATCTACAGTCGTAGCCTAGTCCGTAACAGCAGTTGTTTTCGCTTACATAACCAATCGAAATCTGTGAACCTGGGGCTCGTCTCTGGTCGCATGGTTTGCTGCTAGGGTTTGATAAAAATCAATAAAGAGGAGTAAATATCAATAGAATGATTCGTTTATAAGGATTTTTCAGTAACACCTTCAGATAATGCTTCAGGAATAGTTCTTCTTTAGCCCTTTGGTGCCTCCAAGTTTTGACGCTTTTCAAAACTACAACACACACTCAACCTCGAATTATCTGAAACGTTTCCAAACCACACTTCCTCTTCTGATATGTATTGGAGTTTTGTAATAAAAAACAAGTTTTTTACACGTTTTACATCATTTGTTTTATTTGTAATTCATTCGGCTGGGAAACGGTTTGAAACGAAAAACGCACTACGATGCATTTTCCAGCCGAGTAAAATGGAGCCGTTTAGCACCTAAATAAAGCCACCAAGTGCCCTATGGAAGACTCTCAACTAGATTTGGGTGAGAGTGTCGTGAAACTACAAAGGCCTCTCGGCTATACGGAGCGACGCCGAATGAGAGAAAGAGGTGGAGATAAATAATGTCGTCACTGCGCAAGCTTCCATTGAAGTGTTAGCTTATGCGTGCGGAAAAATTTGCACCCTTGGCAAAGAGTGTACCAAGCGCTTAACTGACAATAAGGCAATCCATGAGACAGCTGTGATCAGCTAAATTTTTTTGTTTACATTGAATTTTTGACAATCATCGCTTGGGGAACAAAGGAGATTGGTAAGCACTGATGACGCTTAACGAAATTTTGGTAAGTTTAGTGTTCACTGTGCTTGCACTTTGAGCTGTCAACCCAATCGCGAAGTGTCCTCATGGATAGTCTTATAGGCCACACTGCCATCTGTTGCAAGAACCGCGCGAAGCACTGTCTGCCATGATGGATTTTTAGTTGATGTTTGCCTAACACGCACACTACTACACGAATTGCCTGTAAGTTTTGTTCGCATCATTCAGCAACGTCTACACTATCAAAAGTCAAAGCGGTCGAACACTAGCGCCTCTGGTGGAACGATCGCGTCGGTCAAATGAAATTCAAATTCATCGTTAAACGCATGTACCATGAGCTTCTCAATAGTGTTACGTCTGTTTGTCTGTGACAGTACAGTAGTGACGCCTCTACACGGATAGTCGTGTTGCACGATTGCAAAAAAGAAGTAGAGCTCGAGATTTGTATGACGATTACCGGATCTTTTCGTAAAGGAAAGAGTCTTGACTTCCTTGGGCACAGAGTATGAGCGCATGCCTGCCACACGATATATCCATGCAAAAAGGTCATTAGCTGAGAAAGATCTCAGGTAATAAATGTGGAAGTGCTAAACTAACACTAAGCTGAGAAGCCAGCTTCCTCCCAGTGGGAACGATATGCCAAGAAAAAAGAAGAAGATTCGTCGACAAACACATATATTCAAAACGTGTTTCTACTCGTTTACGCATTTAGACTCTACTGACGTTTTCACAAATTGTTCTCAAAAATAAGATGAAAAGCAGGGGGGTTGAAAATAGTATATTTTTACGTGACATAATTTATGGATGCTTCCCAATAGATGTCGCTAATTATGACTGGAAACTTTGTCGAATACACCATGTTTCGGAAGTGCTTCGTTTCGTGATTATTAATTTATTACCACTAAATCCTGACTCTCATCGCGTTGTAGATCTTATGTACTGAACATCCCGACAAGTTAGATAATCTAGAACATTCTAAATGATCTGATGATATTTGCTGAACACTCAGAAGGTTCAGAATATACGGTAGATTACAGTTCATCACCTTGTATGATGAACAAGGTTGTTATTACAACCATAGACTTCAAGTTATGAACTCAAGAGCAGTTTGGAAGACCTAGCACCTCCCAAAAAAATATTTGTCATCATTTCTTGTTAAGTTTAGCATTTTGAGCACCAAAACTATTGGAAGGCGTTCAAAAAACTGTATAATAGTTCTTGGAAAAAATCAGGCCCCAAAGGGTTAAGTGATTAAGTTATTGAAGCATTTATCAGGTCCCATTATTTGCAAATCACCACTCTTACTTTGAGTAAGGGTGTCGAACTTCAAATTTCACTCAATTTTAACGGAAAATAGTTTAAATTGAGTGAAACTTATACTTTTGTCCAACATTTGCGTGAAGTGCGGCTACTGTGTAACTCAACGTGACATGTGGGACCAATCTGCGAGGTTCACCTGTGGGCGACAGCACTCTTCAATCTGGAAAGCTATAGAGTGGCAACAGCAAACTTCACTTTTTTCTCCCGTCTGTGAATGAAATGTGGCAGCTGGTTGGTGGTTGACGATGGTCGGTCTGGTCGTTGAGATTGAGTGCGAACTCGAGTGGTGCGATGGGTCACGGAATTTATATGTCCGCTGGGAACGAAACGAAAGCAACAGATTTTCCCACACCGAGGCTTTTCCTTTCTCCATTGACTGGCTTTGGGATCATTCAAGTGAGACAGCAGAACACACACACACGCACACGAACATCACTTTAAAAATCATGACTTGTCATATTTTTCCGCCGCTTGTGAAAAACTTCGCCTTTTATTCCGACAATAGCAGATCAAACAAACAACCATTACTCGCCGCAAGCGCTAAGTGCGTGCAGAACTTTCTCGGAGAACAATGTTTTCTTCTTAATGGTTTTCAATGTGAACGTCATAAAAAAAAAAAAAATAGGCACCCTAATATTCAGGTTTAGCTACATTAACGTTGAACGCTCCGTCATCGTAATCATCGTCATCATTGAAACATCAAAAGCAGTTTTTCTGTTCAAAACTAAAAAATATTCGTTGAAAATGTGTTCATTGTGTTGGGGAATAGAATACAGTGAACAAATTTTCCTGTAAATTTTCTTGATTTTGAACGAAAAAACTGCTTTTGAAAATTCCGAAATCATTGACGGATCCTGCCCCCTTAAGTTTATAAATTCTTTCGATGAAGTTGAACTTATTTTGGCGTTGATAGATTTCCGGCAAACTGAGTGAACCTCCTTCGCTTCCTCGTTCCCTGCTAATCCAAAAACATCAACCATTCAGACGTCGGTGGCGTCACACAATTTCCATCCAACCGAGCGACAGGACGTTCATGTGACAATCGCAATTGATTCGTCGCGATGCGGAACACGACATTCTGCGCCCCCCTTATGACGTAACGCAAGGCAATCATGACATTGGAAATAACACACAAGATCCAATTACGTTCGGTTCAACTGCGTGTGGATTCCGAGGAGTGGCACGCGATATCCATGAATGGCATCGTGAAGACGCTGTTGACAGTGTTTCCATTGAGAACAGAGGCGAAAAGCTGACACAACGGAAAATCGGATGCTTTCGGGGGGATTGCGGGGTGTGAATATGGCGGCGCACATCGAATCAAGTCGGTTAGCTGGAAACTGTGAAAAAGTCAACGCCATTCGAAGGGATTCGATGTTTGCACAATGACTGTGAAAATGTATGTAAATGTTTTCCTCGAGAAGCTTTTGGGGAATGAGAGGACATTTTAAATATTGTACCTTTAGAAGAATGGTTTGCTCGGAAAGATTGTTCAGTTCTATAAAAACTAATTTTATTATAATAAACATTCAAGCTGCGCTCCAACACACAACGCTTGTCGACTGATGGGGTAGCTTCACGGTACCGCCAGCAACTAGACGAGCAGTTGGGAAGAATCAACGTTGCTGGAGATGTCGACAGCCTGTGGGACCCTATCCACGAAGAAGTGACAACAACGGCGCGGGAAGTGATTGGCACTGGTCAACGACGCAGGCGAAATGACTGGTTCGATGAAGAGTGCCAGATAGTGACAGGTATGAAGAATGTCGCTAGAAGCCGTATGCTTGTGGCCGGTACCTGACAGAACAGAGAGCGGTACAGGGCAGCGAGAGCCGAAGAATAGCGAATCCACCGCAGACAGAAAAGGCAGCATGAAGAAAGTGTGATAGCTGACGCTCAAGAAAGCATGAACCGGAATGATATGCAGAAATTCTATGCAACGGTCAATGGTGCGCGGCACAATACCGTACCAGTGCCCGCCATGTGCAATGATCGAGAAGGGAATTTGGGGGGCCAGGTGGAAGGAGCACTTTTAGCAATTGTTGAACGGTGAAAATGGAAATGTAGCGTGGAGCAGGATGAACATAGATGATGACGATCAAGCTGTGGACCCACCGACCATAGGAGAGGTTAAAAAGGCTATCAGCGAGCTGAAGAACTGTAAGGCTGCTGGGAAGGACGAGATCCCTGTCGAGCTTCTCAAGCACGGAAGTGAGAAGCTTTACCAGTCGATCCACCGAGTACTTCTGAGGGTGTGGGAGGACGTAGAATTGCCCACCGGCTGGTTGGATGGCCTCATACGCCCGATCTACAAGCAAGGGTACAGACTGGAGTGAGCCAATTACAGAGGAATTACCCTGATAAATTCGGCGTACAAAATTCTATCACGCATCCTGTTCAACAGACTGAGACCGCTCGAGGAGTTCTTCGTCGGCGGATATCAAACTGGTTTTAGTGAGGGCCGTTCGACAACGGATCAGATGTTTAGCTTGCGAAGACGTGTAGTCTACTATTGATTGACGAAATAAATAAATAAATAGAATGATCCTAGATAAATTCCGGGAGTATAACTTGCAGACTCACCATCTGTTTACTGAATTCAAAGTGGCGTACGACTCAGTGAAATCGAAATGAGCTATGCCAAATAATATTTGAACATGGTTTTCCGGTGAAACTAATAAGGCTGATACGTGCTACGCTGGATGGTTCTAAATCAAGTGTTCGGATCGCAGACGAGGTGTCGACCTCGCTCGTGACGTTAGACGGATTGAAGCAGAGAGATGCACTTTCGAATTTACTGTTCAACATTGCACTCGAGGGTGCTATTAGGAGATCTGGCACTATATTCACAAGGTCGCACATGCTCCTTGGCTTTGCAGACGATATAGAATAATTGGAATCGATCGCAGGTCAATGGAAGAGGCCTTCGTGCCTCTGAAGAGGGAGACAGCGAGGATAGGCCTGATCATTAATTCTACCAAAACGAAGTACTTGATTGCAGGTAGAGATAGAGTTGGGCTTGGTGGTTTAGGTTCTGAGGTGGTGTTTGATGGGGATGTGTTTGAAGTTGTTAAAGAAATAGTTTACCTTGGAACACTTGTAACGTGTGACAACGACGTTTCCCGCGAAGTGAAGAGACGTGTTGCGGCTGCGAATAGGACATTTTACGGACTACGTAACCAGCTTAGGTCCCACAGCTTGCAAACGGAAACAAAATTCGCCCTGTATAAAACATTGATTCTTCCGGTGGCTCTCTACGAGCACGAAGCGTGGACGTTGAAAGAAGCAAACCGGAATGCTTTCAGTGTTTTCGGGCGTAAAGTGCTGCGGACAATACTCGGTGAGGAACTCGAAAATGGTGTGTGGCGCAGACGCATTTTTTTTTAAAGATTTTTATTGCGGTCAAAAGTATATAAAATAAACTTAACTATTATTCAATTCACAGTTCAAGTAGAATTCAAGAGCGTTAATATCAATTTGATTTTCATTATTGTTGACAAACATTATGTAGTGTGCAAACAGTTTGAGATTTAAGATACGTTTAACTTTGCAAATTGTGTTCAAGACAGGTCTCAAAAGGTCTGAAAACGATACCGTTCTCCAAACGCCTAATACTACTCTTATTTTGCTCTGTAGGAATTCCCACGCAGGACGGACTCTCGGACAATCGCTGAATCTGTGTTGCATAGTTTCGATGGTAATATTACAATGAAAGCATGTATTGCTGTCAGCCCGCCCGATCGTATGCAGTAATTCTCTGTGTGCCCCTTTTTCATTTTTGTCATGTACAGGATACTCTTCTCCGTTGATGTGAAAGCACGCCAGCGCAGCGACGCCCAGATTCTTTTCCAGTCAAATTCAGGATGCAACCTCTCTACTCTCGGTACTTCAGTTTGCTCTACAAAATAACGGTGTATAGCATCGGATGACGGACTTTGTTGAATTTGCAGTGGGAGCTGCTGATATTGACTGTATATGGTCTTCAAATCCGGCAGGTCCGCAGGAATGATGTTCTGATCTGGATTGTCGGGCAGTATGTGAGATTTGTAGAAAGGAATCGAGTCTAGCTCTTGGATATGCCGATTGATCAGTAATGCCTTACATTTGAAAGTCGGCAGATGTAGCTTCAAACCACCTTGTTCACGTTCACGTGCTAGTTGACACAATGGTATTCTCGTGACAGTATTGCTCCAAATAAATCGGCCAATAGTGGCCGTGATTTTGCCCGTGTGCACGCAATATGGTGAAATTATTGATGCAAGATACCATACTTTCGAAGTTACGAAAGTATTTAATAGTATTACCTTTTGAAATATGGTTAATGAACGCATCGAATTTAGCCAGACTAATCGAGAAAACTTTACGAGCATTGCATCCCAGTTAAGTTTCACCATGAGACGAATTGAGTTAGCGAAAATTACACCAAGGACCCTCACTGTATTTTCAGTTCGCAGCCATGGGAGGTATAGGGGATTCCTCGCAATGAAGCCTACGTCCAATGATAATGTTTTCTCCCAGTTCACCTTCGCCCCAGAGGCGCGCTCGAAGCGACAAAAGAGTTCTCTCATTCGCTCTATACGATCAATTGATGTAGAAAGTACGGTGATATCATCTGCGTATGCAACGATGAGGTCTCCATCAGATACATTCTCCAATTTACTTATCAGTGGGTGCAAATATAACACAAATAGATGCATGCTTAGTGGTGATCCCTGCCGAACAGATCGCTGTATAGCGAATGGTTCCGAAAGATGCCCGTTGATGAGGAGACGAGAAGACCGAGAAGACGAGAAGTGACCGCATGGTATTATACAAATACGATTGTCGCACTCGGTCGAATGCATGGTCGAGGTCCCACGTGATCATTTTTCCTTTTTGTTTATTTCGTATCAGACGAGCTATACGATCTTTTAGCGAGAGAGTTGCCTAAAATATATTAAGGGGAGAGTTCGCGCATTTTTGGGCTGGACTTAGCAAATGGTGAGTTCGCATGACGAGTTCTATCCGAGCTTTCAGAACTCGGAAGAGTATTTTGAAGTCGAAATTCAGCAGAGAAATCGGCTGTTCCATCGCCGTTCTTTTTTTTATCAATACGATCACACCATCCACGAACTCGGAAGGAATACGTCCAGACAAAGCCTAGTTCAATACAAGGTTAACTTCACGATGGATTATATCGAAAGTACGGTGGTAAAATTCTTTCGGGATTCCATTGGTGCCGGGGGATTTTTTTGCTGCGCTTGTTCGGATGGCAGTCCATATTTCGGCAGTAGTGATTTCGCTGGCGCAGGCTTCATTTATTTCGTCACCTTCAGGAATTATCCTCTCGCAGTTGAAGCTGTCATCGATAGTCTCTTCGATTTGCGGTTCGGTGTAGAGTTCGGCAAAATAACGTAGCAGACTACGCTCAATTTCATCAGATTGATCCGTGGTCTCACCATCTTCATTTCGGAGCTGAGTTATGGTCGTTCGTTTTCTTCTTCTTTCTCCGAGGTGGAATGTTAACATCGCCTCTCCTGCAACGTACGTCTCGTTGATTCTGATGAACATGTGTGTAAATTTTCGTTGCAAAGCGAGCATTTTTGCTTTCGTCTGGTTAATCGTAGTGCGCAAGTGGGGTCTCCCAGGAAGATTGTCATACGCTTCACATAGTAATGTGTACAATCTCTGATGTTCTCGGTGAAAATCGTCAAAGGCGAGTTTAGATTTCCAGCGAAAGAATTTTTTGATTTTAGGCTTGCAAAAGGAAATCCACCAAAGTATCCAGGAGGGATAGTTTCGCCGTTGTCTTGTCCAGAACTGCCACTTATACCGAAATTCCTCTATATTCTCCTGAGTGAGGAGGTGTGGGCGTATGGACCAAAACCCTCGACCAGGTGCTCTGCCGAGAGAAGGGAGACATAATCGTGCTGTAACTGCCTTATGGTCCGAGAAGGAACATACATGAGTTTGAACAGAGCGAAGCTGATTACAGAGACTGGAGCTAATGTAAAAACGGTCTAATCTGGAGCTGGAGTTCACCGAAATATAAGTATGACCGGGAGTTTGGGGTCGAAGCTTGATCCAAACATCTGATAGTTGTAGCTGTTGAACTGTTGCTCGAAGAGATGGACTGTCATTTCGTCCAGTAGAGTCACACTGTCGGAGTACACAATTAAAATCTCCAGCCAGTACAGTGTGCGGGGTACCGTGACGTAGATAGTAGGCTAGTGTGTGGTTAAAAAACTGTTCTCGTTGTGGTCGCAAAGAGGTTCCACTGTGTGCGTATAGGCAAACAAGAGTTGTATCGTGGACTCGTAAGGATGTGATGCGGCCATCGAGACTTCTCTCTACATGCGAAAACCTTATATAGGGTAAGCGTTCCCTTAGTTGTGGGTGTTCCTATAGTTGCGGTACTGCTGTTTTCACTGATTTTATTACATTAGCAACAGAACCGACACTTCCAATCGACGTATTGGCTTGGTGATACACGGAATAGTAGAAAAGAGCGTTCAAATTGAAGCAATTGATGAAATATAACTAATATTGCTAAAACTTCTCTTACTTGTACCAATAGTTGCGGTAAAGTGTTCCTATAGTGGAGGATCCCATAAGAAAACAACGGATACCGCAACTATAGGAACACAAATTAAAAATATACCGCAACTAAAGGAACAGTGTACCAATAGTGGAGGTATTATTTTTCACTGACATGCCGTGGATTACTGCGATGGAATCATTTTTCTCATCAAGTCAATGGTCGTTACTTCCCGTTACAACATTAACATGTACATTAATTGTGCTTCTTGAATTTAGGCGGTTAAATGAAGTTCAATCGTGCTTAGTACCTCCACTATTGGTACATCTACCCTAATCTTTTAGGGCAATCGCCGTTCCTCTCCTCTCATGGTCAACATTGCAGTTTACATTGTATCCAGGCAACGTCAACTTATCGCTCTCAATCTCTTGGATGAATACGATATCCGAGTCCATGGACCGATGCACGAATTCACTAATTTGACGTTTGAGCGGTGCCGTATTCACTAGTTGCCATGGTCACATAAATAACACGGCACCGCTCAAATGTCAAAAAATGAACTCGTGCATTGGTTCATAGTGCGAAGGAATGTTCGCAAGGCGTTTAGTTTAGTCTCACTGGTGATGTTGTTAATGTTGATCGTTACAAAATTATAGCTCGTGAATTCCATTAGTTCCCAATTGCTTCATCCGGAGAAATATCAACGTCATCGTAGCGTGGTTTCTTTTCGATGTGTCGTCGAGATCGTCTGCTGGTGTTGGATGATGTGGACTCATCGGTTTCACCCCCATCGTTGTTACGATTTTGCTTCGGAGGCTGTTGTTGTTTCTCCTTCGGTTGGTGCTGTTGTTGATGATGCTGGACGCCGCTCGATTTTTTCAACGTCACAGGGAGAGCCGGTGTTTGAAACACTGCCGGTGGCTTGATCGTGGAGGAAGTGTGAGTTGCATTAGCTTCGGTGATAGGTTCTTGTTGCTGCTGAACTGCAGGGGATGGTTTTGTTGGTTTTGGCGCAATCATTGCTCTTGTCACAGCCGACTTTTTGGCAACGTTTGCGTAGGATTGCTTTGCTGGTGCATCAGCGGACATCTTCTGAATTAAAAGTTTTTTGTTTTGAACACATGACGCTCCATTATGGACATACTCCCCGCAGTGTTTACAGGATTGGAGCTGTCCATAATAAGACAGGAAGGTTGTTTCTCCATCAATAATCACATAGGAAGGTATGTTTCGCTTTACAATCATTCGTGCTATCCACACACCGGTCGAAGCACCTCCGAAAGTGTATTGCTCAGTCCATAATTGCTCTCGTACAGAGAGTACCTCGCCGTAGGCACTCAGAAAGTCGGTGATGCATTTCTCAGAGATGTCTTCGGGAAGATCAAAAAGTTTAACTTCCACGGCCCATCCTCCATTCGGATTCTCAGCACGAATTTGTCGTTATCCACGATGATTTCGTGTTTGGCGTCATGTTCTTCGCACACTTTTTGAGCCAATTCGAGATCAGCGACTTTTAAGAAGATAGCCGAAGCGGTAAACGCGCAGCTATTCAGCAAGATCAAGCTGAGGGTCGTGGGTTCGAATCCCACCGGTCGAGGATCTTTTCGGGTTGGAAATTTTCTCGACTTCCCAGGGCATAGAGTATCTTCGTACCTGCCACACGATATACACATGCAAAAATGGTCATTGGCATAGTAAGCTCTCAGTTAATAACTGCGGAAGTGCTCATAAGAACACTAAGCTGAGATGCAGGCTCTGTCCCAGTGGGGACGTAATGCAGAAAAAGAAGAAAAGAAGAAGACTTTAACGAATACACAGCTCGCACTACGACTACATTGAATTCGTTGTACATGGTGGCGTTGCAGTCCAAGCTTAGTTGCCACGAAATTGTGGATCTCTTCGTAGCTTGGTTTTTTCGGGATGTTCGCGAGATCGATGCGAAAAGTATTTTCGCGACGTGTCATACCGAAAGCTAACCGCGAAACACGGTATAACTTCGCGACACTAATTGAAACGGAAGAACACTCGTGATATCAAAACCCAGTAGCGATAACGAAAGGTCCGCCTGCTATGGAAGTTGAACACAAACTATGAATCACGAGTTGTATCAAGTGTACAAAGATACAAATATTTTCAAGCGTGTTTATTACGGCAGACTTCAGTGGGCTGGTCACTTAGTGCGAATGTCGGATAAAGAATTGCGAAAATGATATTCAGCAGGGAACCAGATACAGGTCGGTTGCTTCGGGGAAGACCACGAATACGCTTGCTGTACGCAGTGGAAGAGGACCTGGTGACCCTAAACGTTAGGGGCAACTGGAGAAGTTTCAACTGACGAAGATGGAGCTCTACAATACGCCAGTCAATAGCCTGATGCTACGCTGTAGCCATCAAGGTAAGGTAAGTAATAAAGTTCAATATTAGCAGCAGTAAGATGTGTTGTGTGTTCCTGTTTTTCCAGTTCAGCGATCCGCCCAAAAAATCGTTGGGTTCACGGCCGAGCTTAAACATTGTGTGGAGATTTTCCTGGGGAAACCACCGGATGGGTTTTCGGAAGAGTACCTAAAGGAGTTGCTGAAGGAAACCCTGCAGTATCTCTGGAGAAATCCCTGGAAAATGAAATAGAAGGTTATTTCTAGATGAATCTCTAGCAAAATACTTGGACGAAAGCTTGGTTTTTTTTTTGCAGGAATCCTTGAAAAAATCTGTACTGTACAGATTTGGATAAAATTGTAGAGAAATCCCTTAATAAATTAATCTCTAGAAAAATCGCTTGAGTTTCTGGAGAATTCCTTGCTAAAATTTCTGGAGACAATACTGAAGAAATCGCTATCCATGTTATTTAACGCAAGACGAAGCCCCTCTCAAGGACTGCAGAGGTTTTCCTGAAGAAATCACCAAAGTAGTTTTTGCTGAAGGAATCTTCATAGTAATTCCTAGATGAATTGTATGAAGCTCTATCGGAACTGGTCTTAAACTACGCTTGCGATAGAAAGTTCTGCCTATAGGAATCCCTATTTAAATACTTGGAGGAATTCCTTGAGAAATTTTTGGAGGAATCCATGGAGTTATTGCTTCTGAAGGGATTTGGATGAAATCCATGAAAAATTCTGTAGAAATCTCTGGAGGAATTTAGGGAGAAAACCCTGAAAGAATTTCTGAATAAATTCCTGGAGATCATATTGGAGAAATCCCAGAGAAATTTCAGAAATAAGGTTTCTTTGTTTTGCAAGACGAAAGGCTTTTCAAGGGCCGCTGATTTCTCTGGAAAAAGCATGCAGAGATTTTCCTGGAGGAGTTTTTGAAAAAAATCCCGAAGGAGTTGCTGTAGAAATCTCTGAAGAAATGGAATGGATCTTTTTGTGAACTGGCTCAAAAAAAAAAAAAAAAATAAAAAAGCTTGCGACGGTAAGTTTTTCCTTGGGACCTTAGAAAATTACTTGAAGGAATTCCTAGAAAAAAAAACTCTATTGAAGGGATTTCGTTGAATGGAGAAATCTCTAAAGAAATCTCTGCGATTTCTGGAGAAATCCCTGGAGACAATACTAGAGAATTCCGTGATAAATTTTAGAAGAGTTTCCTGAAGGAACCCCTGGAAGAATACCACCTGAAGGCATCCCTGAAATAATTCCTAAAGGAATGCTTGAGAGTATTCATGAAGGAAGCTCTGGAGTGTGTTTTTTTTGATAGAATATCTCTTGACTTAAAGATGAATATCATGGACTAGTGGAATGATAGCGATTCAATGTATTGCACACTTACCAATTTGGTCTAATTTAGAACACAGTTCCGGGTATCCTGATATAATAGAAACGGATTCCATAGTACTGCACAGCCCGCAATTCCAGATATTTTCTTAAAACATGGTTCATGGTTGTAAGAAAAGAAGGATATTTTAGTGAGCAATGTTTGCGTAGAACAGTAGTTCCCAACCTTTTCAGCTTCTACAAAAATTCCGCGGCCCGTACAAAATTATGTTTGGAAAGTGTCTAAACTTCAATTGTTAAATAATCAAAATTAAGAATCTCTCTGAATTATATAACTCTCCAAGGATCTTTAAAGAACATGCAAAGCACCATTTAAAGAACTCCCCATATATTTGGGTTACACATTGGAGAAGCATTTTTAGAAAAAGGGATACAAATTGTGTATAAACAATAATTACAAATCCATCAGGATGTCACCAAGAATCTATCCAAGTTGAAAAAGTCCATTAAGAATAGCTAATCATGCCATAGACAAATAAAACACTTTGAATCCATACAGAATTTTAAAGCAAAATGGCAAAAATAAAAAAAAAATAATAAAATGTGCCTGGCATTTTGCATTTTTAGCTGATAGCTACGAGATAAACTCATAAGAGCACAGATTCCTGCGGAGACATGCAAAAACCACAGCAGAAAATGCAAAGATTTTTTTAGAAATGTCGGTCAAGGAGCTTTCAAAGATTTTTCGAAGATTTTACCAACAATTAAGAATTTGAAGAAATTCAAAGAGAACATCGCTGTTCCAAAGAACAAATTCAGATTTGCTTCGATGGCATTAAGAGAGGATGATTCAGAAAACATATAAAATCCTGAAAAATATAAAAATTTCCTAAAAAAATAGAAATTTTTATATTTTTTCACGTAAATTTTTTTTCAGGGTTTTATATTTTTTTTCTGAAAAGTTGAAATCTTAAGCTTTCATTCCATAAAAAAATATTGAAAATCGGTTGAGCTGTTTATAAGTTATGTATCATACATACATTCACAAAAACATATATCGCTGAAAATTTTACAGTAAACGTAAAATTTTCTGAACTTTCAAGAAGATATGAGAACAGCAATAGCCCCTTTGCTTCCAAGGCCTTCAAAACACGAAAAAAAAACGATTTTTTTTCCATGTACAAAAAAAAACAATTTATGTGAAATTTTTATATTTTTCATGAAAAGTCAAAATCTTTAGCTTTCATTTTGTCCAAGATAATTGAAAATCGGTCAGGCGGTTCAAAAATTATGATTCAAATTAAAAAAAAATTGCAAAATCGCGATTTTTTCTGGTCACCCTATTTTGGAAATGGTCACCCTAAACCCTCCACCGGCAGCTTCATTTTTTACCCCGAAAACATATATTCAAATCGCGTTAACTTTTTTCTTGGTATTTTTGCACCAGTTTTTCACAAGCTCTCAAAAAACTCTTCTAGTTTTAGAATATGTGCCGATATTGATTATTGGGCATCTGGAACCGGAGATATTCCAAAATTCCTTGGGGGACCGACGCGTAGCCATAACCCACGTGAATATCTAAGGCTGCAGAATTTTTATCGCATTCGGATTTTCACTCCTCAGAACAATATATTAATGAGAGTATGTTGTGAAAAAATGAAGCAATTTGGTGCAGCCGTCTTTGAGTGATGAGCGTTTATGTTTCTGGTACCACGCTGGCCAAATAAAGATCTTGAAAACTTTAAAAAACCTCATCCCGTAATTTTCAGATTTCTCCAAAAATACTGAACCGATTTGCATGATTTTTTCAGAGTAGCTTCTTATTAGGGTGATGTGCTGGTATCCATCGTATTAAGCATTGATCAGTGAGAACTGCAATTTTCCCAGTATTGCAGTGAATGATACTGACACAAACCGATGCCAAACAATTCTTTCTCAAAACGGCTTTAGCATTGTACAATAACATTTTGATAAATCTTGATCTCTTTTTGGAAATAATGCAAAGAAAATGCATCTTACCGTATTCTCAGTCCGTCGTATCGTTTTCAACTCCGTCGCAATCAGTTTCCAGATTCGTCGCACAACTTACGGCTCACTGTGTGTATTGAATGGTTAAAACACAACATATCAACGCCATAATAAAATGTTTTACTAGAATATATAGATCTACTGGCATCTCCCTCCATTCCTTCAGCATGATGGAATATACTAATTTCCTTTAAGGACATATAGGATAGAATCCCTGTCATGGCAGTGAAGATGGCTTCCTCACACACACAATCACATATGCCGGGGATTCGGGATTTTTTCACAAAATACTGCACTTACCTGCCATTAATTGGCGTCATATTGCTAAAATAACATCACAACTCATATGTTCAACTTATTTGGTTATTAAATTACTCATTTGCACTTTCTATTTCACAAACCGTGCCAATTTCTCTACCGCGGGATGAAACTTTCCGCGATTGCTTACTTCCGCACACCCGGGAATTCCGAACAATAATCACCGTTTTTTTTTAAATTTCACTCTCCGTAACACTTCTGACACGATTTACTTAGGATCTTTACATTTCAAGCGACACGTACAGGTTGATCTCCCGTAGAAAATTGAAAAATCTACTTAAAACCGTGGTTAAATCAATCACGCGAACGCAAAATCTGCCTTTTTTTATTTTTCTAATCAAACGTCAGCTGCTCGCTGTATGGTTGATTTGTTTTCGTATTTGTGTTTTGTGCAGTGGTATCAGCGTTGCTAGTTGTTGCCTGTGATACAATTTCTAGTGGTGGAAAATGCAGCGGCTTACAAAAAAAACGGAAGTCGCCGCTTTTGCATTGTTCGTTATCAAAATTCAGCCCAAACATATGAACACAATTCCTTTTGACCGTACAATTATGGCATTTGCTCACAGTACAGCGAAAACAACACAATCAAAGAAACCGTATTTTTACATCGAGAGTCGCGCTTTTTTTCTCAGTACGACGGATAAAACTTTGTTTACATTCTTAATTATACGCGGCGGTTGAGGAAATTTCGTAAAATTTGGTGATTTATTGAAGTTTTACGGCGTGTGATTGGAATAAAATCCTTCAGTGAAGAAGTACGAAGGTTTTCCATAGTGAAAATAAGTGCCCGGCGATGTAAGTCACACAGGGGGGCGGGAAGAAACTTGTGTTGGAAAGTGATGTGACTGATGTCGATCGCTAAGCATTTCTCTCAAATCGTGTTCGTCCATGCGATTTTGGTGAAAAAGTGTAAAGTGGATAATTGAACTGAAGTTATTTACCGAAATACAGTAGTTTTATTGCATTTTTGGTGTACAAGTGTACAAACCATAACAGCTTTCACAAAATTACACTTGGATAATGAATTTGTGTTGCAGGTAAGTTTGAATATCCGCCGTAGTGGAACATTTAAAGTTTGATACGACGAATAGTAGCGCTTACGACGAAGAAGAACAAAACCCTACCTGGCAATGTATAGCCCACATTTTATTTTTTATTTTTTGATTAGTTCACCAAAAACAAAATGGCCGCCAAAGAAATTTTGTATGGAGTATGTCGGTTCCTCAAGGAACATTGGAATATCTTCAAAACCAGATCACCAATGATTAATTTCGACATGGATTCTTAAACTAGAAGAGTTTTTGACAACTTGTGAAAAAATGGTGCAAAAATACCAAGAAACAAAAAAGTTATCGCGACTTGAATATTTGTTGGGGTAAAAAATGAAGCTGCCGATAGAGGGGTTAAACGAAAAATCCAAAAACACGTGTATCCTTATTTCGGATAAGGAACAAAACAGCAAATTTTCACGGAATTCGGTGACCCACTAGTTCAGTTTTTCATGGAATGACTGATTGTTAGTTTAAAAAGAAAACCAATACCATGACATAACCTGATGTCTCAAGTAGTGAAGTTGTAGCTTGAAAAAAAGATTAATTAGGTTTCTTAAACTAAACACTCAGACAAATGGACTATCGAAATACATACACTACCCGTCATAAATACGGACTCACTAAAATAAGTATTGCAACACTCAGCTGAATATTGAATCACCCTGAAAAGTTTAGCATCACCTCAAAACAGGTAATTTCACATTGTTATATCTCGAGATCCTTACGACTTGCAAAGAAGCGATCTTCAGCAAAGTTGTTCAGGGGATCAAGGACATCCGGAGAGCGAACAGTTTAGTTCGCGATTTTGCCGCTAGGTGGCGCTAGTGAGCATGTAAAATTGAGCAATTTGAACTAGTTCTAGCATGTGATTTATAAGAGATAGAAAGTTCGGGTCTTCGGCAAAGTTGCTCAGGGGTTCAAGGACATACGGAAAGGAAACAGTTTAGTTCGCGATTTTTCCGCTAGGTGGCGCTAGTGAGCATGTTTCTTGAATATAGAGTGAATCAAACCCAAAAGACATGAATATAAAGATAATAAGACATCAATTACTTGGATATGAAGTCAATCAAACTTGAACCATGAAGAGATTCTGACTTGAATAATTTGAATATGATGAATATGAGTCCTGACTGAGTCACTCGCACATGGAGTAAGTCATACCAGAATCACTAGTATATGAATCAGATATGATACACTTGAATATACATTTGATCAGACGTGAATCACTTTAATTTAATATGATTCCATCCCTTATCACTTCAACTTCCAAATATCAAAGGATTTCTGAACATTTCCAGAATATTCTAACTTATCAAATTCATAATGTTAAGGTACAGTCATCCCTCTAGAGTAAACTGTTTCCTGGATGCCCTTGACTATCCGAACAACTTTGCCGAAGACTGAAACTTTCTATCTCATCTGGCTCGAAAGATAGAATTTGTTTCATGTATTTAGTTAAATATGCGTACTAGTGCAACCTAGTGGCAAAATTAGGAACCAAAAAATTTGATATTTAGATGTCCTTTACTTTATTTCTGTTTTTTACTTACCGAAGACTCGAACTTTCTACCTCTTGTGGATAGCAAGCTAGAACTAGCTCAAAATGCTCAGTTTTACATGCTCAATAGCGCCACCTAGCGGCAAAATCTCGAACCAAACTATCTGTCTTCCGGAAGTCCTTGACTTTCTGAACAACTTTGCCGAAGACTCGAACTTTCTATCTCATGTGGATCGAAAGCTAGATCTAGTTTGAAATGCTCAATTCTGCATGCTCACTAGCGCCACCTAGCGGGGAAATCTACAACCTAACTGTTTGTCTTCCGGATGTACTTGGTCTTCTTAAAAACTTCAAAGAAGACTCGAACTTCTTATCTCTTATGGATCACATGCTAGAACTAGTTCAAAATGCTCAATTTACATGCTCACTAGCACCACCTAGCGGCAAAATCGCGAACTAAACTGTTCCCTTTCCGGATGTCCTTGAGCCCCTGAGCAACTTTGCCGAAGACCCAAACTTTCTATCTCTTATGGATCACAAGCTAGAACTAGTTCAAAATGCTCAATTTTACATGCTAACTAGCGCCACCTAGCGGCAAAATCACGAACTAAACTGTTCGCTTTCCGGATGTCCTTGATCCCCTGAACAACTTTGCTGAAGATCGCTTCTTTGCAAGTCGTAAGGATCTCGAGATATAGCAATGTGAATTAACCTGTTTTGAGGTGATGCTAAACTTTTTGGGGGTGATTCAATATTCAGCTGAGTGTTGCAATACTTATTTCAGTGAGTCCGTATTTATGACGGGTAGTGTAGCAACCACTTATGAAAATTCGCCACAATAAATTGGGTTGAAACTCATAGCTTTGCCTTATGAAACCAAACTTTGAAAACATAAAAACGTTTTAACGGCAACCTGGAGTCGAACCAAGGACCTTGCGATCATTAGGCCCGTGCGTACACCACGCGTATATCTACGCCGTGATGTGAACTGATGCTAAAACGACACATAAAGCGTTCGTATTGCAATAACCGTTCCAACTTTCAAAAGGCATAATGCATGCATTTCGGTTGCCTAGTTCACAGCGTGTACAATTGGATTACATTTCTTCATTAAATTTATTGCAAGAATTGTACGTGGCAATTGCTTATAATTTCCGGAGATTTATTTGAAAATTGATTATTGCATCTCTTGCACAAGCTATTGAAACTACTACTCGCACATCAACCGAGAGATTCGAAGCAAACATTAAACTACACGCTGGACTTGTCCATCTCAGCAGAGCATTGAGGTCTTGCTTCGCTGATTTTGATCATCTGCCCACTTCTGCTTTTAAGGAACACGAACGCTTATAATGTAGATTACTTTAAACTAGGCAGTAGGAAAAAAAATCCTACGCGTCCTGCACTCAAAACATGCCTGGACCATGCCGAGGAAAGTTACTGCGAAAGCCATCATCATTTTCACAGCTTTTCGACCGTATTCTGATGAACCTAGCCGCCGAAAGCCAGCCAGGAATAAATTCGTCTGGTGTTTGAAAAAGGAATAAACTCGAGAGCCTCTGGCTCTGGCTGAAAAGTAATGCTATTATTTGTACGACGTTCCTGTTCCATTTTTTCAGTTTGTTTTCCGTCACGATACGGTTCGTCCACCGTATCTACCTGTGTTTGCTATAGGGGTGGACCATATGGCATAAAGACGTTTCGCATAATGACGATTAGCATTATATACGTTACGCATAAAGCAGTTTCATATAAGAATAGGTAGCATTTTCATGCCAAATGTTCATTATGCGAAACGTCTTTATGAGAAATGTCTCATTCCCATTTGATATCTCTCCATTCGTTTCTGTGAGTATTTTTTTTGTGTGACCAGTCACTGGTGTTGGCCTGGTTTGGCTTGGTGTTTGCGCTTATCCTGAATCTGAATCCGAACGAGTGAAAATGTTTTCGTGGAAATGAACCGTGTAGAGACACAGAGGGAAAGTAGGAAAGTGCACGGGTGCGCACATGTCCCGGAATGCACCGTTCCAGAAAGAGGATACCGAGGTTCGGGATGGCTGAGGCGGCCTGTTTGTGCACAGGAGGATCTGAGATCTGCCCGACCAGGTTTGCAAAGCTCAGTCACAGCCGGGTAGACACTGAAGTGCTCTAGAATGCATCAGCCTCAGGTTGCATCCCGTCGAGAGAAAAATCGATGGCATTAGACGAGATGGAATGGCTGAGTTGAATAGTAATGTTGAAAAAATGATGGTTGGTTTGACGATTTCAAACAGTTATGCGTTGCTATTGAAGTTATTGCGTATTGTATTCGATTTTTTTTATTCACAAACCGTAATAATTAATTTATCTTAATGTGAGAAATCATTTCCAACTTTGCGCTATGTTATTATACAGTTAAGAGATCATAAATACTTTCAACTAATGGTGTTAAATTTGGGGGCCTTCCTTAGCCGAGTGGTTAGAGTCCGCGGCGACAAAGCAAAGCCATGCTGAAGGTGTCTGGGTTCAAATCCCGGTCAGTCCAGGATCTTTTCGTAATGGAAATTTCTTTGACTTCCCTGGGCATAGAGTATCATCGTACCTGCCACACGATATACGAATGCAAAAATGGCAACTTTGGCAAAGAAAGTTCTCAGTTAATAACTGTGGAAGTGCTCATAAGAACACTAAGCTAAGAAGTAGGCTCTGACCCCGTGGGGAAGTAATGCCAAGAAGAAGAAGAATGGTGTAAATTGTGTTCTTAATCATAAAAATGATCTTTAAATCGTCATAGAAGAATATCAAATCTATTGAAATACATGTAAAACATGAGTCTGTAATAATCTAGATGTTAACATTTTTTTTGAAAACATAAGGGACATTGCATTACCAAAATGGGAAGTAAATTTTAAACCTGTACTTTTAGACGACAATCTTAAATAATGGCGCCCAGTTATCTATTTTGTGATCAGTTATTGTTATGAATACAGCTACTTTTTTGACAAAATGGATACATGACTATATTTCTTCGCATGTTTTGAATGATCTTGGCAAGTCTAGTGGATATCTCGCTTTTTATATCATATAGACGTATCTGCATTGATCGATTTCTCTTTATCGATTTTCTCTTTAAACGCGAAATTCAATTGATTTTCGTAATATTTTACATTGTAGCATGATGGAGAACGATAAATACTTTATACTGAATCAAAACTAGCAGTCAAAATCATTCGCCCGGCCATGAAATCAGCTTAATAGAAGATAAATTGATCACTGCAGTTACGCCCTTATGATACTGAACGCGAGATATGCGATTGTTATTTTTCTGAATTATGTGGCTGTGGGGGGAATATTTCTAGGATTTTTGGGCAACAATTGTAGCAAGGGAGAGCGGAACTTTTAAAATATAAGAATCGGAAGAAATAAAAAATAAAATTATAAGGGGTCTCTGTCAGGGATTATTCTGAACTGTCATCGATATGGGAATGGCTATAGGAATTCTCCAAACAGTCTAACCAGAATCTTTTAGTGGTTTCCTCTAGTTATTCTACTTTGAAATTTTTACAGGAATCCATGGGATATACTAAAGAATTCTGCCTGGGATTTTGTCAGGAATTTTATCAATAATGCCTCTTAAAAAATATCTACGGATTCAACCAGAATTTCCTTCGAGCAAATTTCATTCAGGAATTATCCTGGCATCTTCCAGAGATTTCTTTAAAGTTTACCACAATTTTTGCCAGGATTTCCGCTACTGATTTCTTCAACGATCTCCCAAAACAATCCTCAAATGATTTCTTCATTCATTCTTAAGGGCTTACTCCAAGGCAGCCTCCAAGCATTCCTCCAGAGATTGCTATAACAACTTCTCCAAAGATTCCTTCGGGATTTCATCTAGAATTTAGTTAAAAGGATTCCTTCACGAACTAAGCAGGAAACATCACGAACTCTTTGACTTGTCCAGGAATTCCTCAAGATATTATTCACCTGAAATTCTTCAAGGGATTTCACTAAGACTTCTGTTAAGGCTTCCTTCTAGGATTGCTCCTTAAATTCCACCAGGAGTTCTATCAGACATTTCACCAGGAATTTCTTCAGCGTTTCTTTTTAGTAATATTTCTACAGATTCCTCCAGAGATGTATCCAACAACTCCCTTAGGGAATCCCTCTACTTCAAGAATTCCTAAACATATTCTTTCAGGATTATTTTACTCGATTCCACCAGGAATTCCTCTAGAAATTCTTAAATAGATTGCTCAAGGAATCCCTCCAAAAAAAATACTACAGTAAAATCTCCATGAGTCGATGTTCCATGAATCGATATCAAACCATACTAGAATAAAAATTTCATGGTTACTATGATGGTCCCCTTAAACAGCTTTCCGAAGCATTTCTATTCCATTATTCAATATTCCCATGGGTCGATTGGGATTCTATCAAAAATTCTACCAGGAATTGCTCCTATCAAAAATCTTCCAGTGATTATTCTAGTGTTTTCTCTAAGAATTCCTCCACAGTTTCCTCCAGAAAATCCCTCAGCGATTAATCTAAAGATTCATCAAGGAATTCCTCCAGGGATTCCGCCAAGAATTTCTTCAAGGATTACACCAGAAAGCCTTCAGGGATTCCACAAGAAATATTTCAAAATAATTCACCAAAACTACTTCCACGGGATTCCTACAGGAATTTCTATGGAGATTCCGCTTGTAATTTTTGAAAGGTTCGCTCAGGTTATCCTTCTGGGATTCTTCTAGGGAATATTCACTAAATTATTTTATTAATTTCTCTAGTGTTTCTTCAGTTCCTTCAATTACTCTTACTGGTATCCCTGAAGGGACCCTACGAGGCATTCATCCTAGGAATTATTCAGAAATTACTTCAACAATTGATCAGAATTTCCGCAGAGGGTTCGAAAAGGTATTTATCCATCAATTGCTTCAAGTATTTATTGCAGGATATTTTTTCCAAAGCATTCACCAAGAATTACCTTAGAGAATCCTTTAATTATCCCTGTATGAATGATCTTTTGTAATTTTGTACAAGCTTTCTGAAGGAATACCTAGAATATATGAAAAAAAAGGATTTCTATTATTTCGCGGAATTTCTGGGAGATTCTCTCGCGGAAATATTAGTTTCTTCAGATAAAAAATGTGGATTATTTGAAAATTTGTTGATTAATTCCCTGGTAGAATTTTTGATAGCCCTGAACAACTTACAAAAAAAAAAAAGAAATCCCAGAAGTTTACTGAAGTATTTCCTGATAGAACCTCTGACAAAACTCTAGAAGATTTTTCTTGTGAAAATTTTGGTGAAACTCTGGTGATATTCACAGTGTTAATACTTGAAGAACTCCTGGGGAAATTCCTTAGAAAAATTCCTCTCTCGAAAAATTACTGGTGAAATAATTGGAGAAACTGGTGAAGTCTCTGAAGGAGTTACTAGAAGGAATTACTGAAGGTATTTTTAGAGGAATCCCTAAAAGAACTTTCTTTTTTGAATCCCAGGAGGAATTCTTGATAGAGTCACTGGACGATATACTGATGGATTTCCTAATTCCTGGTAAAATCGTTATGATAAATTTCTTATAAAATCCCTGGAGGAATTCCTGATAACCCCCATGAATCCCTGGAGATATTCCGCGAGAAAATCCTTATAAAAATTCTTCCAATGCTCACAAACCCGCATCCTATCACTTTTATTCACTGAAGAGAGGATCGATGAAGAGAAATCGATCATGCGACTTACGCCCTTATTCTAGCACACGCTTGACATGCTGATGCGAAAAATATGCTTATGTAAGGTTTCAATTTGCGCGTAACTTCAACGTGACATTACGTTTGGTAGAATTTGAATTCAAACGACTATTTTGGTGTTATGAAATAGGGGTGGGTTTTGCCCCACGAGTTGATTAAAGTTTAGGTCCGTCAATAAAGTTTTTAACGACACTTTTATCATATTTTTTGCATGTAATACAAACTATGACAGTGCACAAGTTGGCTCTTGTCGATAGTTTCAGGAATTTGTTTATTTCTCGACCTAAAAAATGGTCTTTAAAATTGCCCAATGCACGAGTTCACTATTTGACGTTTGAGCGGTGCCGTGCATTGGCCCATAGTCGCTCACTCTTGCCAACATCATGAACCCTACGCGAGAACTAAAACAAAGTTTAACAGTTCGTCGCGGAAAACGAAACACGTCGCGGAATCGGAATCGTGATAAAAGTAGTGAAAACGGTCGGAAAAATAGTGAAAACTTATTGGAAATGTGTTTTAGTGCTGTGCCAGAACCAAAGGGAAGTGACTATTAGTCGTTCGATTGAAGGTGTTAAGTTTAAAGAGCTATTTTGTGTGTTTTGGTTCGTTCGCAGCTGCCGCATTCTATGGACGATGCAGCCGCCAAGTGGGAGGTGTTGCTGAGGATTCTGGCCCGACAGTATTGTGACGGAAAGTATCTGGCAGGAATGGGAATGCAATTGGACGTGAATTGCCCAAAAACGGAATTAGCGCGACTTCATACCGGCTCCGGAAATATCATCGAATTGCACGGGAAGGAAAACTGCTCTGATGGACGGAAAGGAAAATAATCATGGCGTTGGATGGATGGAAGAACGATAATAGATCAAACTATAATGAGGATCGGTAAAGAAGGTGTGCAATTGGATTAGATCGAGGGAGCAGCAAATGGATTTTATCGACAATGCCAGGAAAAGGATTTTCAAATAAAAAAACGAGTTCAACTATTCGAGGAAGGTACCAACTAAAGGAAAAAGATAAATTATTGTTCTAATTTTCAGAATCCACTTTGGAATGCGAATTACTAATGCCATCTTTCGACTTTTAGGTATTAAACAAATCGATGGACAAACGAATAGGGAAAAAATACATAGGAAACTAAGAATTGATTCGAATAAAAGCTACACAAATTTGAATAATTCATCGTGAGTAAGTTGAATTTTTCAATACTAATTTAATCTTAGTACTAATAGTTATAAGTTAGGACGAAGTGTAGAACTTATTACTAACTAATTAACCTATATACAAATAGATATTTACAAGGAATTCGTCATAGAACGAATCACTTTACGTCCCATTCAATCAAAAAAATTGCGTACACCCGTAGTTGGTGTTTTTAGGGGACTTCTCCTTATTGTCACTCAATAGAAACTAGTGATCCTTTATATGAGAGATAAGCGGTAGTAAAATGGAATGATTTGGCAACAGACCAGCAGTGCTAAGTTTGCTCGGCGTCGAAAATAACATTGTGACACGGACATGACTTCCTCACTGCTAAAAAGTGTATTTTGTTTCATTAAAGGTCTTTGAGTTACTTTTCCAAACTTTCAAACAGCAGAAAAAATCAATAATTACATATTGCATTGACAAAAATTCAAAAGAGAAAAATATTTCACATTATTTGCTTTATGCAAAACATTTTTTACCGAAATAATTTCAAGTGGATTACCTACTTCTCAAGAAAAGTTCAAAACAGAGATAACGCATGTTCGTTTGACTCACGCTTTAACAGCTCTCGCTGCTCGATTGGCTGACAGAAATGTCAGCTTCCGCGAATCTCTCTTATAAAGGATCACTAACACTGCGGAACACGGTTTTGTCTCAAGCACAAAAATATCGCTATTTACTTAAATAAAGGTTGCTGAATCCATTGCCGTTTTCAGAAACATCATAGCACGTCTAGGTTTTGATATATTGGATATTGAAAATACTAACTTTGACTATTTAAGTCAACTTGCATGCAAGTTTGCCAGCTTGTATGGTCATTTAATTGCTTGATTTGCCTCAGAACTCATGCTTCATGTGCATAACAATACTTATGAACAAAGTTCATAATATTTTTGATGCTTAAAACACATAACATAAGTGGAACTTGAGCTCAAAAAGTGGCACCCACTAAAATATTTGCAAGCTGGTATAAGGACATCGAAATGTTGTAAAATTAGAAAAAATTATATTGACTATGAAGATGATTTTTTACAACAAAAATGGCTTAGGCAAAAATGTTACATATGATGAGGACTACAATTTGGCATTAAGTGACATTGGGGTAGTCCAACAAAATACGGAAATATTTTTGCCAACTTTTATGCTCTGCAATTTAACGTTTTTAAGTGTTCTATCAAGTTGATCTTTGTTTAATTTTGAACAACTTTGCCGAAGACGCCAATCTTGTAAGTCTACTGTAGCCGTTGCTATGGCGTTTTCAATGATGCAGGGTAACAGTGCGCATCGTACCTTCGTGCTGTGCGTACACGATTTCTCTCTGCTCTTGGAAGTTTTCTTAAAAACTACCTAAAGCAATAAAACAGTACTTTTCAGTGCTACAAAAACAGTACTTTTCAGTGCTAAAATTAAAAACAGTACTTTTCAGTGCTACTAAAACAGTACTTTTCAGTACTATTTTTTCTACTATTGATCCCTTTACGATCCTTGTTTGGACCCGTGCCTTCGCTTTTTCGTTGGACCCGTTGGCGAAAGCTAGCGGTGGTAATCCTTCTTGGACACCGTCTAGGGAAAAAACCTCTCGAAGGTCACGTCTTTCTCGTTTATTAACTAAACATGGTATCAACAACTAACAAAAGGAAGGGTGAATCTCTGAATTCACTACTTCCTTCCAAAAAAGTGGGTTTTAAAACTGTCACTACACGTGGCAAGAATGGAAGAAAGGACGTTTCCCCGGAATGCGAAGTTTCTTCCAAGGGTGAAATGAATAATTGTATCGAAATGAGCAATCAGTTCGATGCTCTAGACAAATTTTCCGAACACCAAATCGAAGCAGCCTCTAGCCCAGGCTCTTTGATTCAAGTGGGGAAGCAAAGAGTGCCGCCTATCGTGGTCAGTTGTTCCGAATTTGGGGGATTTAGGCAGGAGATCTTGAACTCCATTAGGGGAATCAAGGTTTCCTTCCAAATCGCAAAGAAAGGAGACTGTCGCGTTTTGCCGGAAACTCTTAAAGATCGTGAACTTCTTCTCAAACATCTTGAAGAGAAGAAGCACAAGTTTTTTACTTATGACGACAAAACTGTACGTTTGTTCAAAGTTGTCTTGAAAGGTCTCTCAAGTGACTATAAGTCTCCTGAAGAGATCAAAAATGGAATAAATGATTTACTTGGATTTTCCCCAGTCCAAGTAATCATTATGAAAAAGAGAACCCAATCTGGCATTGTTCGGAAAGGGCTTTCTCAAGAATGTTATTTAGTTCACTTTAACAAAAAAGAACTAAATAATATTAAAGCTTTAGAAAAAGCAAAACTTTTGTTTGATGTCCGTGTGACATGGGAACATTTCCAGAAACCTGGAGGAAATTACCAGAACCCCACTCAGTGCCGTCGGTGCCAAAAGTGGGGTCATGGTACAAAAAATTGTCGCATGGATGCTAAATGCATGATTTGCGGAGGTTCTTCTCACGCTAAGGACGTCTGTCCAGTGAAGGAAGATACCACCAAATTCATATGCTGTAATTGCGGGGCTAACCATAAGTCCAATTTTTGGAATTGTCCTTCACGCAAAAGGGTCATTGAGGCTCGTGCCAGGCAGATGAAAGATAATATCCGTTACGATAACGGTCGTTTCCGGAATTTGCCTGGTAGAGTATCGAACAATGCTCATTTTTCAGTTAACGATCGCTTGATCATGAATCATACCCATCAGGAAGATCATAATCATGCTCATTCACAAACAAATTTTAATCCGTCGGGTAGCCGTTCGAATCTTTCAATTTCGAATGTATCTACCCACGGTAAATCCTTTGCCGATATCGTAGCAGGAAATTCGAACTCCTCCCCTGTTCGATCCATGGGTACCCATTCTACTTGTTTCAAATCAAATGGAAAAAACCCTACCGCCACAGGTAACTCCGCTTCTTCGTCCACCGGAAATTCTAATGGGAAATCGCATGACATGTCTGCCTCTGATTTTAATTTTCTAACTGAACAATTGAATCTAATGATTGATGCAATGTTCAAAGCCACCACTATGACTGAAGCAGTCCAAGTAGGTGTAAAATTTACTAATCAAATTGTTATTGGATTACGTTTTTCTAATGGATCCAAGTAATAATTTAAATATTTTAAATTGGAATGCTCGTTCTCTGAATGGTAAAGAGGACGAGCTGTTTAATTTTCTTACGGTTAATGACGTGCATATAGCAGTTATTACCGAAACGTATTTAAAACCTGGATCTAAACTCAAAAGAGATCCTAACTTTTTTGTTTATCGTAATGATCGACTTGATGGGGCATGTGGGGGAGTTGCAATCATCATTCATAGGCGTATAAAACATCAACTGTTTTCATCATTTGAAACTAAAGTTTTTGAAACTTTAGGTGTTTCTGTTGAAACACAGTTTGGTAAATATACTTTCATAGCTGCCTATTTGCCTTTTCAATGCTCTGGGCAGCAAGTTAATTCGCTCCAAACTGACTTGCGTAAATTGACTCGCAATAAGTCAAAATATTTTGTCATTGGTGACTTTAATGCCAAACATCGGTCATGGAATAATTCTCAAAGTAATTCCAACGGCAGAATTTTATTTGATGAGTGCTCTTCAGGATATTTCTCAATTCAATACCCTGATAGCCCCACATGTTTTTCCTCTTCTAGAAATCCATCTACGATTGATTTGGTCTTAACCGACTCTAGTCATCTTTGTAGCCAACTGATTACTCATGCTGATTTTGATTCTGATCATGTCCCTGTTACATTTCAAATATCCCAAGAAGCGATTCTCAATCCTATCAGCTTCACTTTCAATTATTTACGAGCCGACTGGAATATATATAAAACGTATGTTGACTCTAATCTTGATGTTAATATTTCTTTAGAAACTAAACTTGATATTGACAATGCTCTTGAAACTTTAACAAATTCTATTGTTGAAGCCCGGAGCATTGCAATTCCAAAATGTGAAGTAAAATTTGAATCCGTAATTATAGACGATGATCTTAAACTCTTGATCCGTCTTAAAAACGTGAGGAGAAGGCAATTTCAACGCACTCGCGATCCTGCTATGAAAATTATATGGCAGGATTTGCAGAAAGAAATCAAGAAACGTTTTGCTCAATTAAGAAACAAAAATTTTGAAAATAAAATTTCTCAATTGGACCCTGGCTCTAAGCCCTTTTGGAAATTATCTAAAATCTTGAAAAAACCTCAGAAGCCAATACCGGCATTGAAAGAGGAAAACAAATTATTACTAACTAATTGCGAAAAAGCTCAAAAACTTGCTATGCAGTTTGAAAGTGCGCACAATTTTAATTTAGGGCTTACTAGTCCAATTGAAAATCAAGTTACTCAGGAGTTCGAAGATATTCTCAATCAAGAGAACGTTTTCGAAAATGCCTGGGAGACTGATTTGGAAGAAGTGAGAACTATTATTAAAAAATTCAAAAACATGAAAGCTCCTGGCGATGATGGAATTTTCTACATCCTCATCAAGAAACTTCCAGAAAGTAGCTTATCATTTTTAGTTGATATATTTAACAAATGTTTTCAATTAGCATATTTTCCTGACAAATGGAAAAATGCTAAGGTTGTTCCAATTTTAAAACCAGACAAAAATCCTGCTGAAGCTTCTAGCTATCGTCCAATCAGTTTGCTTTCCTCCATCAGTAAACTTTTTGAAAAGGTTATTTTGAACAGAATGATGGCACACATCAACGAAAATTCAATTTTTGCCAATGAACAGTTCGGATTCCGCCATGGACATTCGACCACTCATCAACTTTTACGTGTAACAAATTTGATCCGTTCCAACAAATCTGAAGGCTATTCTACTGGTCTTGCTCTTCTAGACATAGAAAAAGCATTCGACAGTGTTTGGCATGAAGGTTTGATTGTAAAATTAAAAAACTTTAATTTTCCAACATACGTTGTTAGAATAATTCAAAGTTATCTGTCAAATCGTACACTTCAGGTTAATTATCAGAACTCCAGATCTGAAAGACTTCCTGTAAGAGCTGGTGTTCCTCAAGGCAGCATTTTGGGACCAATATTATACAATATTTTCACATCTGACTTACCTGAGTTACCTCAGGGATGTCAAAAATCCTTGTTTGCGGATGACACAGGCCTCTCCGCCAAAGGACGAAGCCTGCGTGTTATCTGTAGTCGATTGCAAAAAAGTTTGGATATTTTTTCTTCATACTTGCAAAAATGGAAGATTTCTCCTAATGCTTCCAAAACTCAACTAATAATATTCCCACATAAACCAAAAGCTCTTTATTTGAAACCTTCAAGTAGACATGTTGTCACGATGAGCGGGGTTCCAATAAATTGGTCAGATGAAGTTAAGTATCTAGGGCTCATGCTAGATAAGAATTTAACTTTCAAAAATCACATTGAGGGCATTCAAGCCAAATGTAATAAATATGTAAAATGTCTCTATCCCCTTATTAATAGAAAATCAAAACTTTGTCTTAAGAACAAGCTTTTGATATTCAAACAAATTTTCAGGCCAGCCATGTTGTATGCTGTACCAATATGGACTAGCTGTTGTAATACCAGGAAGAAAGCTCTGCAGAGAATTCAAAATAAAATTTTGAAAATGATTCTGAGGCTTTCTCCCTGGTATAGTACCAATGAGTTACATAGAATATCCAATGTTGAAACATTGGAACAAATGTCAAATAAAATAATCAATAATTTCAGGCAAAAATCGTTACAATCTTCTATTGCCACGATTAATGCGTTATATATTTAGGTTAAGTTAGGTTAAGTATATTAAAAACTTTTTTTTTTCTCTTATAAGCAGGTGAAATCAACTCACCTGTAAAAAAAACTGAACTGCTACGGCAAATGAAATGTAATATGTTGTTAACAAAATGTTAATTAAATCTTAAAATTATTTTACCAAATTAGGATGATAGTGTTGTCTAATAACACAGAACACCTAGATATAAGAAATGAATGTAATGTTTGGAATGATACTAATAAAGAAATTGAAAAAAAAAAAAAAAATGATGCAGGGTAGGATGGTCAATGAAAAATTGATATTTTGCCAATAACTTTTTTATTCCAAATTCTATCAAAATTACGCATACTACAAAGATCTAAAACTAGTTTAAACGCGTATTTTGGTGAAAGAATTAAGTAATTCTATTGATTCATTTATACCAGATACCATTTTTATTCAAAAATCATATTTTTCAAACGACAATATCTCAAAAAGGGGGAACAACGAGGATGCAATTTGCACAGGATCTGAAAGGTATAACTTGAAGGTTCAAATGGTATATTGTATCACTGGAGAATATTTGAGGATTTACCGTATAATTTCAAAATATTTGTATGGCGAAATACATCTAACGAATTATTTCTCCAAATTGGAAACTATTTCCGAAAAAATATTTGATACCGATTGTGTGTAATAATGATGGTTATCACGCCTATCAAATATTTTTTGACTAAAGCTTTCATTTACGAGAAATTTGAAGTTAGATGCCTTTCCCCATATTTAATAAAACGAGAAAACTTCTGCTGATCAACTGTGGACAGGAGCGAAGCAGGTAATCCATTACAAAGTAATTTTTTACATAACCAAAAAGCATTAGCAATTTCATAGTCTTTTTTTTATTAAATTTAATCACTTTCAACCATACACAGCCTGTTCATTGGAAATGTACAACGAATCAAAACATTTTCGTTGATGATTTAAAACATTAAACAATCAGAATCATATTGCAAACACGCGGATTTTGTATGGCGTGCTGGTTGAGATATTTCACCAATATATGTCATCAAATTCCCAGGAAGTGGAAGTCAATAGCAACTCAAAATTTATTGTGTTTGAACCTATTTTATACCCTGGGAGTAGTAATGACTTTCTAGTTCGATGTCAGATAAACCAGCTTAGATTAATTTGTATGCTAAATTATTAATAAGAATAGGATTTGGCAGAATAATCACAGTGATTGACAATGGAAACAAAATGTTGTTCAATACTTTTGCGAGAAACTTACAATAAAAGGAGATATATTAATATTTTTATCATCAATTTAGGCTGATTTTTGCCTAAAGTTGTATTTCAAGTCAGCGTAAACCGCAAGTATTCGGAATATGAATCTTATCATTATATAAATAAGTATAATATGTTAAAAATATTCAGTTGAACAGTTTTCACCCAAATTATGTTTAGAATTTTGCCGTTATGTTCAATATTTCAACTAAAATCATGAATTTGTAAAAACTATTTGTTTTCACATTAAAATTATACTGTAAATCAGGGTTGGGAAAAAATCTGAAATTCATTCTACAGTAGCCAAACAAAGCCAATCGCAGTCAGCGACGCCAGTGAAACTCACGCCTATCGCTGCTGTAGGCAAAGAGCCTTGAAAATCGCAAAACACCCGTTGCTAAGGGCAACCCAAAATTACTGTAGAAAAATGTTCTATTTCCCGCTGCATTTCCCGTCAATGACACTAACGATTTAGAAAATTCATGCACCCAACATAGGCTACTTGATAAGATTCACTTTTTTGAACTACTGGGAAAGCTACGTGATTTTCGCGAAATTCAAGCCTACTACTATTACCATTTCCAGCACTGCTGTAAATCACCCAATATCCTCCAGAGATACCATAAACCATTTCAAATCCTGCACAAATTACATCCCCGTTTTTCCCCCTTTTGAAGATATTGAATTTTGGAAAACATTATAAATTGGAATAAAAATGGTCATATCTCATAAACAAATGAATAGAATAATTAACTCTTTCACCAAAATACGCGTTTCAACTAGTTTAAAATCTTTGTAGAAGGCGTAATTTTGATAGTATTTGAAATAAAAAAGTTAAGAGCAAAACATCAATTTTTCATGGACCACCCTACCTTGCATCATTGAAAACGCCATAGCAACGGCTACAGTAGACTTACAAGATTGGCGTCTTCGGCAAAGTTGTTCAAAATTAAACAAAGATCAACTTGATAGAACACTTAGAAGCGTTAAATTGCAAAGAATACAAGTTGGCAAAAACATTTCCGTATTTTGTTGAACCACCCTAATGACACTTAATGTCAAAATGTTGTCCTAATCATATGTAACATTTTTGCCTAAGCCATTTTTGTTGTAAAAAATCATCTTCATAATCAAAATATTTTTTTTCATCTAATTTTACGTTCTGGCCCAATGTGGCATTGTATTGAAATGAACCAAAGATAACATGTATCCAGAATGGCAACGAAGGAAATGAAAATAACTATTTATGGTACAAGTTAAGAATTAGGTTTACACCACTCGTATCCGAGATAATTTAGTCGATGTATAGATATCTATGTTGTTTCTAGAATATTGTATTCTTTAGGTGAATTTCCAGGATTTTGGAAAGCAAAAGCTTTTTCACGTTTTGAAACAGGACGTTTTTTGATAGGAAATAATATTTTCGAAACGATCACATTCTGTTGTTATAAAACATGAATATTAAATAGAATGACAGAAAAAAATACATTTTATGAAAAAATAAACATGTTTTATCTTCAGATATTGCTTTTCAACGTTGTCGACCGTCCCCCGATCTTAATGTCTGTAATCTTCGCAGCAATTGGTCTACTGCTCGAATCATATGTTTTTTGTTTACCATTGGTATTGACAGTTCGATGTCTTCTAGACTAGATATACCACTTGCCAGCAGCTGTAAGTGGGTACAACTTTTCAACTCGCTTTCACTTCTGAGTTCCACATATGTTATGTGCTTAAAAGTTAGTTTTTGATGGTTTAGAAAATTATTGTACAGGGGATAGGCAAAATGATTGAGATAGGCAAAATTTTGCCCAAATTCAAAAGCTTATAACTTTATGAAAAATGGATGAAATTGGATGCATCTGGAAGCAGTCGACGGCAAACTTGGTCCAGTTTTAGGAACTTTCTGGGCCATGCATATTTGCCACTGGACACCGGAGATGTTCCGGATTTTCTGAGGTCATGTCCAAATGTCATTTTTTCTGTCGCTTGTATTTTTGTGCGGTGTAAAGTAAGATAGATGTTTGCAATTTTCCTAGAAACTAGAACTAATAGGAAGTTGAATGCCACTGGACGCATTAAGATTGGTTGGAAATCTTCAGAAATATGACCATTACCGTAAAACTGGTTCCGAAAAGCATGGTCAGTCATGTTTGTATTTCAAATCATGTACATATTATCCGGAGCTATATCCAAGCGGACAGCAACCTTAAAAATGATGTTTCCTACAGCGTATTCAGAACCATTAGATGCACAGACCACTCTATAGAAGGTTCCAGGTACCCCGGGGGAAGTGGTCAATTAGGAACATATCCGGAACCATATCAATATGGGCATCAAACTTCATGATTTTCAAAGGTTATGCTTTCCGAAGCATTTCCAGCATCACCGGCTGCCATGACCACTTTATAGGTTCCAGGTGCCCCGGGGGATGTGGCCAATTCAAAACATGCCCGAAAACACATCAATATGGGTATAAACATCAAGATTTTTGAAGGTGATGCTAATAGAAATATTTACAGCGCAACTTATTTATACGACCACTGTATAGTAGGTTCCATGGGCCCTGGGGGATGAGGTCATGTTTCGAATTGGCCACATCTCTAGGAGCCCCTGGAATCTACTATAGAGTGGTTATTACATCATGTGGTTCTGAAAATGATCGCCATTTTCCAAGTCCCATGGATCTTATTGTTTATGGTAGAATGTGATTCTAAACAGATGGACGGACATGTTCCGAATCGGCCACATTCCCCGGGGCACCTGGAACCTACTATAAAGTGGTCATGGCAGCCGGTGATGCTGGAAATGCTTCGGAAAGCATAAACTTTAAAAATCATGAAGTTTATTGCCCATATTGATATGGTTCCGGATATGTTCCTAATTGACCACTTCCCCCAGGGTACTTGGAACCTTCTATAGTATAGTCTGTGCATCTAATGGTTCTGAATATGCTGCAGGAATCATCATTTTTAAGGTTAGTGTCCGCTTGGATATAGCTCCGTATAATATTAACATGATTGGAAATACAAACATGACTGATCATGCTTTCAAGAACCAGTTTTACGGTAATGGTCATATTTCTGAAGATTTCCAACCAATCTTAATGCTGTCCACTGGTGGCATTCAACTTCCTATTAGTTCTAGTTTCAAGGAATATTGCAAACATCTATCGAACTTTACACCGCACAAAAATACAAGCGACAGAAAAAATGACATTTGGACATGACCTCAGAAAATCCGGAACATCTCCGGTGTCCAGTGGCCAATATGCATGGCCAAGGAAGTTCCTAAAACTGGACCAAATTTGCCGTCGACTGCTTCCAGATGCATCCAATTTCATCCATTTTTCATAAAGTTATAAGCATTTGAATTTGGGCAAAATTTTGCCTATCTCAATCATTTTGCCTATCCCCTGTATATTGCCATATAAGAAAAACGAAGAATTTTATATGGAGACTGTTAGTATGTTGAAAAAATCGATTTAATGGAAACTCAATCAAGCGATTTCAACCAAATTATATCTGAAAATAAAGTTAAGGGCCTATTTTGCATGCTTGATGGATAAGATCACGAATAATTATGATGAATCATACTTTAAATTTCATGTAAACATCAATAAAATCAGTTTAACAACTACCGAAAAGTTAAACATTACATATAATTTGAAATTGGATTAGATGGAAAAATTGATGTGAAGATTTGCGAAAAAGTTACACGTCTTCTCAGTGAGAATCGAACTCACGACTCTCCCATCTCTAGTTGAGTATATCAGTATTTTTACCAACTTTGACGACCTGTAGCTAAAAATCCTGACGTGCTGGAAAATTTCTAAAACGGCATTAGATTTAGCAATCCCAAATCTACTAGAGACACATAATTTGATCCTTGAGACACGCAAAAATATAATTTTTGTTGCGCTGTATAATAGAAACTACATATAGCTTTATCATTTTTTTTTACCGGTTTTTGAGATTCTACTCAAGTACTCTTGGGTCGTTATGTTAGTAGCTTGCTCTTTCCTTCTAGTACTTCACAACTTTATTTTAAGAAATCATTATCGGTAGGTACTCGCTTTATGCCGTCTGGTGATCCACTTCTTTGGACAGGTCATCGTCCGGCTCATTCTTTGCTTTGTGAAGTACGATGTTGATGACGGGTTTCATCACAAGCAGGCATTTTTTTGCTATCAAATTGACCCTTCCATTTTCCCTGGTCGAATTCGACTTACGATCGAAAAACAATTACCCCGTAGATATTTTATTTGGATTTCGTACTCATCGTAATCATTATTACTCATAAAGAGGCACATACATGCAAATTAGTTTAGTTAGTTTGGTCTAGACGATGCATTAAGCTTCTTGAGCTGATCTGCAAAGAAAACCCCAACTCGTTTTCCTGCATTGTCCTCTAACTCGTAGGTGTGAGAGCCCAGTACTTTCTTAATCACGCAAGGTTCAAATTTAGGGGCTAGTTTCTTACCGAAACCTTCACCCTTATCAGAAAGATCAAAAGTTCTCTTGAAAACTCTTCTCCCGGCAACATAGCATGAACAGCCAGCGTTCGAACGAAGGTTGTAGCTCTTTTCGTGTCTTCGATATGCTGCCAAAAGGTTCGCATTTATTTCCTCAAATAGATTCTTCCTTTTTTTTTAGTATCATTCCAAACATTACATTCATTTCTTATATCTAGGTGTTCTGTGTTATTAGACAACACTATCATCCTAATTTGGTAAAACAAATTTAAGATTGATTTAACATTTTGTTAACAACATATTACATTTCAGTTGCCGTAGCAGTTCAGTTTTTTTACAGGTGAGTTGATTTCACCTGCTTATAAGAGAAAAAAAACGTTTTTAATATACTTAACCTAACTTAACCTAAACATATTACGCATTAATCGTGGCAATAGAAGATTGTAACGATTTTTGCCTGAAATTATTTATTATTTTATTTGACATTTGTTCCAATGTTTCAACATTGGATATTCTATGTAACTAATTGGTACTATACCAGGGAGGAAGCTTCAGAATCATTTTCAAAATTTTATTTTGAATTCTCTCCAGAGCTTTCTTCTTGGTATTACAGCAGCTAGTCCATATTGGTACAGCATACAACATGGCTGGCCTGAAAATTTGTTTGAATATCAAAAGCTTGTTCTTAAGACAAAGTTTTGATTTTCTATTAATAAGGGGATAGAGACATTTTACATATTTATTACATTTGGCTTGAGTGCCCTCAATGTGATTTTTGAAAGTTAAATTCTTATCTAGCATGAGCCCTAGATACTTAACTTCATCTGACCAATTTATTGGAACCCCTCTCATCGTGACAACATGTCTACTTGAAGGTTTCAAATAAAGAGCTTTTGGTTTATGTGGGAATATTATTAGTTGAGTTTTGGAAGCATTAGGAGAAATCTTCCATTTTTGCAAGTATGAAGAAAAAATATCCAAACTTTTTTGCAATCGACTACAGATGACACGCAGGCTTCGTCCTTTGGCGGAGAGGCCTGTGTCATCCGCAAATAAAGATTTTGGACATCCCTGAGGTAACTCAGGTAAGTCAGATGTGAAAATATTGTATAATATTGGTCCCAAAATGCTGCCTTGAGGAACACCAGCTCTCACAGGAAGTCTTTCAGATCTGGAGTTTTGATAATTAACCTGAAGTGTACGATTTGACAGATAACTTTGAATTATTCTAACAATGTATGTTGGAAAATTAAAGTTTTTTAATTTTACAATCAAACCTTCATGCCAAACACTGTCGAATGCTTTTTCTATGTCTAGAAGAGCAAGACCAGTAGAATAGCCTTCAGATTTGTTGGAACGGATCAAATTTGTTACACGTAAAAGTTGATGAGTGGTCGAATGTCCATGGCGGAATCCGAACTGTTCATTGGCAAAAATTGAATTTTCGTTGATGTGTGCCATCATTCTGTTCAAAATAGAGTGTCCATCCCGGGACATCCCGGGACAAAAAATCCCGGGATTTGACAAATTTCGGGATTTCCCGTTTCCCGGGATTTTATTTTTGACATCTCGGGAATCCCGGGATTCCCGAAATGTACGTAGAATTTGATGAAAACCACAAAATTCAATGAATAACGATGACATTTTTTCCTCACTATCAACCTTATTTGATAAAGAGAAAATCATAATGAAAAAGAGAATAAACGAGTAATTATTTGTATGAAAAGATCAATTTACCAAGTAACAAACACAGATTTTTATTTGTCTAGTTGCAAAGTTTTAATGCTTTTCTTTTCAACATTAGCCGTTTTTATAAGCTAAATAACAAATTTAAAAGTACACCTTAACTGCCGCAAATCGCAATTCAGTACCATCTGTAAAAAGTAGGCATTGAGAAAAGTTGACTTAGAAGTTTTCAATCTCGTTTTCCATACAAATATTCAAAAAATTCCAGGACATTGGAACATGTTTCGATCTCAATGAAACTGTCATAATTTGCTTTTCGCTCCGTTATCTTTGCAGGAAAAATATAAAGATGACCAAATAACGATTCACGATGCAGATACATGCGTTTACTTTTCATTATAGGACAATTCGACTTGGTGGGTGCTTTTTTCTAATTTTACTGAACAAAAAGTGATTTCTCGTTAGTGCAGCTGAAAGATCATTAGAAGATATAATTAAAACTGATATCAACTCAATTTTGACCAAAATACAGATGGGACTGACTTGCGATTCACGGCATCAGTAAACTTAAGTCAATAATTTTCAGTAGTTAACTTTTAGCATGATCTACATTAACTTCAATGATCTTTAACCGTTTATTTTGTTCTAAAGTTTTTATGACTTTTCAAATGTTTGAAGCAAATTGCTTTAAAATTATGATTTAAGTACAGAATTTGAAAAAAATCCATAGCAAACCCGAAATTAGTCAAGCTAAGTTTTGATTTTTGTTAGGTTACTTCATCAGAATAAGGAAGTCTTATCTGAAATGTGATTTGCTATAAAAAACATATTGGTTTGAAAAGTAACATTATCTGTTTATTTCATTGACAAAAATTGTATTGTTGAATTTGTACTTCCATTTCAACTGAAATGCTACTAAAAACTATAGTTTTATTGAAAAATTGATAAATCCCGGGATCCCGGGATTTCCCGGGACAAGCATAGATTTTTGTCCCGAATCCCGGGACGAGCAAAATGGCCGGGAAATGGACACTCTAGTTCAAAATAACCTTTTCAAAAAGTTTACTGATGGAGGAAAGCAAACTGATTGGACGATAGCTAGAAGCTTCTGCAGGATTTTTGTCTGGTTTTAAAATTGGAACAACCTTAGCATTTTTCCATTTGTCAGGAAAATATGCTAATTGAAAACATTTGTTAAATATATCAACTAAAAATGATAAGCTACTTTCTGGAAGTTTCTTGATGAGGATGTAGAAAATTCCATCATCGCCAGGAGCTTTCATGTTTTTGAATTTTTTAATAATAGTTCTCACTTCTTCCAAATCAGTCTCCCAGGCATTTTCGAAAACGTTCTTTTGATTGAGAATATTTTCGAACTCCTGAGTAACTTCATTTTCAATTGGACTAGTAAGTCCTAAATTAAAATTGTGCGCACTTTCAAACTGCATAGCAAGTTTTTGAGCTTTTTCGCAATTAGTTAGTAATAATTTGTTTTCCTCTTTCAATGCCGGTATTGGCTTCTGAGGTTTTTTCAAGATTTTAGATAATTTCCAAAAGGGCTTAGAGCCAGGGTCCAATTGAGAAATTTTATTTTCAAAATTTTTGTTTCTTAATTGAGCAAAACGTTTTTTGATTTCTTTCTGCAAATCCTGCCATATAATTTTCATAGCAGGATCGCGAGTGCGTTGAAATTGCCTTCTCCTCACGTTTTTAAGACGGATCAAGAGTTTAAGATCATCGTCTATAATCACGGATTCAAATTTTACTTCACATTTTGGAATTGCAATGCTTCTGGCTTCAACAATGGAATTTGTTAAAGTTTCAAGAGCATTGTCAATATCAAGTTTAGTTTCTAAAGAAATGTTAACATCAAGATTAGAGACAACATACGTTTCATATATATTCCAGTCGGCTCGTAAATAATTGAAAGTGGAGCTGATAGGATTGAGAATCGCTTCTTGGGATATTTGAAATGTAACAGGGACATGATCAGAATCAAAATCAGCATGAGTAATCAGTTGGCTACAAAGATGACTAGAGTCGGTTAAGACCAAATCAATCGTAGATGGATTTCTAGAAGAGGAAAAACATGTGGGGCTATCAGGGTATTGAATTGAGAAATATCCTGAAGAGCACTCATCAAATAAAATTCTGCCGTTGGAATTACTTTGAGAATTATTCCATGACCGATGTTTGGCATTAAAGTCACCAATGACAAAAAATTTTGACTTATTGCGAGTCAATTTACGCAAGTCAGTTTGGAGCAAATTAACTTGCTGTCCAGAGCATTGAAAAGGCAAATAGGCAGCTATGAAAGTATATTTACCAAACTGTGTTTCAACAGAAACACCTAAAGTTTCAAAAACTTTAGTTTCAAATGATGAAAACAGTTGATGTTTTATACGCCTATGAATGATGATTGCAACTCCCCCACATGCCCCATCAAGTCTATCATTACGATAAACAAAAAAGTTAGGATCTCTTTTGAGTTTAGATCCAAGTTTTAAATACGTTTCGGTAATAACTGCTATATGCACGTTATTAACCGTAAGAAAATTAAACAGCTCGTCCTCTTTACCATTCAGAGAACGAGCATTCCAATTTAAAATATTTAAATTATTATTTGGATCCATTAGAAAAACGTAATCCAATAACAATTTGATTTGTAAATTTTACACCTACTTGGACTGCTTCAGTCATAGTGGTGGCTTTGAACATTGCATCAATCATAAGATTCAATTGTTCAGTTAGAAAATTAAAATCAGAGGCAGACATGTCATGTGATTTCCCATTAGAATTTCCGGTGGACGAAGAAGCGGAGTTACCTGTGGCGGTAGGGTTTTTTCCATTTGATTTGAAACAAGTAGAATGGGTACCCATGGATCGAACAGGGGAGGAGTTCGAATTTCCTGCTACGATATCGGCAAAGGATTTACCGTGGGTAGATACATTCGAAATTGAAAGATTCGAACGGCTACCCGACGGATTAAATTTAGTTTGTGAATGAGCATGATTATGATCTTCCTGATGGGTATGATTCATGATCAAGCGATCGTTAACTGAAAAATGAGCATTGTTCGATACTCTACCAGGCAAATTCCGGAAACGACCGTTACCGTAACGGATATTATCTTTCATCTGCCTGGCACGAGCCTCAATGACCCTTTTGCGTGAAGGACAATTCCAAAAATTGGACTTATGGTTAGCCCCGCAATTACAGCATATGAATTTGGTGGTATCTTCCTTCACTGGACAGACGTCCTTAGCGTGAGAAGAACCTCCGCAAATCATGCATTTAGCATCCATGCGACAATTTTTTGTACCATGACCCCACTTTTGGCACCGACGGCACTGAGTGGGGTTCTGGTAATTTCCTCCAGGTTTCTGGAAATGTTCCCATGTCACACGGACATCAAACATAAGTTTTGCTTTTTCTAAAGCTTTAATATTATTTAGTTCTTTTTTGTTAAAGTGAACTAAATAAAATTCTTGAGAAAGCCCTTTCCGAACAATGCCAGATTGGGTTCTCTTTTTCATAATGATTACTTGGACTGGGGAAAATCCAAGTATATCATTTATTCCATTTTTGATCTCTTCAGGTGATTTATAGTCACTTGAGAGACCTTTCAAGACAACTTTGAACAAACGTTCAGTTTTGTCGTCATACGTAAAAAAATTGTGCTTCTTCTCTTCAAGATGTTTGAGAAGAAGTTCACGATCTTAAAGAGTTTCCGGCAAAACGCGACAGTCTCCTTTCTTTGCGATTTGGAAGGAAACCTTGATTCCCCTAATGGAGTTCAAGATCTCCTGCCTAAATCCCGCAAATTCGGAACAACTGACCACTATAGGCGGCACTCTTTGCTTCCTCACTTGAATCAAAGAGCCTGGGCTAGAGGCTGCTTCGATTTGGTGTTCGGAAAATTTGTCTAGAGCATCGAACTGATTGCTCATTTCGATACAATTATTCATTTCACCCTTGGAAGAATGTTCGCATTCCGGGGAAACGTCCTTTCTTCCATTCTTGCCACGTGTAGTGACAATTTTAAAAACCCACTTTTTTGGAAGGAAGTAGTGAATTCAGAGATTCACCCTTCCTTTTGTTTGTTGTTGATACCATGTTTAGTTAATAAACGAAAGAAGACGTGTTCTTCGAGAGGTTTTTTCCCAAGACGGTGTCCAAGAAGGATTACCACCGCTAGCTTTCGCCAACGGGTCCAACGAAAAATCGAAGGCACGGGTCCAAACAAGGATCGTAAAGGGATCAATAGTAGAAAAAATAGTACTGAAAAGTACTGTTTTGGTAGCACTGAAAAGTACCGTTTTTAATTTTAGCACTGAAAAGTACTGTTTTTGTAGCACTGAAAAGTACTGTTTTATTGCTTTAGGTAGTTTTTAAGAAAACTTCCAAGAGCAGAGAGAATTCGTGTACGCACAGCACGAAGGTACGATGCGCACTGTATAGATTCTTCCTTGAAACAGATTTTTCTGTCTCATCCATTATGTTCGCTTGCGTTACGTCTCTCATATGAGAGTATTCTCTTCCGTCTGAAACTTCATTTCGTCCAAATTGGGTAAAACGCGCCTGCTTCGTTTTGAACGAACGACGTGCTTTAGGACGCTGTTTTTTACCCGAGATAATAGAAAATTTATTATTATGCTTCTCTATACATTTTTAGTGATTTCCTGGCAAAAATCGTGGAAAACTCGAAAAAACGTTTTTCGTTGTAATTTTGTGTTATTTTCTAGGTCATTTTTAAGGTCGATGAACAACAAAACTTTTGAAACTATCGCCGAGAATCGCCTTATGCACTCCCATATTTTGTATTCCATGTGAAAAGAAGAGTGTTGAATTTATCCTTAAAAAGCGTATTGAAGGAAATAAATTTTACAAATGCACATTTTTCGGAAAAGCATGTATATAGCAATAACATCTGATCAAACGCCAAAATGCAACGTATATTCAGGCATGATTGCTCATGTCTACGCGCGTACGGCTAACGCCTAGATCAAGTGGCGCGTTTTACCCCGCAAAAATAAAAATGCAGGTAATCAAGCATTTTTGAAAAATGGATTTCTCAACTCCAGAAAAAAGTAAATGGATGGCTGTTTCTACTATTTGATAGAAAAAAGAGCTAATAATAATGTACTTCATAGCTAAAACGCTTCCTTCCTTAGGCGGCGCATTTTGCCCCCAGTTATCCTACTAATGAGTAACATATGCAATGTTGAAAGATTGAAACAAATGTCAAATAAATTTATTAAAAAAATTAGTCAAAAATCATTGCAATCTTCTATTGTCGTAATAAATGCGTTATATATTTTGGTGAATTGAGATCAAGTTGATTGAACGCGTTTTTTCTCTTATTAGCAGGTGAATTAACTCACCTGTAAAAGCTCTGAACTACTACGGTGAATGAAATGAAATATGTTGTTAACAATAACTTGATTTAGTTTTGTCAAATTATGAAATTATAGTGTTACCGTACATAAAACACCTAGATATAAGAAATGAATGCATTGTTTGAAATGATACTAATAAAGAAATTAAAAATAAATATTCTTCATCCTTTTTTCACATCAATTCACATCGATTTCCTCAAGGCAATACCGAATCGGAAGCAAACAGGTAAGACATCCTTTCTTCTTTCAATTCCTCCCCGAAAAGAATAACTGCACTGCTTTCGAAATGTACCCCCTCCCGGATATGAAAAGCACACTATTTACGGTCCGGCTTAAGCCGTCATGATTTAACTGGCCACGAGTGGCACCACATTAAGGGGCTCAGCCAGCAGGCTTCTTCTGCTGTGTGGAAAGCGAGGACCACGACGACGACATCGAGGCGGGCAAACGACAAAAATGACGACGGAAGGCGGCGACGATGACCGGAATAATAAATATCGGGATAATACGCTGCTGGGATGCGAAAATATGCGGACTTATATTTACGGGTGGAATTTTTTCCCGTAATGTGAAGAGGCTACGGAAGGATCAAGTGGCACATCAAGTTACTGCTGGACCATGTTTGGGTGCTTTATGTGAATTTGGTTGGGATTCCGTGACATTTTCGATAGCTTTAGGTGCGAATTATACAAAATAGACTATAGTTAAAAGTATATGCAAACCAAATTTTTATTGCTGTAAACTAGCAAAGATTTATTTATTTTTTTATGTTGTTTGGTGCTATTGGCAACTTTCACTCTTTCCAATTTGCTCCGAAAAACCATTTAATCCTGCTCTCGATACCATTTTTATCACTTACCTGTAATCGCACTTGAGCGCATGTTTCGCCGCCATTTGATATCTCCGTCCTCCAAGTCTCACCACATGTAGTAGATCCACGAGCAGTAGCAACATTTCGGACATCTAACCCGTTCATATAGTCGCGAAAAAAGGGTTTTTTGTTTTCATTCACAAAACATCCGACGACCTTGGTCCCAGTGCGTTGCCATTCGTTCATAGAAAAAAGTTGACTTCTCTGTCACGAATCCCCATCGCACATCCATGTGTAGTGACGCCATCCTTGTGACCAAAACCCCCAAAATCGCTTTTAACCCTGCCAAACCCCGGCATGTCACTATGGGCAGTTTTCATTTAGTCTGGCGGCCAAATATGTGTTTGTTTTTGTGTATATTTTCGGACAAACGGTATTCGTTCAAATGGAATTCGGTAAACTGGCTTTTTCGGCCAGTTGGCGTTCGGTCAAATGGTTCTATGCAAACCTTAGAGACTGAAGTGTATGAATTGTATTCTTTATTTTCTAAGCTCTAATCTGTATCAATAGAACCATTCAAGGTTTTTCTTTGATATTTCAAAAACATCCTAATAGAATTATTTACCATGATTAATACTTTGTTTTATTTTTTGGCCACCTGATCACCCAAAGTGCATCCACAACAGAGAGTTGCCAACTTTTACCGTTCGACGTCCGGAGCGAACACGCTTCCAAAATGGTGTTATCTCTTCGGTGGCTTTGGGCCCTGGAAGGGTGGACCCGGGGGACAATTTACCCGGACCAAAGTGATAAAAACGTGATGACGCCAATGCGAGGTGATGTGCGAAATGCTGCTGGGTGGCTTCAATAGAGGTACCGAGGATGAATGAAAGTCGTCGGTTGTTCCAACGAGGGCAACGATTTGCCGATCCCGGGCAGGTGAATTTGTGACTGAATTTGAATGGAATTTCATTCGGTTCAGAGTCGTAAATGTTGACGATGCCACAACAAAATCCGAACGATAACGTTTGATTTACAACACGGGTGATGTTGGAAAATTGACCAGTCAATTTTACGATGTTGTTCAACCGTTTGAGTTTGAATTGTAACATGGGAATTGGTATGAAAATTATTTGTAAAATGAATAAATATATCGTATATCCATATATATTGTCTTCCCTGTCCTTCTGTCTTTCTAAGAAAACATTATAACTCCAATTTTTATTGAGACAGTTTTCACTAAAGAAATTCTGTCCTTCTATCCTTCTGCCTTCCTGACCTTCTGTCCTTATGTCCTTTCGTCCTCCTGTCCTTCTGTTCTTCAGGCTTTTTGTCTGTCCTTCTGTCCTTGTATCTATCTGTCCTTCTGTCTTTCGTTCCTTCTGTCTTCTGTTCTTCTGTCCTTCTATCCTTCTGTCCTTCAGTCCTTCTGTCCTTCTGTCCTCCTGTCCTTCTGTCCTTCTGTCCTTCTGTTCTTCTGTTCTTCTGTCCTTCTGTCCTTCTGTCCTTCTGTCCTCCTGTCGTTCTGTCCTTCTGACCTTCTGTCCTTCTGTTCTTCTATCCTTCTGTCCTTCTACCTTCCTGTCCTTCTACCCTTCTGTTGGTCTGTCCTACTGTTCTTCTGTCCTTCTGTCTCTTTGTTCTTCTGCCCTTCTGTAAATCTGCCCTTCTGTCCTTCTGTCTTTCTGCCTTTCTGTCCTTCTGTCCTTCTGTCCTTCTGTCCTTCTGTCCTTATGTCCTTCTGTTCTTCTGTCCTTTGGTGCTTCTATCATTCTGTCCTTCTGTCTTCTGTCCTTTGGTCCTTCTATAATTCTGTCCTTCTGTCCTTCTGTCCTTCTGTCCTTCTGTCCTTCTGTCCTTCTGTCCTTCTGCCCTTCGGTCCTTCTGTCCTTTTGTCCTTCTGTCCTTTTGTCCTTCTCTCCTTTTGTTCTTCTGTTCTTATGTCCTTCTGTCCTTCTGTCCTTCTGTCCTTCTGTCCTTCTGTCCCTCTGTCCTTCTGTCCTTCTGTCCTTCTGTCCTCCTGTCGTTCTGTTCTTCTGTCCTTCTGTCCTTCTGTTCTTCTGTCCTTCTGTCCTTCTGTCCTTCTGTCCTTTTGTCCTTCTGTTCTTCTGTCCTTCTGTCCTTCTGTCCTTCTGTCCTTCTGTCCTTCTGTCCTTCTGTCCTTCTGTCCTTCTGTCCTTCTGTCCTTCTGTCCTTCTGTCCTTATGTCCTTCTGTCCTTCTGTCCTTTGGTGCTTCTATCATTGTGTCCTTCTGTCTTCTGTCCTTCTGTCCTTTGGTCCTTCTATCATTCTGTCCTTCTGTTCTTCTGTCCTTCTGTCCTTCTGTCCTTCTGTCCTTGTGTTCTTCAGGCTTTTTGTCTGTCCTTCTGTCCTTGTATCTATCTGTCCTTCAGTCTTTCGTTCCTTCTGTTTTTCTGTCCTTCTGTCTTTCTAATCTTCTGTCCTTCTGCCTTCCTGTCCTTCTGTCCTTCTGTCCTACTATCATTCTGTCCTTCTGTCCTTCTGTCCTTCTATCCTTCTGTCCTTCAGTCCTTCTGTCCTTCTGTCCTCCTGTCGTTCTGTCCTTCTGTCCTTCTGTCCTCCTGTCGTTCTGTCCTTCTGTCCTTTTGTCCTTCTGTTCTTCTGTCCTTTTGTCCTTCTACCTTCCTGTCCTTCTGCCCTTCTGTTGGTCTGTCCTACTGTTCTTCTGTCCTTCTGTCTCTTTGTCCTTCTGCCCTTCTGTAAATCTGCCCTTCTGTCCTTCTGTCTTTCTGCCTTTCTGTCCTTCTGTCCTTCTGTCCTTCTGTCCTTCTGTCCTTCTGTCCTTCTGTCCTTATGTCCTTCTGTCCTTCTGTCCTTTGGTGCTTCTATCATTGTGTCCTTCTGTCTTCTGTCCTTCTGTCCTTTGGTCCTTCTATTATTCTGTCCTTCTGTTCTTCTGTCCTTCTGTCCTTCTGTCCTTCTGTCCCTCTGTCCTTCTATCCTTTTGTTCTTCTGTTCTTCTGTCCTTCTGTCCTTCTGTTCTTCTGTCCCTCTGTCCTTCTGTCCTTCTGTCCTTCTGTCCTTCTGTCCTTCTGTCCTTCTGTCCTTCTGTCCTTCTGTCCTTCTGTCCTTCTGTCTTTCTGCCTTTCTGTCCTTCTGTCCTTCTGTCCCTCTGTCCTTCTGTCCTTTTGTTCTTCTGTCCTTCTGTCCTTCTGTCCTTCTGTCCTTCTGTCCTCCTGTCGTTCTGTCCTTCTGTCCTTTTGTCCTTCTGTTCTTCTGTCCTTTTGTCCTTCTACCTTCCTGTCCTTCTGCCCTTCTGTTGGTCTGTCCTACTGTTCTTCTGTCCTTCTGTCTCTTTGTCCTTCTGCCCTTCTGTAAATCTGCCCTTCTGTCCTTCTGTCTTTCTGCCTTTCTGTCCTTCTGTCCTTCTGTCCTTCTGTCCTTCTGTCCTTCTGTCCTTATGTCCTTCTGTCCTTCTGTCCTTTGGTGCTTCTATCATTGTGTCCTTCTGTCTTCTGTCCTTCTGTCCTTTGGTCCTTCTATTATTCTGTCCTTCTGTTCTTCTGTCCTTCTGTCCTTCTGTCCTTCTGTCCCTCTGTCCTTCTATCCTTTTGTTCTTCTGTTCTTCTGTCCTTCTGTCCTTCTGTTCTTCTGTCCCTCTGTCCTTCTGTCCTTCTGTCCTTCTGTCCTTCTGTCCTTCTGTCCTTCTGTCCTTCTGTCCTTCTGTCCTTCTGTCCTTCTGTCTTTCTGCCTTTCTGTCCTTCTGTCCTTCTGTCCTTCTGTCCTTCTGTCCCTCTGTCCTTCTGTCCTTTTGTTCTTCTGTTCTTTTGTCCTTCTGTCCTTCTGTCCTTCTGTCTTCTGTCCTTCTGTCCTTTGGTCCTTCTATCCTTCTGTCCTTCTGTCCTTCTGTCCTTCTGTCCTTCTGTCCTTCTATCCTTCTGTCCTTCAGTCCTTCTGTCCTTCTACCCTTCTGTTGGTCTGTCCTACTGTTCTTCTGTCCTTCTGTCTCTTTGTTCTTCTGCCCTTCTGTAAATCTGCCCTTCTGTCCTTCTGTCTTTCTGCCTTTCTGTCCTTCTGTCCTTCTGTCCTTCTGTCCTTCTGTCCTTATGTCCTTCTGTTCTTCTGTCCTTTGGTGCTTCTATCATTCTGTCCTTCTGTCTTCTGTCCTTTGGTCCTTCTATAATTCTGTCCTTCTGTCCTTCTGTCCTTCTGTCCTTCTGCCCTTCGGTCCTTCTGTCCTTTTGTCCTTCTGTCCTTTTGTCCTTCTCTCCTTTTGTTCTTCTGTTCTTATGTCCTTCTGTCCTTCTGTCCTTCTGTCCTTCTGTCCTTCTGTCCCTCTGTCCTTCTGTCCTTCTGTCCTTCTGTCCTCCTGTCGTTCTGTTCTTCTGTCCTTCTGTCCTTCTGTTCTTCTGTCCTTCTGTCCTTCTGTCCTTTTGTCCTTCTGTCCTTCTGTCCTTCTGTCCTTCTGTCCTTCTGTCCTTCTGTCCTTCTGTCCTTCTGTCCTTCTGTCCTTCTGTCCTTCTGTCCTTCTGTCCTTCTGTCCTTCTGTCCTTCTGTCCTTATGTCCTTCTGTCCTTCTGTCCTTTGGTGCTTCTATCATTGTGTCCTTCTGTCTTCTGTCCTTCTGTCCTTTGGTCCTTCTATCATTCTGTCCTTCTGTTCTTCTGTCCTTCTGTCCTTCTGTCCTTCTGTCCTTGTGTTCTTCAGGCTTTTTGTCTGTCCTTCTGTCCTTGTATCTATCTGTCCTTCAGTCTTTCGTTCCTTCTGTTTTTCTGTCCTTCTGTCTTTCTAATCTTCTGTCCTTCTGCCTTCCTGTCCTTCTGCCCTTCTGTTGGTCTGTCCTACTGTTCTTCTGTCCTTCTGTCTCTTTGTCCTTCTGCCCTTCTGTAAATCTGCCCTTCTGTCCTTCTGTCTTTCTGCCTTTCTGTCCTTCTGTCCTTCTGTCCTTCTGTCCTTCTGTCCTTCTGTCCTTCTGTCCTTATGTCCTTCTGTCCTTCTGTCCTTTGGTGCTTCTATCATTGTGTCCTTCTGTCTTCTGTCCTTCTGTCCTTTGGTCCTTCTATTATTCTGTCCTTCTGTTCTTCTGTCCTTCTGTCCTTCTGTCCTTCTGTCCTTTGGTCCTTTTATTATTCTGTCCTTCTGTTCTTCTGTCCTTCTGTCCTTCTGTTCTTCTGTCCCTCTGTCCTTCTGTCCTTCTGTCCTTCTGTCCTTCTGTCCTTCTGTCCTTCTGTCCTTCTGTCCTTCTGTCCTTCTGTCCTTCTGTCCTTCTGTCTTTCTGCCTTTCTGTCCTTCTGTCTTCTGTCCTTCTGTCCTTCTGTCCCTCTGTCCTTCTGTCCTTTTTTTTCTGTTCTTCTGTCCTTCTGTCCTTCTGTCCTTCTGTCTTCTGTCCTTCTGTCCTTTGGTCCTTCTATCCTTCTGTCCTTCTGTCCTTCTGTCCTTCTGTCCTTCTGTCCTTCTATCCTTCTGTCCTTCAGTCCTTCTGTCCTTCTATCATTCTGTCCTTCTGTCCTTCTGTCCTTCTGCCCTTCTGTCCTTCTGTCCTTCTGTCCTTCTGTCCTTCTGTCCTTCTGTCCTTCTGTCCTTCTATCCTTCTGTCCTTCTACCTTCCTGTCCTTCTACCCTTCTGTTGGTCTGTCCTACTGTTCTTCTGTCCTTCTGTCTCTTTGTTCTTCTGCCCTTCTGTAAATCTGCCCTTCTGTCCTTCTGTCTTTCTGCCTTTCTGTCCTTCTGTCCTTCTGTCCTTCTGTCTTTCTGTCCTTATGTCCTTCTGTTCTTCTGTCCTTTGGTGCTTCTATCATTCTGTCCTTCTGTCTTCTGTCCTTTGGTCCTTCTATAATTCTGTCCTTCTGTCCTTCTGTCCTTCTGTCCTTCTGTCCTTCTGTCCTTCTGCCCTTCGGTCCTTCTGTCCTTTTGTCCTTCTGTCCTTTTGTCCTTCTCTCCTTTTGTTCTTCTGTTCTTATGTCCTTCTGTCCTTCTGTCCTTCTGTCCTTCTGTCCTTCTGTCCCTCTGTCCTTCTGTCCTTCTGTCCTTCTGTCCTCCTGTCGTTCTGTTCTTCTGTCCTTCTGTCCTTCTGTTCTTCTGTCCTTCTGTCCTTCTGTCCTTCTGTCCTTTTGTCCTTCTGTCCTTCTGTCCTTCTGTCCTTCTGTCCTTCTGTCCTTCTGTCCTTCTGTCCTTCTGTCCTTCTGTCCTTCTGTCCTTCTGTCCTTCTGTCCTTCTGTCCTTCTGTCCTTCTGTCCTTCTGTCCTTATGTCCTTCTGTCCTTCTGTCCTTTGGTGCTTCTATCATTGTGTCCTTCTGTCTTCTGTCCTTCTGTCCTTTGGTCCTTCTATCATTCTGTCCTTCTGTTCTTCTGTCCTTCTGTCCTTCTGTCCTTCTGTCCTTGTGTTCTTCAGGCTTTTTGTCTGTCCTTCTGTCCTTGTATCTATCTGTCCTTCAGTCTTTCGTTCCTTCTGTTTTTCTGTCCTTCTGTCTTTCTAATCTTCTGTCCTTCTGCCTTCCTGTCCTTCTGTCCTTCTGTCCTACTATCATTCTGTCCTTCTGTCCTTCTGTCCTTCTATCCTTCTGTCCTTCAGTCCTTCTGTCCTTCTGTCCTCCTGTCGTTCTGTCCTTCTGTCCTTCTGTCCTCCTGTCGTTCTGTCCTTCTGTCCTTTTGTCCTTCTGTTCTTCTGTCCTTTTGTCCTTCTACCTTCCTGTCCTTCTGCCCTTCTGTTGGTCTGTCCTACTGTTCTTCTGTCCTTCTGTCTCTTTGTCCTTCTGCCCTTCTGTAAATCTGCCCTTCTGTCCTTCTGTCTTTCTGCCTTTCTGTCCTTCTGTCCTTCTGTCCTTCTGTCCTTCTGTCCTTCTGTCCTTCTGTCCTTATGTCCTTCTGTCCTTCTGTCCTTTGGTGCTTCTATCATTGTGTCCTTCTGTCTTCTGTCCTTCTGTCCTTTGGTCCTTCTATTATTCTGTCCTTCTGTTCTTCTGTCCTTCTGTCCTTCTGTCCTTCTGTCCCTCTGTCCTTCTATCCTTTTGTTCTTTTGTTCTTCTGTCCTTCTGTCCTTCTGTTCTTCTGTCCCTCTGTCCTTCTGTCCTTCTGTCCTTCTGTCCTTCTGTCCTTCTGTCCTTCTGTCCTTCTGTCCTTTGGTGCTTCTATCATTGTGTCCTTCTGTCTTCTGTCCTTCTGTCCTTTGGTCCTTTTATTATTCTGTCCTTCTGTTCTTCTGTCCTTCTGTCCTTCTGTCCTTCTGTCCCTCTGTCCTTCTATCCTTTTGTTCTTCTGTCCTTCTGTCCTTCTGTTCTTCTGTCCCTCTGTCCTTCTGTCCTTCTGTCCTTCTGTCCTTCTGTCCTTCTGTCCTTCTGTCCTTCTGTCCTTCTGTCCTTCTGTCCTTGTGTCCTTCTGTCCTTCTGTCTTTCTGCCTTTCTGTCCTTCTGTCCTTCTGTCCTTCTGTCCTTCTGTCCCTCTGTCCTTCTGTCCTTTTGTTCTTCTGTTCTTCTGTCCTTCTGTCCTTCTGTCCTTCTGTCTTCTGTCCTTCTGTCCTTTGGTCCTTCTATCCTTCTGTCCTTCTGTCCTTCTGTCCTTCTGTCCTTCTGTCCTTCTATCCTTCTGTCCTTCAGTCCTTCTGTCCTTCTATCATTCTGTCCTTCTGTCCTTCTGTCCTTCTGTCCTTCTGTCCTTCTGTCCTTCTGTCCTTCTGTCCTTCTGTCCTTCTGTCCTTCTGTCCTTCTGTCCTTCTGTCCTTCTGTCCTTCTGTCCTTCTGTCCTTCTGTCCTTCTGTCCTTCTGTCCTTCTGTCCTTCTGTCCTTCCTGCCCTTCTGTTGGTCTGTCCTTCTGTCCTTCTGTCCTTCTGTCCTTCTGTCCTTCTGTCCTTCTGTCCTTCTGTCCTTCTGTCCTTCTGTCCTTCTGTCCTTCTGTCCTTCTGTCCTTCTGTCCTTCTGTCCTTCTGTTGGTCTGTCCTTCTATCATTCTGTCCTTCTGTCCTTCTGTCCTTCTGTCCTTCTGTCCTTCTGTCCTTCTGTCCTTCTGTCCTTCTGTCCTTCTGTCCTTCTGTCCTTCTGTCCTTCTGTCCTTCTGTCCTTCTGTCCTTCTGTCCTTCTGTCCTTCTGTCCTTCTGTCCTTCTGTCCTTCTGTCCTTCTGTCCTTCTGTCCTTCTATCCTTCTGTCCTTCAGTCCTTCTGTCCTTCTGTCCTCCTGTCGTTCTGTCCTTCTGTCCTTCTGTCCTCCTGTCCTTCTACCTTCCTGTCCTTCTGCCCTTCTGTTGGTCTGTCCTTCTGTCCTTCTGTCCTTCTGTCCTTCTGTCCTTCTGTCCTTCTGTCCTTCTGTCCTTCTGTCCTTCTGTCCTTCTGTCCTTCTGTCCTTCTATCCTTCTGTCCTTCAGTCCTTCTGTCCTTCTGTCCTCCTGTCGTTCTGTCCTTCTGTCCTTTTGTCCTTCTGTTCTTCTGTCCTTCTGTCCTTCTACCTTCCTGTCCTTCTGCCCTTCTGTTGGTCTGTCCTTCTGTCCTTCAGTCCTTCTGTCCTTCTGTCCTCCTGTCGTTCTGTCCTTCTGTCCTTCTGTCCTCCTGTCGTTCTGTCCTTCTGTCCTTTTGTCCTTCTGTTCTTCTGTCCTTCTGTCCTTTTGTTCTTCTGTTCTTCTGTCCTTCTGTCCTTCTGTCCTTCTGTCCTTCTGTCCTTCTGTCCTTCTGTCCTTCTGTCCTTCTGTCCTTCTGTCCTTCTGTCCTTCTGTCCTTCTGTCCTTCTGTCCTTCTGTCCTTCTGTCCTTCTGTCCTTCTGTCCTTCTGTCCTTCTGTCCATCCGTTACGCTTCCCGTCTTCAACAACAATGACCAGATCTCAAGTTTCTAGTGGTCGTACCGGCTGGAACCACTTGGTGGGGCGCATCAACGTAGAGAGGTACTCCCGTACCCAACGTGTCCAGAAGGTGTCGACGAGGTATTTCGCTAGTCTCCAACTGTCTATCAGTGTCAAGTGCTACTGCACGAAGTCCCGACTGGGTTGTTTAATGTCATTTTTCTTCCGGGTCGGATAGGAAGCTTGGTCCAACATACCACCAGTCCCTTGGGTTGAAACTAGGCCCGCCCGTCAACTTCGTTGCTTGATCCGCCACGTTCAGCTTACAAGGAACCTTTCGCCACTCATTACCGTAGTCATGCTCAAGATTAGTCAAATTCGGATACAGACGAACCGTTGAAAAATTCGTCCATAGGTATCGAACTGATATTGGAATCGTTAGAGCCTTGGTGATAGTGTCCACCAGACGGCTACCGATTAGCGCTGCTTGCAACTCCAGTCGTAGAATTGACGGAGGTTTTAGTAGCGTTTTAGTGTTTTTTTTTGTCTTCGCTGCTATCAACGTGCATCGCTGGAGTCCATTGCACGAAGTTCTGTGGTATGCTACGCAAGCGTAGGCGTTCTCACTAACGTCCACCAGATCATGAAGTTGTGGTTCTTGTGTAGTATCTCCACTGTCGGGAAGAAGGCATCTTGGGACGCTCACTTCGGTTATTGTCGTCAGCAGACCGCTCCACTTACGCCAGTCTTCCAAGATTTCTCCGTTGATCTGCTCGTCTCAGTTTAGGCTAGCCCTCCAGATTCGTTTCATAATCAGCTTTCCGTGCACAACAAAATGCGCAACCAGACCTAACGGTTCAAAAACAGACATAATCGTCCGCAGGACTTGGCACTTCGTCGGCACAATCTTGTTCATCACGATGTTTCGCACTTCCTCCTTCAGATCCAACTGGAACGTGAAGATGTCTTCCAACGGTTTTCACATCATACCGAGCATTCTGAGCAATCTGCGCTTGCTTCCAGGCTCATCGACTTCTGCTGAGTTTCGCGTACTTCCCCAATGCGCTAGAGAATTTCTGTACTATTGGAAGCGAAGTTCCGAATCTGCATTCCAGCCACAGCGTGAACGTGCTTTACATCCTACATCGCTTCTTCCACTGTTTCGACGCTATCCATCAACATAGTGTTTGTCGACTCAATCATCCCTTGAACTTTCTTCTGCAGTTCCGCGTCTTTCGCTAGCTTGCGCTCCAATGCTTCCATTCTTCGCAGGGCCATACTGTAATTATTTGGGAGTGACGGTCCATCACTTCGCCATAGCAACCCAGTTTCCCATCTACCATCAACTCTGCTGGTGGTGTTATGTAGGATGTCCAGCGCTCGTTGATCTTCCTTCGATTGTGGATTTCGCTTGACGCTCGCTTCGTCGACTGCAAGAAACTGCCTGAACAGATTGCTCATCTCGGCGTCTTCCTCGGGCACTCAGCATGAATGTTTACGTATTCTCCATGGCTGCTTCCGCTAGAGCTTTTTCCTGAAAAGACACCATCCTAGCCGAGTTTTAACCGCCACTAGTTCTCCTGTGTTGCTTTCTCGACCTTTCAGTGCGCTTATCAGCTTCGCGTTATCAATCCCGATGATGAGACGAGGTGCGGCATTGGTGTAGCCAGCTTTCTCAAATATGAATGGTCTGAACATAGCGCATCGTAATCCATCGTTTGACTCGATAACTTCAAGTTGGTCACAGTTCTAGCTTTCAATGGAGATTCATTTTCCTTGTCCTTGGAGACTTGTCGAGCAGCCATTTGTTCGTCTGTGAGCCTTGTCCCACGTCGCGGTTAAGAATCACTGGCATGGTTCCACTGCACGCAAGCTGATTGATCTGGCAAATACTGATGATTTCGTTCCGATAGTGGTCCCGATTGATCCGGTCCAGGTGTCGGAAATGCTTGATATCCTGGTTGGGTTCCCAGTATCTTCGAACTCGGTGATTGGCATTGCTGATGACCCATCGCCGGTGGATATTGCGGCGAATTCAACGCCAGACCATGGCGTCGTGTCTGCTGATACGAATCCGATGTCCGGAAAAGGCTTGCTGAACCAGGATTCGCGAGCGTTGGATACGACGTGTTACAGGAACCTGCTGGTGCTGTTTAGGAATTCGTCACAAAATTTTCATATCCCGGTGGGGGCTGGATCACTGATTGATCTGCTATCTGCTGCATTCGGCCCAAAAGTTGTTGGTCAATTTGCCGGAGGAACGATTCCAGCTTGTGTGCAAAACTGAAACTTTTCCGCGTTCTCAAGCTCACTGAGGTGGATCTGTCTCTCTTTCTCCAGCTGCTGGAGACGTAGTGCTGCTCGAGCCGCACTGCGGCTGCTGTTTGAAGTCCTGCGGGAGCTATGGGAGGATATCGTGACGACTTCGTCGCTCTCGATGCACCTCTTCCAGGTGAAACTCCGATCAGGATCGGAAATCGAATCTCCCGCTTCGGCACAGAAATATTGCAAATACCCGTCACATCGGTCGCACTGAACTCAATTTTCGACGTGGTTCGGCAGATCACATGGAATCAGTGTCAAAATATTTAAAGATTATTGTTGGAAAAAATCGCAGTTCGGACTATAATTGAACACTCCTTGGTAGCAGGTCCTTTGACACAGCTTCAAAGCTGAAAGTTTTATTTATTGCATGTTATACCTTACCTTGATACCTTGATGACTACAGCGTAGCGTCACGCCATTGCCGGGCGTATTGTAGAGGTCCATCTTCGTCGGTCTTGGGCGAAACTTCTCCAGTTGCCCCGAACGTTTAGGGTCGTCAGGTCCTCTTCCACTGCGTACAGCCAGCGTATTCGTGGTCTTCCCCAAAGCAGCCGACCTCTACCTGGTTCCCTGCTGAATATTATTTTCGCAATTCTTTCTTCCGACATTCGCACTAAGTGACCAGCTCACTGAAGTCTGCCGTATTTTACACAATTGATAATATTTGCATCTTTGTACACTTGATACAACTCGTGATTCATGCGTCTGCACCACACACCATTTTCGAGTTTCCCACCGAGTATTGTCCGCAGCACTTTACACTCAAAAACACCGAGAGCTTTCCGGTCTGACTCTTTCAACGTCCACGCTTCGTGCCCGTAGAGAGTCACCGGAAAAATCAATGTTTTATACAGGGCAAATATTGTTTCTGTTTGTAAGCTGCGGGACCTAAGCTGGTTACGTAGTCCGTAAAAGGCCCTATTCGCAGCCGCAACACGTCTTTTCACTTCGCGGGAAACGTCGTTGTCACATGTCATAAGTGTTCCAAGATAAAAAAATTTTTCAACAACTTCAAACACATCCCCATCAAACATTATCTCAGCACCTACACCACCATGCCTGACTCTATCTCTACCTGCAACCATGTACTTCGTTTTGGTAGAATTAATGGTCAGGCCTATCCTCGCTGTCTCCCTCTTCAGAGGCACGAAGGCCTCTTCCACTGACCTGCGATCAATTCCAATTAGGTCTATATCGTCCGCAAAGTCAAGGAGCATGTGCGACCTTGTGATAATAGTGCCATTTCTCTGCACGCCAGATCTCCTTATAGCACCCTCCAGTGCAATGTAGAACAGTAAATTCGAAAGTGCGTCTCCCTGCTTTAATCCGTCTAACGTCACGAACGAGGTTGACACCTCGTCTGCCATCCGAACACTTGATTTCGAACCATCCAGCGTAGTACGTATCAGCCTAATTAGTTTCGCCGGAAAACCATTTTCGGACATTATCTGCCAAAGCTCATATCTTTTCACTGAGTCGTACGCCGCCTTGACATCAATAAACAGATGGTGAGTCTGAAAGTTATACTCCCGGAATTTGTCTAGGATCATTCGCAAGCTAAACATCTAGCCCGTTGTCGAAAGGCCCTCACGAAAACCAGCTTAGTATTCGCCGACGAAGGGCTCCTCGAGCGGTCACAGTATGTTAAACAGGATGCGCGACAGAATTTTGTACGCCGAATCCAGCAGGGTAATTCCTCTGTAATTGGCACACTTCAGTCTATGCCCTTTCTTGTAGATAGGGCGGATGAGGCCATCCAACCAGCCGGCGGGCAATTCTTCATCCTCCCATACCTTCAGAAGTACTCGGTGGATCGACTGGTAAAGCTGCTCTCTTCCGTGCTTGAGAAGCTCGACCGGGATCTCGTCCTTCCCAGCAGCCTTACAGTTCTTCCTACAGATAGCCTTTTAAACCTCTCCTATGGTCGGTGGGTCCACAGCTTGATCGTCGTCATCTATGTTCATCCTGTTCCTCGCTACATTTCCATTTCCACAGTTCAACAATTGCTGAAAGTGCTCCTCCCACTGGCAGCCACCGCCGTTTTATCGGTCAGCAAATTCCCTTCTCGATCATTGCACATGGCGGGCACTAGTACGGTATTGTGCCGCGCACCATTGACCGTTGCATAGAATCTCCGCATATCATTCCGGTTTATGCTTTCTTGAGCGTCAGCTACCACACTTTCTTCGTGCTGTCTTTTTTTTCTGCGGTGGATTCGCTTTTCTTCGGCTCTCGCTGCCCTGTACCGCTCTCTGTTCTGTCGTGTACCGGCCACAAGCAGACGGTTTCGGGCGACATTCTTCATGTCTGTCACTCTCTGGCACTCTTCATCGAACCAGTCATTTCGTCTTCGTCGTTGACCAGTGCCGATCACTTCCCGCGCCGTTGTTGTCACAGCTTCGTGGATAGGGTCCCACAGGCTGTCGACGTCTCCAGCAACGTTGACTCTTCCCAACTGCTCGTCTAGTTGCTGACGGTATTGCGCAGCTACCCCATCAGTCGACAAGCGTTGTATATTGAAGCACAGCGTTCTGTTTGTCGTGGAATTCGTGACGCTGGATAACCGTGCCCGAATTTTTTCTACAACGAGATAATGATCCGAGTCGATATTAGGGCCTCGGAAGGTCCTGACATCCATGACATCTGAGAAATGTCGCCCATCAACCAGCACGTGGTCTATTTGGGAGCAGGCATCGCCACTCGGGTGTCGCCAGGTGTGTTTGCAGATATTCTTTCGTGCGAAATAGGTACTGCTGATTGCCATCCCTCCTGCAGCAGCGGAGGTTACTAGCCGCAGGCCATTATCATTGGTAACGGAATGAAGGCTTTCCGTTCCAATGACGGGTCGGAAGAAATCTTCTTTCCCGATCTGTGCATTTGCGTCGCCGATGACTATCTTGACGTTTTGTTTTGGGCACTCTCCGTAGGCCTTATCCAGGCTCTCATAGAACTCATCCTTCATGTCATCGGGCATATCGTTCGTTGGCGCATATATGCCGATCATGCTGTACTTGAAAAACTTACCCTTCATTCTCAACACACAGATTCGATCGCTTACCGGTTTCCACCGAATAATTCGCTGCATCTGCTTCCTATGAAGCCAACTCCACGTTCAGCTCTGTCGCCACCGCTGTAGTAGATGTGGTACTTGAATGAAGTGTTGGCGATGCGGTTCACCGCTCGGAATTCACGTTCTACGGTTCTCGGCCAGCGTATTTCCTGGATAGCTGCCACGTTCACGCCGACATTCCGCAGTTCACGAGCCAGGAGCCCAACACGCGCGGGTTCATTCAAAGTTCTCACGTTCCAAGATCCAACTTTCCAATCGTTGGCCTTTATTCGTTGCCGGGTCTGTTGCCGTAAAATCAATCCGTTTGCTCTATTTTTGCCATTCTTGATTGGTGAAGAGTCTTCGATAGGCCACCTTACCAGGGTTGCGCTACCTACATCGTGCTAGAGGGGCTGCCTCCTCGGTGCCGTCACGATACAGCAATGTCCGTTTGTTCTTTACATGATGACCACGGTTATAGCCATCACAACCATCCACCTTTATCAGGGCTTTGGACCTGTAGCTCTGGTTCTCAATAATTTCAAGTTCTTTCGGACATGCTACTATGGTGAGCCGTCATGCGCTTGCAGTGTTATATTGCATGTTATATTAAGTCCAATTCACATTAATTGTAGTTCATTACTATCATTTTGGTGTTCTTTTAACGTTTAAGGTTATAACTTTTCCTTACTGTGCTTCCCTTTCACTTCAACCTGTTATAATAGTTATACATTTAGAATAATTAATTTCAACGGATATCACTAGCAATTACCTTTCGAATTCAATGTAACTACAATCCAATTGATAATTCTAATAAATCTGTACTATTTTTGGTTTAAGTTTATTAGTAGGGTTTTAATTACTAACCGTGATAGTTGGCATGGCGTACCATTGGTACATCGCGTACCTGCAGGAGTGAAATAGACCCTTTTGTATGGTCCTTAGCCTCTTGCCCAGCAACTCCTATCCCTACCTCCTCGTGGTACTGGCTGAGGTACGAGTAACCTTGGGGAAGAACTTTGGTCGTATGCTGACAGAGAAGGGGGGGTTTGCTTTTGCTTTTGCTGCTGCAAACCTGGAGCGTCTGTACTCCATGTTAGGAGCGGCTCAAAACAGCGTCTGTTTCCTATGTCAGGGGTGGCTGATCATCGTCCGAGTGCCGGAGAAGAACTCTAAGCTAAACTGCGCACTATGGCCCTTCAAACATTTAGGGGAAATGATCCTCCGGAAATCTACGGGGTTGGTGTCAGGCCCTGCAAGCCAGCCGAGAGAATACGAACCGGGACAATCGGCGAAGACCACAGCGACGTAAAGGGACTAGCGATTGGAAGCTCGGTACGTAGAACTGTAAATTTCTCAACTTCATCGGGAGCACACGCATACTCGCCGACGTGCTGAAGGACCGCAGATTCGGCATCGTAGCGTTGCAGGAAGTGTGTTGAAAGGGATCAATGGTGCGAACGTTTAGAGGTAACCATCTACCAGAGCTGCGGCAATACACACGAGCTGTGAACAGCTTTCATAGTGAGTGCAGAGGCGCGTTTTAGTGATGCAGAGGTGCGTGATCGGGTGGTGCCCGATCAATGAGAGAATGTGCAAGTTGAGGCTCAAAGACCTGTTCATCAACTTCAGCATAATAACCCACCGGCTGACGAACGAAAACAGCTTACGACTAATCGATTTCGTCGCCTCCAAGAATATGGCCATTCGTAGCTCCTACTTCCAGTACAGCCTTCCATACCGATACACCTGGAGATCACCACAGCAGACAGAATCACAAATCGATCTCGTTCTGATTGATGGACGACAATTCCCGATTTTATCGACGTCAGGACCTATCGTGGCGCTAACATCGACTCTGACCACTATCTGGTGATGGTTAAACTGCGCCCAAAACTCTCCGTCGTCAACAACGTGTGGTACCGACGGCCGCCCCGGTATGACCTAGAGCGGCTCAAGCAACCGGATGTCGCAGCTGCATACGCGCAGCACCTCGAGGCTGCATTACCGGTAGAGGGTGAGCTGGACGGAGCCCCTCTTGAGGACTGCTGGAGAACAGTGAAAGCAGCCATGAACAATGCAGCTAAGAGCATCGTCGAGTAGATTGGACGGAATCGACGGAACGATTGGTTCGCCGAGGAATGCAGGCAGATTCTGGAGGAGAAGGCTGCATTCTACAGCAAGGGACCCGTCAGAACGTGGAACGTTCTAGACGGAAACGGCAACAGCAGACGCGCCTCTTTCGTGAGAAAAAACGCTGCCTGGAGGAGACGGAGTGCGAGGAGATGGAACAGCTGTGCCGGTCTCAAGAAAAACGTAAGTTCTATCAGAAGCTCAACGCATCCCGCAACGGCTTAGTGCCGCGAGCCGGAATGTGCAGGGATAAGGATGGGAGAATTTTGACGGACGAGCTTGAGGTGATCGAAAGGTGGAAGCAGCACTTGGACAAACACCCGAATGGCGAATGGGACAACGAAGGAAATGCCTTCGTTAGTACTGCGAGCGATGGAAACCAACTTTGAGGGAGGTTAAGGATACCATTCACCAGCTCAAGAAAAATAAAGTTGCTGGTAAGGATGGTATCCGAGCTGAACTCATAAAGATGGGCCCGGAGAAGCTGGCCATTTACCTGCACCGGCTGATAGGCACAATCTGGGAAACAGAACAGCTACCGGAGGAGTGGAAGGAAGGGATTAGATGATCCATCTACAAAAAAGGGCCGAATCTTCGTATCGAATTTATTTTGCTTCTCTTACTTTTGCGATATCATCCAATGTGGATTTTGAGGAGCTAGATGAGATATGGATTAGATTCTCGAACCTTTTTAATGAGATTGGCTTCTCAGTCTTTTTTGTAATTTAAACCACCCTAATACCCACCCAAGGACATTCCTAGTTATAACTAAAACTACTATTTTCGCAGCAACACAAATTTCGTAAGCGATGTTCAGCTCCAAAACGGATAGAGTCTAAAGTTCCCACATCGAAACACATGCCGAAAATTCACTCCAACTAACGAACCCGCAACACCATCGTCAGTGGCTGGGTCGGAGGATATATGCAAAATTTGCGGTCATGTCACCGGAAATGAAAGCATTGCTCGTTCTGGTTGCTGGCACTACTAGGGGGTGGCGTTGGACGTTTTCGCTTCGCAGTGCATCGAATGAGTGGCGCTGCAGCTGTAATATGTGCGCAATTTTTCGCTAAACGCCAACTGCAGCGGGTGGTTCGCAGTGGTTCAGAATTGAAAAATCATTACAAACCATTACATTACTTCTTATTTTTTTTTTGTAAATTTTGATCATGTCAAGTATTATGAAGCTTATTTTAGGGTTGCAGATCCTGTTTTGGGCGTGGTGATTACATATTCATATTCATATTACAAATTGTTTTTTTTTTGTAACAAAATTGATGTCATTCACACATTTGAGGTTTTGGTTTTGTTTGTCAACTAAAAATATTGTGAAATCTAGTTTGTTTCAGCTTTTTCAGGAAACTGAACCTCTGTGCATCCCCCCGTATGATCCGCTGTCGAGTCGAGCAATGTATGTACTTCCAAACCATTTTCCGGGGGTAAACTGGAAGGCAACCTTCGCACACAAGTTTCACCGAGTGACAGAGTTTCAACGAGTAGGACTGTTCGTTTCGGTTTGGTGGTGCAGGACAGACAGGATTTGGTTTTTGTGATCGCCGGAGGTCGCCCCTAAAACTGAAGCAGAGTTAATAATAATGTTGACATCGTTGTTCTCGATGTGTCAGTCCGGCTGGTTGGTTGAGGGATGTTTTTTTTTTTGACATTCGAGTGCTATTTATGTGTTCGTACGACAGGATAAGGGGTGATTTCACAACGGGAAAGCAGGATTGTTTCGTTTAAACAATGAGCTTTGAAACGAATAAAGGTATCTACAGGTATTTCAACATAGATAATATTCACAGATCACCATATATGTGATGTATCTCAAAAACATAAAAATTATATTCGAAGATGCAATAGTATATATGTTCATTGAATTCAATATCCTTAGCGCTAAACGCGCTTCTTTTCAGCAACGCAACATTATGATTAGGGTAGCAGTTCCAAATCCTCAAAGTAAAGCACTGGACACTGATCGCAATTGTTTATTTTATTTTTAATTTCCAAGGGCAGAATGCATCTTCCTGCTTATTGGGATTCAATTAGGACCGAAAGGCAGAAGGAAGAAGATCAGAACTAATGAGGATTCCTAAGATGGTCCAAACGGTTAACAAAGAAGAAACTACAATGAGTTTTCAAAGGGTTAGCAGGAGGGTTGTTATTGTTACTCGACGGTTTCGTGAAACGAGATTGAACTGGGTATAGATTCCTGTTGAACTTCTTCCATTACTCAGGTTTCTGGAAATCATCGAAATCATCTAAATTGGGAGCTTCGATCCATTTCAATCTTTTCGCAACCGCTATTAGCTCGACGTTGGACACTTGAATGCCCCCAGCATTTTCTCCAACTTCGTCGATATACGGAATTACGCTTTTGGGTCATGCTTCGGAAAGAGAGCATTCACGATTACCTTCAGATTTTTGGGGCAGATTTCTGAGTTGGTATTACTGGACTCTCGCCCTTTGCCATCACTACCTTATAAGCTTTGTCTCAGAGATGAGCGTTCTACAGTGAAGCTATATGGTTTCTCTTCTTTAACATGTAGTACTTGAAGTCCTAAGCCTTTCATTTCAACTGTACGCCGAACTCCGCAGGGTCTTAGGCAGGGATGCCAGGCGATTTACATGAATGCCTTCCAGTTTCGCGGAAAAATGTCTTCCGATGTCTGCCACTTTATATTTTTCAATTATCAGGCTAACTCATTTGAAATATATGAAAACCTAAGTTTCGGATTATGTCAGAAAATTAAACTCTCTTCTATAATATTTGATATTAATGTTGAGCAATTTCTTCACATCCTCTTAGAAGAAATCCCCTTAAAATATTTTTTTTCAAATACTTTTTTTTTAAATATGCAATAGCTGACTCATGGTTTTATTTTCTACCAGATTTCAACATAGCCGGAATTCATCATAAATTCATCTAAGAACTCCATCACATATTTCTTCAATTTTTTATACAGGGACTTCTTCATTGATGTTTCATGAAATTTATCTACAACAATATCCAGGGATTCTTCAATATGTAACGAATGTATTCCTCTTAGCATTCCAATATAGGAAAATAAATTAAAATAAAGATTCAATCAGAACCATACAAAAATCTTCCAGTGGTACCTTTTGAAATTCTTTCATTATTTTTTTGGAAATGATAACAAGCCATTCATTGACAGCACAGCTTTGTGAGCCATTCTCCAAAGATTCCTTTAGATCTTTTTATAGCGAGTATTCAAACATGGTTTTAACTACCTTCTTCAGCAATTTTCTTAAGACTCTTTAAGACTATTGTTAAAAGACTGTTTTCCAAAACTAGTCCATGAACTTCTTCATAAATTTTCTTCGTGATTTATCTAGTAAATCTATCAAACATCCATTTTAGCATTTTTTTTGAAACTATCTCCACTTAATACTTCAGATATTCTACCCTGTTTTTCTGACAATGATTTCACCAAGGATTTTGTTCCCTAGAGATTTCTCTGAATGTTACTGATGAAATGCAAAAAGGGATTCATCCACAGATATTATTTAAAATATTTCCAAGCATTCTAATTTTATCAATTTTGAAGTCATTCTGTTAGCAATTCGTTCTATATTCACACAACAAGCTATACAGAGAATTCTTTAGGCGATGCGTAATACAATATCTCCACTGTTTTCCGAACATTTTAATTTTTGTTCAAATATTCAGGTTTCTAAAGGCTTCAATATTTTTCATATATCTGCGTGAAGTATGTAAGAATTATTTGCACTGTATTTTGAATGCATGAAATTGATCCCAAGAAATTCTAGCAAGTCCTTTTTATATTCACAGAAATATTTTTATTTATGATTTTTTTTCTTGAAATATTTGACCAGATTCCTCAAATTGTTTGCTGAGAATTTGGAACAGAATTTTCATTGAAATTTCATTTATTTCAAGTTTTTTTTAAGGAATAAAGATTTTCTTTTAAATTGCGCTCTACACTTTTGTACGGTAGCTTAGAGAATTCCTTCGCGATGGCACTTCATGGATAGTTTCCAATATTTGAACAATTTTTGAAAAAAAAAACAACATCAGAAAATTTCCCGATAATATGGACTAAAATGAAAAATGTCTTGAAATGGTTTTCGCGGGAATCCTCAGAGCCTTAAAGTTTTTTTTTTAAATCAAAGTGAAACTCGAAAATAAATTCCCTGGTATATTCAATAAATTTAAATTAAATTTTGTCCAAACTGGAACTGCTAAAAATTTATGGTGAATTTTGCTAAAGTGACATTCTATTACATTTTAATCTCTGAAAGCTTCTGGAAAAAAGGTTCAGAGATCCTTATTAAAAATCTGGGTGGAATTTCTACTCTAATTCAGAGTTTTCTACTCTGGAACTATTCTTCCATATATCTTTGTATGAATTTGTTAATACCTGGTACTGTATGCTCTGCAAGAATAATAATGGAAGTTGTAAGGATCTCAGAAAAAAAAATCTAATTATCATCCATAATTCCTCAAAGTAAAGTTTATGTATGTAAATCTATAAATCACTAGGAGTTCTCAGTGGAGTTCATGGGAAAATCTAAGAACAGTGTAAGTTTTGATTCTTAAAATTCTCGAGCAGTATTTCATAAACTTTCCTTAGATGAATTATGGATGATATTTCAAGATGGAATGCTAAAAGCAATTTATTTAAAAATCTGTAGAACAAATACTTCAGTAATGATTAATGGATTTCTAGGATATGTTATTGCCGTTTTTTTTTTGCAAAGTGATAGACAAACCTTTGTTAATTTTTGAAAGTGTTTTTACAAATTTTTAAAACTGTTGGTGAGATTTTTTATCAGGATTTGTTAATCAGCATTATGTTTTTCAAATAAATTCCTATAAAAATTAATAAACAATTTCTTCATATGTACTTGCGAATTCCTCCAGATGTAATTTTAAAAACTTCCAGAAGCATTTCTACAAAATTTTCACTATGATTGCTTTAATTAGAGGCATCCAAATGTATATAAAATATTCAACAGTTTCTTTTAACCTTACCTAAGGGTATTTTTAAACGAATCTGATAGAATATCATGTAAATCACTTGAAGATATTTTTTGAATTATTGTTATATGGATCCTAGAGAAGTTTCAGGAGAAATCATTGAAAAAAAAATTCCCTTAAACAAACCTAAAATGCATCGCTATAAGAATTTCTCACCAGGTCCGTTGATAAAATAGGGAAGTTATTGATATAGATTGATGAAGCACTGCAAAATTCTTCAAGAAGAGTTTCTGTAATTACCAACTCATGTTTTTTTTAATCTAGGAATTGTAGAGAGGCCTTTAATTAAAAATTGTCTTCCAAATGCCTTCCAAAAATCTTCCATCTTACAAAAGTCTTCTGCGCTACTCAAAATAAGACATATCTTCTAACCTGGCATCCCTGCAAGAAACTACCTGAAATAAAAGAGCGTCCATCCGCCACAAAATTGGTTTACAATTTTTTAACGCAATAACAGATTACACCCTACCACACATCATTTTATGGTGGGGTCTCGCTCGTTGGGGATCCGCTCGATGGTTGGATGTTCGTTGATTGGTAAAAAATCAAACTAAAAAGCACTCGAATGTCAAGAGAAGATGTCAAACTGACTTTGACGTCTGGGTACCGTCGCATTGAAGTCTCCATATATAGAACAAATGTGTATGTATTTATGCGTTTCGTTACGATTCGCTCTTAAGATGCGTTAGTCAGTTGTCAGTTTTTCCAACTAACGGGTCGGATTCGCTACCTGGAAGGCAGTCGTGTTTCAACGAGCGAGTACCCGCTGTATTCCTGAACATGCAACAGTCAGCCCTCAATGAGAATATATACCGTGGTGAGAGAATTTATCTCAATTTGTGTGATGCACATTCTATTCGCCATAGTCACGAACATCAAGTCCGCCGTAACAACCGCAAAACATGAATAGAAAAATAGTAGTATCCATTGACCAAGAGTTCAGCCTACCAGGCTGAACGAACTCGTTGGAGAACAAGACAAAAGCCTTATCCGAAGAAGCAGTAATCGAGTGCAGGGATCAATAAAAAAAACTTAAGGTATGCACTCTTACTGCAATGCAATCTGGAAGAAGCTCCGAGCTCGTTGCAGTTGAGAAATTCGTACTCCAACTAGGACTAAAAATTATTCATTGCAGTAAATAAACGAATCCTTCTCTTATCACCTACCTCTAACATGACTACATTGTTCTAACTCAATTAATTTAATTCTTTTAGACCTTACAGAAGCACTATGGGCGATTTCCATACATACTGACGGCCAAAAATATTTTTCCCATCTCATGTCGTATTTATGAGCTTTGTGATACAAATTTGATGTTTTATTTTCAAAATCAAGTTTTTGAGACTAACTCACTCTTGAAATTACATAGAAATGATGATATTAATGATTTAGCGATATTCATTTATTTTCTGAATTCGTTTTTAGCTGTTTTTAATAGAAAATGGTTAAAAATATTGGAAAAATTCAAAAAGCCCTAAATTTAAAAGGTGCAAATTTATGCAGCTAAATTCTTCACAATCCTTTAGTTTACATCTCAAAGTACCCTTGGAAATAAATTATAGTCTGGGACAACTTGGGACAAAAAAGTATGGGATGGATAGATATAAAACCAAATATATTTTTATCAGTGCACTCTACGCATTTTTCCGACTCAAAGTACGAATTTTTATTTCCTTTTATTTTTCTTAGATAGCTTTTTGAATACGGAAGCTTATAAAGATATGTTTGCAGTGTATAAAGATATGTTTAAAATATTACAAATATGCAGTATATTGTATTCAATGTGTACCTTGTGTTTGCACTGAATTCTTCATATTTTTTAGAATCTCTAACTTTGACATACTGTATCAATTGAAATATAAAAGATCTTGTCCTGATATTCTAGGAATAACTTAAAATATGTGTTTACTATAGAATGATGTACAAGAAAAACCTATCAGAACAAGTCATTTTTTCGATTATTGGCCACCTTCAGTTGGCAGATGAGCATCATTATGATAATGATGATGGAACACAGAACAGCTCAACTGCTGAAAAAAAGAAAAGGCGATTTTCCGCATCCAAACAGCGAAGTAAATCCCCAAAGTAAAACTGCTGCTTTTGCAACATTTCCTTGTATCTAAGATGACGGACTCGTAAAAGAAGTGTAATTTGATCATGAAGCACCGGGTAGGTCAGGAACGGAATAGTATTTCGTTCATGAAGTATTCTGTTACTCGTTAAGGTAAAAGTGAAACCATTACACTTGGCTCTCAGCTATTTGAATGATGTACAGGATAAATCTCCGAGCAGAACAGCATCTCCCGTCTGCAATTGTAGCCCATAGGCAGAGCTGGACTCACGAGAAATGATTATTTATTCAACTGCGTAAAGGTGCAACCGTTGCCGCCCATCCATTATGGGCGGTATCTTTAGTTCTTCGGCAACGGCCTTCAGATTTCACACATACTAAAGGCGATGGGTGGCAAGTGGATTATATGGTGTTGAATTATTAATGGTCCTTCGGGTGTTGTGAACATCAGACGTCGCGTCGGCTGACCCAGTGAGCTGTGCTACCGTACTGTCGAAAACAATCGTTTACTCGGTTATGAAGCCTGGAGCTACCACTATTGGAGTATGAGCAAATCAAAAGCAAAAGCAAAGTCCAAGTCCAAGTCCAAGTCCAAGTCCAAGTCCAAGTCCAAGTCCAAGTCCAAGTCTAACTGATCCAATATGCACAATTCAATCACCTTTGAACATCTTCTTCTTCTTTCTGGCATTACGTCCCCACTGGGACAGAGCCTGCTTCTCAGCTTAGTGTTCTTATGAGCACTTCCGCAGTTATTAACTGAGAGCTTACTGTGCCAATGACCATTTTTGCATGCGTATATCGTGTGGCAGGTACGAAGATACTCTATGCCCTAGGAAGTCGAGAAAAATTCCAACCCGAAAAGATCCTCGACCGGTGGGATTCGAACCTACGACCCTCAGCTTGGTCTTGCTGAATAGCTGCGCGTTTACCGCTACGGCTATCTGGCCCCCTTTGAACATGTGGTGACTTGTTTTTGATAAAATTTTGGGCACTTTACGCAGATGACTTGAATCTTAATTACATTTTATCCTTCATAAGCTTCTCGCAAAACTTTTTATAACTGAACATTTTTATTAGCCAACAATTGAAAGTATTGCCTTTCAAAAGCGACCTACAAACTAATTTTAATCTCGCATGTCCGCACAAACCCAATTACAGCTGTTCCACCATTCCAAAACGTCACTCACTGGTCCAAAACGTAAATTCCGCCAATGGTTGAAATAAACCGAAGGTGGACTGAATTCGGAACAAAGCCCCTCTGAGGCGGAGCCTTGTAAATACGACATGCCATCCGTTTCGCCATCCAATCGCTGGCAGTAGTGGGAAACCCAATGGCTATCGGTACACTAGCTACACCGCAAAATATCCTATTTGTGCCGCAAGGATTTTCGCATTGAGATTTATTTTTAGCATTCCACATTTCAACGAGCCTCCATCCGTCCATCGTCCTCAATGTCGGTTCGGTTTTTGCAGATTCAGAATATGTTTCCTATACCACATGTGCCAATGTGCGGTACCCTTCAACGGGTGGATATTTTCATTTTCGTGCCGTTTTTTTTGTGAAATCCTTTCGTCGGCTAGTCCGATATGGTTTGTGAATATGTGACATTTATGGTAATAAAAGCGGGATTATACTCGTTCTATGAGGACGGAACGAAAAGACAGGAGGGAAAAAGCAAATGGGACGACTTTTGAATTTTATTGAAATGAATCCCGATGGTTCGGTTCACGACTTGAAAATTATCGGAAGCCAAAGTGCTTCAATTAATAAGCAAAAGCCGGTAGCACAACGACCAAAGTAAGAGAACAAACGACGGCTGTTCAAGTAGGGCTACTTGAAACGGTATTGGTCGATACATTGAGCGACAGAAAGTCAACCGGTAAAAGTTGTTGGTTAAATTTGTGCTCTACAATTTTTTGAAATTTATGTAGGAATTATCAGAGTATGTTAAAAAAAATTGAACTTTTACATCGGAGTTCAACACAGCAGGAGTCGAGGACGCGAGCGCGTTCCAGAAAAGCGGCAAGGTGTCCCAATCGCCGTATTCACCGGAAAATCTACCGACGTATAGCAGTAGCTCGAAGCAGTGTGATACACAAGGACTACAAGGAGGACTAGGGATCCAGCGTCAAGGACCGATACAATGTGTATACCGCGATTAAGACGAGCATCAAATCCTCTGTCAACGCTGCCATGAACGAGCAGAAAGCACTGAGCATGAGAGTAGAGGCTTAAGGACATTTCGTCGAATGACATTTGGTCTTATGATGTTTGGTCGAAAGGATATTTGGTCGAATGCACAATTGGTCGAATGGCTTCAGAACATTTCGTCGAATGACATTTTAAAATTTCATAAATCTATTCATATCTACGATTTTGATGATTATTCAAATGAACTTTTCAGAGCTAGTTTGTTGTACATTGACTCGATTATTTAGCTCTAGTGATTTTTTTCTTTCAAATATCACCATTCTTTGAAAAACTGCTCATAGCTTGTCATCACTCAACTATGTGAACATGATGATTTTTTGAATTTATTATTCTTTCGAAATGCCATCGTTTTTCATTACGAACTGGTGATCTTCATCTGTTGGAAGTATTTGTAGAGAGGGCTCGAGATCTTTCTTTGAATTCTGAGTCTTGCAGCTTACTGACAAGGGTAAGATTTTTGAATGGGATGGCAGTAAAATTTTGTTTTAAGGAAAACCTTTTTGGTGAAGTGAATGTTAAAAGTCGTTAACTCTTGTTATGGCCAATTGACTTATTGCGACTTCTAACTTAATAACATTCCTCAATCAAATGTAAGACTTTGGTGACGGTGTTCATGACCCCAACAATAGATTAATTGGACAAAAAAGTGTGCTCATTATGATCGGGTAAAGGAAAACGAGTTGGCTGAGGTGACAAAAGTCGGCTTGCTTCCATTTAAATGAGATTATCTCGACACGTCGCCTGAATGAAAAAGCAGCATAAAACGTCAAAAACGTAGGAGGGAGAGTAGGGTCTATCAAATTAAATAACAAGATTGTGCAAACCGCATATAGATCATTAGTAAAATGGTTGATACTTTTATTTTAATTATTCTATCACTCTGTGTATAAGCGACAAAATCCTAATTTCGACGATAATCGGACTTAACGTAAAACTTTAGATTGGACATACTATTTAAATTGGACCACATATCCTTTCCATGAAATATCGGTTCGACCAAATGTTGCAGTTAAACCTTCTCGACCAAATGTCCATTTGACGAAATGTCAATTCGACCAAATGTACTTTCGACCAACGTCTTCGACTAAATGTCATTCGACGAAATGTCTTTCGACCAAATGTTTCCAAAGATTCAGAGTAGATCATGACAAAAAGACACTGAAAAAGGTTACAGAGCAAGCAGCTGCTGACAAACTTAGGAACCCGAAGGTACGAGGTGACAAACTTACGGAGAAGCGAGACAGGAGGTCACAAGGACAAGAGGAACATCCAAAAAAGCAGTGCAACGAGTAAGGAAAAGGTGTCCCGGAAAAGGACCGGAAGGGTGCCAGATGGCAAACCGTCGTCAACGCCAGAGATAAAAAAAATGGAACAGGAAAAGAAGGTGGCGAAGAAAAAGGAAAGGAAGAAAAAAGCGAAGAGACGCCCGCAGCATAAGTGGTCGGAAGGGGATGCCATACTTGTTAAGGCAAACGATCAAACAACGTACGCGGATATTGATAATTCGAGTGACAATTAGAAGTTTGGCAGTAAAACTTCGGCGAAGTTCGGCGTCGGCATTCTAATTTAGTGCTTCGCCAACGCATAAGGATTGCCTTTGTCGGCGTAGCACTTCGGTAGAATGCCGACGCCGAACTTCGGCGAACTTTTGTTGGTGATATTTCATTTCTCTTATGATCTTCGAACTTACTCAATAAGCAGTTTTTGAGTGCAGATATCTGGACGAGATAACAACCGTGGACGAGGTGAGAGCGGAGCTGCCTTAGCAATGCAGCCTTGGAGATCAGACCATGGCATTCCGTCTGGAGTTGTCACACGACGGCACACTGTCAGTGACGATTCGGCTACTGAGAATTGGCTGGTCGATAGACCCACAGAGAGGCTCGTCACACGAGCGAATTGGCTACCGATTAGATGTTTCAAGTGCATGGACTTCTGACACCCAGCGGTGAGCTGTCAAATTCCGGATGGAACCGATCTGTGCAGGAAATGTGGAGAAAGAGGTCACTTTGGAAAATACTGCAAGAATCAACCAAGGTGCTTGCCCTGCTCACCGGAGGAAGAAAACACCCATTCGACGGGCAGCTTCAATAACTGTGCGTGCCAGAAGGTGATTGCAGCCCAGCAGTAATGAAGGTAACGCAGATCAACTTGAATCACTGCGACACCGCACAGCAACTGTTGTGGCAGTCGACAACAGAAACTAAGTGTTTGCCAGCCAAAACGCGGAATTTGTGCCAAAATCAACGGAATCTACTTTTGCAGCTGCTAAGCACCTCCAAGATGGACGCTCGAAGAATTTAGTCGGATGTTAGAGGAGTTACCGACGTGCTAATTGGTCGAAACCCAGTGCTGATTGGAGGTGACTTCGATGCATGGGCCGTGGAGTGGGGTGTAAAGTAACCGATGCGAGAGGTTACAACCTCTTGGAGGTTCTAGTGCGATTGTTCAACGAAGGCACAGCACATTTCAAAAAGACGGACGGGAGTCCATCATCAACCTAACATCCTGTAGCCCATAACTAGCAGACAACATGAAGAGGAGGGTAAGCAAAGAGAACACCCATAGCGATCACCAGACGATACGCTACAGGATTGGCCAGCGGAAAACTGCGACAGTGCAAAGGAAAACAATTGGCAACCATCATGGAAAACCGAAGGCTTTCGACAAAGATCTCTTTGTTGAGGCACTTTGCACCGACCACGATACCATGTACTTGCATGCGGTAGGGCTAACAACAGTGATGGCAAGGGCATGTGAATCAACGATGCCACGTAAACGGGTTTCCGCAACGATCGACGTCCCGCGTGCTGGTGGAACGAGGCACTCAACGTCCTCCGCGCTCAAAGCCAGGAGGCATTACCAGAGAGCAAGCAACGTAGAAGTCAAAGGGGAATGAGAGGTCGTATTCCAAACTACCAGAGCTGCTTTTAAACGCGAGATAGCGCCGAGCAAGTTTGAGAACTAAAAAGAGCTGTGCCGATCATCTGACGCCAACCCCTGAGGGAAGCTTATCGAGAGGTCATCGCGAAAGTCAAGGGTCCATCAATGGCTGTTACAACGGGTGCTGAAAAGCTGATGGTTTTTGTCGAAGGTCTCTTCCCAATGTATGATCTAACACCGTGGCCACCCAAACCGTATGTCGACGAGGAAGAAGCAAATGCCGAAGATCGTCAGGTCTTCAATGACAAGCTTGTAGCAGCGGCGAAGCATTGAAGGTGAAAAAGGCTCCCGGACCGGACCTAATAACGAATGTGGCACTTAAAGCGGTGATCGTACCCGGATAAATTCCGGAAGGTGATGCAGAAATGCTCCGACGAAGATCGCTTTCCAAATATATGGAATATCCAGAAGCTAGTGCTGTTATCGAAGTCAGGAAAACCACCCGGTGATCCATCATCGTACAGATCTATATGCTTGCTGGATACACTGGGCAAACTCTTGGAACGGGTCATCCTAAACAGGATGGCTAAATGTACGGAGAGCTAGAACTGGCTCAGGTTCGGCAGTTCGGATTCCAGAAGGGAAAAGCATCGAAGCAAAAACGAAGCGGAAATCGTTACTGCGCCGTAGTTACGATATATGTTAAGACGCGTTCAAAACCGCCAGTTGAGAGGCCATTGCCACAGCGCTGCATAGAATGCGGGTTCCTGGCTATCTGTGCCGGATTCTGCAGAGCTTCTTCGAGAATTTGGTGTTGGTGTACGCCGACCGAAAGGGGTTAAGATTTACGGTGGGAATTCCACAATCGTCCATACTGGGTTCGACGCTGTGGAATAGTATGTACGACGGGGTCCTATCACTGGAGTTACCCATGGGCGTCGAGATCGTCGGAAGACGTCGTGCTAACAGTAATAGGCGAAACGCTGGAGGAAGTGGAAGAACTAGCCACTGAGGCAATGGCCACGGTCGAGAACTGGATGAATAGAGTGTAAAGCTGAAGATAGCCCACCACTAAACGGAGGTGTTACTAGTCAGCAATCGCAAAGCGTATCAACACGCTGAGATTTCATTCGGGGGACATGTCATGTGAGTAGAAGGCGTCTTCTGGCTAGCGTATTATCGTCGATACTGAGCACCGGAGTTCCGGCATGGGATGCAGCACAGCAAACCAATCGCAATCGAGGCAAGCTCTACAGCACGTTCCGGTTCATGACCCTGAGAGTAGCATGCGCATTCAGAAGAACTTCTTCGGAGGTAGTATGTGTAATCACTGGGATGATCCCGATTTGCATCACCCTGGGAGAAGCCATCGAGTGCTATCAGCGGAGAGGCACTAGGCAGGTGAGGAAATTTAAAAGGCGAGGATCGGCTCGCTGGTCAAGTGCAGCAAAAAAGGATAACTCTGAGAAAGCAGACAGAATCGCAAATCGACCACGTTTTGATCGATGGACGGCACTTCTCCGACATAACCGACGTCAGAACCTATCGTGGCACTAACATTGACTCCGTCCACTACCTGGTGATGGTAAAAATGCGCCCAAAACTATTTGTCATCAATGATGTACGGTACCGACGCCCGCCCCGGTACAATCTCGAGCGGCTGAAACAACCGTATGTCGCCAATGCGTACGCGCAGCATCTTGAGGCAGCGTTGCCAGATGAGGGCGAGCTCGATAGAGCCCCTCTTGAGGACTGCTGGAGGACAGTCAAAGCAGCCATTAACGACGCTGCCGAAAGCGTTGTCGGCTATGTGGAACGGAGCTCAAGAAACGATTGGTTCGATGAGGAGTGCCAGGAGGTTTCAAAGACAGACTGAAGCGTAAACAGCAAACCCGCCTATTCCGGGACAAAAAGCGCCGCCTGGAAGAGGTGGAATGCTAAGAGATGGAGTTGCTGTACCGTTCTCAAGAAACGCGGAAGTTCTATCAGAAGTTCAACACATCCCGCAAAGGTTTCGTGCCGCGAGCTGAGATGTGCCGGGATAAGGATGGGACCATCTTGACGGACGGACGTGAGGTGATCGAAAGGTGGAAGCAGCAGCGATGAACACCTAAATGGCGCAGAGAACACAGGCACAGAAGGTCAGGACAGCGCAGGCGATGGCTACGTCAGAACAGTGGACAGCGGAAACCAACCAGCTCCCACGATGGGGGAAGTTAAGGATGCCATTCAACAGCTTAAGAACAACAAGGTCGCTGGCAAGGATGGTATTGGAGCCGAACTCATCAAGATGGGCCCGGACAGGTTGGCCGCTTGTCTGCATCGGCTGATAGTCAGAATCTGGGAAACGGAACAGCTACCGGAGAAGTGGAAGCAAGGCGTTATATACCCTATCTACAAAAAGGGCGACAAACTGGAGTGTGAAAATTATCGTGCAATCACCATACTGAACGCCGCTTACAAAGTGCTATCCCAGATTCTCTTCCTTCGTCTATCACCTATAGTAAACGAGTTCGTGGAAAGTTATCAAGCAGGTTTCATCGACGGCCGCTCGACAACCGATCAGATCTTTTCCGTGCGGCAAATCCTCCAGAAATGCCGTGAGTACCAGGTCCCTACGCACCATTTGTTCATGGATTTTAAGACGGCATACGATAGTATCGACCACGTAGAGCTATGGAAAATCATGGACGAGAACAGCTTTCCCCGGGAAGCTCACAAGATTGATCAGAGCAACGATGAACGGTGAGCAAAACTGCGTGAAGATCTCGGGCGAACATTCCAATTCGTTCGAGTCTCAGCGGGGACTACGACAGGGCAACGGACTTTCATGCCTGTTGTTCAATATTGCGCTTGAAGGTGTCATGCAGAGAGCCGCACTGAACAGTCGAAGCACGATTTTCACGAGATCCGGACAATTTGTTTGCTTCGCGGACGACATGGATATTATTGGGAGAAAATTTGAAACGATGGCAGATTTGTTCACCCGCCTGAAACGCGAAGCAACAAGAGTCGGGCTAGTGGTGAATGCGTCGAAAACAAAGTACATGCTGGTTGGCGGAACTGAGCGCGGCATGACCCGCCTAGGAAGCAGTGTTACGATAGACGGGGATACCTCCGAGGTGGTTGACGAGTTCGTCTACCTCGGATCCTTGTTGACGACTGACAACAATGTTAGTCGGGAAATACGAAGGCGCATCATCAGTGGAAGTCGTGCCTACTATGGACTCCAGAAGAAACTGCGGTCAAGAAAGATTCACCCTCGCAACAAATGCACGATGTACAAAACGCTCATAAGAGCGGTAGTCCTCTATGAGCTGAGGCGTGGACTATGCTCGAGGAGGACTTGCAAGCTCTTGGGGTTTTCGAACGCCGAGTGTTAAGGACGATCTTCGGCGGCGTGCAGGAGAACGGAGTGTGGCGGCGAAGGATGAACCACGAGCTCGCTCAACTCTACGGCGAACCCAGTATCGTGAAGGTAGCTAAAGCTGGAAGGATACGCTGGGCAGGGCATGTTGCAAGAATGCCGGACAACAACCCTGTAAAGATGGTGTTCGCTACGAATCCGGTTGGAACAAGAAGGCGTGGGGCGCAGCGAGCTAGGAGGATTGACCAGGTACACCAGGACCTGGAGAGCGTGGATCACAGTCGAGGATGGAGAGAAGCGGCCATGAACCGAGTGGAATTGGCGAAATATTGTTGGCGAGGCTTTATCAAGATAATTGATGTTAAGCCAAATAAGTAAGTAAGTAAGTAACTCTGAGAAAGGTTGGTGGACCCACAGACTCATCCCGAATGTGTTGATCTGAGTGAACAGGGAGCATGGTGAAGTGGATTTCCACCTGACACAGTTTGCAAATCTGGCGAACATTATGGTGATAAAGATAACGTCTATCTTGCAGAGAAGCTATCGGGAAGAGCACTGAAATAAAAGGCAGAGAGCAGTGCCTGGCATCGGTACGTCGGGGTGCTAATGAACTGAAATCGTTTGACTGACCTCGGCACTCGAATCAGCCTGACGAAGATCTCCCCTGCGATAGCCGCCGGTAGCTGGGGCACCATCAGTGCGAACGTCTCCCCAACCGGTACTGGTGATAACCTCCGACGCCGGAGGAAGTCAGATGGAGAAGGAAACGAGAAGGGAAGAAGAGGATGAACGACGGAAGGAGACGGAGAAGCGGAGGAAGATGAAAAGGCAGTCTGCTCTACATGCAAGCTCAAACCACTGGCAGGCTGCGCAGAGAGCAAGAGCTCAGAGTGGGTAAACGTCAAGAGCGTAACAGAAATGCAGATGGCCGCTAACAGTTCCAGATCGATCGAGCATAGATGCATGCTCCAAACGCTGCTTCCAACGCAGAAAACGTGAAACTGGATAAGCATAGGATGATTGGTAAGAGCATGAGATAGGGGTGGCAACTGCTGTAAAACTCGTCCATCTACTGGCTAATTCCTGGGACAATGGGTCATCCTTGCACCGCTATCCACAAGAGCTACATCCGTATCTTGGTCCTGGAACCGTAATTCTGCTTGGATCGCGCAGTTATGGCACGATAATGCAGTACTCTTTACGCCTTGTCTACTGCCCGTCAAAGGCAAAGCTGGATACGTTGATTGCCAAACAGTCCTCTAGTAGCACAGATGTTATAATTGAGGCAGAATAACTCTTATATGACCAGCTCTGGTCATATAAAAATTATTCTGCATCAATTATAACATGTGTGTTACTCGGGTCTGAACCTGGTTGCCAGTGAATTCCTAGAGTATTGCTCTTGGTCGAAGTTCAAAGTGGATCCGGTACCTTACCCATCGTCAGGCAAGCCTTCCATCGCACCGTTAGCGTTGGACATCCATTTGCGTCGACAATCTCCATTAGGCATCATCTGTTCCAAATCTTGCCTCAACAAAATAGCTTCGCTTTCAGGCTCCATTCAGGCCCCATCGACGTAATCGTTTACGTGGACAGCTGACAGACAGTGGCGCCAGACCAAACATTACTCGGTTTATTTCATATGTGCAATCGGTTCATCCGGCGAGAATCTTAACAAAATCCGCTGTAGAGGCGTGTCATCCGAGTGCACCTTGACTTGCAGAGCCATTTTCTCGATGTCTGCAACGAGGGCGACAGAGTGCTTGCGAAAACGCAAAACCAGATCAACAAGAGGATTCTGAAGAATTGGTCCAGTTATTGAAGCGTCGTTCAAAAACTTAACATTGTTTAGGCTGAACCGTCAAACACCGGCCGAAGTTTCGTCGTCGAACTTGATTCTTTGATGGGGTAAGTGGCAAACGAGCCGATTATCGTGCTCCAAAACCTCCTCCGAAACTTTTGCCATACCTTTTGCTTCGAATAAGCCTACATCGCTTCGTTGTAATGCCGACGCAAATCAGTGTTTTTCCCCCAGGCGCCTTTTAAGATACAGAAGTCTTCGCATTACCATATCTTTTGATACACCATACATCTGCTCGAAACCTTCCCCCCTTTCGGCAGACGAACTGCGTTTCATCCCGTCGTGTCTCGAGGAAAAGTTGACCTGAAATGCTTCTCGTAATCCTGCTCTTACTGGGCACGTCGAGGGACAACCACGTTTAGGATTTTGTTATTACTACCACTGAAAAGAGTCATCTATTGCCTTTTCAGTTTTGAAGTTTCGTGATTGCACGGCACCGGATTGAGGGTGTCCACTTTCCCGGCCACAATCTATCCAAACACGGTGTTAGCGAGAGGGAGTCCTTCACTTAATCGCTGTATCGCAACACGGCCACGGGAATAGCAAGAACTCGTAGAAGTACTTCAAGCCCAGTAGAAGGTCGACTGGAGCTCACTTGTTGAAACCCGGATCTGCAAGAACCATACCTAGACGTAGGCCAGGCGTCGATCTAAATCGTCGTTGATGGTTGATCCTCTGTTACCTTCTTCAAAACTATGAAATCCATTGGAATAGTGTAGTCCGTGATACCCAAGGCTATCGTTGCTGACACAGAACTGGAAATCTGAATCCGCAAATTGCCGACACCAGAAATGTGTACCCTTCCAAGGCAACTTCAACGGTTGACAAAGCCTTTCAGAAATTAGATTCACCTGTGATCCGCTATCTAGCAGAGCTGTGGAAGTGTGCAACTGTCCGCAATGATCTTTCACCTCTACAAGAACCATTCATAAGAATACGTGAACCTCGTGAGACACTGTTGCCATATTGGTTGCATAGATTGTGACTACCGAACTCTGGAGTGCTTGCTGAGTAGGGTGCGGCTTATTTTTGAAAAGTTCTCAAAACCAAAAATTCGTGTGCTCTACTGAATTCAAATCACATTAAAAGAGAAACCTCAAAATTTGAGCCAAAAATATTAACATTTAGAGGTGGCGCAAGCGTCTTGAAGTTGAATTTTCAGGTTATAAAAAATGACCTTCAGTAAAGTACACATTACTTTGTTATTTTTCAACCGATTTTAAAACTTTTAGCATCAATAACTTCAAAATTAAATTTGTAAAAACTTTGTTGAACACCAAATTTGTCTAAAATCAAAACAAGTTTAAGTTAAAAGTAATTTATTCCAAATTTTTCCTTATTTTACTAAAAATTTCAACTTTGTTTGACCATAACTTCATGATTACTCAACCGATTCCAAATCTTTTTACATGCTTTTGAAGCTAATTTAATTGTTTTCAAACCATTCATACATCACATTTCACTAAAAAAATGTCTTGACCAAGTTATTCAGCAAAAACTGCACAAAAACATTATTTTTTAACGAAAAATGCCAGTTTTGTCAAATCTTTGGCAGTTAAATATTGTCTCTCAAGCTGAAACTGATTTTTATCATTTGTTAAACCTTTGGGAAGGACTTTGCAACAATTTTTAAATAATTTTGAAACAAAATTATGTATGCATATGTTAAAAAATATATGCACTATTCAATTCGTAACTAAGGCAAGATGCTTTACATATTTAAGTTTTATAGAAAAAATGCTGTTTTCGGCAAAAAAAAACTTAAATTATCCAAAGAAATTTGATTTTTTCATTGAAAAATCATGTTTTTGGGTAGTTTTTGTTGAATACCTAAGTCAAAAATATTTTTTAGAAAAAAATGTTGTATGTACAGTTTAAAAACAAATAAATTTGCTTCAAAAGTATGTAAAAAGATTTGGAATCGATTGAGTTTTAATGAAGTTATGGTCAAACAAAAATGATTTTTTTAGCAAAATGAGGAAAAATTTGGATATAAGTATTTTTAACTAAGACAAGTTTTGATTTTAGACAAATTTGATGTTCTACAAAATTTTTATAAATTTAATTTGAAAGAAAATGGTGCTAAAAGTTTTGAAATCGGTTGAAAAATAACAAAGTTATGTTTACTTAACTGCAGGTCATTTTTTATAACTTGAAAATTCACCTTCAACACGCTTGCGCCACCTCTAAATGTTAATATTTTTGGCTCAGATTTTGAGGTTTCTCTTTTTATGTGATTTGAATTCAGTAGAGCACACGAATTTTCGGTTTTGAGAACTTTTGAAAAATAAGCCGCACCCTATTGCTGAGGCACTCGTTTGCGTGAACACCTGAGTATCAGTCGCTGAATCAGGACCGGATGCCGATAACCCAGTGTGAAGTAGACTGCGATGCTTCTTGTTACACGTCCGACACCGGAACGTGGACTTGCAATCTCGGCAGTAATGGCAACACGGCAACGCCAGTTGCTGCACAGCTTCTTAGAATTCACGATCTGGAACCGCTTATCCAGAGCTAGGTTCGCGAAACTAGGGGTAATGTAATGAGGACCACCACATGATACGCACTTTTCCGAGGAATTATCCGACATTACATTAACTGCTAGCTTCGAAACAGATTTCTTGGAAGATGTAAGAAGAGTAGAAAATGCAGTACGCTGACTTTCAGAACGCTGATTGACCGCTATTACGCCCAGTACCCTGGTTCGACCCTCGAGGAACTCCATGACGTACAGGAACAAAGCGTTTCTTTTTTCCCAGTCTTTCTACGTTGAGAGTCCTGCTTCGACACCAACAGCTGTGTCAGCATCGCCTCCAGCCAGTAATTGCTTCTCTCAATTGAACCAGAAGATAGTTTAGGTGAAGGGGAAGGCATCTATATCCTTGAAGGCTTCACCCTTTAGAGACGCTCACAAGAAATGGAAACGCTGTATAGCGTTCAGATCTTGATTGCCATAGACAGTGTTGATAGACTCGCACTCAAATGTCAATCAATACGCTCTCTCGAGAGAGCAAACTCATTAGAGATCTGCTTCGCAAATCTCACGCTTGAGATTTTGATGCAAAATCAACTCAATCAACTCAAACCGTAAAAAGTGATTCAGTCGCAAAACCCGGCCAAAACTCGTGAAACCCGAATATTGTTGTTTACGTTAGAAAGGATTACTATAATTTTACCAGACTAACAAGAAATTATTGCCGTGTGTGGAAATACGAGACAATGAGTCAAAAAGGTGAGCCAACTCATCCGCGATTTTTTGACTGCTGAGTTGCGCGATTGACAACTCACGCATGAAAAATATCAAGCGTGAGTTGTGAGAAATTGAGTTTTTCACAACACTGGCTATGGATCAAGGATCTGAATCATTCATCAACCATAGAATCACTTTATCCCACTGACTCAATATGCTTTCCAGGACAACTGTAAAAATGCAGAGATATATTCGGACTGCAGTAACAATAGATATCTAACTAACATTCCTTCACTTCCCCGGGACCATATGGGTGTGGCCGACACCATTATTGACCAAAATTTTGAGCTCTCGATTTGTGTACATTGAAAGTTAGCTCATCCTAAGGCCTATCCATTGAATCTCTGTACAACTTGGATTGTTCTGGTCAATCATGGAGAAGCAACAGGGATTTCTTATGTTCATGCTCACACTCAGTATCCCAGAGGTATAGAGAGATTTCTAGGGATTTCCTAGAAGTAATCAAGGATTCACAATGTTTTGTTTAAGCTCTCAGAAGTTCCAAAGTGGCAATCAGAGATTTTGAGATGTCCTAGCAGGTTTCCAAGGAGCTTCCAACGATCTAAAAGGATATTAAATAGATCCTTAGTGATACCTTATTGTTTCCCAAGGAACCCTCATGTGGTTATCAATGGGTTGTGAACCAGCTTTTGAAGATTCCCAGATATATCCAAGGGTTTTTGAGGCACTGCCAGAGGTGATCAGGAGTTGACAAAGGGTATCCAGGAATTCTTTGAAACTCTCATGGGTTGCTTAAGGGCATTCTAGGGCTAAAGAAATCTCTGGAAGAGTGTTTGAACAGTTTCTGTGAGGAATCCATAAACCAATTCTTAAAGATTTCTTGAATATGCGTCTGTATGATTCCATTTATAATATTCTGAAGAAATTTTTTAGGGATTTACATGGAGATTTCTTTTGGACTATACTTCCTCGATGATAATTCCATTCAAGTGCTCGTTGGAAACATATATAGGAAAATTCTAGAAGAAACTCTCTAAAAGCACTTCAGGAAATCACTGAAGAAAGTTCCAAATTGACTTCTACGATGAATCTGCGAAGGACTCCTTAGAGTAATATCTAGGGTCTGACCTGGTAAAGTGATTAGAATACAGTCAGGTCTCCTATTAGAATGATGGCTGGGGGCGTTATAGGAATCCGCGTTATAAGAGACCCAGGGCTTACGGTACTTCTGCACTCAGGAGGTGTTGTTGAATATCTCGTATTCCATAAGAGAAATCACAGTACTGTTTTCGGTGAAGTTTTAGTGCTGAGTGCGATGTACCTTTAGGAGTTGAGGATCATCATTTTAGTTGAGAACTTGGCTCGCTTTTTCTGACTCGCACTATATGAACCTGGAGGGATAGAAATGCAAACTTTGTAACATATGATATCTCTAGAACATCAGGGTTTTGGAAGGTTGGTGTCGTCGGAAGAATTGTTCAGTAGCTCAAGAGCTGACATGCAGTGGTCTGATTCTGATACGGAATTATGCCACCATGCGGCGCTAGTGAGCATTGAAATATTGTTTTACGAATAGCTCAGTTGCCTGACCACTTAGAAAGATGGCGTCTTCGGCAAAGTTGTTCAATAGTGCTATCCGCAAAACAAAAGTTTCATGCTTACTAGCGCCGCCTGGTTGCAAAATTTCGAATCTCTTGGCTCAAATAATGTTAGCCCTTGAGCTACTGAACAACTCTTCTGACGACACCAACCTTCCAAAACATCAGGATCCCGAGATATCAAATATGTTACAAAGTTTGCATTCTTATCCCTCAAGGTTCATATATTGCAAATCAGAAAAAGCGGCCAAGTTCTCAACTAAAATAATGATCCTAAACTCCTAAAGGTAGATCGTACTTAGCACTGAAACATCTCCGTAGACACTTCTTGTGATATACGGGATATTCAACAACACCCCCAAACTGATAAATTCCCATAAGCCCTGGGTCTCCTATAACGCTCTAGTGTGTCTTATAGGCGTGCGCGTTATAGGAATGCGTATAATAGGAGACCCGACTGTACATGCTTTCTACGCCGAGAAACTGAGATTGAATACCATCTCTGAGAGAGTCACTTTTGACGTTAATGTTATGTTGATGACTTCCTTCAGAAAGGAACACAGTTTAGGAATATTCAAATATTAATTGTTTTGAATATTTAGGGATGGTTTCCATTTATTGGAAAGATTCCTCAGGTACATACCAAGCTCATGATTTTAATTTCAGATATGGAGCCATATCCTATTCTTGACACTTTTTATTTACTCTGTCATAATTTTGGGTCGGGTTTAGATAATAACTTGTTCCACCGTCTTCTTCATTTTCTTCTTCTTCTTTTCTTTGGTGGGAAGTCCCAACTGATACAAATCTGCTTCTCTGCTTAGTGTTATATCAAACTGCGACAGTATTCTTACTTTGAAGTTTGGAAAAAAACCGTGATTCCCCTTATAAAATTCAATATCTCCTGGCTGAATTCAGCAAATTCGTAAGTTCTGATCACGATTGTCGGTACCCTTTGTTTTCTCACCTGGATCGCGAAGCCTGTGTTAGAGGCTGGTTAGATTTTTTTTGTCTAAAACACCGAGTAAATTGCTCATTTAGATACAACTTTCAATTGTATTTGTAAAATAATCGGGTTTAATAAACTAGAAACACAAAAAATATTTTATTCGACCTTTTAATCTCATACACTAGTCGGTTCAACATTCGACCTTTCAGTTGAGCAACCACAACACCAACAACCCATCCCATGCATAATGAATGACACTGGGACCGCCCGATGCTCGTTAAGGCCTACAAAAATCCACTTAATGTAAGTTTTATTTGGGTCACCACAACGGTTCAATCTCAAACCAAAGTTCCATTTTGCTCGTGTTCTCCTCGAAAACCCCTCTCTCGCCACCAAACCGAAACCAGATTATCGCCAAGCCATTTGGGGAATTACCCCTTTCCCCATTTGGCGAAAAATGTCACAAAGTTCAAACCGATAATTGTATCTTATTGCTCGTCAATTAAACCGAACTTCTTTCCGGCCGAGCACGCCGTCGTTAGTCGTCCACTTTCCGGAGTCGTTTTCCAGGTCCCCTAATTAATGCTTCCGCTAATGAAAGTTGTTACATTTTGGGAGAGAGGTTTACCTTCGGAACGAACTTATAACCGAACCGATAAACTCGCGGCCGATTGCATGATCGATCTCAATTTCCGGAAGGCTTGATGATCCAATATTGCTTCTGGGCGGCAGCCCGGGCAGTTTCGGTGACTTTTGGGTTCACTGACTTTATTTTCGTGGGGATTTTCGTAATTGAGTTTGGAAAGGGATAAGGAATGACTTATGGCGACTTAAAGAAGGAATAACATGAAGGAGATAATTGTGCAATTAGTTATAAGGAATATCTTTCAATGATTAATCAAGTGTTAATATTTTTTTCAATAACCTTTCAAAGAGTGGAAACATTGAAATTATCGCGAATGGTGATTTAAGAAACGACTATCACCATAACTGGCACACTTTCTTTATATGTAATTATATACATATTAAAATTTCAAATTTAAAAATTTTCACTGTGAACGTCAACCGGTTTATGCTTAGGAACGCAGGCTTTGCAACCACAAATTAATATTTTTGCTATTAATAAATTCCTTCACAATTTGGCAACTGATTTTTTCTTTACCTTCGAAGGTGTCTCAGAAAAGGCAAAATGTTTTCATCCACGTGCCATGATTTCAATGAATCACAGAAACGTCGACAAGAAAGAGAAGAGTGGAAAAACGTGGCGCCTCGTATAACAGTGGATTCTCCTTTACATCGATATTCATGAGAATATAAGTACAGAGTAATTTTAAGAAATTTGCCCAATGGCAAATTTGAAACAACGTAGAAAACTCATAATATTTGAGAATGTCGCAGAAAAGAGAACTGACTGTAGCTTCAGCTGTGGAGCCTTGGAATCACTTTCAGTCCAGACGACCCGCGACAAGACGGCGACCTACGTCAACAAAACAGGGAAAACCAGAAAAGAAAATCCCACGAGTAAATTAGGTTTATCTGATTTTTGTCAATCACGCCATCTGTCCGAGCATTTCTTCGCCAATGGAATGGGACAGTCTGGCTTTCTTTGCGTGAGCTTAAATTGAAAACAAATAAATTAAGGAAAAAGTGATTTTGTTTTACATTAGAAGTTTCATGGCATTTTATTGATAAACAAATCGAACTTAAATCCAAAGCCGAAGCCAAAGCCAGAGCCAAAGCCAGAGCCAAAGCCAGAGCCAAAGCCAGAGCCAAAGCCAGAGCCAAAGCCAGAGCCAAAGCCAGAGCCAAAGCCAGAGCCAAAGCCAGATGCAAAGCCAGAGCCAAAGCCAGAGCCAGAGCCAAAGCCAGAGCCAAAGCCAAAGCCAAAGCCAAAGCCAAAGCCAAAGCCAAAGCCAAAGCCAAAGCCAAAGCCAAAGCCAAAGCCAAAGCCAAAGCCAGAGCCAGAGCCAGAGCCAAAGCCAGAGCCAAAGCCAGAGCCAAAGCCAGAGCCAAAGTCAGAGCCAAAGCCAGAGCCAAAGCCAGAGCCAAAGTCAGAGCCAAAGCCAGAGCCAAAGCCAGAGCCAAAGCCAGAGCCAAAGCCAAAGCCAGAGCCAGAGCCAATGCCAAAGCCAGATCCAAATCCAAATCCAAAGCCAGAGTCAAAGCCAGAGCCAAAGCCAGAGCCAAAGCCAGAGCTAAAGCCAGAGCCAAAGCCAGATCCAAAGCCAGAGCCAAAGCAAGAGCCAGAGCCAAAGAGCCATAGCCAAAGAGCCAAAGACAAAGCCAAAGCCAAAGAGCCAAAGCCAAAGAGCCAAAGCCAAAGAGCCAAAGCCAAAGAACCAAAGCCAAAGAGCCATAGCCAAAGAGCCACAGCCAAAGAACCAAAGCCAAAGCCAAAGAGCCAAAGCCAAAGATCCAAAGCCAAAGAGCCTAAGCCAAAGAGCCAAAGCCAAAACGCCAAAGCCAAAACGCCAAAGCCAAAGAGCCAAGCCAAAGAGCCAAAGCCAATCCAAATCCAATCCAAATCCAATCCAAATCCAATCCAAATCCAATCCAAATCCAATCCAAATCCAATCCAAATCCAATCCAAATCCAATCCAAATCCAATCCAAATCCAATCCAAATCCAATCCAAATCCAATCCAAATCCAATCCAAATCCAATCCAATCCAATCCAAATCCAATCCAAATCCAATCCAATCCCAATCCAAATCCAATCCAAAATCCAATCCAAATCCAATCCAAATCCAATCCAAATCCAATCCAAATCCAATCCAAATCCAATCCAAATCCAATCCAAATCCAATCCAAATCCAATCCAAATCCAATCCAAATCCAATCCAAATCCAATCCAAATCCAATCCAAATCCAATCCAAATCCAATCCAAATCCAATCCAAATCCAATCCAAATCCAATCCAAATCCAATCCAAATCCAATCCAAATCCAATCCAAATCCAATCCAAATCCAATCCAAATCCAATCCAAATCCAATCCAAATCCAATCCAAATCCAATCCAAATCCAATCCAAATCCAATCCAAATCCAATCCAAATCCATCCAAATCCAATCCACCCCAAATCCAATCCAAATCCAATCCAAATCCAATCCAAATCCAATCCAAATCCAATCCAAATCCAATCCAAATCCAATCCAAATCCAATCCAAATCCAATCCAAATCCAATCCAAATCCAATCCAAATCCAATCCAAATCCAATCCAAAATCCAATCCAAATCCAATCCAAATCCAATCCAAATCCAATCCAAATCCAATCCAAATCCAATCCAAATCCAATCCAAATCCAATCCAAATCCAATCCAAATCCAATCCAAATCCAATCCAAATCCAATCCAAATCCAATCCAAATCCAATCCAAATCCAATCCAAATCCAATCCAAATCCAATCCAAATCCAATCCAAATCCAATCCAAATCCAATCCAAATCCAATCCAAATCCAATCCAAATCCAATCCAAATCCAATCCAAATCCAATCCAAATCCAATCCAAATCCAATCCAAATCCAATCCAAATCCAATCCAAATCCAATCCAAATCCAATCCAAATCCAATCCAATCCAATCCAATCCAATCCAATCCAAATCCAATCCAAATCCAATCCAAATCCAATCCAAATCCAATCCAAATCCAATCCAAATCCAATCCAAATCCAATCCAAATCCAATCCAAATCCAATCCAAATCCAATCCAAATCCAATCCAAATCCAATCCAAATCCAATCCAAATCCAATCCAAATCCAATCCAAATCCAATCCAAATCCAATCCAAATCCAATCCAAATCCAATCCAAATCCAATCCAAATCCAATCCAAATCCAATCCAAATCCAATCCAAATCCAATCCAAATCCAATCCAAATCCAATCCAAATCCAATCCAAATCCAATCCAAATCCAATCCAAATCCAATCCAAATCCAATCCAAATCCAATCCAAATCCAATCCAAATCCAATCCAAATCCAATCCAAATCCAATCCAAATCCAATCCAAATCCAATCCAAATCCAATCCAAATCCAATCCAAATCCAATCCAAATCCAATCCAAATCCAATCCAAATCCAATCCAAATCCAATCCAAATCCAATCCAAATCCAATCCAAATCCAATCCAAATCCAATCCAAATCCAATCCAAATCCAATCCAAATCCAATCCAAATCCAATCCAAATCCAATCCAATCCAATCCAAATCCAATCCAAATCCAATCCAAATCCAATCCAAATCCAATCCAAATCCAATCCAAATCCAATCCAAATCCAATCCAAATCCAATCCAAATCCAATCCAAATCCAATCCAAATCCAATCCAAATCCAATCCAAATCCAATCCAAATCCAATCCAAATCCAATCCAAATCCAATCCAAATCCATCCAATCCATCCAAATCCAATCCAAATCCAATCCAAATCCAATCCAAATCCAATCCAAATCCAATCCAAATCCAATCCAAATCCAATCCAAATCCAATCCAAATCCAATCCAAATCCAATCCAAATCCAATCCAAATCCAATCCAAATCCAATCCAAATCCAATCCAAATCCAATCCAAATCCAATCCAAATCCAATCCAAATCCAATCCAAATCCAATCCAAATCCAATCCAAATCCAATCCAAATCCAATCCAAATCCAATCCAAATCCAATCCAAATCCAATCCAAATCCAATCCAAATCCAATCCAAATCCAATCCAAATCCAATCCAAATCCAATCCAAATCCAATCCAAATCCAATCCAAATCCAATCCAAATCCAATCCAAATCCAATCCAAATCCAATCCAAATCCAATCCAAATCCAATCCAAATCCAATCCAAATCCAATCCAAATCCAATCCAAATCCAATCCAAATCCAATCCAAATCCACCCAAATCCAATCCAAATCCATCCAAATCCAATCCAAATCCAATCCAAATCCAATCCAATCCACATCCAAATCCAATCCAATCCAATCCAAATCCAATCCAAATCCAAGTGCAAAAAAAGGCCAAAGCAAAAGGCAAAAGGCAAAAGGCAAAAGGGCAAAAGGCAAAAGGCAAAAGGCAAAAGGCAAAAGGCAAAAGGCAAAAGGCAAAAGGCAAAAGGCAAAAGGCAAAAGGCAAAAGGCAAAAGGCAAAAGGCAAAAGGCAAAAGGCAAAAGGCAAAAGGCAAAAGGCAAAAGGCAAAAGGCAAAAGGCAAAAGGCAAAAGGCAAAAGGCAAAAGGCAAAAGGCAAAAGGCAAAAGGCAAAAGGCAAAAGGCAAAAGGCAAAAGGCAAAAGGCAAAAGGCAAAAGGCAAAAGGCAAAAGGCAAAAGGCAAAAGGCAAAAGGCAAAAGGCAAAAGGCAAAAGGCAAAAGGCAAAAGGCAAAAGGCAAAAGGCAAAAGGCAAAAGGCAAAAGGCAAAAGGCAAAAGGCAAAAGGCAAAAGGCAAAAGGCAAAAGGCAAAAGGCAAAAGGCAAAAGGCAAAAGGCAAAAGGCAAAAGGCAAAAGGCAAAAGGCAAAAGGCAAAAGGCAAAAGGCAAAAGGCAAAAGGCAAAAGGCAAAAGGCAAAAGGCAAAAGGCAAAAGGCAAAAGGCAAAAGGCAAAAGGCAAAAGGCAAAAGGCAAAAGGCAAAAGGCAAAAGGCAAAAGGCAAAAGGCAAAAGGCAAAAGGCAAAAGGCAAAGGCAAAAGGCAAAAGGCAAAAGGCAAAAGGCAAAAGGCAAAAGGCAAAAGGCAAAAGGCAAAAGGCAAAAGGCAAAAGGCAAAAGGCAAAAGGCAAAAGGCAAAAGGCAAAAGGCAAAAGGCAAAAGGCAAAAGGCAAAAGGCAAAAGGCAAAAGGCAAAAGGCAAAAGGCAAAAGGCAAAAGGCAAAAGGCAAAAGGCAAAAGGCAAAAGGCAAAAGGCAAAAGGCAAAAGGCAAAAGGCAAAAGGCAAAAGGCAAAAGGCAAAAGGCAAAAGGCAAAAGGCAAAAGGCAAAAGGCAAAAGGCAAAAGGCAAAAGGCAAAAGGCAAAAGGCAAAAGGCAAAAGGCAAAAGGCAAAAGGCAAAAGGCAAAAGGCAAAAGGCAAAAGGCAAAAGGCAAAAGGCAAAAGGCAAAAGGCAAAAGGCAAAAGGCAAAAGGCAAAAGGCAAAAGGCAAAAGGCAAAAGGCAAAAGGCAAAGGCAAAAGGCAAAAGGCAAAAGGCAAAAGGCAAAGGCAAAAGGCAAAAGGCAAAAGGCAAAAGGCAAAAGGCAAAAGGCAAAAGGCAAAAGGCAAAAGGCAAAAGGCAAAAGGCAAAAGGCAAAAGGCAAAAGGCAAAAGGCAAAAGGCAAAAGGCAAAAGGCAAAAGGCAAAAGGCAAAAGGCAAAAGGCAAAAGGCAAAAGGCAAAAGGCAAAAGGCAAAAGGCAAAAGGCAAAAGGCAAAAGGCAAAAGGCAAAAGGCAAAGGCAAAAGGCAAAAGGCAAAAGGCAAAAGGCAAAAGGCAAAAGGCAAAAGGCAAAAGGCAAAAGGCAAAAGGCAAAAGGCAAAAGGCAAAAGGCAAAAGGCAAAAGGCAAAAGGCAAAAGGCAAAAGGCAAAAGGCAAAAGGCAAAAGGCAAAAGGCAAAAGGCAAAAGGCAAAAGGCAAAAGGCAAAAGGCAAAATCAATAATGCATTATATCGCCATCGACATCTATGTATACTTGTTTCTATGAAAACCAATCTATCCATCATATCGGACAATTCAACCGCAAACTTCACCTGATCTCAGTACACATACGAGCTCCATCAATCAGAACTCGGCAGGGAGAACGCCTTCTGCAAGACGAATCAATAGTGCGAAATTGATTTCTCTGGTAGAACAATGCTTTGCAAACGTTCCATATGGTGCAGAACCAGGTCTGTGCAACCCATGAGCCGTAGGCATGTTCGATTGTTTCGAAGAATTTAATCTTTCTCTACCGCAATCCAATGGTAAACCAGAACGTTTCATTACCTTAGCGATTCGTGCGTACATGTACACAGCAAAAAAAAAATTGTAATGTAATGTCGGAATTCAGAGCATATCACTTGTGTCGTGATTATTGTTTAAAGTCTCGTCATTTTAGTAATTTTATTACAGCAATTTGAATGTTATTTGACGTAAAACTCACAACATATACATCGAAAACGAAATAAACTTTTAATTTTTACTGTGCAGATGTTTGCATGTGGGAAGAACAAAAGTCGAAGTCAAAATTTATCCTGACGAATTTCGGTTACAAAGTAATCCTCTTTGTGGTACCAGTCGAGAGCCGGCAGGTCCTGAGAGGACACCGTCTTGACGCAAGTGTGATAATTTTCCTGCGAGGTGTTTGAGTCCCACAGGAGGATTACACATATTTATATCAATCCGCTTGTGTCTCCGGGGAAAATGCGTTGCCACAAATCTTTTGCGGTGTCGAATCGTGTTCGCACTAAACACATACACGTGCCGAAAAGTCACCTTTCTTGATCCTTCGCTAATGAGAAAAGGTCTCCCTCGGTATATTAGGGGATGATTTTCGGGGGAGGAGGTGGGCGTTTTGGTACTTTCTTCCAGAAGTCGGAACAATTTCTTATGGGGGAAGTTTACCGGGTTATTCGCTGTCTGCAGTATTGGCAGCTTAATCTATTGGTGTATCCCAATTAATGAACTATGGGTTACTGTGACAAGATTAAAAAAAATATATATCAGAATTTGAACCCAATATTTTAACAAAATATTATCGTTTTTTTTTGTATGAATTACAAAGACGCTGAAAAAGACAGGGTTGGGGGTCTAATGCAGTAGCCATGTTTCATAAACTAGAAGGCAAGGGTTCAATCTCAGGCCCGTCCATTCTCCTCGTACTTTGTACTTGTAACATTCATTTCGTTCATTGCAATCGCTAGAGACGGACAATAAACCATTTTCCTACGCTGCCATTCTTTCATCATTATAGCACGCTTTTTCTAACGCCTGATAAATAGGCAGTCTGCTTACCAAACAAGGCTAGCTCTGCCATAACATTACCACCCCTACACCTTCCCGCATGAACTGGAAGTGTATCCGGTCTACAGTGTTCCAGTGTTAAATACAACATCGATTCCTCACCCTTCCCCTCATTGGTCTTCATTCTGTCGTGGCAGACGCCATTGTTTCCTAAAAATAGAAGATCACTAACACTTATACACTGAGGACGTCTGTTAGTCCCAATCAGTCATCTTATTGGTTCCTTGTGTAAGTACAGTTGATCTGGCGAAACTGGTGTAGAAACCGCGGGCGACCAATCAAGCTCAAAGCTCAGAAAAGATTCAATAGCAAATATCTCCTAAAAATCTTAATGTTTTCAAGGAAATAACTAGCATGAATTTTACCTTATTAAAATTATTAAGATATTGTATAGAACTGTCTGATATAAAAGGCATGCTTTCAGGATTGTGTCGGATCTGCACTATAGATAGTATTTTTTTTTAAATCACTTTAATTTTTTGGTAACATAACTATTCACTAAAAAAGTCTGGATTTAGGTACAATTGTCAGATTCTTTGGGCGTTATTGGACTAATCCTTAAACTTCGCTTTGAGAACCCCTGGAAAAGAGCATTGTTTGGAACGCTTTCGCCATGGTGGGTGACTTTTCACGCCCGGATCGGCAAACATCGCCCAAGAGTTAACTGTGGTGGAAAATTGTATAAATAAACATCCGACCGTTTTGTCTGTCTGTCTGGGATTGTTGGATGAGATAGAGTTGCTGTAGCGCGAACTTCCACATACAGATGAACATTAGTGTGGGACAAAATTTAGATTCTCGCTTCAGTCCACTTTTTGGATTGCATTTTGGTCCTATAACAACTGTGCAAAATTTCATCTCGATCGGTGAAACTATATTTTAGCGCCAGCCGTTCAAAGTTTGTATGGGATTTACTATGGGAAAACTTACTTTTGCAAAGAAAAATCGCCAGAGGGCGCCCATTGACCTCTATAAAAATTCTGAATACATACCTCGATAAGTATTTTTACGATGAAGAATATTGCCGAAGACCGCGAAACAATCCGACGTTTGTGAAAAAAGTTATTCAATAAAAACCTATTGGCAAGGCGACGTTGATTAGCACGTAAAGGAATAACAATAATAACAAAATTTCCGAATAGTCTGTGCTTAATAACTTTTTTCACAAGTGTCGGATTGCTTTGCGGTCTTCGACAATGTTGTTCATCGTAAAAATACCTATCGTGATTTGTGTTCAGAATTTTTATAGAGGTCAATGGGCGACCTCTGGCGATTTTTATTTGCAAAAGTAAGTTTTCCCATGGTAAATCCCATACAAACTTTGAACGGCTGGCGCTAAAATATAGTTTCACCGATCGAGATGAAATTTTGCACAGTTGTTATAGGACCAAAATGCAATCCAAAAAGTGGACTGGAGCGGGATTCTAAATTTTTCATATAACCGTGTCCCAGGCTAATGAACATACACGTGGCAAACGCCCGGACGATTTGTTTGGTTACAAAGGAACAGTAGCGCGTAGAATAATCATCATTGTCATTGTGACACGAATATAAGAACGTCGTAGGGTAGATGTACCGGTATTCTCCTTAGTACCAGTATTCTTCTTCTTTTTTTGCCATTACGTCCTCACTGATACAGAGCCTGTTTCTCATCTCAGTGTTTTTATGAGCACTTTCACAGTTATTAACTGAGAGCTTTCTTTGCCATTTTGGCATTCGTATATCGTGTGGCAGGTACGATGATACTATATGCCCAAGGAAGTCAAGAAAATTTCTATTTGGAAAAGATCCTGGACCGACCGGGAATCGAACCCAGACACCTTCAGCATAACTTTGTTTTGTAGTTGCGGACTCTAACCACTCTGTTAAGGAAGGCCCCTCAAAACTCTTTCGATTCGTTTACAAAAATATAACTTTTCTCAGGGTAATGAATACTGGTAAACCTACCCTAAAAGGTCCTTCCATGATTGCCTCCCTCTACAGGTGAAGCAGCAGAAGTGGACCCCAACTGGAGAGATAGATAGATTACTGTTCTGAGTAGCGCCAGCGAAGGATTCGATGCGGAATTGTCATGTCAGTTTGCGCAATTTTCATGGATGAAATTTCACATTTTCCACCATCATGCGATTGAAGTCGTTTTGGAAAGCGCTCTCCGGGAGAGAAAAATGCAATGCAATCAGGGATGTGTGCAGTTCATGTCTGTTGGCTTTAGCTTCTAGGGTACCATTTGGCGATGGGGATCCTCTACCTGTTGGAGATGGTCCTTTGCAACAATCTAATTTTGTAGAGTGCACATTTGCAGCAGATGTCTGTTTGGAACAGAAAGGGGAGATTATTCGGATGAAATGCTTTATTACGAGTTTTATTCGACAAATAAAATTGCATTAGTTAAACCTTTGAACCCGGGAGATGAAGGGACACAATAGATGAGGGATGTCTGGCGTTCTAAAGCTGGACCAGTGACATGTTTATCAGTTCATCACAAGTAAAGCACTACTTCACGTACTTACTCTAAGAGGGTGGTTAAAGCTGTCAGTTATTTCAATTTTTGCATGAAACTGAACACTAAGAAATACACTGTTTTCTACAGACTGGGCACCACGTCAATTACATCGAATAAGCTCTATGCATCGAACAAAACTTGGATGATTTCGATGATCCATACTGATGAATTCACAGGAAGATGCTGCTATGGATGGTCATATTCTTCAAGCGATAAAACGAATCAGTCGAAGATCGTTCTCGTCTATCAGCCAGTGGGTATTGAAGTTCCTATCCGAACTCTCACTTTGACTTATTTATTATTTGGTTGGTGTTACATCAATTAATTTGATAAAACCTTGTTAACGATATTACGCCAATTTACTCGGTCAATGGCTGTGTCTCTCCAACTTCGATTTTGGCCCACGTTCTCCAGATCTTATTGCCCCTGATCAAGCCACCTCGCTCGCTGTGCTCTTGTGCCAACCGGATTCGACGCGAACACCATCTTTGCAGGATTGTTGTCCGGTAGTCTTGCAACATGCCCTGCCCAGCGCACCCTTCCGGCTTTCGCAACCTTCTGGATACTGGGTTCGCCTTAGAGCCCAGCGAGCTCGTGGTTCATTCTCCGCCGCCACACACCGTTCTCCTGCACTCCGCCAAAGATCGCCCTAAGCACCCTTCGTTCGAACACTCCAAGTGCTTGCAGGTCCTCTTCCAGCATGGTCCATGCTTCATTACCATAGAGGTCCACCGGTCTTATAAGCGTTTTGTACGTGGTACATTTGGTGCGGGGGTGAATCTTTTTCGACCGCAGCTTCTTCTGGAGCCCATATTAGGCGCGACTTCCACTGATGATGCGTCCCCGTATTTCACGACTAACGTTGTTAGCAGCCGTTAACAAGGATCCGAGGTAGACGAACTCATCAACCACCTCAAAAGTATCTCCGTCTATCGTAACACTGCTTCCCAGGCGGGCTCTGTCGCGCTCGGTTCCGCCTACCAGCATATACTTTGCTTTTGACGCATTCACCACCAGGCCGACTTTTGTCGCTTCACGTTTCAGGCGGGTGTACAAATCTGCCACCGTTTCAAATGTTCTGCCGACAATATCCATATCATCCGCGAAGCAAACAAATTGGCTGGATCTTGTAAAAACCGTACCTCGGTTATTGAACCCGGCTCTCCGCATGACACCTTCTAGCGCGATGTTGAACAGTAGGCACGAAAGTCCATCACCCTGTCGAAGTCCCCGGCGAGATTCGAGCAAACTGGAATGTTCGCCCGAAATCTTCACGCAATTCTGCACACCGTCCATCGATGCTCTTATTAGTCTTGTGAGCTTCTCGGGAAAGCTGTACTCGTCCATGAACAGGTGATGCGTTGGGACTTGGTATTCACGGCATTTCTGGAGGATTTGCCGTACAGTGAAGATTTGGTCCGTTGACGAGATCTTAATTGGAAGTCATCAAAATCCTTGACTCTATAGGGGAAGGGGTGGTAAAATGACCACCTTTAGGAAATCATCTTGTTTCTGTTAGAAAAACGAAAAATTTGTATAGTTCAATCGCACAACATCAAAAATAGGGATGTAATCTATAGCAGCGACATGGATTCAGACTAAAATAGCTACATTTTCACATATTTTCATCGCTATCAAAAAGCGATGCAAATGTTCATTTTACCTGCACTATGTGGGTAAAATGAACAGCGGTTGGTGGTAAAACGAACACCATGCAAAAAACGTGAGCAAAACAAATATTTCGGAAAATTGTTATTGCCCCACCGAAAATACATCCATTAATGATTGTAATCCATTCTAAAAGAATTATAAAGGTATCAGATTTGACATCATATCATAACGATATTCACCTCACTGAAAAACCTCAAGTCTTCCGAGCTAAAAGTTACGTCAGTTCTAATTTTCAAACGTGGTTTTCTAAAATCCGCTGTTGCGTTGATATTTTCACTTCAGTTGACCTGTTTATCAACTCGAATACTCAGATTTATGCTCTAAATCGTCCGTGCGTGATAAAAATTCATCGAAATTTGTTTTTTCTCGGTAAAAGGCACGGTGTTCATTTTACCACCTCTGTTCATTTTACCACCACTTCCCCTATTGGCACATAACTGTTTTGTGGATTCATATAAATGAAAACTTTTACTCTTAAAAGCGTTTAAGAGAACATCATCTTGTTCCTTAAATAGCTTTATCAGCCCTGTCGTCCTGCTTAGTCGACGACTAAGAAGCTCCACTCAGATTTTTTTTAGAAAAATTCACCCAAAGCTTTGCGAACAATCTAACGCCCCATAAGACATCAATCGGAATTTCCAACCTGTACCATCACTTTGGAGTAATTTTACCTTATTTCACATAGAACTTTGCGAGATCAGGAACATATTACTGCCCTGTAGGTCATCAATCAAAATTTACGCATCAACTCCCAAGAGTAATTTGACTTTATCTTATTCAGAGAAGAACATCGCCCTGAAGTAATTTGACCTTATGCCACGTAGATCAGCGCATATCAACGCCCTGTAAGATATAAATCGGAATTGTTGTGCTATATAAACGCCCTGGAGTAAGTTGACCTTGATTCATGTAGATCGGCTGTAATTTAATGCCATGTAGGACATCAATTGAAAATTCTAAGCTGAATCAACGCCCTGGAGTGATTTGACCATGTTCCATGTAAATCAGGTGCATCTAGCGCCTTCTATCATATCAATAGAAGTTGCAAGCTCTATCAACGCCCTGGAGATTTTTGACACAGTCCTATGTCGACCAGATGCATCTTAACGTCCTGTAGCACTCTAATGGAAATTTATTCAAGCATTAGCATAGCCCTGGAGTTATTTGGTCTCATCACATAGAAACCAAGTGCATATTTACGCCCTAAAGGTCACAGTTTAAAAATATTAAACTGTATCAACGCCCCGGAGTAATTTTAACTTGTCTCATATAGATCAGCTGCATTTCAACGCCCATCCAGAACATCGTTTAAAAATTTCAAGCAGTATAAACGCCCTGGGTTTGACTTGATCCTACGTACATCAGGTGCGTCTTAGCGCCCTGTATGACATCAATTGAATATTCCAAGTTGTATCAACGTGCTGGAGGATTGCCTTACGTAGACCAGGTGCATTTTAAGGCTCTGCAGTAAATCAATTGTAAATGTTAAGCCGTATCAACACTCTGAAGTAGTTAACCTTCTTCCATGTCCCAGATAACCAGAAATCGCAAGAAAGTTCACGTTATAACTCGTTAATTCATACAAATTACATCAAACTCGCAAAACACGGTGGATAAAATCGTCAGATTGATGAGTTTCCTCGCATAAAACGCTTTTTTCTGAGTTCAATTGTACATTTTGTTTCGTCTCGTACACTCGTACAAAGTAAGTCGAATCAATCCGTAGCAGCTGTCAAATCGACATTTATTATCATAAGTAAATTCGCATAAGATCACAGGTTAGTTCGATAACAAATTTATACACTCGCATTGAATGCTATTATTCATCACATAATATAAGCACGTATATCGCCTCCACTTTCATACGTAGAAGGCCTTTTCGCAACATCTTATAAGTGAAATTTTGCACATACAAGCCTCCAGGTGATCTCGTTGTACGTACATTTTGGTTGTCTGGGGTAGATCAGGTACATATCAACGCCCTGTAGGACATTTGGCCTCCCGTGAGTAATTTGGCCTTATTTCACGTAGTTCAGACACATGTTTTTTTTTTTTTTTTACATAAATTGATGAAGCTATCTATGCACTGGAGTTATTTGATTTTTTCCACATTGATCATTTTGAGATCTGGAGCATATTAACCCCCTGTTGAAAATTAATTGAAATTTTCAAGCAGTACCGACGCCCTAGAGTAATTTGACTTCATCCTAGATCAGGTGCATCGTAACGCCCTGTATGACAACATAAGAAATTGTCAAGATGTATGAATTTCCTGGAGTAATTGGAGATAGTCAAATGTCGATCAGCTGCATCCTAAAGTCCTGTTAGACATCAATGGAATTTTCCAAGCTGTATCTACGCCCTGGAGTAATTTGACCTTAACCAAGTAACCACTAGCCTGCTACTTCAACTTTTTGGCCTTATAGGGTTATTAATCAGCTAATACAGGGCATGTCAGCTGCATTACAGCACTGTATTGGCACGCAAGGCGAATAAAAGTGCTAAATATCTGGTTACTTGGGTATTCTATATAGATCAGCTGCATATTCACGACCTGTATGACATCAATTAAAATTGTCAAGATATATCAATGCCCTGAAATAATTGTCCGTATTTAATGTAAAATATCTAAACGCCTCGTAGGACATTAATTGCTCATGCTGAGCAATATCAACACCCTGAAGTATATTGACTTTATCCTATGTAGATCAGGTACATCTCAACGCCCTGTAGAATATTAATCGAAAATTCCATGTTGTCATGTTGCTAAGGCTTTATCAACACCCTGCAGTAATTGAACCTTTGTCAAAATAGATGAAGTGGATTTTAACACCCTGTAAAGAATCCATCAAAATTTTCATCTGTATTAACGCCCTGGAGTAAATGAACCTTATTTCCCGTAGATCAGGTGCAACTTAACGACCTATACAATACATTGTCTTTCTTAATTAATTAGTGTATGTAAATTAAGTGAATAGTAGTGTTTGTCCATCAAAAATTTCACCTTTTGTTGTGGGATCGTGCGATGCAATCCAGATCAATGGTGATAAACGTATTGCTTATGCCGATCAATTTATTTATTATAATGGTGAATTTGTTCCGGTTGAAATATGTTTTATATTTTGTCTTATTATATCTACATTTTGTTGCATATTAATTTACCATATTACATACCAAATATTTGTGGTACTTTTCGTTGAATTTCGTACTGAGAAAACTGGATGGCGAAACTCGAAAGAATTTCCAATCAAATAAATAAAAGTGCATATCAGAAAACTGATTCGTTCATTACTCTGAATTGTATGAAATTGTCGGAGAAACAGGGTATTCGGAGAACTGGGATTCAGATGGCTGGAGTTCGAGAAAACATTTGGAGAACCGAAATTCGGGGGAGAGTAGCACAATCCCTTAAGTAAATGTATATTACAATATAAAAGAATTTACATATAGGGCGTTAACAGTATGTACCTGAGCCTTTCACATAAATTTATGGATGAAAATCCACGACTATGGGGATGGGAAAGAGTTCGTAAAACTCAAAAATTAAATAACATGGTTTATGCTTAGCCTCTAATTGTTTTGTTGAAACTCAGGCATCATTCATGATCCACTTGAAAGTCAATGAACGAATTGTTAAAAGAAAAGTCTTGGAAGAAATTCTGGCAAAATTGTCAATCTAAGGGACATTTTTTTTTCTATATTTATTCACGAGATTTTTAGCCCTGGGCTAGTTCATCTCGGGACCAACGGCTTTACTTCCCTTCCGAAGGAAGTCGTCACTGAAATTTTTTTAGTGACTATCTCGGGGATGGGATTCGATCCCAGGTCCTCGGCGTGAGAGGCGTGTGTTCTAACCACTACACCAGGTCCGTCCCCCTTAGGGCCATTGTTGAAGAATTATTTGAAAGTATACAAGGCAAATCCAGTGGATTTTTAAACATTTTTGCTCAAACTTGCACAAGAATGCAGACCAGTGTTTCTTTTTTTTTTTTGGATTATCGTTCCATTGTCACCAATAAATTTTGAAATCCCTCCCTGATATGTAAATTACCTTTTTCGTATGGAAAGCAAAATAAGGTTCAAATAATGATGTACATCTTACCGATCGAATTATCTCAAGCAACTCTAGAAGTTTGATGTCGAAGTTTTTATATTAATATGTTAAAGTTTCAAGCTTAAACAATCTTCAACTAGTGTGTTCTTATGACAGTTAATTCAAACCCTTGTTTATTTTGGACCAATAATTTTCATGTGATAGTGATAAACATTAATTTTCAAATAAGCACAAAGAGCAGCACTTTCGTTTTTTTTTTAAATTTGATTTAATTAGTTGAAAAACCTTTTGCATAAGCATAAGCATAAGCATAAGCATAGATGACCGTACAATTCGTAGTTGCTACTCCGTGATTGACCAGAACAATCGAAGTTGCACAGGGAATAAATGAATGGGGCTTGGGATTAGCTTACCATTCTTCAATGTGCACAAATCGAGAGCTCAAATTTAAAAGTCAATAACGGCGCCGGCCACGTCCTTACGGTCATCGGGGAAGGGAAGGAATGTTAGTGTGACTACCGTTGTTACTAGAGACCGAGATCACCTCTGCATCTCCACGGTTGTCATGGAGAGGATATTGGGTTAGTGGGATAAGGTAAAGATCTGGGAGTCACCAATGTTTGGTGATGCGAGCCATGATATAATCACGCCTAACCGGATTCGCGAAATAATTCGATAATCGCATTAAACGTCGAACAAGTGTTCGTCACTCGCCCACGCAAGAGCAAGCGACGCGATCAATAGATCAAACACTACTAGCGATCCGCGGCGCTTTTTCATTTCTCTGAGCGAACGACGCGCGACAAGTTTGATTCTGCCCCCATCGCCCGCCCCAGCAGGAGCAAGTGTCAAGGTCGAAGGATCAAACACTACTCTATTCAAAAGATGTTTTTATTAATGACGAAAACTGAAAATTACATGTATATATTTTAAATTATATGAAACAGGAATAATGCCGACACTTGTAGTGACGAATTATACATAGTTTGTTTGAAAATTACATATGAGTATTACTGTGCATTTTGTCTCGATATGGTACAAGTTTTAAAAAATACGTCAACATTCACAATGTCGAACAATTCAAAAGATAATTTTTAATAACGTATAAAAGAGACAAATATATGTATATTGAAATTGTATAAGAAAAAAACATAATGCCGACACTTATAGTGACGAACCATACAAAGTTTGTTTTAAAATTACTTAAAAGTTACGCTTTCAAGAAAATATGTGTTATCACAAGAATGAAACGAACTCACCAGTTGGTAATCCATCCTCGACTGAACACAAAACTGATACTAACAGCAAAACTCCTTGGCGTCCCGAAAACAAACCGTCTTGCTTGTGCCTTCCAAATACCTACCCAGCAAGACGCTCCAAAACAGAAAAAAAATCTTAGGAGGCGAAAACACGCGCGAAACCGTGAGCCAAATCTATCGGACGACGCAAAACCGAACTGTCCTGCTTGGGCTTCACGAAGCACTACCCAGCAGGACGCTTGAAAACAGGAAAAAAAAAAATTCCGGCGACGAAAACATGCGCGAAACCGTGAGCCAAATTTATCGGACGACGCAAAACTGAACTGTCCTGCTTGGGCTTTACGAAGCACTACTCTTAATTAGTTGAAAAACCTTTTGTAATACAAAGTAGGCAATTCCTAGATTCATTCATACATCTGAAGCAAAACTACAGTAGATAAAACCATAGCGAAATATATTGAAACCCAGAGAAATTGTTAACAATTTTTTATTTTGATATCACCTCAAGAGGGGCATTTTATTTTCAAATTAAACTGAAGTTTGAACACCTTTTCTAAAGCCAAAAAAAAGTTAAAACGTTCTCGATGTCCTGCTTTAAGAAATCGTTGTAAACTAAATTTTCGATTCAATTATATTACTGAAGTAAAAATATCATATATATCTGCAAGTATGCTTCATAAATTACATTACATTCAAACACAATTAAACGTTTTAAACATCGAATCTTAAAAAATCTTTTATTGTCTAAATTTGTAACTTTTCTTTGCACCATAGTCTACAAATTTTCTTAGTCGGAAAGGGCTGAGAACAAACATAATACATCGTTAGTACATGTTTCGTTTATTATGGTAGAATAATTATCGCTGAAACCAGGCAACCATCGGCACATACCATTAGTATTTTTTTTGTCGTTTAAATTTTTCAAAAATAGAAGAGAAGCGTTTTGGTTTACTCAAATTGGTGGTCCCCTCGTACGATTGCCATTATTTTTGCATTTCTGTTCAATAAATGTTATGTATTTCTTCACGTATATCTCCTCATATGTCTCCAGGAACACAGAAAATTTAGTGGCATTGCATAGAGGAAAGATGTAGTTTTAATTAAAATAACTTAAGCAACCATTTTGAATTTGCCTTCCATCTTGAATTTAATAAAAAAAACGTGATTTCACGTGCTCGTTTGAATTATTCATCATGTTTAATAGAAATTGGAATTGATTTGAAACAAGTACTCTTTTATTCTGACAATCTGCGCGGCTTTTGATCACTAGTTTCCTGGTTTCGAAGATATTTCGTTGTTCCTAGGAGGGCCGACACTTCCCATATAAAATTTATTTAACCGCCATTTTGCTCTTAGTCAATTTATCAACAAAAAATAAAACATCATGTAAAACATTCAACTGTGTTGTCTCCAAAACAAGTAAAAATAATACAAAATTACACTTTTAACCTTTTGAAAGCTTCATATGGGCAGAATGGTATCAGAAACATAATTAGTCATTACTTGAAAACTGTTGCATCAATTTTCTAACATTTTTCAAAATATTATTTCATGATTGTATTGTTTTAAAAGGGAAACGCCGTACAAACGTGTTAAGATGTTAAGTGGGTATGACTACGCGAAAATCAATGGAATTTTGAAATATCTTCAGAACAAGAAGACCAATGATTAAAATCGATACATATTCTAAACATCGAAGAGATTTTTGAGAACTTGTTAAAATTGAAACAAAATGTCGAAAAATATTAAATGTAATCGCAGTTTAAACAAATTTTTGTAGTAAAAAATGATGTTGCATGTAGAGGACTAGTTTCACATGAGTTTAATTTTAAAATAAATCTCTGCACAAATCCCGAAAAAAATAAAATAGTGACTGGATTAATATTTGAATCATGCTGGTAAATGATGAAGTCATAAAAAAAATAAATGACGAGATATCATAACGATATTTGAATTCAAAATGTTTGGAAATGTGAATTAGCCCACTTCAACCATATTTTGTTTGTCATATAGTGAAATGCCAGGTATCGGTAGATTTTTTCATACAAATAGATTCCTGAATATTAGAGAAAGTTTTAAAATACAGAATGATGTTCTATTCAGTTCAAGTTATGTTCAACAAATTAAAGCAGCCACAGTAATATCAGCTAACACCGGTCACGTATCAGCCTTTTGAAAAGTTAAAAAGTTATTACGCATAATTGTTCCTATGGAATTTTAAGATAAAAACATGGTTCTTCCTTTGAAGAAACGTTACGTGAAAAGAAAAAAATATGGGGCAAGATTTTTTTATTTTGTCTGTGAGATGAATCTTAAAAAGTTTTATATTTTCATATATATAGTTTGTTACTAATAATGTTCTATTGAAGACGGTGCTTGTCCTGCCTTCAGTTTAGTAAACAAAACGTTGCAGCTCCATGTTATTTATTGCACCTCTTACCTGGGGATTAATTCGATAGTTTATAATAAATTCTTTTAATTGATAAATTAGAACACTTTTTCTGAACTCGAGCGCCTTCTAAATATATAAAATTTACATTTGTAAAAAGTCGAACATGTATTAGTACAAGTTGTGGGAAATTTATAGACCCAAATTTTCAACTGACTGAGGTTGACTCTATATATTGTTTCATATTTCAATTGAAATGGAGCACAAACTAAATACGTGCAAATGCATAAGGGTTTATACAGGTTTCAATTAAAGTTATTCGCTTCTGTTTGTTTGGAATGTATATTTAAGTTTTTGTGATATAGTTGTAATAGGGAGTAGAAGCGCCCTCTAGCTATAGCGACGCCCCCCTCAAAAATGGAAGACTAAGAAGCTCAAATTTTACGACGACAGGGCTGAGCTTTATTGAAGTGATAACCATGAAAAAGTCACGAAGAGTACTGTGAATTATGAACTCACATATAGTATCTCACAAACCGCTTCAACAGTTCAATGATATCTCATTTGATTATGATGACCATATAAGTACAAATTATGTTAATGGACATTGCTCAGAATTCCCTTCAATCCTTTCATCTACTTCCGCCAAAAATGTCGTTCCGGTATAAGCACGTGAAACAAAAAAACCATGCAAACCAAACAAATCTCTAGTTAATTAAACGAAAGAAAAAAAATCAACTCGCTTCGGTTGTCCACTCAACTGGAATTGAGCCTTGTTCAGCTGAAAACGTTACTCTTTGAAACTTCTGGTCGTCGTCGTTCGTCATCGTCGTCGGTTGGAGCAAACTTGCCGCACCAAGTTTGTTCATACGAGCGCCTGAAAACAGTTTTCACTTTGCACAAATGTAGTTTTACTTCCGGGGAGCGGTTCTGTTAATATCCAGGAAGAGCAGAAAAAAGCATCACTCCGAACGGGAGATGGATGGACCTCTGACTGTTGGTCTTCTATGTAGTTGCCGGACGAAGGATCCACTCATAAATATAAGTTCAAGTGGTCCCCCACTTGGGAGTAAAGTTTTTGCTTTGTTGTCGTTGCGGGAGCTTTGCATAGTTCTCTTATACGAGAGTGTTGGGATTCTCGGTCATGCTGTCCGTGTAGGGAAATGAAGTCCTACGATTCGGCTCTATAAATTCATCAACTTTCAAGTGTCAATTAAGACTCAGGAAAAGTTTTATGATCCCCCGGGTGGTGACGACAGGGCAATAGTTTCTAATTTGATTGCGTATGTGGAGATTTTTGAAATGGATGGAATTATTGTGGATTAGGGATTTATTGAACTATGGGCAACTATTTGAATTGAAATGATAATAACGAGCTTAAGGCAAGCACCAACTAGCCGTTGTTTTGCAATAACAAACTGCGTTAGGGTATACACAATGACCATCTAGTATTGAGAATATTGAATTGTACATTTAGATGGTTTACATTTCAAAAAGGTTTCAAAATTTTCTCACCCATGTACAATCTGTGTGATGGATATAGAGCTCGGTCAAATTTAGTCAACCATTTGGAGGGAATTTCAAAGTGGCCCAAAGACATTGAAAGTTTGTTTGAAAATCACCTGGAATTAGTGGCCATCAAGATGGAATTGGAAAACCGCTATAGACTCAAGCCATTAGCGGTATTTCCAATGAGTCGCCACCACAGGAAGAAGGTGTATCGAGATTTTTTTTTTTACCATGTCTTTATTAGAGTACAAAATCAAGTCTATCAAAATTTACAAATCAAATCTAAAATTATCTACATTAATGTTTGCTTCAGGTGTATTGCATATAAAACTAATGTACTTTGCAAAGATATGTTTAATTTCTAGCGCTTCTCTTGATGGTACACCTCGCATTTCAGGGAATAGGAAATATTCTGGTTTCTTTCTGCGAAGCAGAGGTCGAATGGCTACTATTTTAGACAACGCAAACATCCATACAGGCTTAGATAGTTGACACTCGAAAAACTTATGCTCAGCTGTTTCAGTGATTCCTGGACATCTTAGGCAATTTGGAGAAGTTCGAAGATTTTGGTTAAACAGCATTTCGTTGGTAATAATTCTCCCATGAACCGCTGTGTACCACATAGATCGATTTCCAGAAACAATCCGATGATCCAAAATGTTCCTGAATATTACTCTCTATGGACGATTTCTGACGAACACTGCGGGGTCCCTTGTATCCTGAAGTAGTTCTTTGTAGATAGATGATGAACTGTGCTGTATAATGGTTTCTTGTGAAAGTGTAGCCACTTCCAAAGCAAAAACCTTAACTTGTGGATAAGCAGCTGGAATATGCAGGATATTTTCCGCATTCAGCCAACTTCGTAGAAAAGGAAGGTTGTACAAGTTTTGAAGAATCCTGTTTACAATCAGCCCGTCGATTTTAATCCTGGGCTGTGAAGATTCAATCCACCACGAATCTTTGGCAGAAATAGAGTTTCTAAGGCAATATGATTTTTCCCACCGATCCAAAGGAAGTTCCGATACTCTTTTAGAATTTGAAGTTCGATTTTTTTGGCAGCGGAAGCGTTGAAGCAGTGTACCACAATTTCGATGATATGAAAGTGTTCAACAGAATAACTTTTTGAATCAGGTTGAGTGACCGGACTTTGCTCATCCATAACCGCCATTTCAAGAACTTTAAGGGAATTTGTGAAATTCAGCCACTGAAGAGGGCCTGGTGATGGTTCGTTCCCTATTTTCAATGCGAACGTTTTTTGCAGATTTAAAACTGCTCCTGAGACTTCTCGAAAATCATCAATGATGCGCACAACTTGTTGTAGCGTATGATAGTCAGGCACAAAGATACTTATGTCATCTGCATACACATTGAAAGCATCTCCGGCATATCCAGAATCAACGATCTTATCAATCAAGGGCTGCATGTATATAACGAACAGGAACATACTCAGCGGGTCTCCTTGTCTCACCGATCGACTGATCTGAATTTGACGTGACACCTTTCCGTTTATGAGTACCCTTGAGCAGGCATTGGACATGATACGACGAAGAAATGTTATGATTTGCTCATTGAAATTCATACGCTGCATGGTTTGAAACAGGAAACTGTGCTTAACCCTATCAAAAGCATGGTCAAGGTCGAAAGATACCAGCATAGAGGGCTGTCTTGAGTGTTTAAGAGAAGCAATGTTGTCTAATATTTTCCCTGTAGCCTGGAAAATGTTGCTCTGTGGTTTAGAGCATTTTTGATGCTTTGACAGGACCAAATCCATCAATGGTGTCATTCTACGCTTTAGAATTCTTGTGAGGATTTTGTTATCAAAGTTCAAAAGTGTTATTGGACGATACCCTTTGATCGTTTTGCTGTTCCCCTTTTTTTTCACCAAAACAACGATCCCGTTCATAAGCTTGGATTCGACGTTTGGATTTTGCATGAAATCGTTCAAAACTAGAGTAAATTCATTGTGAATTATGTTCCAACATTTCATGTAGAACTCTTTGGGCAGTCCGTCTTCCCCTGGCGATTTGCGTGAGCAGCTGTTTTTAATACATTGGTATATTTCGTCGGTTTCAATGAGATCCATCAATTTTCCATTATGATCGTTGTTATTTGGAATACGAAGCGAAGGTACGAAGTTGTTGGTTGTCTGCGTTTGATTATTTTCTTGAAATAGGTTTTCAAAGTATGAGACAACATGCTGTTCAATTTGATTTCCATCATTGACAACATTACTGTTCTCTATCTCCAATTCGCGTATCAATGTTCTTGATCGTTTGTAGTTCTTCTCAGACAGATGATAAAGCGCAGTTGGTTCACCTTGTAAAAATGTTTCATTCATTTGCCGCCAATTACTGGTGGATTCACGTTGCTTTAACAGCATGATACTTTTGATGCGATTGATTCGAGATAACTGCGAAGAATCGTTGACATACAACTGATATGTTCTTGCTAGTTCACCATACAATAAATTCATTGCATTACGATTATCCTGAAGTTGTACGGATGTCCGCCATCGAAGAAAGGAGGAAATTTTGGGTTTTGCTAGATTCAACCACCAAGATGACCAAGACCGATAATTTGTTTGCTGCCTTACAAGGGAGCGCCACTTGAGCTGAAGAAGAGATAGAGTCTCCTCATCATCCAACACATGTGGGTTCAAACGCCAAAGACCTTTTCCAACCTGGGGACCTGTTATTGGTAGTACCACTCGCATGATAACTGCTTTGTGATCACTAAAACAATTAACTACATGGTTGATTGTACGCAGCCAATCAGTAGATGATCTGGATAGAAGGAATCTGTCAAGCCTTGAGCAAGAACCAGCACGCAAGAAGGTATAATCAATATCATTCGGCCGCAGGAATCGCCACACATCGATAACATTCAATGAAGTCATAAGCCTAGATGTCATATTACTCCGTGGAGTTGTTCCAGTAGCATCTCTTTGATTCACAACAGAGTTGAAGTCACCGCCCAAAATGATAGTTCCTTTGCAATTTCTCAGATAATAAGCACATGTCATGTTAAAAAAGTCTTCCCGACTACTCCCGCCTTGACTTCCAGTACGAGCATAAATGTTGCACAAAGTGACACCATTCTTCAGTCGCAAAGTGATTAGTCTACCATCCAGAGAGCGTTCTACTGAGGTATACTCAATATTTGGTCTGAGCGCAAAAGCAACACCCCTTTTGCGAGAATCGATATTGAAGATGAGTGTATAACCAGTGAATTGAATGGAGGAATTTTCAACTTCCTGAAGAAATGCGATATCTACGTCATTCAAACGTAGAAAGGAACTTAGAGCATCTAACTTTGTTTGGTTAGTAATGTTGTTGATGTTAACACTCGCTAAATGATAACTTAAGAAATCCATTTTCGCTTTAACCATGGACTAGCATTAATATCGAAACCACTGATTTGCCTAGTCGAAACGGAGCTCATTCTCTCTAACGTTCTATGTATCTGATTTCTACTCTGGTTGCCACGCTTGACAGTATTTGCCATACAGGCATGATTGTTTAACGATACGCTCACCTCATGTTTGTGTATCCTACCGTTATAAATATTGGGATTGCCATTAACAGACCGTTGAACCATTCGATACTGAAGAGTCGTCGATAACGTTGTTTCCTGCATCTTTTGGCGGCACTGGTTGATGATGGATTTGGACGTCGTAAGCAAAACGGATTTTGCTGTGGGTGTTTGAAAGAATTTATCAGGGGCGGCAGTACCTGACGACACTCCGGCAAGGCATATACTATGCTTTTTACCTTTAGAAGAATGCGTTGTTCCAGGGATGACATCAGAAGGCACGAGCGGCAATGCTGGTATCATATATCGTATTTCCAAATTTGGCTGGGAGGACACTGATGAAAAGGACATTTTTTTCAGGAGGGCAGTATCGAGAGACGCTTCGACAAGACATATGCTGAAGCTTTTACCTTTGGGAGAATGACGGTGCTCCAACGAAGTGGTATGGTTTCGTCGACTGAATGGGTTGCGTGGAACTGGCTGATGTGGTGCATTTGGGATGACTTTTTCTAATAAAGATGATATAATTCTTAGGACGGCAGTATCGTTTGTTGCTTCGGCAGGACATACACTGTCGTATATGCTTACCATTGAGAGAAAAAAGACGAACATCACTTGGAGTGTTGGCGCTGAGACTTTGATCTGCGTAGAGTTCTTGGATTATCTTGTTCTGGAAGCTTTGGTGAAATCGGTCGCTTACGTCCTCCTAATTGATCGTGTTCCGAATCGTGCACTGCAACGGTTGATTTGGAACTGGTGGCTCTGGATGCATTCGCTGATGCAGGCGTTGTTTTGGAATTGGTTTTATTCGATTCGTTTTCCAGCACGGTTTCAGGTTTTGGTGAGGGCTTCTCTACGTCCGATTCATCCGCTGATTCAGCTGAATCCATATTATCGACGGTAGCTTCATTTTCGTCTTCTGTGTTACGAGCATTGCTTACGATTTCAGCAAGAGTTTGACCCAGATTGCTCTGGTTTGAAGTTTCCTTCCTGACAGCAGAGCACGACTTACCGATGTGTACCTTTTGTGTACAGTGCTTACAGGTTTTCACTTGATTGATGTGCAGAACATAGCCATTTCACCGGACACAGGAACGTAGGAAGGTATTGGCTTCTGAATCTCCATACGAAGGATCCTTACCCCATTTGGAATTCCTGGGAAGTATTCCTTCCAAACATCGTTCCTCACTGACAGGACTTTTCCATAGATCGAGAAGTGCGATGCTATGAGATGGTTCGGCATTTGGGGGGGCAAGTCGTACACCTTAACCTCAATGGCGCTATCAGCAGAGTGTACCGGGATTGGATACAGCTGTTGGTCATGCTCGAGCGAATGTTTCAAGTTATGCTGGGCTATGATGCTGTCTGCTGTAGCCACAGAGTCAACTTCAATTATGACTTGAGATTTGGTGATACTCGTCTGGAGGTTTTCGACAACACTCATGTCAAGAGACATCTTTGAGAAGATGAAATCCTGGATCAGCTTGGGTCGAACTGGCATAACGCTGAAGTCGATGACGAACGAGTTTTTACGGTATCCAGACATTCTGGAGGGAATAATCTTGTCGCTTCCACGAAAAACTAACTAGGAAAGCTTTTCGGGCCCTGTCCGATTAGCAGAAAAACAATGGGGATGTTTTCACTCGATCCGATACACGTCTGTTGTGTATGAAGCCTGAATGTCAACTAACAGATGCCCTGGACTCTTGGAGCTTTGAAGGCAGCTAAAGCAGTCCACGACGTCATCATCACCTGGGAGGCATACCATGGAGCGAATCGAGACGTTACTCAGTATATGCGTTGCCTGCATTTTGGTCACGAAGCAAGAAATTGCAATGTGAAACCGAGGTGTGGTGTCTGCACTCAGCAATACAAGACCAGGGACCGCCCCATTGAAGAGGTAATCGACTACAAGTGTGCCATTTGTGGCGGCAACCCTTGAGCGAGCGATTGCACCTGCGAAAAACGAGCGGAATACAAGCGGATTCGAACATAAGCAGCAAGCAATGGAATGCCCACGCCGTCAAGGAGAAGGGTGTCGAGCTTCTGGACCTAGCAACTAGAGAAGACGTCAGGGTTATCGTCATCACGGAGACACACTTGAAGCCGGGAGTCAACTTTAGCCTGTCCAGATACACTACGGTAAAAATGGATCAAACATCAGTCCGAGGAGGAGGAGGAGTCGCCATCGCTATCTAACAGCCAATCAAGTTCACAGTGCTACCCCACTGCAAACGAAGCCATCGGTGTTGAGGTGTCTACGTCCAACGGTCCACTCCTTGTGATCACCGCGTAGTGCCCCCAGCAGTGCGCCAAGGGAAAGCTAGGCAGTTCAAGAACGATCTTGTCAAGCTGACACGCCACAGCAAGAAGTTCATCGTGGCAAGTGATCTCAACGCCAAGCATGAGTCCTGGGGTAATCATCGTCGAAACCAGAATGGTAAGCTACTGTTCAGTGAATAGCAGCTCGGGTACTTCTCCGTTCAAGCTCCCTGTGAACCAACGTACAGATCGCCGGCGGGTGCACCGGCCTACATCGATATCTCCCTCACCAAAACGGATGTGTCGCCCAACGAGTGAACTGGGTTGAGTTTCAGCGCGGAGTGGATGCCGAGATCGACACGGAAGCAGAGATGCAGACCAAGGAGGACGTCGATCGAGCAGTGGCCGATCTGCAATCGGAGATCACTTCAGCGGAGAGTGCTTGCGTCCATAAAATTTCGCTCGTAAGTGCACAACACCAATTAGATTCCTTCACAAAGAGTGTCAGCAGAGTTAGGAATGTGTTTCGGCGCCAGTTTCAACGCACAGGTGACGAAGATAAAAAAAAAAACATATCAAGGCACCTAACAAAAGTGATCACTTCTCGAGACCAAGCGGTCTACCATGAAGTCAGCGGCCTCGTCCGGGTTCTCTGTTGAATATTATCTTTGCTTGTCGTTTATCCGACATACGGGCAACGTGACCAGCCCAACGCAGCCTGTCGTGTTTTATGCGCTTTACAATATCCACCTCTTTATACACTTGGTACAACTCGTGATTCAAGCGACGCCGCTAGATGCCGTTTTCTAGTTTACCGCCGAGTATTGTTTGCAGCACTAAATGTTCAAACACCCCGAAAGCTCTCCGGTCGACTTCCTTTAATGTCCATGATTCATGGCCATATAGGACAACCGGAACGATCGGTGTCTTGTTTAACGCGAGTTTTGTTTTCGTCTGCAGGCTACGGGACTTCAGCTGGTTACGGAGCCCGTAGAAAGCCCGACTCGCAGCTGCAATACGTCTTTTCACCTCGCGGGTAACATCATTATCGCATGTCACTAGTGTTCCAAGATACAAAAATTCTTCCACCACTTCAAACTTTTAACCACCTAGCACCATTTTGCTACCACAAACACGTCCGGACCCACGTTGGCCACCAGCTATCATGTACTTCGTTTTTGTGATGTTGATCGTGAGCCAGATCCTCGCTGTCCCCCTCTTGAAAGGCACGAACGCCACTTCCACTGCCCGACGGTCAATCCCGATGATGTTGATATCGTCCGCAAAGCCAAGGAGCATATGAGAACGTGTGATAATGGTACTGCTTGTCTGCATACCGGCTCTCCTGATAGCACCCTAGAGTGCTATGTTAAACAGCAAGTTAGAAAGAGCGTCACCCTGTTCCAATTCATCTAAGGTTACGAATCTCGTCCACCACCCGCACACTAGATTTCGATCCATCAAGTGTTGCATAAATCAGTCTAATCAGTTTCGCCGGAAAGCCATGTTCGGACATAATTCGACACAACTCGTTTCTGAGTCTACAAGTCTACAAGTTGTGCTCCCGGAATTTATCAAGGATTTGTCGCAAGGTATACATTTGATCCGTCATTGATCGGCCCTCCAGCGGTCTCAATCTGTTGAGCAGAACACGCGACATTGTTTTGTACGCCGAATTGAGGAGCGTTAATCCTCGGCGCACTCCAATCAGTGGCCCTTCTTATACAGAGGGCAGATGAAGCCCTCCAGCCAGCTAGCAGGCAATTCTTCTTCCTCTCATATCCTTAACAGAGTACGGTGCAGTATTTCGTACAGCTGCTCACTACCATGCTTGAAAAGTTCGGCCGGGAGCTCGTCTTTTCCAGCAGCCTTACAGTTGTGCAACTCCTTGATCCTTCTAATCTCATATAGCGTCGGGGCCACCAAGATTTTGTCTATCAGCAAGTTACCATCACGGTCATTGCACATGACGGAAGACGGCGCTGTTTTTCTCCGTACGCCAGTTTCGTAAAATCTCCGGATATCATTTTGTTCTATGCTGTTTTGCGTCTCAGTAATAATATCTTTTTCATACTGCCTCTTCTTTCTGCGATGAAATCGTTTCTCGGCTGCTCTAGCTTCCTTGGACCGCTCTCTATTCTGCCGGGTACCAGACACTAACATCCGGCTTCTGGCAGCATTCTTCTCATCCGTCACATTCTGGCACTCGTCATCAAACCAACCATTTTTGGGTCGTCTTTGAGCAGTACCTATCACCTCTCGCGCTGCTGTGCTCATCGCACCGTGGATAGACTCCCACAGATTGTTGAGGTTGTCGCCTACGTTGTATCCCCTTATCCGCTCATCAAGCATCCGGCGGTACTCGTCTGCTACACCTTCTGTTAATAAGCGCTGGATATTGAAACGCAATGGTCGCTGTGTTCTTATGTTCGCTACGGTAAACAACCGTGCACAAATTTTACTAACAACGAGATAGTGATCAGAGTCGATGTTTGGACCTCTGAAGGTCCTCACATCGATGACATCCGAGAAATGCAGACCGTTCACCAAAACGTGGTCTATTTGGTTGCAGAGCTCGTCATTTGGGTGCATCCAGGTCTGTTTTCGGATGTCTTTGCGTGCAAAGTAGGTGCTGCTGATGACCATCCCTCTAGATATACTAAACAAAATCCTGGACGATTGATCCATGAAGAACTATTAGAATAATCCTTAAAAGAATAATTGGAGAATTAAAAAAAGTGATTATTCTTCCTGCATTTTTCGGAAGAATACTATGAAAATTGTGAGAAGAATTCATAGAAGAAATTTTAGTTCTCTGAAGGGTTTTCTTGGAGAAATTTCAATGGTACCTTTGGAAGGATTTATTTGAGTAATTTCAAATAGATGTTCCCGAGAATTCTGTAGAGAAGATGTTTCAGGAAATCCTGAAGGATATTTGTGAAAATTATTGGATAAATTTTTGCAGTTGTTTGTGGGCAATTTCCAGAAAAAATTCTCAAGGCGTCTGTAGATAAATAAGAAGAAAAAGATCCTGAAGGAATAGTTGACGGAACTTCTTGCTGAATTTTTTTTCGGAAATTTAGAGTAAAACTTTTCGAGAAATGCATGAATTAAAGAAAACTTTTGAGACATGAATGGAATGACTTCTGAAAGACTCAGATGTGCAAAAGTATACGTGAGCGGTTCCACAGAAAATGACGACTTTTTTCCCAAATTTCATTTTTACATTTTTTGATTTGGATGAAATTTTGCACATGCTTTCTTTATGCCTAAAAATGCCTTTTTGCATCATCAGTTCGCCATTTTAACTCTAGCCTTACTTTTGAGAAGGGCCTAAGAAAAAAATCTTTAATAATTTTCAAAAAAATATACACTGTAAAAAAATGTTGTAATTTTTTAAATTTCAAAAATAAAGCTTAAAATCAATTTTCTCAAAAATCATATTTTTGATTTTTATATGTTTGTATATGTTAAAGTAGACAAAAAAAAGAAGTCTTTTGCACAGTGGAGATGGAAAAATCATGGACAAGAAAGTTATGATTTTTTTTAAGAAGGTGAATTTTTGAAAATGGTCATAATAAATTTTTTAAATGTTTTTCAACTCGATTTTATGAAAGTACGCAAAATTTACAACAAAAAAGGTATACGGGAAAATCAGGCTTACTTTTACCGTTTTAAAAATACAGCGATTTTAATACAAAATTATGATATAATTTTCAATCTTCGGTAATTTTCGAATGTTTTTGGAGGCTCATAAGCCTAAAAATTTGTTCATTGTCTGAAAGAGCAGATAATTTTTGACTAAAATGTTTGAAAAAATATTGATTTGGTAATTTTTCATGGTATGAGGCGAAATAAAAAATGTGCCCTGTAAAAATGATTTATTTGTTTTTTAACGAAATACAACTTCTATATTCAACATTGTGATATTATGATATGTAATTATCAAGAAAATATGGAACAAAATGTTAAAAGTTAAAAAATAACAAAATAACGAATATAAAGCAATCAATACGTGAAATGCATTTATATCGAATTAAGATAATGAAATATTTCCATTCAAAACCAAAAGCTTTATGAGTAGAGGAGTAACGTGCCCAGTTATCTCACACAAATATACCTGATGTTTTCTTAAAGTACAGCACGTTGGTATATTTTTGTGGTTGGACAGAAACGTATCTTATATTTGATTCAAGTACCCATGTTGGTATAAAAAAGAGCTGATGCAGCAAAGACTCAAGCAAGTGATAATCAAGTGAAAAGTAAAAGATAGCTTAAAACAATAAAGTATAAAATGTACACCATCAACAAAGGTTGTGTAAATGTGTTTTCAAAAAAGTGTTCAAAAAGTTACCGAAATCTCACGGAAAGTAATATTGCCAACTTAGTTGAACTAGGATTTGCAGATGAAAATCATCTTAATATACAATTTAAAATTTGCGATTCGTGTCGTTTACAATTGGCCAAAAGAAGATCATTATCAAGCAGTGATGACTTATCAAGTAGTGAAGAGGAAGATGTTTGCATGGAAGAGGAAACAATAGAAGCATCAACATCAGCAACTTCAATACAGTCAACGAATTCCAATAGGAATATTCCTAATCAGGAGTCATTGGAAGCAACGTCAGCAACTTCAATAGAAACAACGAACTCCAACTTGAATATTTCTAGTAAGGAGACATTAGAAGCAACGTCAGCAACATCGATTGAGACAACGAATAATAGAATAAAAATAAAAAAAAAAACTAAAATAACAGGAAAGAGAATTTGTAGCTATATGTGATTTTTCAGAAAATTACACTTTTGTACTTCAGAATGAAGTTCAAAGTCATCACTGGAATGCGCAGCAAGCAACTATTCATCTATTTGCGATTTATTTTAAGGAATGGAATGGCATGCTCAATCATTTAAGCTTTGTAGTAATTTCCGAAGATTTGCGGCATGATTTTATATCCGTTAACTTATTTATCTCAAAAATGATTAATTTTATACGCCAAGAAAAGAACTTAAATTTGAACTAAATTTATTTCATGTCCGATGGAGCTGCATCACAATATAAAAATAGAAAGAACTTTTCTAGTCTTTGCGAATTTAAGAAAAACTATGATATAGATGTTGAATGTCATTTTTTCGCAACATCGCATGGCAAAGGGCCCTGCGATGCATTAGGGGGAACAATAAAACGCATGGCTACAAGGGCTAGTCTAGCTAAAGAACGTGAACATCTCATCGAAAATGCCAAGGAATTATTTTATGGGGCTCAAAAGCGAAAGGAGGAGCATTTAACACAAATTTTCTTTTCTTATGCAACAGAGTATGAACATATCAAGGAGCAGCTTAATGAACAATATTCGGAAGCAATAACTATTCAGGGAACACAAAAATACCATTCATTTATTCCAGTTTCCGTAGATAAAATAGAAGTCAGGCAATTTTCAAACTGTAATGATAGTAAAAAAATGTAAACATTATGAAAAAATAAGAAATCTGTATCAAAATAGGACGCTCCATCATTGTATAAGAACGTGAAATAAAATGCTTTCAGAAAAAAAATTCTTTATTTTATCAACTCGAAAAACATCCGAAAAATACCAAAACCATTTTTAGTAAATTTAATTTTAAAATCGCTGTATCTCAAAAACGGTAGCAATTAGCAAAATTTTCTCATACACCTTTTTTGTTGCAAATTTTGCGTAAATCGGGTCGAAAAGCATTCAAAAATTTTATTTAGACCATATTGAAAAATCAACCTTTTTTAAAAAATCATAACTTTTTTGTCCAGGATTTCTCCATCTTGACCCAATGTGCAAAGACTCGATTTTTTGTCAACTTCAAAATATAAAAAAAATCAAAAAATCAATTTTTGAGAAAATGGATTTTTAGGCTTTATTTTCGAAAAAAAAAAAAAATTACAACTTTTTTTTACAGTGTATATTTTTTCCAGATAGTTCCAACAATAACCTAAAACTTTGCGGAAGACACCGAACCGATCAGACAAATGGTTTCTGAGTTTTAATTTTTTGAAAATTGTTAAGGCTTTTTTTCTTAGGCCCTTCTTAAAAGTAACGCTAGGGTAAAAATGACGAACCGATGATGCAAATAGGCATTTTTGGGTATAAAGAAAGCATGTGCCAAATTTAAGCCAAATCAAAAAATATAGAAGTAAACCGACATTCGAATTCAAATGGAACCGCTCATGGGTCAACATTATAAAAATGCTTGGTTTTAAAAGGAATCGAAAGGATACTTTGGGATGAATTGAGGGGGATTCTTTGAAAGAAATCCTTGTGTTAATTTGAGATGGAAAGTTTTAAGTAATACTTTAGTAATTGCTTTGAAAGCATCATGGGCAGTAATAAAAAAAAACATTGGAGGAATTGTAACAATCCCTGAAGAATTTTACGAATAATTCCGGGATGAGTTTCTAGCGTAAACTCTGAATAAATACTGATGAGCTTCTGGAAAGGCTTACCTATGAAAGTATTCAAAAAATATTAAAAAATATATATATACTGATTTTTTAATGATTTTATTGGGGGATTAATCAATAAAAATTTTCCTGCAAATATTTAAATCTGAGAGTTCTGTGAAACTTCTCAAGAATTTCACCAGTAGATCATTTTAATATTTTTAAGTACAATCAAATTAAAAAAAAACATGAAGGTGTGGTTCTATCAGTAGTTCTACAGGAAGTTTTTCTATGAAGGTTCAATGGAGAAATTCCTGGAGGAATCACCTGAGAAAGCAATGGATGAATCTAAGAAATAAATTATAAATTATTTTCAGGAGGAGATCCTTAGGAACGCTCTTTTGCTGGAGGTATTCCTAGAGAAATTCATGAGGAACTTTTGGTTGAGTTTCTAGAAAAACTGGGGATTTATTTGAATTATTATCATATTCACCTAATTTCCTCAGCTGTTGCTCCAAGAACTCTAATTGGTATTCCTTTAGAAGTTTGTCAAAGAATTGGAAATCAATAATGTTTCCTTGAATTGAACAAAAAATTGTAAAAACAGCAAGTTATTGTACACAATAGCTAACAATAAATAAATACATAAAAAAGTAATAATCAAATCCCAAGTCCTTCAAGGAACTTTTCAAGAAGTTCCTTCAGGAATTTATTGTAGGAACACCACACTCAGGCATTTAAATTATCGAAATATAATATAAACCGCTATCGAAAATCATAAACTTGTTTTTCAAAACAAATATCTGAAAAAAATTGCGGCAACCTGTAATCGAACTAAGTACTTTTAGATCAATAGGCTTATGCGTGAACCACTATGGTGGGGCTTATTTCTAAAAATCTTTCGTAGTCAGGATTTACAAAGTGGAAAATGATCATCGGTCCCAAAATAACATCCTGTAAAAAAATGAGAATTTTTGGTGAAGGTTTAGGGGTGGCGCAAAGGGCGTAAGTGAAGTTTTCCCATTTTTGTGAGTTCTGAAATTTTTTGGTATGCTTTTCAGCTTGTTGTAATGATTTTAGGACCCTTAAGGGCAAAAAATCACCTCAAATTTGCGATATCTCTACTCCTTTAGATGATATTTGACAAAATATATTTTATGCGTGCGATTTTTGGCCCTTGAATAGGTTACGCTGACTGATTACTATGAACCCGAATAAACATATGAATAGCTGGGGATAGGAATAGCTAGGAATCTATGCTAGTATAATGGATTGAAGAGCGAAGAAGAATGAGAGAAAGAACAAAGAACACCGAAGAATGTAAGGTGGGGTGGGTTAAACAGGTGGGAGGGTTAAACTAGTGATATCTTGAGTGCAAACGAGGAATCTTGAAAAATCTCGATTTTACGCAATGGTTCTAGAAGAAAACCATGATTATATTGACTTCTATTTCATATTTCCTGAGGAAAGTGTACCAGTTATGGCCATAGTGGTTATTTTGGCCATACGTGATATTTTGATAACTTTCACATTTAAAATCTTTTTGAATGTTTTAACATCAAGATATATCTTAAATCTAACTACTACAACACACAAAAATTTTCAAACTTTGAAGACATTAAATTAATCACGTATGGCAAAATAGGGAACCACTATGTCCATAACTGGTACATCTACCCTACTTCAAAAATATTAAAAGCAATTTTTCTTCAAGTACGGGAAGAGCACTAATTTTTGACCTATCTCTAGTTTTCGACCCGTGCATACGATTTTAGATCACTCTTTATGGAAAAATTGCAGTAACGGCTAAAATGTCCTCAACTCCATGCGAAGTTTCATCATTATTCTTCTGTTAGATATAGGCCTTTTCATGTGACAGGTCCAACTATGCATTTGTTTACATCGGTGGAGGACTGGTGCAAACACGAGGCTGTCATTTCCATAGAAGAACTGTCAAAGAGCTTCCCGATCAGCTGATTGTGAATAGGCCTTTAGAAAAATGCATGTCCATAAATATTCTTTACTGCTGTAGTTCAATAATCGTTCGGTTGTTTCTTTATTCCTGAATGTTGATAGCAATTAATCGAAAGGGACCGTAGCCAAATATACATCCTGAAAATTCAGCTTCACGCAGTATTTCTCAAAATCTTAACAAATTTATATAAGCATTTATATATACTTAGGATAACATCTTGTGAAAATTTCTATTCCTAAAAACATGTTTCAGAACTGTGAAGACTTACTTTTGGTTTTATTCGAGACGTTTTCAACCTGAAATGCTTTATCTCTTGCACCCTATAGAAAGAAGCTCGTGCACTAATTTGAGTTTTGACTACCGATTTTTTCCTTCTACTGTTGCTTATATACACCGATTTCAAATACAGGTGTAGAACGATGTATTGAACTTCAACTGCATTTTCGTTTGTCCGAAGTTATGTTGAAGGTGTTGTGACGAAAATGAAGTATCGGAAGCCCAAACGCAATTAATTGCTGAAATGGCATCATAATCCAGAAATTTCTGTGGGAATTCTAAGAGGAAATGTTATTGCTAGAGCGCAGAAATCGTTTATTGATTTACTTAATAAGGATATGCGGGATCAAAATCCGTACACCTAATAAATGAATCTAAACCCTACCACTTCATATAAAACGCCTTCTGTTTGTATAAAGTGTACGGATTACAATAAATAATTACATCTCATACATCCAACCGAGATATTTTCACGGTTCCGCAGTTAATTCTAATATAATATCATCAGTTACACCCTCCCACCTGTTCAACCCACCCCACCTTACATTCTTCTGTGTTCTTTGTTCTTTCTCTCATTCTTCTTTGCTCTTTGTTCCATTCTACTAGCATAGGAATCCTCCCCAGCTATTCATATGCTTATTCAGGTTCATAGTAATCAGTCAGCGTAACCTATTCAAGGGCCAAAAATCGCACGCATAAAATATATTTTGTCAAATATCATCTAAAGGAGTGAAGATTTTGCAATTTTGAGGTAGTATTTTGCCCTTGAGGGTCCCAAAACACCAAATTTTTCAGAGTTCACTAAAATGAGAAAACTGCACATACGCCCTTTGCGCCACCTCTAAACCTTCACCAAAAATTCTCATTTTTTCACAGGATGTTATTTTGGGACCGATAATCATTTTTCACTTTGTAAATCCTGACTACGGAAGATTTTTGATAATAAGCCCCACCCTACTCTGACGTCTCGATAGGAACAAACATTTTTTATATTGTCTTCGAGATAACCACAATAAATCTTATTGACTGCAACAAACCAAATTGACAGTAGTGATATAAACAGAAATTTCACAATCCATTTGAACGCCCTCTTCAAGAGAATAAGGAAACATCTGATGATTTAGAGCAAGCATCAACCAGTAATAAAGCTATCAAATACACTTACAATGGATTTTTCTTTAGAGAATTTGCTGCCCTAATATTGAAATAATGATTTTTTTTTTCTGAGTGGTAAGAGTAGACATTTTGCAAATTCGACTGAATAATAAACAAACAGCTGAGGCCCGGTTATTTACTGCACTTATTTATAAAGTATTCAATTTAAAATAGAAACCGTTAAATGTGTCACTTATTTATATTTTTTTCAATATCAGCATTCGCGTTCAATGGTTTAATTATAAGTCTGTTAGTCTGCCTGAAAGAAAGCAGCTATGAGCGATTCATTATTTTATCTACTGTTTCCTTTATCAATAGCAGGAGAATTCTGTAACATCTCTTCCCGTGAGCTCTCTCTTTGTCACATGCTCTCTGATTGATTTTTATCGATCCTAATTAATTGCAATTGAAGTTAGCACATATATTGCTCGTTCGTTGAATTGTGGTCTGAATCAGTCATTTAAAATAAAAGTTCGAGTCAATCACATGTCGTGTCGAGGTTAAATGATAGTGGTAGAGAACTTCACCTTGATGGTTGGCCATGTCCATGGCCATGGAAGTGCACGGAATGGGTTGAGTCAAATGGAGGTAAACTATACCAATGGTTTCAGTTTCTATTGATTTTCATGCTGTTCTATTCGTGTTTGTTGTTGCTTTCTGTTTCCACGCAGCATGTTATCGGTTAATTATTGCAGTTTTAGTGAATTTCCAGATGATTTTCTACGTGGTTTTACTAGGGTATTTTTTTTTCTTAGATTAGGTTACTTTCTTCTTCAATTCATTTTGATATATTGCACTTTGCTTTTAGCGCGTTCACCGTCATTTGTTGTCCAATGTTTCAGTTGCATGTACAGATTTGTCACCTTTTCAAACGAATCCGCATATCTTCCGCAAAACTAACAAATTGAGTGGATTCGTTGAAACTCTCTTCTCCGTTGTTTTACCTGGCTCCTCGAAATTTCAGAACCTTGATATATTTTGTGGCACGATGTAAGCGAATTTGACTGTTCACTAGAAATCTCCACATAGCTTTGCACACCTTTCATCGTCGCTCTGATGAAGCATACAAGTTTCCCGGGGAAACCATCAAAGTATATGGAGTTAATAATCCGAATATTATTCTGAGCACATAACTATTTATACTTCCAGGGCTGTATTCAAGAGATGGGCCCCCTTTTCATACAGAGTCAGTTCAATCAGAGTTTCAAGAGGTTCATAGAAACTTCCAAAAGGTTTCTAAAAGTGGTTCTGAAAGAATTACTAAGTAGATCTCTTGAAGTTTATGAAATTTGAAAGCGGATGAAGGAGCTTTTCAGAAATTCCTTCGAAAGTGTCTCGGATATGACGTTTCTACGCACCGATTTCAAGGTTGCATACGATACTATTACACAAAAACCTATGCAATACAAAAATAGAAAATGTTTTTTTAACTGTCAACGAGAAATGCTTCCAGCTCTCTAAAATTCTGGTATCCATCGGCATCCTGATGTTTGATGATTCCGCTGATTAGGCATTCTTCCATTGTGACTACATCATATACGGCATTTTTCTGAAGCTGATTCACACACCATAGAGAACAGTGTACTTTTTTGAACATAGTGCTAAGATAAACAGAACATTTAAGTTTACTTAAGCTTGTGATCAAATCCATGAATCTTATTTAAGAGTTGAGGAGCTCATTTGATATAGATACAAACCAATTTATATTTTAATAGTGTACAAACGATGAGTTCAAACGAATCAAGTGCAATCCACAAAGAAAAAAAAACGGTCAGTTTGCGCAGCGAATTTGCATAGTTTTGCAGAAATTCCATTTCATCCTCCGGAAAAGCCGGTCGTAATCGTTCCCATCGAGGCAAACAACGAGAACGTGGGAAGATTATCCACCGAAGCTCTTTTTCGTCGTCCGGTTTCGCTCCGAGCAGACACCGCTGGGAGCTTGATTAATCGTTGGAAGATTGATTCATGTATGATGGTCGAAAAATGCCAGTGGAAAGCTATTCAAAAACTATTTTTTTATCGTTCTGGAAATCGACATCCGAACATGGTAAGGATAGGGGCCGTCCCCAGTCGAGAGTCCACGGCTACCAAGCAAAACCATGCTGCAGGTGGCTGGGTTCGATTCACGGTCGGTCCAGGATCTTTTCGTAAAGGAAATTTCCTTGACTTGAGCTGAGAAGCAGGCTCTATCCCAGTGAGGACGTAATGCCAAAAAGAGAAAGCAGACACGGTAGGGATGTGCATTTCTGACGAGCAGAACCGAACCATATTCCAAACGATGGATGGAGGGCTACTGTCATCATCTACCCGATTAAAAAAGAGTTTCTTTTAAATTCCAGTTGTGAATACTGAATCATTTTTAACGATAAAATCATTTGTTTAACACCAAATTCATCAATTGTTGAGTTTGGCGATGAATTTGGTGCATTTGAATTGTAACGTTAAGAATTGTAATAACTGGACTGTGACTTCCTGGTCGGGTACTCGTATCAATACGGTTGAATTTCTAAAAGCCTCCACATCCTTGACGTCCATTCAATGTCTGGAAACCATGATGAAAAACTAGGAAATGAAAACACTCATATAAACGAGTAGGGCATCACATCAAAAAAACCCAACCAACATGTGGACAAGGGACTCAAGTTTCATTCACCCCCTGAATACGGTTGTAATCCCCTACGGTATGGACCACTGCGGCAGCAGTTATCCCCTAAAATTGCCTCGGTCAGTGGCGATTGAGATCAATCAAAGCAGATCCATGGGGACCATACACATCAGGGTTGCTTGCGGACTGAGGGATTGGATGAGTGGGTTGCTGATATATGGGGGAAAACAGGATTAAACCTGAAAATGAAAATTGTTCTTAATGTTAAGTAACGATGTAGGGACTATAGGTGATTTGCACATATTTCATGTATCATTATTTTTTATACATATCATAGAGCTGAAGAACAACATAGTTGCGGGGAAGGATGAGCTCCCGGTTGAACTTCTCAAGCACGGAAGTGAGAAGCTGCATGGAATAATTCACCATATACTACTAAGTATATGGGAGCAAGAAACGCACTGCCTGACATCTGGATGGACGGCTTCATTAGCCCTGTCGTCAAAAAAGGGCATATATAGGAGTGTGACATCTACCGAGGAATAACGCTACTGTTCAACAGACTGAGACTGCTTGAAGAGTCCTTCGTTAGCGAATACCAAGCTGGTTTTCGTGTGGGCCAATCGACGTCGGATCAAACATGTTCCCTGCGACAGATCCTCGATACATACCGGGAGTACACTTTGCAGACTCATCATCTGTTCATTGATTTTAAGGCGACGCACGATCCAGAGACAAGGAACGAGGTGTGAGGAATATTGAAGGAACATGGTTTTCCGGCGAAGGTGATTGGACTGATTCGTGCAACGTTGGAAGGATCAAGATTTCAGAATCCATCGTTACCTTAGATGGATTGAAGCAGGGCGATGCACTTTCAAACTTATTCAACATCAACATAGCATTGGAAGGCGTAATAATGAGAGCTTGCATGTCGACATAATCGGGACTGATCGCCGAGTTGTGGAAGAGGCGTATGTGTCTTTTAAAAGCTGCGAACTGGTCTCATTATTAATACCACAAAAACAAAGTACATGGTCGCTGGTAGACATCGTGTACACATAGGTGGTGTTGGTTGTGTGGTAGTGTTAGGTGGTGATACTCTTGAAGTAGTTGAAGTTACACAAATTTTACTTGGAACTTTAGTGACATGCGATGATGATGTTATTCGCGAGGTAAAAAGGCGTATTGCAGATGCGGGTAATGCTTTCTACGGACTAGCTAGACAAACTGTTATTCTTGAAGAACGTGATAAGATTTGTTCGCTATATTCCAAAAGGAACACAATTTGACTTTTGTTTATTTACACATTTCGTTTTCAGGGAAAAGTTTTCGCACTTGATGCAAGTAATGTAATGCTACGAAATTACTAACGGCAAGTATTAACAGTTTTGGTGAACATCGTAGTTAAGCCCAGACGTTGGGCTGTGGACATCTAATCACACCCAGAGGCGCATCTTTTTGACAGGTGGAAATCCAGCGGTAAACTTTCGCTCCTAAATTATGCTTAAAGACCAGGAAAACCTCTGTAACTGGTCACATACGTTATCTGTGCCAGAACAGATAGGCAAGCCACGCAAAAGGTGCCCTCGTAAACGGTAGGATTTATACATTTTAGTGCGCTGATTGATGGGGTAAAATTATGTTATGTTCTCGTCCAAGAGCTCTCACTCTTGCTTAAGAGCGTGTTCTTGGAGATAGGTAAAAGAGCTTCATAAAACTGTTGCCTTGTTTTTATCAGAAATAATGTACTATGTAAGTAGTGCTTCCGAAGTATTCTTGAAGAATGTTTAATCTAATTTGTTACTTGGGCAATGGCATATTCGTATGAATCACTAGTTATACCCAGCCCTGTCGTCGTAAAATTTGAGCTTCTTAGTCATCCCCTTTTGAGGAGGGCGTTGCTATAGCCCAGAGGGCGGTTGTACTCGTAGGTGTTAATGAGGGAGTCTCACAAGAAAATTGTATCAAATTAATATATATTCCAAACTCACGAGAACTCATATGCATTTGCACGTGTTAAGTTAATCTGCAATGCTTATTCAATTTAAAATGTGAAACGGAGAAACACCTATAAATTTAAAAAAATATATGTTTAATGTCGAGCCCTTTAGATACATCGGAATATCTTCAAAACCAGGTACAAACGATCAAAATTCACACAGATTCTCAAAATGGAAAGTATTTGCTTAAACTCAATGTTTATTTCATTTCAACATGATAAGTATCACTATACTGAATAACTCATACTTTTGCTTAAAATCAAGATGGCGTCATAATACAATATGGACACCAATTTTTTTACCCAAAATTTAATCCCATTTTACAGTTTACTCGAGGAAAGAACCTGCAATTGAATACTTATTACCTTGTTGTACGAAATATGTTGTTTTCATAAATTTAGAAAATCGTTCATTTCAAACGGCTAATACCATTGCTCACCTAGTTTTTGCAGCTGTTCTAACTCAGTTTTTTCTTAGGGAAGTTTCAAATATGACGTCCATCATATTTCGGGACCTCCAACCCCCCTCTGTCATGCTTTTTCCAATACCTAATACATGCACCGTCACACTTTCGTAGACCACCCCCCTCCCTCAAATGATGAGTGTTATTTTTGGGTGACCCTTTAGTTAGCTTTTTGATGTTGACCACAAAATTTAAAACGAATGGTGCACTAATGGTGAAATTCAAGATTTTTCTGATAATATTCAAGATGACCAAATTTATTGCATATGAAAGTTACATACTTTCTCAGTTTGATTTGGGTTTAAGGATATATGAAAAAAAAGATACGTGAAGAAATAGGCAGACTTGCGGCTTCGGCACCATTCGACTATTATTGGCAACCAAATTTCAAAAGCCAAATACACAGTTTTTTCTATCAACACACATCAGTGGAAACATTCAGATGATTCTTTGTTCTGCCCGCTTCCCGCTGGCGAGATTTCCGAGACTAAACAAACGATATCGCCGGAGTTGTCATCAATTCAAATGAGAACGCCTCAAAATGCGACTGATTCGGAGCTGCCGAAGAGATTCACCAGTAGTTGTTATGGGAAAGTTGCCGAAGAGAGTGAGGCTGCCGACAATAGTCACACTGACAAGGGATGTTCGCAGCGTTGTGAAAACATTTCCAAAAGCATTTTGACAAGTCTGTTGGTGTAAATTGATAGAGGATTGAGCAACGCATAAATGTAAATAGACAAACACGGAATTTGCTGATGTCCGAGAAAATTACAAAAGAAGCACGGCATCGGTTTAAGCTGCCGATAATACGTGAGTTCCCCTATCTTATATGTATCCAAAAATGAGCTTCCTTCAAACTGCTAGCTAGCATTAGAGGGATCCTTTAATATGCTTGCTTCCCCCCAAAATGCGGCTTATGTGGAATTGCCGAACAGATTCACGAATAGATGCTCAAGGTTTCTTAAAGCAGGACGTCTAGAAAGTTTGAACCTTATTTTTGGCTTAAACATGAGGTTCAAACTTCAACCAAATATATCACTTAATTTTAAAATAAATGTCGCTTTAAAGTGATATCAAAGTGCAAAAAATTTGACAATTGCCCTGGATTTCAAAATATTACGCTAATGTTTATTATAGTAGTTTGGCGTTGGATCAATTAGTAGATTTGAGAATTGTTGATTATTCATCACATCAGGTTTTCAAACTCATTTCAGCAAATACCGTTTTTGATGCGTACTTAATAATGTATTTTCAACACTATTACTTTAAAACTATTGGCCCAAAATAAACAAGAATACGAACTGATTGTCTTTAGATATGAAATGATATTTTTTCTGCTTCAAAATTTCATGTATCTCGTAAAACTTCAAGAGTAACTTGAGGTGATTCGATCGCTGAAGTTATGTCACAATTTCAACATAATTTTTCTTTTCACACGATAAAGTGATTAATATGCCAAAGGAATATCAGAATTTCAGAATTCAGTAGTGACAAGGGATCGCACAGCTCGGAAATTTCAATTGATTTTCTACAGGACGTTAATTTGCTCCTGATTACTCCAGGGTGTTTATACAGCTTGACAATTTCGATTGGTGTCCTACAGAGCGTAGAGATGTATCTGATCTATGTGGATTAAGATCAAATTTCTGCAGGGCGTTGATAAAGCTTTGAATTTTAAATTATTTTTCGACAGAGAATTAAGATGAGCTATCTGAGACAATATCAAATTAATCAAATTACAGCTTAACGTTTTTCATAAATACTGTACAGAGCGTTGATATGCATATGATCTTCGTGGAATTAGGTCAATATACTTCAGAGCGTTGATAAAGTTTGAAATTTTTAATTGATGCCCTACAGGACGATGAGATGCACCCGATCTACATATAATAAAGTCAAAATACTCCAGAACGTTGATACTGCTTGGAATTGTCAGCTTATGTCCTACAGGTCTGACCTTAATGAGACATGGTCAAACTCCATGACGTTAATGAAGCTTAACCATTTTGATTGATGCCATAAAGGGCGTTAATATGCAGCTGATCTATGTACGATAAGGTCACATTACTCCAGGGGCTTGATACAGCTTGAAATTGTCAAATGATACAGAGTGTTAAGATGCAAATGACCTACATAAGACAATGTCAGATCACTCAAAAACGCATGAGCGTTTTAGAAGCTTGAACAATTGATATCGTTCAGGGCGTTACGATGCACCTTATCTTCTTGAAATAAGGTCGAATTACTCTAGGGCGTCGATACAGCTTGGAATTTTTAATTCATATAGGGCATTAAGGCGCACTTTATCTACATAGGATAAGCTCAAATTTTTCGTAGGTACCGCTTAGAATTTGCAATTGATCTTAATCAGGGCATTAAGATGCAGCTGATCCACATAACACAAGGTCAAATAATTTCAGTGTGTTGAAGCAGCATGGAAATTTCAATTGATTTTCCAGAGGGGTTTTAAGATCCTCCAGATCTTGCAAAGATATAGGTGAAATAAAGTCAAATTACTCCAGGGCGTTGATATAGCTTACTAACTTTAATTGATTCAAATTTCTCCTGGGTGTTGATACATCCTGTAATTTACAATTTACGTTCTACAGGGCGTTCAGATGCACCTAATCGACAAAGGATAAGAACAAATTACTCCAGGGCGTTGATACAGCAATGCATTTATTGAATGATGTCCTACAGGGCGTTAAGATACAGCTCATCTATTTGAGGAGAAATCAAATAACTCAAGAGCGTTGTTACAGCTCGAAAATCTCGTTTGATGTTATACAGGGCTATAAGGTGCGCATGATTTACATAGGATAAAGTCAAATGACCGTAGGGGTTTGATACAACAAGAAAAAATCGATTGATTTGCTATAGGGCGTGGAAATGCTTCAGATCTCGCCAAGATCTTTGTGGACTCTTACTCCAGGGCGTTGATACAGCTTGGAATTACCGTCAAACGGGACTTCTTTTGACATTATTTCCACATTCTTTAACTTTGAGGATTTGTAGCTCTTAGAATTATGGATGGATATTGATAATTTTTGCCTATATTTAAGTTGTATTTGTACGTACCAAATGTGCAAAATATGAGGCAAATCCATCAAAAAATAATAAAAATACTTGAATAGCGATAAAAGTGTGTCCTTCAAGACAAAAAAGGGGCTACTTTGGACATTTTCACAATTTGCTAATGAAATGATTTTTTCCTAATAACTTTCAAGCTGATTCAATAGATTGTCGTCCGCTGTGATGTTATTGAACGTTTTTCATTGATAAACTTAATGTAGAAAATTGCAAAGCTAGAATCAATTACTCATGTATAACATATCAACGAAACATGCCATTCACTATTCTCAGTTTGAAGTATGAAACTTAAATTTTCAACTTCCCCTTAAATGGAACTATCAGTTACGAATGCTAGATTTTTATGTTGACATAAACGAATGACGTAACTACTAGGTACTGCGATGATAAATGAGTTATGTACAAAAACTCTTTTTTTTTCTATTCCTACTGTTATATGAACGATATGTAGAAGGATCACATTAATACCGGTAACTAATTTACTACAAGTAAGTAATTTTCATTAAAAACGCAATCTATGAAGTAAAGTTTCGCAAGATCGTAAAGAAGTAAGTTTGCTTTTGTAATATGCTTTGAGCTTCTTAGCAGCTTAGAGCTGGCTTAAGAACAGTTTAATTTAAGCATTTAAAAGATGCAACTGTTCTGTACTACAAATTCATGTAAAACATGACGAAAAATAGTTTTTTAGAGATTATGTTGTGAATTTGGCATTGGTACGTATTGAAATATGTGTGTTTTATGTCTATTCACTTGAACAAACATTTATTTAATTTTTTCCATGTTGTAAAACACACAAACCAAAACATTATAATAAATTAAAAGACGCAAAAATGAGACCTTTGATCAATTATTTTAATAAAACAACAATTTTAAGCAACACAAATCACAAGATTTTCATGAAACATGACGATTTGATAGTTTTGTGATGCTCCCAATAAGTTTCCACGACTTGGGAAAAATTCAAACAATGTTTGTATAGCCAATGTTTTATACCTTGTGAATGTTTATTCGAGCTTTTTTGAAATGTTTTTTTGTTTATCCTGTTATTGTTGATGTTGTTCCAAGAAAAAATCATGCCTAGTGGTAGAGCATATATTGGTTAATAAAAGTGCTGAAGACACAAAATTGCTCAGATTAATATTTACGCTGCTAATAAATACAAAAGGTGAGTGTCCAAAGTAGCCCCTGGAATCAAAAGTAGCCCCGTCCGACGGTATCAAATTAAGTCCTAAAGGGCGGTCACATGCACCTGATCTACATGGAAAACGGTCAAATTATTCCAGGGCGTTGATCCAGCTTAGAGTATACAATTAATGTCCTACATGGCGTTAAGTTGTATCTGATACATGGAATATGCTCAAATTACTCCAAGGTGTATCAACGCCCTGGAACACGTAGGCTTCGATTGATTTTCTTCAAATCGTTCAGATGCTCTAGATCTCGCAAAGATCTGTGTGGTGTAAAGCATTTTTTTCCAGGGCGTTGACAAAGCTAGAAATTTTTAATTGATGTCCTACAGAGCGTCAAGATGCACCTGATCTACATGGAATAAAGTCATATTACTCTAGGACGTTAATAGAGCATGGTAATTTCGATTTATTTTCTTCAGGGCGTTGAGATGTTCCAGAACTCGCAAAGATCTATGTGGAATAAAGCCAAGTCATTCCAGAGCATCGACACAGATGGACCGATTTATGTCATACAGGGAGTTAAGATGCATCTGATCTACTTGAAGCAATATCAAATTACTGCACAGCATTGATAAAACTTAGAATTTTCAATTGATCTTCTACAGAGCGTTGAGATGAACCTGATCTACATTGGGCAAAGTCAAAACAATCCAGGGTGTGACAATCCATCAGTGACAGCTCGGGAATGTTGATGGATTTTCTACAGGGCATAAAGATGCTCCAGATCTCGCAAAGATATGTGTGGAATGTAGTCAAATTTGTCTAGGGCGTTGAAACAATTTGAAAATTCCGATTGATGTCCTACAGAGCGTCAAGATGTGCCGGACACTCATAGTAAGGTCAAATAACAACAGGGCGTTGATACAGATAAGAAATTTTGATTGATTTTCTACAGGGCATAAAGATGCTCCCGATCTCGCAAAGATCTGTGTGGAATAACGTCAAACTATTCCAGGGCGTTGATACAGCTTGATCAATTGATGTCATACAGGGCATTGAGTTGCACCTAATCTACATAAAGCAAAGTCTTAATACTCCAGGGCGTTGATACAACTTGGAATTGATGTCTTCAGGCCATTAATATATTCTCGATCTACATAGAATAAAGTCAAACTACTCCAGGGCGTTAATATAGCTTGTAAATATTACATGATATCCTACAGGGCGTTAAATGCAACTGATCCAATTAAGACAAGGTCAAATTACTCCAGGGCGTTGATACAGCTTGACAATTTAGTTGCACCTGATCTACATGCAACAAAGCTAAATTAATTCAGGTCGATGATACACAGCTTGAATTTTCAACTGATTTCCCAAAGGGCGTTAAGAAAAATATCTGAGAAAAGCTTCTTAGTCGTCGACTAAGCGCGACTAAGCAGGACGACAGGGCTGGTTATACCAAGAGCAATAGATATTGTTAAACGTATAAAACACGGCAGGCTGCGGCTGGAAGCGATTGGTCTAGGACCGGGTCCAAAGGATCAAGTAAGTAATCTTAAGCATCTCTCTTTAAGTACCATATTAATCTATACATAAATGAGCATTATTTGTTATTTATTGATTATTGAATCATACAGTACATGCCCAGAAGGGTTTTAAGAATTGAACTCCGCAATGTTTTGAATACATACATATATCTAGCTTATCAAAGATCTTCCGAAAATGTAGATTTTATGGTATTGTTGAAACTTAACACCTTTGGTCATCACTTCTTCACACTAAACAATTTTTTTTTTTGTTGTATCAAAATCATCCTCGAAAAACCAGGAAAGCCAAGACCTGTCACATTTACAAAGTTTAAAATGTAACAAGAACCAAGAAGTGATCTAACGCGTGCAGACCCATTACGCCGAATGCTATCAAATCGAATGTCATGACCCCGAATTCCATTTTTCCGAATGTATCATTACCCTGAATTCCATAAATCACATTAGACCGGGGTTATTGAATATTAGGGGTTTTGGAATTCGGGATAATGGTACATTCTAGTAAATGGAGTGCGGGCTCAGGGCACTCGAGATGATAGGTTTAGGAGTAATGGGGTAGAATCCTTGGCCATAAATCTTTAATATGGCTTCGTTGGGACATCTGTGAAAGTTTTTGTGAATACTTTTGTAGTACTCTGGGACAAATTCTTTGAAGATCACAATGGAGACCTCTGTGAAGCCCTTACTGGAGACCTCCACATAGACATCTGTGGATAGTTTTGGGAAAACCACTGTGAAGAATTTTGTAAAGACTTGTGCAGACAATTTTGTGCATTTCTGTGAAAATCTACGTGAAGAAAGAAATTAGTAGTGAATTTAATTAAGACTCCATGACCTCAATCTAGTTACTTCTTCTTCAGTTTATTTTTTTTATTTTTTCTCACTGTTTATGTTGCAAATAAACTCCGAATGCTGCGCTTTTCAAAATTCAGATAAGTGTCGAATACGGCCGTGCGATCAATGCACATCTATCCAGCGAGACCAAGCTGAGAGTTGGGGGTCAGAATGCCACCGGATAAGGATCTAAAAAAAATCGACTTCCCATGGTATAGATTCTATGTGATTCCCAAAGTGGGCGAATTCGCCCCCCCTGGGGATGATTTTCAGGTCCAAGGGGGCGAAAAATTGTAATATTTAAATTGGGGGGCGAAAAAACTAGAAAGAGGGCGATAATGGAAAATGTAAATAATGGTAACTCAATTTAATGGAAAACAGTTTCCCTACTACCTTGTATCTGATTACCTCATTGGCAGTTATATTTAGATTCTGCATTTCGTTTTCTTTCTTTCCATTTCATTTTACTAAGTTTCATGAGCTGAATAACGTTTGAACCATTTTTAATTTGAACGATGTGCAGATTAGTGGGGTACTCGGTATGAACATACCAGTATATGTAGAAGAACTTGAGCAGTTCCTATCATCGGCATCCGGATTTTGGCGAACGCATTTTTGAAAAATACACACTCATTTATTTTTTTTTTAATATTTCGACAACTTTCATGCATGGAGAATGTAAAAAACGTCACAATTATGGATTCTAAGTAGATGAAAAAACAATTGAAATACACCTTTAAAAGATCACTGTCTGGCTTTCACAGCGTCCGGCAATTCAAAGCACCATGGTACATGAACATGAAATTATAATTACAATTGAATTTAACGAATCAAATTATGAAAAAAGCAAATAGTAGACCAAAGCTATTGGTTGCAGTTTAGTGAAGACTGATTCCATAGCCTGTAATATATGTAGGATAATATAACATTTGCTATTTCGAATTATTGTCCAGTATAAAATGATGTACTACTTGGAGGATATTTATAAATATAAGAAAATCAATGATAATGATCTTGCGAAACATGGCACATGTTAAACATTTTTGCTTCAATTTTGTTGAGATATTGATCAAAACTTCAGTGAAGTACCGTTTTGATTCATATTACGGACACTTAAGGCCTCAGTGAAGTATGACCCAGCATAGAGCATACAAAATAAATCATTCTGTATGTTTCTTTAGCGTTATCAAGCGTCGGAAGCTCTAAGCTTCCGCAACTAGAATAATTTTAAATAAATTAAAATGCGCGACCTTTTCATGATTCTTATACCGGACCCTTCCTCACTTTTGCCTCATATTCCGGACACTTTGGTTCGAATTCCGGACATGGACATTGACTTTCCGGACATTCCGGCTCATGATAATCATTAATGGAACAGTCAAATCATCAATCGAAATCGTCAAACCACTAAAGAGACATCTAAGGTAGTGGGGCATTATTAATTTTCAAAGATATTTATGGAAAAAGCTTACTAAAACGAGCCTTGAAATTGAGAACTTTTGAACGGCAAAAATTGAAACATTTCGTGTGAAATGTTTCCCATACAAAGTAGGGTGTCCAGAATTTGAAGCTGTCCGTAATATGAATCAAAACGGTAAATAATCTATCTATATAATTAAAAACGGAATGGTGTTTGTATGTCACGATATGGTTTAAGAACGAGTCAACGGATTCTCCTGACTCTTACACTGTCGCATTCGTCAAGGGTTCCGACGTGTTTGTGTGAGGAGCAAGTTTATGGCTAGTCTCCGGAAAAGTTGAAAACAGCGCGAGAAAACCATTCTGTCACTTTGTATGGGAGTTTTCATAGCGTTTTTCAACAGCCTACTTAATGGCAATACAAAGTTCGGCGGGACCACTAGGTTAATATAAATATTTTAATATCATATCAGGGGGACGATTCCTAAAAAATATTGGCTGCAAGAGGGCGAAAGTCAAAAAAGTTTGGGGAACATTAGTATAGAATATTTTCGTGCTTGTCACAGGATAAACGAGTGCAAAATAGGTAATAACTGCGAAAGGGTGGTAGGTCATTTGGCATACAATCGTTTGACATAAAGACGTTTGCCATAAAGCCATTTGGCATAACGGTCGTTTGGAATAATAATCGTTTGGCATAATGAGCCTGAAAGCTTAAATTTCTGAAGGTGACTTCCATTTTTACGTTTCTTTTGAATCCTACTGACGATATTCGGCTTATTATTTGATACAAAACAAGATTATGGTTTATACAATAATCCATTGCTACTGAAAAAATTTGTTGATAATCGACAGTTGAGAAAATATTATAAATCGAATATTATTATGAACCCAGAGATTGCCCTTCTTTCAAACATAAATTACTCTTTTCAGTTTTGCTACAGGAATTCATATTGACACTAAAGCATTTATTATATTTGTCACAAGTATACCCTTCTTTGAAAACTTTTTGTTCTTCCGAAACATTTTGCAACAACAATTATAGTTGAAACAACTAATAAATTCAATTAAAATGAATTTTACGTTCCTTTAAATACAGGCTGGTCTTTGGAGCTATATTGTTCTGCTAATTATTGGTTTTTAACCTGATATTGAAATTTTTACTGAAATAAGGGTGACAAGAGAAAACATTAATCTGCGCGACTTATCAGTAATAATAAAAACCAATACAGAGAAATTGTTGCTGCCGTTACTCCGATTATACTCAAAGTTGATTGATTGATTGATTAATTAATTTTGCATTCGTTTTAACATGGACCGTTTCAAAATTGTATTGATATACGACATTATTTTGTAAAGTCTTATTTAAAACTTTACTTTATTTTGCTGTTTGATTCATTCTTTCAAGTCTTGCTATTAGAATAATCATTGCTTTGAATCCTAACAAATTCCATGTCAAATCGATTTTCAGTAAATTTTGCACATGTTTTTGGTTCGATACAATAAGTGTTTTCCATAGAAAAACCGATCATTTTGACTCGAGAAAAACTTTTGAAAAAGGCCTATAAATTTGCGCATGCAACTTATGTGAAAAATTCTAACTCCGAGACTGTTGGTTTTAGAGAAAAATGTTCTATGAAGAAGTTGTAGTGAACCGTTTGGACTATAAGAAAAAAATATACTTTAAAAAATATTTTATATGCTGGTACCGTAATCCGGGGTATCATTGATCAGCGGGGTAACATTGATCGGAATGACTCATCTCGAAAAAAGTTCGTATCATTATTTATTGATGGAACATTTCCAAATCACGAATGGCGCTTCTCTTTCTTATATTCATTAGCTAATGTTAGTGAGGATTTTTGCGAAAATTGCATTTACATCATGCGTAAATTTGTTAACTTTTCAAAACAATGATTCAAATGGGTTAGGATGATATTACCGAAGATTCATGTCTCACATAAGTTCTGCAAACGATATGAGCAAGCAAAATGCGGTTCTTCCTAAAAATGGCATCGCCGAAAACGATTCCGTTGTCAAAACTTTCAAAAGTATGATCAATTAGACAACATTAACGAATTACTGTAAGGAATATAGAATACCCTTAGAAAATTGCCTACCTTTAGGCGTATTCCGTGGTTCAATGTGTTTTTAATTTTAAAATAACTCAAAAAGTAAATGACTTGTAAGCGTTTGGTCTTCATATTCGGCTTCGGGAGCCATGATTTGAGTAAGTAACGATATTTTCAATATTACCGAACGTTGTTTACATAGGTGATCAATGTTACCCCATATCAGCTAAATGAAAAAATCACTTAAAACATTTTTTAAACATGCTTAAATCTTTCAAAAAACAAAATGCAGTATATAGTCACGAGCTATGGGCGGCAGTACTTGTTTTAAAAATATAAAATATGCAACATTTACTTTTTCAAATGAAATATTTAAGAAATATTCAAAAAAAATGATCAATGTTACCCCAGATTACGGTACCACGCTGGCCAAATGAAGATCTTGAAAACTTCAAAAAACCTCATATCGTTATTCTCAGATATCTTTAAGAATACTTAACCAAAATGTATGATTTTTTCAGAGTAGCTCCTTATTACATGGCATTTTATAGCCCATATTTAAATTTTTTTGAGGCAGCTCAACAATTTAAAATTATATGACAAAAAAGAACATCTTGCGATAAACGAAGTACCAATATTTTTGCAATATTTTGCGACAAGTTCTGAAAAAACTCTTCAACTTTCAGAAACGATTTCTCAGATATCGATATTGACCATTGGTCATCTGGTTTTGATGATATTCCGATATTCCTTGGGGAAACGACATTCCCCGTACGAAATTTCTTTTTTGCCGCCATTTTGTTTTGGTTTTTGGATTTATGGAAACAAAAATTTGGGCTTTACCATATCAGATAATAAGAAGCTGTGAAGAAAAAATAACATACATTACGGTTGAGTTGTTTTCATGAAATCCTAAAATTATAATGCAATGTTTTTTTTAAGTTTTCAAGACCCTTTTACTGCCAGAGTGGTACCAGAAACATACCACGGTGCTCCAATTACCGTTATTATCAAATAAAATATACCATTCAAACGGCAGTCGGCAGTTGATTTCTGACGTTGTTCTGCACACCTGGGCAGATTTTGAAAAATATCCTTAGTCAAAATTTTGAGTTACGCCCTTTTGAAATTTATATGATAGAAATCACATAAAATATGCCATTTTTACTTGTTTAAACAAAGAAATTATACAAAAATATGTAGTTTTGATTTTTTATCTGGTTTTAGATATTTCAAAACACATTTTTCAGGGGACGGACCTGGTGTAGTGGTTAGAACACACGCCTCTCACGCCGAGGACCTGGGATCAAATCCCATCCCCGAGATAGTCACTAACAAAAAAGTTGAAGTGACGACTTCCTTCGGGAAGGAAGTAAAGCCGTTGGTCCCGAGATGAACTAGCCTAGGGCTAAAAATATCGTTAATAAAGATAAAAAAAAAACACATTTTCCTAAAAAAAATCTTGACCGACATTTGAAAAGGGCCAATGCTTTGTTAAGTTATTACTAATCAACCAATACACGAACAATTATATCTAACGACTATCGGGCGGGATTTTAGGAAATTGTCCAAATTGAATGCTTTATGAATGAATAATTCTTGGACAGGATATGCAGATATGCCCTTCTGAAGTGTATGGAAAGAATATTGCATGGTGAATTCCTTTACATCTATAATCAACGGTTAGTTGCATAAATAATCATTACACCTTTGCGATTGTTCTTCTTTCATTAAATTTAGCAAGTTGCATAAAATTTACACGTACACATATTGTCTAGATTGACATTATAAAAGGGCCAAAGTATAATTGAAATATATACACATCAATATAGCTCAACATCCCAAGTTGATCGCAACATTCGTACATAACATATCTGTATCTACATACTTCTATGTTTTACTCAATTCTATTTAATTCTTTTCTATTCTAATCTGTTCTTTTTTATTCAATTCTACTCTACTTAAATTTATTCTATTTTGATCCACCCTACTTGTTCTTGTACATATTTTTACAAATGCCAATTTTGTAATCAACAACTGCACGCAAAGGAATTGAACGGTACGCAAATGAATTGAACGCTGACAGGTCTGTGAAACAGTGCTATTTACAGACTCTTTTGCCAGCTCATTATGTCAGCCTAGTCCTTGACCAGTCGCATTGCAGAAGTCTTTTACATGAAACTTGGTGATATGATATTTCGAAGATTTTGTCCGACTCTACTCTTCCCAGCTCTCGACAAACTTGTTCAAATTCCCTTTAAAACAAGGATCCAGCTCAAATGAAAAGCATTTAATACAAAATGCTTCAGTTCCTTAAAATACATAAAAACTATCATACAGGTTGAAACCCTTATTTGAACTTACTGTGAAATAATAATTCAAAACTTCATTTTTATGGATCATATAAGAAGCACGCATTAGGAGTCAGAATCTGTGCATAGCAATTTTTTACAGAGCTGGGAGCGCTTAAAAGCCGTACAAATATCGAAAGTGTACCGTTCAAATCTTTGGCGCGCAGTTGTTGATTAATACAGTGTCCATTTGTAAAAATATGTATAAGAACAAGTAGGGTGGATCACAGTAGAATAAATTTAAGTAGAGTAAAATTGAATAGAATAGAACAGATTAGAATAGAAAAGAATTAAATAAAATGGAATAGAATACAGATGTATAATATAGATACAGATAAGTGATGTTCGAGTGTTTCGGTCAACATTGATACAGTCATTGTTCAGCTTTATTGAAATGTGTATATTTCAATTATACTTTGGTGTACGTGTAAATTTGGAATCGTTCAAATATTACGTAACGAAGGGGTTCTGTGTTACGGTTCATACATTTTCCATACAAAAGCTGTAACGTGGGGGAGGAAAAGGGGTCTCAAATTGGAAAATTCTGCTTAACATTATATTTGAATCATTCCTTCTATGCAACTTGCTAAATTGAATGAAATAAGAACAACCGCAAAATTGTAATGATTGTGTATGCACCTAGCTAACCGTTGATTATAAATGGAGCAGAATCCACCATATTCCATATTCTTTCCATACATTTCAGAAGGGCGTATCTGCATATCCTGTCCAAGAATTTTTCATACAAATTTAAATGCTTTGAACAATTTCCTAAAATCACTACCAGGCGTTGATTTGGTAGATATCATTTTCCTTGTAATAGCTTATTAGAAATAACTAAACATAGCATTGGCCCTTTTCAAATGTAGGTCGAGAAAAATTTTAGAAAAATGTATTGTTTAATATCTAAAACCAAATTTAAAATAAAAGCTAGAAAATTTTATTATAATCTCTTTGTTTAAACAAGTTAAAGTAGCATATTTCGTGTGATTTCTATCGGATAAACTTCAAAAGGGCGTAACTCAAAATTCTGACTAAGGATTTTTTTCAAAATCGGCCCAGAGGTGCAGAACAACGTCAGGAATCAACTGCTGACTGCCGTTTGAATGGTATATTTTATATGATAAGAACGGTAATTGGAGCACCGTGCATACATAACCGAGCAAAAGTTTGGGCTTACCCCCCTAAAACATACAAAAGTGTTTTATCAATATATCCGCTATTTTTCAACCGATTTTAATAGTTCAATAGTTTAAAATGCAAAAACAGGCGAGAAACATGATTGGTTCGAGATTTCACAGAATTTTCGTGTTTTAAGTGAGTTCAGGTGAACCCAAACTTTTGCACGAAAGTATAAATAACCACTCCACAAAAAAAAGACTAAAAACGGTAGCACCATTTTTTTTTTCAACAACTCTAATCAAAGTATGGTTTAAAAAAGCGTTTAAAAGAACATGAGAAAAATTTGTAGTATGAGATATTTACGTAAGTTATGGCTACACATCGGTCCCCCAACGAATTTCAAATATCTCTGGATCCAGATGATCATTGATCAAAATCGTCACAGAACCTAGACAGTTTTCTTAGAACTTCTCATAAAATGGTGCAAAAATACCGTTATTTTGATGGTTGGTCGAAAAAACGTCGAATACCAAAACGTTTAAAGGACAAAACGTTGAAGGAACAAAGTTTCGAAAGGAAGAAACGAACATTTCTTAGAAGAATACTTCTCTTCCGAAAGCATAATTAACTCCCTATTGGAAAGACGTTATTCATAGCATATTTAGTCGAAAACGGTATGAAAAAAGGCATTTGAAAAATAATGTTGAAAATTGACCACTTCCAACGTTTTGGCATTCGACGTTTTATCTTTCGAAATTTTGTTCCAAAACCTTTTCTTTTTTGTTATGGACCATTCGTCTTTGATTTTTTTCTCCATTCGACGTTCTATCCTTTTATCATAAATTTGAAGGTCTCTGCAATTCTCTTAAGTAGACTTTAAAACAGTATATCATAATGAAGTTTAACCTATTATCTCGTATTTTGAAGTATGACACAAACCAATTACTAATACCAGCCAATTACGAACTACTACCTTTCACTGGGAAACGATATTCCCAAACTTTCCACGTTTCGTATGGCATTGTCGGAACGCATCCATCAAAATCCGCCTGCAAGCCAATTATCTCGTGAATTTCGTGGAAAGCGCCTTCGCTATATTCAAATGAATTTATAACGATGACGACGACGATGATGAAGATCATGGTGTGCAACTCCACTAACTAGCGGTTAATCCGAAATTCAGCCTCCTGCCGTGTTCCATCATCGTCGTCGTGCAATTAGTCTGCACTGGCAATTGTTTGTAATTTCAGATGAACTGCCAAACCAAAACCCCGGTTAGTGGATGGCAGCCAAATTGATAAGCATTTAAAGAAGAGGGTTTTATCAAAATGTTGCCAATGAAATAATTAGCTATTAACTATAGTTTGAGCAATTTCAGCAAAGTACACTTAATATTATATCTTAAAAGTTATGTTTTTAATATAAACCTTTGGTTATCATTTTCCCAAGGTATGGTAATATTTTCCCCGTAAGTGAATGCCCCCCACAGTCAGCCAATGAACGGTTTGAAGCAGAAGCTAAAGCACCGGTTGATTTCCATTTGAAAACTGCTCCGTGGGCCCTTTGGCTGCTGCCAAGGAATTTTGGGATCCGGAAACAGCTTGCTTCCCTCTTTGAACAATGCAATGCTTGGCTTCTATCAGTCGTCTTGATGCTTAGATGCTCTTGAGGGCTGAACCTGGGATTATTAGATCTCTCGTTTAGAAGTGCTCATTTTGGGTGGTTTGCGTTTAGATTTGAGCCAGAGGTGGATCAGGAATAGACTCCGTAGGAGCGATAGCTCCTTTGCGAGTCCGGCTCTGAGCTTTCAGAACCACATAAATTGCATTTTCGGGAAGAACGCAAGGCAGCTCACCATCATCACATATCCAAAACAGCAAACGTTCAACAATCCTTCACTAAGAAGTCTTCTTAGTAGCATCATCAAAAGTGCTCCATCTGGCGCCTGGCCAGACCATTCGACGTTCCGAATTAGGTAATCTCACATACAAGCAAGTAGCAGATACCTTCCGTTGCTCAGTGGAAACTTTGTATGCTTGCAAAAGTCAACAATACAATAGCAGGTTCAGGTCTCACTTAGTTACCCAAATATTGCAATCACGCCCTGAATGAATTTTCTCTATTTAATCAAGATTCAAGCAGGGCGTTTTCTTGCGATGATGGCGGTTTTGAAATCCTCCGACGAAGTTGCAAGGAAAAAGCTGATGGTGGAGTTTATGTTCTACGCAAGTTGGTTTTTTTTCGCTTTCCAGAATGCGATTGGAACGCTTGACATCTATCTGAGTGATGTGGGCTCTTCTTTCTGGCGTTACGCCCCAGCACTTTCAGAATTACTACTAAGAGCTTTCTCAGTCAATGAACCATTTTTGCATTCGTTTATTGGGTCGCAAGCACGAAGATTCGAAACCACGTGCTTGAATCCATTTAACGTCATAAACGAAATTGACATCTCATCAGCCTTATTAGTTTCGCTGGAAAATCATGTTCAGACATTTTCTTCCACAGCTCATTTCATTCCAGAATAAGCCTGAATGAGCAGAAAATTAGCCTGCAAGTTATTCTCCTGCAATTATTATATTCTTTCCACATGACATCTGTGGAGATGCAGAGGTATACTCGGTTTCTTGTTACAATTGTTATCTAACTAAAATTCACCATTGATAGTAAATACGTGGCTGGCACCGTTTACAGTTTTTAAATTTTGAATTCTCGATCTGTGCACACTGGAAATGGTAAGCTAATCCCAAGCCCCATTAATTTAATCTCTGTGCATCTTTGATTGTTCTTTTCAGTCACGGAGCACATTTTCCCGGAAAAAATGAAAAACGCTTGGTCCAGTCTGTCTGAACACCGACCAAATTTAAGTCCAAATGGTATCTTCCTAAGAAACATATATCATCCTTTAATTCCCTTTTGCAATTAGAGACAAAGTCAATACTCCAAGTGCCACCGGAGTTCTTTGCAAGCACAACAATCAAGTGCACTCGAGTTCCTTTTCCCATTCCCAAGAAAAAAAAATGCATTCAACCCTAACGGAACGACAATCTTTCAAGACAATCATCGAAGATAGTAAGTTCATCAGTTTCCGCCACTTGGAGTGCATGGCCCATCCCGAACCCGCTCCCATCTCCATTATCCTGCGTTCTGTCTCCCGTGCTTTATGATTGCAATTTTGATTCGATCCAGTCGTCGAAAGGGTTTTACAACGAGGACGACACACAGAGGACCCGTTTGGAAAATTGCTGGCAGAAATACAAATTTTAATCATATTGAATGTCAAAATGTCAAAAACCGTCAATAGGGGTGTCAATTGAAATAAGTATATCAGCAAATACTTGAAAAATTGATGCACAATTTTAATGGTGATTTTTATCAAGATGTCGAAAGTTATTTAAATAAATAGATCTTAAGGACAATTGGATAATTTTGAATAAATCATTGAGAATACTTGGAGGGATTATTTAAATTGTTCATGATATGGAGTCATAGAACTGCAAACTTCGAAACACTAACATTTTTTTATCAATAACCGACATAATCATTGTTATTAGTAAGTAGAATAAAGCTTGAATAGAGGACGATTATTCCGTTATATTTCTAAATGAGAATTCCATTTTCTTTGACCCAATGTCATCTTCTCAATTCGTTGAGAATGGATCAATTTTCATACATTTATGGGTCAATGAAAATAAACGAATTTCATACATTCCTTGCTTCAAATCTCAACTTTATCATATTCATTGAAGTTCGTGCCAATTTCGTTTTTAGCATAAATGCTTCTGATTGATAATTCAGTCTTAACTAGAATTAGCATTCCCGGATGAAATTTTTTGTTCAACTGTGGTTATCAAATAGACTGGTGTTATCGTAGGCATGTTCGATAATATGAGGACAGCTTTTTTATCCAGCAAAAATCGCTCCCCGCGGAGGTTTCATACTCAAATATTCGTTGAGATTTAAGGAATCGATTAGTGACAATCCTTCTTATATATGATTCGTCTCGAAATGTATGAAAACAAACAATTTTTTTTAAGTGAACCAAAAATTTTGACTTTGACATAAAAAGGGGTCTGCAACCCTAAAGGGTTTTCTTCAATATTTTTCATATAATAAAATATAAAGACGTCGTAATTTTACAATGATTTTTTTTTTCAGAATCACTGTGCGACGACGACGTCAAAGAGTAAACCCACAAATCAATTGCTGACCTTGCTCCTGCTTCCACCGACCCCGACTGGTTTGTTACACATTTCAGTCAAGTAGAAGCAATTTTCCTTTGATGGTTCAATTTCATTCCGGGCCCCTCTCGTCGTGTGACGATGTGGCTTCCAGTGTGTGCACTGGAGAGAAAGGTCACCATCGGAGGCCAGTAGGATACGGTCAGTCGGTAACTGCAGTACCGTAAACCGAGGGTAACATTGATCACAATTTTAGAATTTTTCGTTATGTTTTTCTCGGGAACTTGAAAATTATAGAATTTATTTCGATAAAATCAGAGCGCCATTGATCTCTATCAGTGTACGTAATAGAAAGTAAATAACTAATAACATTTCATAAGACAAGCTTGAATACAACAAAAAATAAATGATTATCTAGCTCACCATAGTAACATGTCCGAGAAAACTTAAAACTATTGAGAACCATGTCCAAAGCTCTGATAAAGGTGGATGGTTGTGATGGCTATGACCGTGGTCATCATGTAAAGAACAAACGGACAATGATGTATCGTGTCAGCACAGAGAAGGCAGCCCCTCTAGCACGATATAGGTAGCGCAACCCTGGTTAGGTGGCCTGTCGAAGACTCTTCATCAAGAAAAATAATAGTAGAGCCGGCAACCAACCCGGCAAAGAATAAAGGGCAACGATTAGAAAGTCGGATCTTGGAACGTGAGAACCTTGAATAAACCCGCGCGTGTTGGGCTCCTGGCTCGTGAACTGCGGAATGTCGGCTTGAACGTGGAAGCTATCCAGGAAATACGTTGGCATAAAACCGGAGAACGTGAGTTCCGAGCGCTGAATCCTATCGTCACATCTACTACAACGGCGGCGTCAGAGCAGAGCGTGGAGTTGGCTTTATAGTAATCGGGAAGCTGATGAAGCGATTTATTCGGTGGAAAACGATAAGCGATTGCATCTCTATGTTGAGAATGAAGGACAAGATCTTCAACCAGGGCAGACAATCATCAGATTGGTCACCCTGCGGTGGCGAAATAAAAATAGACATCGTCATCCGGTATAAGGACTGTTCATTTTATAAAGTGGACACCTTGTGCATGCTATATCTTTCTTATTAATCAATGAAATTTCAATCGGTTTTTTGCACATCGTTCGACTAGTATTGTACAATGTTGTGATAATAAAAATTCTCCAAAATAATTAAATTTCACACGAATATGGAACAACGATTAGATCGGTCAATTTTTTGAGGTTATCAAAATCAATGATTGTAAGAAATTGGCTGGAAAATTCGATAATTTATATTTTCTATTTTCAAAAAAGGCTTGTTCTTCGAAAGCATCACCAATCAGAAGCCTGATGGAAAAAATCAAGTTATTTTTGGAGCAACAATTTTACAGATATAATAAAATCAATTTTCCCGTATATTTTTAAAGAATTTTTTTTTAAATTTGATGGGAATTGATATGAGTAGAATTTTTTGTGTAAAAGTACGTCCTGACGGAAGTCCTAATATAGTTTTAATATGAAAAATAACTTACGCCTTCATAGAGTTACTTAGTAAGTCCCCACGTCACATTTAAAGCCAACAGAAACACAATTGTTTTATTCTTAGAAGACCTATCAAAGTACATTGACAATCATCAAAATTGGCAACACTGCTGTAATAAAATCGATTTTATTTTCCACATATTATTTTCATAATATGTTATTCTGAGATTACCAATTGAAAAATTCGGAGAAAACTGTTTACAATTTGCTGTAGATCGATAAATATGCGTATCATGTATCATGTACTAAAAGTATGAGACTTTTTAGTAAAACTACCATAAACAGTAAAATTTATGCTTAAGACTGTAGTTTAATCTCACGATTTAGCTTTCGTTTATACTAATATAGTTTCTTTAGTAATCCAAACTAGTTTTGAACACACTTTTTACTTTTCTCTTTTGCTGGGAGTGAAAGGATGGTGTATCAGCAAATTTGGCCATAAATGGGTAAGTCACTAAAGTTACCTAATGTCATAGAATGGTGGAATATAATTGATATTTTTAAAGCTTTACCTTTAGTAGAATAGTAAAGGATACCAACATATAATTTGTTCATAAAAATAAGGATTTTTGTTTTGCGAAAAATAATGTTAAACTTTGACGGACAGCTTTTTTAAGAGTTTTTGGAAAAACTATTTAGCTGTTCAACCAAAAGCATTTTCAAAGATTTTATATTTTCATAGCATTTTAGAATAATAGGTCAACGATACACAGAAAACCAATTACGATTTTATCAATAAATAAAAAAGATATAGCATAAACAAAGTGTCCACTTTATAAAATGAACAGTCCTTAATAACTCTGACAGGTCGCACGCTATGTCTGAACCAGACGATTATAAAATTCGAATGTACATCGGATTTTCTCGCTAGAGTTCAGTATTTGGGTCATATTTTCATCATCGAAAAGTTTTAAATTATTTCATCGGTGAAATTTGGATTTTTTTTCACTTTTTAGCTAGTTTTCATACTAAAACTTATGGAAATTGCGTTTTTCGACGCATTTCTGTCCATACAAAATGTTTGGGAAAAATTTCACCGATAGAATATTTTATAATCGGAAGGTTTGATTATTAAAATACAGACCAAATACTGATCTCTAGCGAGAAAAAATCCGATGTACATTCGAATTTTATAATCGTCTGGTTCAGACATAGCGTGGGTCGTCGTCTCGTCATCGACGGATCATCGTCAATCCAAAATCGTCAACGAGCAAATTTTTCTTCATTCCGCTTGCTACCCTTACTCACAAGAAGAAGGCGTTTACTGTATATTCGCTTGCTTCGCACCAACCAACGGATGCCATCACAGAGTCGCTTGTATTGGCAAATGAACCCGTTCTTCTTATGATTCTAGAATAGCTCTGTTGGTAAGCGCATCGAGTTGACGGTTTAGAGATCGTTTGTTCAATTCCAGACGTGTTTTGCCGTTTTGTTTTATTTTTTCCAAAAATTCTTTTGATCTGTCGAAGACACGATTCATATTTTTAGTCGGCTCAATGCTCCCGAACAAAGATTCGCCCGCACTATGGGCCAGAAATAAAAATTTTGCGACAAAGGTCCAAAAACCTTTTTTTAATAAAATTGATTATTGAGATGAATTTCTCAATACTGAGAACATGTGTGATTGTATACCGTTTTGACTCATATTCCGAACATTTAAGGCCAACAGTGGCTTCAAATGCATCTTATAGGCATAAATTAGCTGATATTTGTTAAAATTTAAATTTCTTCGCAAAGTCTAACTGTTAGATGTTGGGTGTGCTGATAAAATAGTTTATTTTAGCTTGTTTAGTTTTGTTTTTACGTTAAAGTATGGAGCACCTTTTTATTTTGAAGGGCTTATGCAGTCTCAGTTTCCATCCAAATGAGCTAAAATTTTAGGAGGACACTCAGAATTTGATCTAGAATTGAATTAGCGGTGTGGAGCAAAAACGATTTTTTAAACCACTCGTATATCTATCTGAAGTTGACCATTTTGTATGGAAAAACGGCTTTGGTGCATTTTATATGTCCGATACTGTAACACCATCTAGTTTCCGGATGGCCAAAATCAGTATTTTAGCATTGAGCGTTTATGTTCGCGGTACTATGTTTTCAATGGATAGTTGTTAATCGATGCACCAATCTTCGGTAGTGTAATGCACAATTATGAAAATTGTTGTTCCAAAAAAAAATAAATAAAAAATATACGTATGAACGAAATCTTATTTTTTTTACAAGCTCATGAATTTGGGGAAGAGCAGCATCATATGTTACGAGGAGTGGATGTGTTACCCCAATGTTACCCCGTTCTACGGCACCGGGCTCTGTAGAGTAAACGTATCGGCCATTGAAGGCGTGGGAAGATGAGAATTAAACTAATTATAGAGAAGTCATGCTGTTGTGCCCGCAACGATTCCACCCCAAAGTGATTGTTCCCGATGGTTAATGATGCCTGAAAGCTCGAATCGTTCGATACAGAAACCGGACTACAGGGGGTTCGACCGACCAGCTGCATTCTTCTCGGCGTTCTCGGTTTCAGTTTTCCTACTCCTTCATTATAATTGATATCGGATAGTTGGAGAGGATTGCTTTTAGGACGTTATCCGACGAGGAGGGTTCTCGCTCTATGACGAACAGCTTTCCATTTCTCGTCGTTCTGGGTTTGGAGATAATGGGACTGAAAGTCAAATTACATCGTTTGGTTGGAAGTGTATCAGCCTCATCGTGTTCTGAAATAGAACGTGCAATTTGCATTCAGTTTCGCCAAATGGTAAAAGGTTGGTTTGGCCTTGCTTTTGGTATTCGGTTATATTTTTGATGTAGGGAAAGGTCATGGATAGTGTGCCGGGTATTCTGTTGAGATATTCTGGGAATATGAAACCATTCGTGCTGTGAGTTCTGTGAATGACATGTTGACTCGAAAGTTGTTACGAAATAAAATAGCAGAATCTCTACTGAAATCATACTGTTAACTTACATGAAAAAATAATGGAAAACTACACATCACAAACGCACGTTATATATTATTTAAAATGTGGATGCTCGTTTATTGAATGGTAAAAAAGACGAGCTGTTTAATTCCATAACAGCTAATAACATACATATAGCAATTATTACTGAAGCTTATTTGAAACCTGGATCCAAACTCAAAAGAGGTCCAAACGTTTTTTTGTTTATCGTAATGATCGACTTGATGAAGCATGTGGGAAGTTGCAATCATCATTCATAGGCGTATAAAGCATCAACTGTTCGTCATTTGAAACTAAAGTTTTTGAAACTTTAGGTGTTTCAGTTTAAACACAGCTTGGTAAATATACTTTCATAGCTGCCTATTTGCCTTTTCAATGCTCTGGACAGCAAGTTAATTTACTCCAAACTGACATGCTAAAAATTGACTTGCAATAAGTCATTTTTTTGTCATTGGTGACTTTAATGCCAAACATCGGTCATGGAATAATTCTCAAAGTAATTCCAACGGCAGAATTTAATTTTATGTGTGCTCTTCAGGATATTTCTCAATTCAATACTCTGATAGCCCTGCATGTTTTTCCTCTTCTAGAAACCCATCTACGATTGATTTGCTCTCAACCGACTCTCCTTTGTAGCCAACAGGTTGATTCTGATCATGTCCCTGTTACATTTCAAAGATCCCATGAAGCAATTCTTAATCCTACAGTTCCACTCTCAATTAGTTTCAAGCCCACTGGAATACATATGAAACATACATCGATGGTTATCTTGAAAAGCCTGAAAAAAATACAATGACTATGTTGTTTATATGAAATGTTGACGACGGCTTCATGCAATTATATATTGCTGATATATCTTGAATATCTTCTTCTTCTTCTTGGCATTACGTCCTCCTGGGACAGAGCCTGCTACTCAGCTTAGTGTTCAATGAGCACTTCCACAGTTATTAACTGAGAGCTTTCTAGGCCAAAGTTGCCATTTTTGCATTCGTATATCGTGTGGCAGGTACGATGATACTCTATGCCCAGGGAAGGAAGGAAAGGAAATTTATATTACTAAAAGATCCTGGACCGACCGGGAATCGAACCCAGACACCTTCAGCATGGCTTTGCTTTGTAGCCGCGGACTCTAACCACTCGGCTCAGGAAGGCGCCATATCTTAAATATAAAATACATTAATTAAAATTATCGTTTGCAGGTCGTTTTCGATGATCATAGCAAATGGTGCAGAAAATCTGTAATCAATTTTCGAATATTATATATTGGTCTCACATGTCACATAAATTTGCAAAATCTGGGAAATAACTATACCGTAAAGGTGCGGTTGTAGTTGGCTGTGATGATACTAAAACTGAAATAAATATAATATAGTGCGAGTAACGTATGTTTTCCAGGGATTATAAAATGCTGTTATGATATATAGTCATAAACTGAACTGTAAAACAAAACTATATTAATTGTTTATCGTTTAAGGTTTGCAGAATGGTAGGCAAGAACCAAGCACTGATGCTTTATCTTACTTTCCATGGTAGATGTTATGTTAAGGTATACTTATTATGATAAGCAAATGTTTACCTGAATCGACGCAATTTTATGTTATTCCATGCTTAAATACGAAAATCATTAATTTAGTAAGAATCTACGATATGCAAACTCCATGTTGCTCCTGGAAGTCAAGACACTTATATAGTTAATAAATACAGTCATCTCTCCCTTACTCGATATTGAAGGGACCATCGAGTTAGGGAGGTATCGAGTTACAGAACACAAAAGCAGTGCAACTGCGTTCCAAGGGACCATCGAGTTAGCCATGACAATCAATTTTTACTATGGTTCTCTAACTCGATATCGAGATACGGAATATCGAGTAAGGGAGAGTTAACTGTATGTAAAATGTCTGTATCCACTTATTAATAGAAAGTCAAAACTTTGTCTTAGGAACAAGCTTTTGATATTCAAACAAATTTTCAGGCCAGCCATTTTGCATGCTGTATGCAATACCAATATGGACTAGCTGTTGTTATACCAGGAAGGAAACTCTACAGAGGGTTCAAAATAAAATTTTGAAAATGATTCTGTGGCTCCCTCTCTGTACTATACCTAATGAGTTACATAAAATATCCAATGTTAAAATATTGGTACAAAAGTCAAATAAAATTATCGATAACTTTAGACAAAAATGATTGCAATCTCTCTTGTCACGATTACTGCATTATATATTTTGGGTAAGTAATTGAAAGCGTTTTTTTTTTTCTCTCTCATAAGCAGGTGAAATAAACTTATTTGTAAAAAATTTGAACTGCTACGGCAAATGAAATGTAATACCGTTCTGATTCAAATTCCGGACAGCTTTAAATTCCGGACACTTAACTTTGTATGGGAAAGGTTTCAATTGAAATGTTTCAACATTTGCCGTTCAAAAGTTCCCAATTTGGAGGCTCGTTTTAATATGATTTATCCATAGCAATCCATGAAAATTTACAATGCTCAACTAGTTTTGACGTTTTTCTAATGGCTGGTAGTGTTTATTTGACAATTCAACTTTTCCAACTTTGCTTTTCACGAGCTGTCCGGAATTTGAATCAAAGCGTCCGGAATAGAAAGCAAAAGTGAGGTGGTGTCCGGAATAAGAATCATGAAGAGGGCACACATTTCTATTTATTGAAATTAATTGAAGTTGTGGAATTTAAATCTTCACCTACCATTCGAAAGGTGAGTGTCCTGATAGCATAATAACGCTAAGGAATCGTAAAGATTGATATAATTTCTATACTCTTAGGTGGCACACACTTCAAAGAGGCCTTAAGTGTCCGTAATATGAATCAAAACGGTACGTTGTTAACAAAATGTTAATAAAAGCTTATTTTAGTTTTACCAAATAAAGATGATAGTTTTGTCTAACTCAGTACAGGCCCGGATTTTGGGGGGTGCCGAGGGGGCAAATGCCCCAGGCCCCCCGATGAAGGGGGCCCCCCGAGAAGTGCAAAAAGTGAAACACAGTTCGATGAATTATTCTTTACATTAAAGATTTTTAATTCAAAATGCATCGGATGTATCGATTTATAGCTAGCAATTAATACCATACGATTTTCATTCGTATTTCTCAGTTTCAATGAAAATCCTTCTATTCGCAAAAAAAAAAACATACAAGTTAGCGTTAGAGTATATACGGTATATCTCGTAGATTGGATACTAGCAACATTAATGTTTTGTTTGATAATCTCACCCATACTGCTTTCAGGAACAAAACTGGGGAAAAAACCTTGACTCAATGAAAACCATCAAAGTAAGATCAAAAATTTTGAACTCTTCTCGGGTTTATATGCAGAAAGTGAGAGCTTTTTGGAAAAGTGCTGTTAAAATAACAGTGCTCTATGTTCTGGAATGATCTTGTAGAATCGAAGATACTAGGTAATTCATACATTTTCTTGATTTTACTATCAGAGTACTAAAACTACTATTTTATCAATCACATCTGAAATTCTACCAGAAATTTGATATATCCATATTCTACTATTACTTTTTTCTCCATTTGAGCCAGATTTTTTAATTTTGTGTTAATATTTTCATGGTTTTGTGTGAATATTGCAACTCATACTAAAAGCTTAAAAATTACCATAGTATTGACCGAATTTAACTACAATAATATTTTACCCGATCCCTTATTTACAAGCCCAAGTAGATAAACTATCAAGGTAATTTTTCTATAATCTTTGCAAAATTTCCACTCAAGGCTATTCACAGCGACTAGCACCATCTGCAAGTTGTCTAAGCGTACATAGTTCTTCCTAACTGTTGTCACTATCTTTATATTAAATTTATAAAGTAAGGATATAAACGAGCCTTGGGAAAAGCTCATATAGATAGCTTTAGAAGTTATTAGTTAACCGAGAATGAAGCTCATTTCTGGAAGCAATTGCACCTTGTCTTCAAAGACTAGTAGAATATCTGATTGAAGCGAAGCTAGTTAATCGTTTGTTGCTTTAAAGTTACGCAAACCCAATTGATCATTTATAAGATTATTGTTGAATCCAGTCAAGATTGGATCATTTTTTTTTTTCTAACAATAAAGGTAGGAAATCAGAAATTTCCTCAAGATATAATAACATAGCTAACTGTTTTACTTATTGCTTCAATAACGAATATCTTTCAAATTCATTGAAATAAATTGGAAAATATTAATTCGGTTTTTTATATTGTTATCCAAATCTTAATAATCATATTGGCTTGATTTCAACAGTTGATTGAGAACGGTTCAGTTAAAATTCAATCTCAACATCTATTATGTAAGACTTTTCAAGTAATTTATACATATGATTGATTTTACGTAACATTCACGAAGTGATGCGGTTCAAACACGAGTAATTTTTTTTTTAGTTCTCCGGATGTTTTGTACCAAGGGCCCCCCTCAAGAGTTCTTACCCGGGCCCACCGAGGCCCAAATCCGGCACTGACTCAGTACACCAATGAATGAATGAAATGATATAAAACAAAGGAATTTAATAAAAAAAAATGAGTTTGGCATAGATTTTCTTATTATTGAAAAATAGTAGATATTCCTGCAATCGATTCATCCACTTCTCCCCATTCTATTTAGAGAAATTTCACTCCCATTCCATCGAACGTCATCGGTGCTTTCGACTGTCCCAGAGCAAACACAGTAACAAATGGAAAAATTTATCGCTCGAGCGCATTCCCCCAGCACTCGCCGTTGACATCCGAAAGGAAGCAAGTGTCACTGCCGATGACAAATTGTGTATATTTTGCATACACTTAAAAAGAAAATAAAAGATTCGGGATGCTGGGAACAAAACAAAAAACTTCTATCCAACAAGACAGCAGCAAGACGCAACCATAATCCAACCGTGAGGGAAATGCCATTTGAGTTATGGCTGCTTCTTACGCGCTCCCACCGGAAAACCAAGCGTGTCTGTCACTGACAACGCCGGAGACGTCGACTGGCGACGGCTGCCATCCGACTCTGGGTAGGTATTAGCCGATATCAGAGTCTGCACAAAATCCAACCTGGACTCCGCAAGGACCGGAAGATTTTCTGTTTCTTTCGGTATCGGATCAGAAAAGGACGTTCTTTACCAGGATCAGGTTTACCTCCGCAGTCAGCCCTACATAAATCATATGATTTCTGCTGAAGGAGGTTTGGTTCGATTCTGTTCGTCTTCTATGTTGCGGGATCACACCGTGTAAGATGGATGGTAATGCCGATAATCCCGCTGCGGTGAACGTATCGGGAATTAAATTATCATTGCTACACATTTTTCTTTACGGATGGTCCGATGGGATCATGAATCACAACTCACAAAGGCGATTCTAATCGCCTGCCTGCAGGGATCTTGTGATATACAGGTTGGCGCTTGTCTAAGTGAATTTTTGATGCAGGGTGATGATTCATGGTACATCTCGCTTTAACGTGGAATTAGTTTAACCATGAATTCAATTGATTGTGATGGCATCGTCCAGATTGTTCCGGTAAACCGACCCAATAACACCATAATCTCTAGAACAATCAGTCCGGCTGGTGAACTGGCTTTTGTTCTGCATGCGCATATAGAATAAGGGTATGTGATATGCAAGTTTTGAGTGTCGATATAAAACGAAGCAAGGAATTTTCAATACTGTTAATGACAAAATGAAACAAAAATTTGGCGCGGTACTTAGAAAAAAAAAGATACTCTTTCAAAAACACAATTTACACCGTCTTCAGCCTTCTGCTCAGTAGGGTGCGGCTCATTTTAAGAAAGTTTTCAAACCCAAACAATCGTGTGCTCTTCTGACTTTAAATCACATAAAAAGTGAACCCTCAAAGTTTGAGCGAAAAATATTAAGGTTTAGAGGTGACGCAAGCGATTTGAAGTTGAATTTGCAAGGTATGAAATGTGACCTTTAGTAAAGTCTACATGGCTATGTTTTTTCCAACCAATTTTGAAACTTTTTGCATCATTTATTCAGAATGAAATTTATGGAAAGTTTGAAGAACACCAAATTAATTAAAATCTCAACCAGCCCTAGTTTAGAGTAGCGTTTTCCAAATTATTACTTATTTTACCAAACAAAAATCAGTGGATATTGTGTACAAGACACGACCGCATGACCTTAACTACGCCAAATGATTTGCTGCATTTGAATTTAAGTCAATTGTCATAATTGCAACTTTCCTTTAGTTATAATTCAGATTGTAGGTAATGGTTTGTGAATTTATGAACAGTGAGCAGCTCTCCGTTCGGAGAAGTGCCCCAGTCATCAATATCGTCATCGCCACCGTAAATTTCAATTTGCCGTATTGTCAATTCTTCTTCTTCTTCTTCTTGGTATAACGTCCTCACTGGGACAGAGCTTGCTTCTCAGCTCAGTGTTCAATGAACACATCCACAGTTATTAACTGAGAGCTTTCTTTGCCGAAGTTGCCATTTTCGCATTTGTACATCGTGTGGCAGATACGATGAGACTTTATGGCCAGGGAAGTCTAGGAAATTCCAATTACGATGAGTTCCTGGACCGACCGGGAATCGAACCTAGACACCTTCAGCATGGCTTTGCTTTGTAGCCTCGGACTTGAACCACTCGGCTAAGGAAGGCCCCTATTGGCAATTGGCAATTTTTCATAACAAATCAGATATTGTATGATGCTACGAGATGAATTAAGGGATTAGGGGGACTGGGGGTAGTTTGCCCACGTTAAGGAGAACAGCGATTTTAGATGTGAAAAACATTATTTAATGCTTTTTTTAATTATGGTCGGATAGACAAACATGTTTTCTACCCAATAGTAGAAACAACTATCCATTTTAACTTTTCTGGGGTTTATAAATTAAGTTTTTAAAAATGCTTGCTTAACTGCATATGTATTGTTTTGCGGGGTAAAATGCCCCGCTTGAGTTCGGCGTTAGCCATGCTGTAAACGTACGCACACAATCATGCTTGTTTATAGGTTGCATACATCCGGGCGTTTGTTCAGATGTTATTGTTCAATAATAGTATACATGCTGATGCAAAAAATGTGCCTTTGTAAGGTTCCAATTTTTGCGTAACTTCAACGTGGCATTACGTTTGGTAGAATTTGAATTCAAACGGCTGTTTTGGTGTTATGAAATAGGGGTGGGCGTTTTGCCCCCAGAGTTGATTAAAGTTTAGGTCCTTCAATAAGCTTTTTGAGGGCAAATTTAACATATGTTTTGCACGTCATACAAACTATGACAGTGCACAAGTTGGCTCTCGGCAATAGTTTCAGAAATTTGGTTATTTATCGACCAAAAAAATGACATTGAAAATCGCACAAAATTGCAACGAAAACAGCGAAAACGTTTTTATACGATTTTATCGATTTGGTTGAGTAAAACACATAAAAACATATTAGGTAAAGCATTTTTATCAATTTTCTATGATCTAGGGTGAAAAAAAAGCATTCTAAAACACATCGTTCGTCCAAATCGATGGTGGCGCGTTTTGCCCCCTAATGGCATATTGCTCCCAGTTCCCCTATACCGAATATGTGGTATGCACATTAGGAAATATACGAATATAGAAAATTGATTCGATTTTAGCATTTTTGAATAGCTTACAAACAATCTGTTCTACGATCACTATTTGATGTAGTTTTGAATACTTGGTCACTTATCTTTGACAGCTGAGTTATTAGAGAAGTTGAATATGGTTTCAAATCTCTTAGCGAAAAGCATTTTCACAAACTGGGATCATTTTTGACCATTCTTGTCATCTAAGTCAGAAATTTCCATATAACGTTAAACGCCTAGAGGTATGCAATGCCCTACAAATGTTACGTAATTCAGTCAATTCTGTTCGATTTATACTCCACTATCTAAGTTATTCCAAAACAAAAACCCGACTTTCGATTGTATGAAAAATTATAAATCCATTCAAAATGAATTTATTGGCAATCTATCAATTGCAATCGATAGCTAGGTTGCCAGTACATGTTTTAAAAATATAAACAATGATTCTTTGAAACAGCATAAATAAATATTCAAGTTTTCTTCGAAAAAACTATCAAAGTTACCCCGTTTTACGGTACATATTTGTTTGCCCTGAAAGGGGCAGATTGAATTGTTGAGTTCGAATAACACGGACACATTTTGATGGCGCACAGGTTGAAATCCTTTTCGCCTGATGAGGTTCGCGGTAGCGGCTTTTTCGGGATCTTCTTCATCGCGGCGGTCTTTGAAACTTGGTAGGGTTTTGCTTAGGAACTGCCTTCTTTTTCTCCTCCTTCTTCTCGGATGCCAACCACAGCCACAGTTTTCCGGGATTTCACTTCACTCTTGCTAATCGTGCAATCTTGCCGACATCGCAGTTGTAGTTTCCACCGATGTTTTTCTCGATCACCTGCAAGGCGGACCCGTTCCGTTGGCTTAGGGCTGCGATGCGATGGCGGCCACAACCATCTCATTCTCCTGTGGACTGCTTCCTCTTCTTCTTTTTGCCGGCGGCAGCGGTGATGGCTTTGGCTTCAGACGGCATCTTCTCTCGGTCGGTCGACGGTCAGTTTGATTTGAGCGAAGCAAGACACACAGGGGGGTCCTTCGCTATCGATGTCTTTGCCTGAGTAGCACGCCAGGTCAGAGCAAGCCGATCTGTTACCTGCTGAGATGCGATCCAAACGGAGAGTGAAAATCAAATGACGTCAATTTTTCTCTAGCACCCCTATTTATAGATTTGCTTGAAATCAGCGTTCTCTTTTAAAACAGTTTTTAAACTATTTGGACAAATATGTGGGATTCAGTAAGTTTTTTTTTGTCAACAACATATTACATTTCATTCGCCGTATCAGTTCAGATTTTTTACAGGTGAGTTGCTTATAAGAGAAAAAAAATTATCGTTTTCAATTTACCTAACCTAACTTAACCCAAACAAATATTGCATTAATCGTGGCAATTGTAACGATTTTTGCCTGAAATTATTACTGATTTTTTTGACATTTGTTCCAATGTTTCAACATTGGATATTCTATGTAACTCATTGGTACTATACCAGGGAGGAAGCCTCAGAATCATTTTAAAAATTTTATTTTGAATTCTCTGCAGAGCTTTCTTCCTGATATTACATCAGCTAGTCCATATTGGTACAGCATACAACATGGCTGGCCCGAACATTTGTTTGAATATCAAAAGCTTGTTCTTAAGACAAAGTTTTGATTTTCTATTAATAAGGGGATAGAGACATTCTACATATTTGTTACATTTGGCTTGAATGCCCTCAATGTGATTTTTAAAAGTTAAATTCTTATCTAGCATGAGCCCTAGATACTTAACTTCATCTGACCAATTTATTAGAACCCCTCTCATCGTGACAACATGTCTACTTGAAGGTTTCAAATAAAGAGCTTTTGGTTTATGTGGGAATATTTTTAGTTGAGTTTTGGAAGCATTAAGAGAAACCTTCCATTTTTGCAAGTATGAAGAAAAAATATCCAAACTTTTTTGCAATCGACTACAGATGACACGCAGGCTTCGTCCTTTGGCGGAGAGGCCTGTGTCATCCACAAACAAGGATTTTTACATCACTGAGCTAACTCAGGTAAGTCAGATGTGAAAATATAATATTATGCAATATGCTGCCTTGAGGAACACCAGCTCTTACAGGAAGTCTTTCAGATCTAGAGTTCTGATAATTAACCTGAAGTGTACGATTTGACAGAAAACTTTGAATTATTCTAACGATGTATGTTGATAAAATAAAGTTTTTTAATTTTACAATCAAACCTTCATGCCAAACACTGTCGAATGCTTTTTCTATGTCTAGAAGAGCAAGACCAGTAGAATTGCCTTCAGATTTGTTGGAACGGATCAAAATTGTTACAAGTAAAAGTTGATGAGTGGTCGAATGTCCATGGCGGAATCTGAACATAGGCAAAAATTGAATTTTCGTTGATGTGGACCATCATTCTGTTAGCTATAGCTATAGCGATAGCTAGAAGCTTCTGCAGGATTTTTGTCTGGTTTTAATGTTGGAACAACCTTAGCATTTTTCCATTTGTCAGGAAAATATGCTAATTGAAAACATTTGTTGAATATATCAACTAAAAATGATAAGCTACTTTCTGGAAGTTTCTTGATGAGGATGTAGAAAATTCCATCATCGCCAGTGACAATAACTTTCTTAGCTACGTCACTCCCAACGTTAATAAAAACATTTCATTCACACTTGTACCCAATCACAAAACATATACTCAACTACACATACACTTGATTTGAATCCGGTCGCATCCCTCGCTTATAGTGAATCCTAGACCATTACCCTACACTATATCCAACTCCTTGACATCTATGAGAGCGTCTGTGAGTCGCTGGCCTCTCTTTAAGTAGATGTCATACCATTATTATCCTTATTTTTTCTGGTAACGGAAAAGATGAACATATTTTGGAATTCTTGCTAATACCCCAACGTGATTTTTGTGTGTATCTCCTATATTGAAAATCTGGAAATACAATTCTTTCAGATATATAATGGATTCTCCCAGAACTCTGCCTTACTCGATGTTCTGTTACTCAATATCGAGTTAGAGCACCAGAGTAAGAGTTGGTTAGTCTACCTCGAAGGTCCCTTCGATCGAATTTGCACTGGATTTGTGCTCTATAACTCGATAACTCGAAACCTTCAATATCGAGTTATAGAGAGTTGACCGTACTTTCGGATATCTTTCGAGCAATCCTTCGAAAATCTTTCTGAAATTCTTATAGAAATGCCACTGTGATTTTTACGTCAATATTCTTGAAATACTTAGAGACTCTTTCAAAAATCCTGTTGGAATCCCTCCGGATATCTGAGAAGGGTTCTTTTAGAAAAGTTTCTGTGAAACCTTCAAGAGGATCGATCAAATCCTTCCTACTAGATTTTCTCGCAGAAAATTTTCCCAAATAACTTCTAGGACCCAGGAGCATCCTAATTTTTTCAACAAAAAACTCTGTGATTATTATTTCGAGTATCTCCCTAGAATTCTTTGGAAATTCTTCTGGAATACCCCTAAATTTCTTTTGGAACTCCTGCTGGAATGCTTCAACATATCTTTCTATAATAGAAAATTCTTCCACACATTTCTCTGGAATTTTTCAAGACCTACCGGAAGATTTCCCGTGATTCTACCGTAAATCGTTTTAGTATTTTTCCATAAATACATTTGGATTCTTCGGAAAAAAATATAGTTATATTCAACATGTTTTCTGAAAATTCTTCTGGGAATTTCTTTGGGATTATAGAAGGATTTTCGGAAGAATACTAGGTCAATTTGCGAAACAATCACTGATAAAGTACTGAAAGATGTTCAAGAGGATTTTTAAAGGAATTAAATTATTATGGGATTCCCGTAAGAACCTGAAAGACTCCCATGAGGATTTATGGAAGAATTACAAATGGATTTTGAATTAACTATATAGTGAAAGAATCCCTGAAAGATCAGAAGATTTCCGAAAGAATCTCAGATGTATTTTTTAAGAGGCCCAGAGAGCTGTCCGGAAGTTATCTTAAGGAATTTGCATATGAATTCATAAGGGATTTTCAAAAGATTTCACCGAGGATTTGAGAAAATTTTCAAGGAAATTAAAGCTAAGTATGCTGTTCAGCTCAAGAAAAGTAAAAATATCTGCGGAAAGAAATGGTCAAGAAATTTTCTACAGTGAGCCCCATTTGAATTGACATTTCTTTTCAACTGCATACTGCGATCAAAGAAAAATGCTTTTCTTGAGCATTTCTTGCAAGAAATTTTCCACGCAACGAGATAGGCCATTACTTTTCTGTTGAAGTGCATCCTTCTTATAACTGAAAAATCATGAAAAAGGTCAAGAACGTTTCCCGCTAAATTGCCGGAAGAATAGCAGAGATATTGGTTCAGAATTTCATATATTTTTTTTTTCAAAAAATGTAAGATAAAAATCTCAAGAGCATGGAGGGATTTCCAGGAAATTTTCAAACGTATATTCGAATTTAATCCCCGGAAAATTTTTGGAAACTTTAAAGCAGGATTTCCGTAAAAATTGAAGAAGAATTTCTTTAAAAGTACCAGCAGGATTTCCAAACAATTTCAGAGGAATTTTCGGGTGAATTTCAGAGAAATTTCCCAAAAAATTCGGATGGATCTTCAAATAAATCTCCGATAGGTATCTGGAAGTTTGAACAGGATTTCCGGAAGTATTCCACAAAGATTTCTAGAAGTATTCCATGGGGATTTACGAAAGAATCGCAGAAGGATTTTCAGAAGAATCCCATGACTTTAAAAAAATTGAGTTTGAAAGAATCTGGCAGTGAAAGAATAGATTTTTGATTATAGTCTCAAATGAATTTCCGAGAGATTTCCTGATGAATCAGAATAATCCAAGACATATTTCTAGAAGAAACTCAAGAGGTTATCCGAAGAAGTTCAAATGAGATTCACGGAAGAATTACTGCAGGAGTTCTGGGAATATATCAGAGGGATTAAAATAATAATTTAGAAGTAATCCCGAGGAGTTTTTATAAGCATCTCCGAAAAATTCATGAAAGAATCTTCAAAAGGTATACAAAAGAATCCTGAATTTTATAGAAGGATTGCAATCCTTTAAAAAGCAATCATAAAATCATTTTCGGCAGAACTCCAGAGACATTTTGTGAAAGAATCCCGGATGGAACATATTGACCTTTGATGAATTACCGGGATAATCCAAGAGGAAGTTGCAGGGAGATTTTTGGAAGAATTATTTTTCCTAATTATGTTTTTTTGCAATATTTTTTTAGGCAACGTGTGATAGTAAATAAATAGTAGAACGACAATAATCATCGATTGATTCTACCCTACATCAATGCTTTCAATCACAATAGTTATTTCTTTCCGTGCACGCGCTCGAAAAATGAGCAACAACCGCGCTACATTCGATGAACCCTATGCAACAAAAATGTTCGGCGCTATGGACCGATGCACGAGTTCACTATTTGACGTTTGAGCGGTGCCGTGTTATTAGCGTGACCATGGCAACGAGTGAATTCGGCACCGCTCAAACGTCAAATAAGTGAACTCGTGCATTGGTCCATAGACTAATGGACCAATGCACGAGTTCACTCGTTGACGTTTGAGCGGTGCCGTGTTATTTATGTGACCATGGAGACCAGTGAATTCGGCACCGCTCAAACGTCAAATTAGTGAACTCGTGCATCGGTTCATGCACGAGTTCACCAACTTGACGTTTGAACGGTGCCGATTTCACTCGTTGCCATGGTCACGTAAAAGGAGCTACACGTTCGCTTCATAAACGGATCGTCATGGATTTGATTCCTAGCCCCTCAACAAAAAACTCTTCGTCAGTCCGCTTGAAAACTACACGAGCTCCACCCGTCCAACACCATGGCCGTCTGAAAGCAGACTGACAACTGACCCTCTTCTGAGCGAACATGCTCTTATGTACCTGGATAACATGACGATCGACCAACGGCAAGGAATAACGGACTTCTCTCTGGACTCTCTGGAAAAGCAACATCACATGTAACGTCGGATCAGATCCACAAATAGATTTAATCGATAAAGCAGATAAGAATACGGACAATGTATACTGCTTCGCGACTAAAAATGGATGAACCAACGTGCGAAGTTCGATTTTTGACCAACTTCGCCGCTTCGCGAGTCACTTCGCTATAGTGCGCATCTATGCCCGTCACCGTGTGCATTATGCGCACTATTGAGAATCGAGTTGCGACGCGGCGAAGTTGGTCAAAAATCAAATTTCGCATGTTGGTTAACCCATTTTCTAACGCGAAGCAGTATACTGAAAAGAACAACTGTCAAATTTGAATTCGCTCTGGTGATGCCCAAGCTGGCGAATAAGAGCTCAATAAGTTAAGTAAATGGAAAATAAAAATAAATTAAATGGTCACGTAAATAACACGGCATCACTCAAACGTCAAATAGTGAGCTCGTGCATGGAAGCTGATGTGACCATGGTAACAAGTGAATATGGAACCGCTCAAACGTCAAGCTAGTGAACTCCTACATTGCATAGTGATTTTTTTTCGCCAATTTTGTGATCGAAATAGAATAGCATCTAAACCGTTGGTTTCAGTGAAAAAGTTTGCTCAGAGAAGTTTCTTGATTTTGATACTAGCAGCCAGGTGATTAAGTTACATAAAAGTGAGATAAAAAATAATGTTTTTACCTGTTTGAGATAGACGGTCGGTGTCTTCAGCAAAGTTGTAGCACATGTTAATTTAAGACACTTTGTCGAAGACACCAAATTTCTATCACTTCTACATTACAATATATGTAATTTTATCTTTAATAGGCCCCCTAAAATCAAAATTTTAGTATACCTTTTTCTAAAATTTTTGACATATTTTGTGTTTTCTACAAAATAGTTCAACTACCAAAACTACATGTTTTTGCTGAACATTGCAACTTGCTATCTCTTATGGTAAAATAGATATTTTCAAATAATTGATTTTTATGGGACTTTTTTGGACTAATAGCATTAGTTTGGACACAGATTGACGCACATAGCAATTTGCGATTCTAAAAGGACTATTTTTTCACTTTCAAATAACGCTAAGAACTTTTGGCCAGAGGCGTTCTATTGATTGTTGTGTTTAAACTAGTTAAACCTTAAAAATGCATTTTATAACGGTTTTACGACTTTTCTGTCGTTTCCTTTACGTTATTTCATATAAAACTTGTTGTATTTGTTACGTAATGACCATTTCTATAATTTTATTACCGTAATCCGGGGTAAAATTGATCAGTTTTTGGGATATTTCTTAAATTTTTCATTTGAAAATGCAAATGTCGCAGGTTTTATATTTTTAAAACAAGTACTGGCACCCACCGCTCGTGACCATATACTGCATTTTAATTTACGAAAGATTAAAGTATGTTTAATTAAAGGTTTTAAGTGATTTTTTGATTTAGCTGATATGGGGTAACATTGATCGCCCATGTAAACAACGTTCGGTAATATTGAAAATGTCGTTGTTTACTTAAATCATGGCCCCTGAAGTCGAATATGAAGACCAAACTCTTACAAGTTATTTTCTTTTTGAGTTATTTCAAAAATACAATCACTTTGAACCGCGTAATACGCCTAAAGGTAGGCAATTTCCTAAGGAAATTCTGGATTCCCAATAGTAGTTCGTTAATCTTGCTAAATTGAATATAATTATGAAAGATTTAACAACGGAATCGTTTTCGGCGATGCCATTTCTAGTAACAATCACATTTTCCTTGCTCATACCATTTGCAGAACTTGTGTGAGGCATGAATCTTTGGTAGTGTAATCCATAAAGATAAAAATCATTGATTCAAAATGTTGATAAATTTACGCAAGAATGAAATGCAATTTTCACAAAAACCTCAATTTTTATTAGCTTATTCATGTAAGAAAGAGAAGCATCATTCATGCTTTGAAAATATTTCATCAATAAATGATGATTTTAACTTTTTACGAGAAGGATCATACCGATCAATGTTCCCGACTAGAGGCTTGTAACAAAAATATAATAAAATTTTATCAGAATATGATATGCGTATCATTTTATGATATAATTTTGTTAGGCTCCGCTATCCATAGAACATAATGAAACAGAAATATAACATAATGTGTTTTATTTCCCTTTAAGATATTTTTTTGTTCATTTTTAACAACTTTATAACAAAATAAAAAGATAGTTATGCATTTCAATAATATACAATATTATCGTATATCGAACAGTATTATAATTTTGATACTCTGTATCAAACATCATAACTTGGTTTGATATGTTTTTGATAGAATTAAAACACATTTTGTTATGTTTATGTTATTATTCTTACACTTTTTGTTATAATTTTAGTTATTTTAACAACATCCTGCATCAAGTTTGTAACAACCTATGTTCGAAAAAAACTTATAACATAATAACATATGCTGATATAATTTTGTTATGTGCCCTTAGTCGGGTTACCCCGCTGATCAATGTTACCCCGGATTACGGTATACTCTTTTACCCACAAACTTAATTTAGCATGGAAATGTTTTCTCTTTTTGTTTGTATTTAAGTCATAACGTTTGACCCAACTTTTGATTCTCAATAGAGCGTTACGTAATTTGTCAACGGTGCCATTTGTTTGACACGCAAATCACAAAATCACTGTGCATTGGTCCATAACTCCCATACGGAAAGAAATAGCGAATTCACTCACCAAATGAACTTGCACGAGTTCAGTAAAGTTTCGTTGCGGCCCATTGTCCCTCCTGCAGTGCTATAGCACGGACTGCAATCTACTTGATCAATTATGTCTAGCACCAAGGCGGCTCGAGCTTTTTCGGCGAGAGGAAGAAAAATAACTGCAGGAAAAACTACTAGTGGAGCAAATGTAGGAGGAAGATGCTCTACACAAGAAGGTAGTGGAAAAGGAAATAGAGCGAAGGCAGCGAATCATGCAGAAGAAGTTGGAGATCGCGAAGCAGTCCAAAAGTGCCATGGTAGTTAAATTAGGGACAAGTCATGTCCCCGTCAATGCCATGCTAATTACCGGAAATTGGTCTCCACATTTACGCTCGTTCGTCAGATCAACAGCTGCACATTACAGTGAAGAACTTCTTTTCGATTAAGAGTGTTGGTTTAGCATTTGTTAGTAAATTTTTACACAAGTTGAAGCCGACGAAGATCGTAGAGCACGTGAAATTCTGGAGGAGACAACCATTCGTACAGCAGCTAGCGATGTAATAGACAACTTTGATGAGTTATTAGAATTGAAAGCGTTGGAGTTAGAATACCAGTTTTCTTTGGACCTATGTAAAGAAAGAAAAAGTGCTAAACCATTCAGTTTATGAGCCTACAAACTTTTTTTGACTAACATGCTTGAAATTTAATGGTCTACCATTTTACTAAATCATGTATGGCATTTAACCATCTACAAATAAGATAGTCAGTAACACCATTTCTTTGAAAAAGTGGACCACCTTAATATTGAAGATGCCAAACAAAGGGCCTATCTAATATAAACAACTTTGTAGATGACAGTTTTCGTCCAATATTCAATTTTAAAGCACTAAATGCATCATATCGCGCAAATTATGCTTTTTAGATCATAGTGCATTGTATCAATAATTAGTCAAAATGTTCCTTCGAGGACATTCATTGAATTTATGAGAAATTTTGAGTGATAACTAAGAGATAAATATTTGAAACGCTTTGGTCCAGTTTTTGGGTTCATAGTATTGAATTGGTTTGTATCCTGTTTTTTACAAATTCTGATTCTACGTTAAAAGCTGAACCAGAATCCAAAGTTTCATAATTTTCCGTGTCCGGGAACTATTTTTAAAACACGTTTGAACTTAGTATGGAAATTGCGTTTGAATCACCCCTCGGCATATTTTACTTCGGGACGAGCTGTCATTATGTAAAATTGAATGTCATTGAGTCGACGGATTGAAATCTTTTTCAATCATTTAGTTTATCAAAATTAAGGTAGTAAAGCGCAATAAAATCGTGTTACACTTACAAAAATGTGCTCTTTCGATCAAGCTACAAAAAACCGTGTATTTTTCATCACTAAACAACCCAATTCTCTTACACCAGACTGTTGTTTGCTGAGTTAAGCCAACTTATATTTAATATTATATATTTATTAGCAAATAAGCCAACTTAGCTGATATTAACGATTAAAATGAATCTCTGAATTTTAGAACCTGATGTTTCTGAGTTTCCAATCAAAATCAGCTAGTAAGTTTTTTTGGACAACATTGAGCAAATTTTTTCTCAATACTGTGCTAAGCAAAATCGGGAAATTGAAATTTCTTCACGATGGCTTTCGTTTCAAAGCATCATTGACGGAATCCTTCGGAATTACACATACCCTTAATATGAAAGTTGCAATTGAATAAACGACCTTACCAAAAGCACACGCTATGCTCAATTGCTTTTAAACTATCCATCACCAATCCTCTTAAAGCTGAGAAGTAACCACCTAGTTATGTCTATATGCAGAGATGTGTGAGCACAATAAGCGCATGCATCTGTAAACCCACTAACAAACCAGAGGCTCACCTTCTATCCCACTCACATGACCACAAACCGATCACTCCAGAGAGTGCCATTCAATGTCAAAGAAACCGACGAAGGCGGGAGTTTCATTGTCAATTGAAATGTCACGCTACAATTTCTGCACCGCTTCGGTATCTTGATCTTCCCGATGATGATACGATGCGATGAGACGACAGGAGGAGTGCTCCTCATTCCCACCCCCATCATGACATGGATCACATCTCCGTCACGACTGTGTGATTCCATTTGCGCGCGACAACAAGAACCGATGTTTATGCTCTCTTCCAGTCAATTGAGCCCTCGAGTTTCCCCTCGAGCTGGCGGGCGTCAAACGTGATGCACTCCTCCCGACCGACGTGTCGTTGTTGGGGATGATTGCAATTGCTTCGCAAAGTGATTGACAGCGCGCCGGAGTAGTGCTGAGACATTGCATTATTGGGTGGTTTGTTGCATTAGCCTTGAGGCGCACTCAACTCAGATGCCCATGATGTGATGATACCTAGATGTGTGTGCACATGGAGCTAATTATCACCTCAGCAATGAGCTCTCTGGATGTGATCGATCAATTACGATGAGGGTGGAGGGTTTTGGGTGGTGGGTGTCTTCAATGGGGACGGTAATTGATTGGAAATGAAATTTTCGCAACGGGCGACATCTGACAGAGTGGAAGATTGGAAGATCGATGTCGTGACGAGCTTGTCTATTCCCAGAGCGGTTGGGGTCCCATGTGCAATCATGTTTAAATTTTCTTTATCCAATATGCATCGTGATGTTCAACCGGATATGCCCTTGTATACCATTTTAAAACTTTTATATATGTTTCATTGTAAGTGTTTCAGTAATATATGGAATCATCTTTTTTTGTCGAGTGCGTCGAGAAAGTCCAAGAAATCGTCATTATTTTTCCCTCTCGGGTGACGCGTTCTTTTCTGCCGGGCAGTGCGTCGAGAAAGTCCGAACAGTGCATCGAGAACGCCCGAGAAGTCGTCAGTTTTTTCCCTCTCGGGTGACGCGTTCTTTTCTGCCGGGCAGTGCGTCGAGAAAGTCCGAGAAGTCGTCAGTTTTTTTTTCCTCTCAGGTGACGCGTTTTTTTCTGAGTTCTTTTATATGGCCGAGCACACGAGTGAAGCTGAAAGTGGATTGTGGCTGCTCAATCAAGGATGAAGGATCAATCGGTGAGCTCGTTTCATGCTTTTTTTTCAAGTCTATAAAATATGTATGACCGCACATTTAATCGTTACATAAATATGATTTTTCAACAAACTATGAATGGTTCGTCACTGTAAGTGTCGGCATAAACTCTTATTTCTCTCATAACTTTATTGTTTTATATTTTTTGTATTAAATCACTTACCTTTATTTTTATACATAAAAAAATGCTTTGAATGGTTTGGTCTGTGCTAGAAGTGTAGATTTGCAAAACGTTCATTTTATTTAAAAAATTTGAATGGTTCGCCACTGTAAGTGTCGGCATAAGAATATTATGTGATGGTCTAGCCAATCGATATTTTTTTTTCAAATTGCGTAAAATATCCTGTAGGAATGTTGCTTTTAGATATTTGTTCAACAAACTTTGAATGGTTCGTCACTTCAAGTAACGGCATTATTTTCTCATACTTGAAAATTTTTCATGTCAATCGAAAATTTTATATTTCTAAGTATGTTTATTTCGCACAAATAATCGTTTATCATGGTCTAATCGCTTATCAAAGTGAATCCTGTGACCCAACGATCCTCCCATTAACAAACATCCCTCCCAGTAACCTTTGCGGAGATGCAGAGGCAAACACGGTCTCCAAATAGCAAAGGTTACACACTAACATTCCTTCCCCCAATCCCACCTGACTGCAAGGCGTGGCCGGCGCCGTTATTGACCCTGTATAAATAGAGGCACTGAATTATGCACACTGAAGAAGATTATGGCCAATCCCAGCCGAACTTCTAGTTGATTCTTTGTGCATTTTCACTGACTTCGGTCAATCACGGAATAGCAACCATTGATATGTGTAGTCAGTCTAAGCTAAGCTAAGCTAAGCTAAGCTAAGCTATATGGAATCATCTTTTTTGTCTTATTTTTTATCAGTATCATTTCAATCATCACATTCATTTCTTATATATAGGTGCTCTGTGTTCGGTAAAACTATCATCCTTATTCGGTGAAACGGTAAAACAAAATTAAGCTATTATTAACATTTGTTAACAACATATTACATTTTTTTGAAATATAACATTTCAATTGCCATAGCAACTTAGAATTTTTTACAGGTGAATATATTTAATCGAGGCAATAGAAGATTGCAACGATGTTTGTATAAATTAATATTTTTTACTTGTTTTTAATTATGAATCGTGGTTTACGGCTAACCATCCGAGTGGAAGTTTAACAACTACCGTTTAGCTTTCGGTAGTTGTTAATATTTTTTTTATTCGACATTTGTTCCAATATTTCAACATTGGATATTCTATGTAACTGATTAGTACTTTACCAGGGAGGAAGCTTCAGAATAATTTTCAATTTTTTTTTATTTTGAAATCTCTGCAGAGCTTTCTTCCTGGTATTACAACAGCTAGTCCATATTGGTACAGCGTACAACATGGCTTCCCTGAAAACTAGTTTAAAGATGAACAGCTTGTTCTTAAGGCAAAGTTTCGATTTTCAGTTAACAAGTGGATACATACTTTTATATAATTGTTACATTTGCCTTGAATGCCTTCAATGTGTTTTTTGAAAGTTAAGTTCTTATCTATCATGAGCCCTAGATACTTGACTTCATCTGACCAATTTTTTGAACTCCTCTCATCGTGACATCATGTCTACTTGAAGGTTTCAAATAAAATGCTTTTGGTTTATGTGGGAATATTGTTAGTTGAGTTGTCAAAGATTTTTGACATCCCTGCAGTAAAACAGGTAAGTCAGATGTGAAAATATTTGATATTCATTCTAAAATGCAGCCTTGAGGAACACCAGCTCTTACAGGAAGTCAGTCAGATTTGGAGTTTTGCTAATTACCCTGAAGTGCGCGATTTGACAGATAACTTTGGACTCTTCTAACAGTGTGTGTATGAAAATTTGAGTCTTCATGCCAAACACTGTCAAATGATTTTCATATGTCTAGAAGAGCAAGACCAGTAGAATAGCTTTAAGATTTGTGGGACGAATCAAATTTGTTACACGTAAGTGGTCGAATATCAATTTCGGAATACAGTTCAAAATGACCTTTTCAAAAAGTTTTCTGATGGAGAAAAGTACGCTGATTGAACAATAGCTAAAACTTCAGCAAAATTTTTGTTTGAGGTTATGGCTTTCAGTCTTAAATAAAAATCAAAAACGGATTTTTACTTACATCCGAAACGGACACATGTGTTGTGCCTTTTTCGAGGATTAGCTGTGTTCCGTGTTTTACAGAGTAAAAGTGGCGCCAAAACAGGCAACTACGTTTTCAGTTCTGCGACGGATCGTTTTCGGATTTCTACTCCCGTATAGTACCCGAACGGGGAATTCGTTTTATGCTGTTGGACAAATGTCGCCTTTGCTGTGGGCAAACGATAAAACGGAACACATTCCTTGAAAAAGGCACAATACATGTGTCCGAAACGTCGGATGTAAGCAAAAATCTGTTTTTGAGTTTTATTTAAAACTGAAAGCCATAACCTCAAACATCAACATAACAGTCGTACCTCCAAGAAAGCAAAATTTTTGTCCGGTTTTAAAATTGGTACAACCTTGTCATTTTCCCAATTTACCAGGAAAATATACCAACTGAGCATATTTACTAAACACATCAACCATCATCAACTACTCTCAGAAAGTTTTTTCATGGGCATGTAAAAAAATCCATAAATCGTTATATCCCTTTTTTTTAAAATTTTTATACTAGTTCTCACCTTTTCCAAACCAGTTTCCCATGAATTTTTAGAAACGTTTTATTGATTGAGAATGATTTCGAAATAGTAAGAACTCGATTTTTAATTGGGCTAGTGTATCCTAAACATCGATTCGGACCACTACCATGGGATGTTTAAAGTTCGCCAAAGACTCTTCGTTGTTTTTTTATTTTTAATTTATTTTTTTTTGTAAGGCACTCCGTGCTCGTGGCCACTACTGTGCCGGAATCAGTTGATCTGTAGCTTCTTAACCGATACAGATCTATTTTTAACTTATCTATATTTACATCTACACTCTCTCCTACTCTTTTTACTCTCACACCGAGCAGGTAGGAGAGAGCTCTGCTTTTAGTGAGGCTAGCTGCCTGCGAAGAGGGTCAGTTTGTCTCAGTCACCATCTGATACTGACGAAGGATGGATGTGCTCCCCAAAGCACGGTCCTCCGTGAGGCATCTTCTGGCTGGACGGGTTTTTTTGTGGAGGGGTTGGGAATCGAACCCATGACCTTCCGCTTATGAAGCGAAAGCGTAAACTCTCCGTTGTGAACAACATTATTTGGTTCCGACGCCCGCCACGGTACAATCTGGAATGATTCAAGCTATCCGAAATCACAACTGACTACGCGCAAAGCCTTGAAATAACATTGCCGGATGAAGGATAGCTCACCAAACCCCTTTTAAGGTCTGCTGGTGAAGTGTAAAAGCATCCACTAACAACGCAGCAGAAGGTACCATTGGGTTCGTGGAAGGAAATCGACGGAACGGATGGTTCAACGAGGAATTTCAGACGGTTTTGGACGAGATGAATGCAGCGCGGGTGATGATGTAGCAGCAAGGTATACCCGTCAAATTGTAGAATGGTACAAACAAAAGCGAAGGCAGCAAACCTATCTATTCCGGGATAAAAAGCACCGCCTGGAAGAGCTGGAGCAGCTGTATCGCTCTCAGGAAACGTGTAAGTTCACTCAATGCATCCCGAAATGTGCCGGGATGAGGATGATGTATCTTAACGGACGAACGTGAGATGATTGAACGGTGGAAGCGGCACAACGATGAACACCTGAATGGCATAAAAGCGGAAGACCAAGGCATCAGGAGGAATGGCTTCATCGGTGCGGCGGATGAGGGAGACGTGCCAACTCCCACAATAAGTGACGTTAGGAATGCTATCAAACAGCTCAACAGCGATAAAGTAGCTGAGAAGGATGGTATTGGAGCCAAACGTTTTAAAGTGGGCCCGGATTCAAGATTGATATCCAGGATTAGCGATACGGAACAGCTACCGCAGGAGTGGAAGGATGAAGTAATATATCGAATACACAAAAAGTGTGAGAACTATCGAGCGAGCACCATTCATAACGCAGCTTATAAAGTGCTTTCCCAGATCGTCTTTCGCCGTCGATCGCCATTAGCAAGCAGATTTCTGAAAAGTTATAAAACCGGTTTCGTAGACAGGCGATTGACAACAGACCAAATCTTTATTTGTGGCAGATCCTCCAAAAGATCCTCCAAGTCCCTAAGCACCACCTATTCATCGATTTTAAAGCGACCTATTATACCATCGACCGCGAAGAGCTTTGGAAAAATGTGGACGAGAACGGTTTTCCGGGAAACTGACTAGACTGATAAAGGCAACAGTGGGTAGTGTACAGTGTTGTGTAAAGATATCGGATGCGTTATCGGACCCGTTTGAAACACGCAAAGGACTTCGACAAGGCGATGTCTGCCTTCCTGCCTCCTGTTCAATATTGCGCTAGAAGGTGTTATGAAACGGGCGGGATTCAACATGCGGGGCACGATCTTCAATAAATCCACCCAGTTCATCTGTTTCGCTGACAACGTAGACATTGTCGGAAGAACGTTCCTGACTGGAGGAACCGAGCGCGATAGGGGGACTAGGGGTAGTTTGCCCATGTTAAGGAAAACCGCGATTTTATATGTAAAAACATTATTTTATGCTCTTTTTTTTAATGATGGTCGGATAAACAAACATGTTTTCTATCAAATAGTAGAAACAGCTATCCATTTTAGTTTTTCTGAGTTTTATAAATCATGTTTTTAAAAATGCTTGCTTAACTGCATATGTATTGTTTTGCGGGGTAAAACGCCCCGCTTCAGTTCGACGTTAGACATGCTGTAAACGTACGCACACAATTATGCTTGTTTATAGGTTGCATACATCCGGGCGTTTGTTCTGATGTTATTGTTCAATAATAGTATACAATAGAAGTATTAGTAGTAGAACGCTAGTGGCGCTGTTGTCACAAAATTGATTTAACTAATTATTACCTTTAATTGTTATTTTACATTAATTGATCGACCCCACGCATCAGAGAATGTTTTGTTTTGGTCATTGACACTTTGAGGCCCGGTACTCACGCTGTCACATCGCAGCAAACTAGATGTTGGTCACACGAACAGCAGCGACATTAGCATTCTTAGGTTAATGCTTCTACTTAGTATACATGCTGATGGGAAAAATGTACATTTGTAAGGTTCCAAATTACGCGTAACTTCAATATGGCATTACGTTTGGTAGAATTTAAATTCAAACGGCTGTTTTGGTGTTATGAAATAGGGGTGGGCGTTTTGCCCCCAGAGTTGATTAAAGTTTAGGTCCTTCAATAAGCTTTTTAAGGACAAATTCAACATATTTTTTGCATGTTATACAAACTATGACAGTGCACAAGTTGGCTCCCGGCGATAGTTTCATAAATTTGGTTATTTATCGACCTAAAATTTGACCTTGAAGATCACACCAAATTGCAACGAAAACAGCGAAAAACGTTTTTATACGTTTTTTACGATTTTCTTGAGAAAAACACATAAAAATATATTAGGAGAAGCATTTTTATCCATTTTCTATAACCTAGGGTGAAAAAAAGTATTTTAAACCACACCGTTCGCCCAAATCGAGGGTGGCGCGATATGCCCCCTATGGGCATATTACCCCCAGTTCCCCTAGAGCTCGCATTGGCATGCGCGTGATAACCGACGGAGATTAGTTCGAGGTGGTGGACGAATTTGTCTACCTCGCATCATCGGTAGCGTCGCTTAACAACTGCTGCAGAGAAATTCGCAGACGTATCATTGCCGGAAGTCGTGCTTACTACGGATTCCAAAAGACCTTGTGGTCTGATAAACTTTACCTCCGTACTAAGTGTACCATGTACAAGACGCTGATAGGATCGGTAGTCATCTACGTGCATGAGACGTGGACAATGCTCAAAGAGGACTTGCAAGCGCTAGGAGTTTTTTGAACGAAGTGTGCTTAGGACGATCTTTGGCGGAGTATGTGAGAAAGGCGTATGGGGGAGAAGAATGAATCACGAGCTTGCGCAACTCTACGGTGAACCCAGTATTCAGAAAGTCGCTAAAGCTGGAAGGATACGATGGGCGGAGCACGTTGTGAGAATGCTGGACAACAATCCCGTAAAAATGGTATTCACCTCAAATCCAACTGGTACAAGACAAAGAAGAGCGCAACGAGCTAGGTGGTTTGATCAAGTGGAGCAGGATCTTGGAAGTGTGGGGTGATCGAGAAACTGGAGGCAAGCAGCCATGGAAAGTTTATTGGTGTAACATTGTAGCGCAGGTCATTGCTTTCCAGCTTGTTTGAAGGCGACGACACGTGGAATCTTTGCCGGATCTAGTTGACCGTCAACGATTAACTTTTTTCTGCAGTGTCCTTTTGGGAGAATGACAGGAAACTTGAAGTCAAATGAGACCTGCTGGACATCTGCGATCCTTCCGTCCATCCGGATAACACCTTGCTCGGATAACCTCTAGTCTCGTTTGTTCAGCAACAGGACGATCTTTGTTTCCTTTTAGATTGGCAAACTCATCACTAAACGCTCCTTGCTGAATCTGCTTGCAAACGATTGCTTCCGCTTCGAGCAGTTGATCCCTGCATAGCCATTCCGTGTTGCTCAGTGGTTGATTTTTTATCGTGCAACGAAAATTGTTCATGAACCTACTAGCGTAGGCTACAGCACGGATCAGGCACTCCCATTTCGAAAACCTCGTTAACTCTAGCAACTGCTCTTTGCCAACGTCGCAGTGAAGATGAATTGGACGAAGTTCCTCCAGGGAATCTTGTTGCTTGCTGTGGCCACAGATCCGGATGTTGATAGAGGAATTTTGGACCTAGTAAATAGCGACTATCTGAGGTGATTTCGGGACACTTGCCCCACGTCGGCAACGTTCAAGGAGGGCACCTAGCGCTATTCGTTAAACTGCGTTAGCTCTCGGATTTCTGTCAGCTTGAATGCTATGAACTGCCGATATTTTCTTGGATCCGCTTACCACCAGGAGTGAGAGGTGCAAGAATCACTCCAGAACATTTTGCAGCTGATGGGCTGATTTTCCATTACAGATTTCAACAACCTTGCGCCAAGAACAGCTGCCCATAGCTCAAGTCTTGGGATAGAAAGCAGCTTCAACGAGGCTTCTTCAGATACATTCACGAAAATATGCAGCTCTACGGCTCGGTAGTCTGCGGGTGAGTAGCCAGAGGAGTAGCAAAGTGAAATTTCAACGAGATCAAGATGCTGTAAAAGTTTTATTCACAGTTTCCATTGCTCCAATAGTCCGTCAGCCAATTCCTAAACGCCAGTGTGCTGCATGAGCACCTTTCCGTAGACAATGAAAACCGCCACTAATCCGACGGGGTCGAATATGCTCATGAAAACTCGAAAAACTTCTCTTTTGGTCAGAACAGTGTCGTCCAGCAGAAGTGCTTGAATTTGTTCCCTGAACATACATTGGAAAACAAAGACATCCTGTTCCGGCTTCCAGATCATACCAAGAACCCGTTCGTTCACAACGATCTATCGGTCCACGTTTTCTTTTCCGGCATTTCTTGCTGCTTCCCGACCCGTGTTTGAACGGATTTGGAGTTCGACAGCCAACTCCTAGCGACGAATCCGGCTTTTGAGTGCACAAGACCTGCTCTGCAAGTTCCACCTGTTCCGAGTGTACGTCCACGTAATGATGTTTTATAATCACCTCTGCCGCCAGTTTAAACTGTTTGGAATACTTTTCGGCGTTCAGGTTTTTTGCGAATTGGGCAGCGGACGGTGAGCAGGTTCATGACGAACACCTCGAATGGCTTGGATGGTACGTCTCGCTACAGGAACAACTGAGCTGATCATTTATCCGGCCGAAACATCTCGCCGAAACCGGCACTAATGGCCACCTCGAACTGACGAATTGAAGACAAAACAGATGAATGGTCCAGCGAGAAGGGCGTAGTTGAACGATTGGCCTTGAACCTTAGCAGCTGCGTCCCACACTAGTCGCACCTTATTCGGCTTCCTTGGGTTCGTTACGACGTTCAACGCTGGAAACCAAACGGACTTGGAATTGAAGCTGGCTAATTTCTGTGGACTTGCCTTATGTAACGCGTCGATCCTCGTCACTTTACATCGTAGATGATATTGTGCCCACACATTCCACAGCGAAAAGCTCCATAACAAGATCGTGGAGTTCTTGATCGGATGAACGAACTATTTTATAAACTATTTAAGTTTCTTCAAATATTCTTAAGAAAGTTCTCTAGGATTATTTTTAGTTGGTTCTCCAAGTAATTATTGAAGTATTCGTCTACAGATTTTTCTACGGATTTTGTTTGTAATAAAACTATATTCAAGGATTCGTCTAAAAACTTATTAAGTTCCTCAGAACCCCCAGAGCACTCTCCTAGAACACTGCCGATAATTCCACCAGCTTTTCGATCAGAAATTTTTCTATGGATATCCCTCAAGGATAATTCGTGTTTTTAATGGAGTTTAATAATGATTTCTTCATGAAATTTTTTATTATTTTTTTTAAGAATACTTGGGAAATCTGATTTAGAATTCTGTCAAGAAATTACATATTGGAATGAAAAATTTTACCACGAATTCCTTATAATTAAATTCTGGAAGTTCCATGATTGCCTGCTAGAAACGTTCATGGACTGCTAAATATGTATAGACTTATTTAAAAAGACATTTGAAAGATCTCATTTATGAGTTTCTTTGAGAGTTTCTACGAGTATTCAAGGAAATCTCCAAAGATTTTTTATTTAGGATTACTGCGAAGAGGCGTAAAAATAAAAATGTATGTTAGAAAGACTGAAAATGCCTGCTAGGTCAATACGTCAATTTAAAATCCTAATTTAATTTCTTTGCAAATTATTTCATGATCGATGTCTGGCATTGAAGTCACCAATGACAAAGAATTTTCACTTATTGCGAGTCAATTTCCACAAGTCAGTTTGGAGCAAATTGATTTGCTGCCCATTGCAATGACAAAAAAATTGATTGCAACTCCCCCACATGCCCCATCAAGCTGCTCATAACGATAAACAAAAAAGTTTGAGTTTGGATCCAAGTTTCGAATTTGTTCCAGTAATAACTGCTATATGTATGTTATTTGCTGTTAGGAAATTAAACAGCTCGTCCTCTTAACCATTTAAAGAACGAGCATTCCAATTTAAAATATTTAAATTATTATTTGGATCCAATAAAAAAAACATTATCCGATAACAATTTAATTAATAAATATTACATTTACTTAGACTGCTTCAGCAATAGTGATGGTTTTGAACATTGCATCCATCATTTAATTCAATTGATCAATAAAAATCATAACAAGAAGGAGGGGCCCAGATAGCCGTAGCGGTAAACGCGCAGCTATTCAGCATGACCATGCTGAGGGTCGTGGGTTCGAATCCCTCCGGTCGAGGATCTTTTCGGGTTGGAAATTTTCTCGACTTCCCAGGGCATAAAGTATCTTCGTACCTGCCAAATATACGCATGCAAAAATGGTCATTGGCAAAGTAAGCTCTCAGTTAATAACTGTGGAAGTGCTCATAAGAACACTAAGCTGAGAAGCAGGCTCTGTCCCAGTGGGGACATAACGCCAGAAAGAAGAAGAAGAACAAGAAGGAGACATCTTACTGAAAGTAGGCACATTTTCTTTTGATTTTCTGTTGTGATGTTCCGTTGATGACGAGACGGATTAAAAGTTACCTGCGGCGGCATAAACATGGGTATCTCCGTTTGCAACAGTTCAAACGGTTACCCGTAAGAATAAACTTGGAGGGAATATGCTGGAATTACGTATTGCGTATTTCCTTTCAAATTGAAAAAATTCAAACGGTTACCGGACCGAAGAAAATTAGTTCATGAATGAGCATGACTATAATTTACCTGATGGATAGGATTATAAGGCAAGCGATCGTAAACTGAAAAATTAAAAAAATCAATGGCGATTCTGTCTCGGGAATTTCGGCTATGAAAAACGTACCTGGTATGAGCTTCAACGATTCTTTTGCGCGACGGCAATCCCGAAAGTTAGACTTACGGTTGCCACCGCAATTCGCGCATACACAGTTTTTGGTATCTTCCTTCACGAATTTAAAAAGAAAGCTGATTATGATAATACGAGTGATATCTTATTACCATAACATTGCTTCCTGACTCTACCCGAAAGCGAACAAAATTTTCCATTAACTAACATTGGATGTTCGTCTCGATCTAGTAACTTCTGTTGTGCCGGAAGGAACCGCATCAAAAGCAAATTAGAATACCAACAGCTTGGCAATTAAACACGCACATTCCATAATTAACTGTGAATAGATGAGGTATCGTGGAGCCTTTCTTAGCCGAGTGGTTAGAGTCCGCGGCTACAAAGCAAAGCCATGCTGAAGGTGTCTGGGTTCGATTACCGCTCGGTCCAGGATCTTTTCGTAATTGAAAATATCCTTGATTTCCCGGGGCATAGAGCATCAGTGTACTTGCCACACGATATACGAATGCGAAAATAGCATAGCATAGAAAGCTCTGAGTTAATAACTGTGGAAGTGCTTATTGAAAACTTAGCTGAGAAGCAGGCTCTGTCCCAGTGAGAACGCACTGCCAAGAAGAAGAAAGAGATGAGACAACGCGAGCTCCTCGAAGGCAACCCAAACAGCTTTCCACAATTCCATCGTTCGGTGTCATTCTTGAGGCGAGATAGAGAATATTAGTCCCCATCTAAAACTGATATGTTCCCGCAGGACAAAATACCGATCCCCTGACACAGCCGCGATGTCACCGGCAGATGTTTCGACAGAACGCAAACAAATTAATTACCTCTAATTAAAAACGTGCTACCGAATGCCTACTAGTGCGACGCAATTAATTCGGATGTTAATTAGACAGCATCATATATTTTCCGCCGGAAAGGAAATGAGAAACTTGGTGCGTGAAGAAACACTAATTTTGCCTTTTTCGAGCGTGAGCTGCTCCTTCCAACTTATACCGAATGAGGATTTTCGCCGCAATCACGGAAGTCTAACTTTCATCGCAAAATTGAATTTCGCGTAATGCACTAACCAGTAAATACGAACGACGAAATTTTAAGCTTCAGCCGGATCAAAACTAGCAAAACATCCTGTAGTTACAGTTGCATTAAGCAACTGTGTTGTGTAGGAATAAGTTTGTATCCACCGTCGTCGTAGTTCAGCTGCTCCATCCGGTGTATCCACCCACCGAAAAGGGAGGTAGCGGAGGCAATGGAAACTTTATGTTTACAAAGTTGTTCCCCATGTCGATAGTGGAGTTTGCCTCGTATATGTATTGCCCTCACCGACCAAGTCGAACATCATTCCGATAGTGTTTCAGCTTAATTCGCCTTAAAATAAGAGCTTTTGGCAAACCAAACTCACCGCAAATACTTACAATAAACCTCTCCTTCCAGTGCACAATGGTCCGAATCGGCGGTTCAGCAGGAAGAAATTTTTCGCTGTTTCCGTTGATTTACGTTTTTAAATTTTTCGACTGGCACCGCTAGCAGCTAGACGAGCAATGAGAAGAATTAACGTTTCTGGAGATGTCCCTAATCACAAAGCTGTGACCACAACGGTGCGGAAAAATATTGACACTAGTCAACGACGAAGACAAAACGGCTGGTTCGATGAAGAGTCCTATGAGACATGCATGAAGGATGTCGCCAGAAGCCGTATGCTTGTGGGTAACAGAACGAACATTGATGTTGATGATCAAGCTGTGGACCCACAGACCATATGAAATGTGAAAGAGGTTATCAGCGAGCTGAAGAACTGTAAGGTTGCTGGGATAGATGGTAACCCGGTCGAGCTTCTCAAGCACGGAAATGAACAGCTTTACCAGTCGATCCATCGAGTACTTCTGAAGATATGGGAGGTCAATAAAATGCCCACCGATGGCTTCATATGCCAGATTTACAAGAAAAGGTTCAGACTATAGTGAGATAATTACAGAGTCATTGCTCTGCTGCATTCGTCGTACAAAATACTGTCGCGTATCCTGTTCAACAGACTGAGAGCATCCGAGGAGTCCTTTGTCGGCGAATACCAAGTTGGTTTTCGTGCTGGCCGCTCGACAATGGTCCAGATGTTCACCCTGTGAATGATCTTGGATATATTTCGGAAGTATACCTTGCTGACTATTATCTGTTTTTTTTTTTCAAGGCGGAATACCATTCAGTGAAAACTAAATGATCTGTGGTTGATAATGTCTGAACGTGGTTTTGCGGTGAAACTAATTAGGCTGAAGCTTGCCACACTGGATGGTTCCAAATCAAGTGATTGGATTGCAGGTAAGGTGTCAACCTTGTTTGCGATGTTAGACGGATTGAAGCAGGGAGACGCACTTCCGAATTGACTGTTCAACATTGTACTCGGAGGTGTTATAAGGAGATCTAGAGTGCAGAGAAATTGCACTATCATCACATGGACGCGGAAGAAGAAGCTGCTTGAGGAACGGTGGACCGAAAATGCAAGAATCTCCTCATTCATCGGACCTCGGAGGATCAGCTAGAGTATGTTAAGGAAAAGAGGACGACGAAAGACGCTTGGGACGCCCTGAGGAACGCTTCCGAGCGGATCGGGATTGCAGGCACGTTAATACTGAAGAAGCATTTCCAAGAGCTGAATGTATTTGTGAGGTGTGCCGAGCAAGGCAGACAAGACAACCGTTCGAAGAGGTCAAGGAGCAACGTGCGTCTCATCCATTAGAGATCATCCATTCGGACGGGTGCGGTCCGTTTACGCCAAGAATGTGGGACACCTTCGTCACCTTCATTGACGATAGCAGTCATTTTACGGTCGTCTACCTGTTTAAATTGAAGGATGAGGTGCAGTCGAGGTCTGGAGAATATTGCTCCCAAGAGTTGTCACAGTATGGCATTCACTTGCGTGCCTATCTACTAAATGTTTTATATTGAAAACTAATAAAAATAATCACTCCGGACTTTGGAATTTAACTACGGAACAGAATAGAGTTTTTCGGATATAAATTGTAAAATGCTTCTTGTCTGTTTCATGCACTAGCTGAGCTCTAGCTCTGTATTCAAATTCTTTTGACCTCTCATGCTGAGAGTTTCGTCGATTGCTTCAACCTAACTGTTATACAACAATTCTCTCTTCTTTGAGACAATAAATACTTTTTCGAATACAAATTAAATCATTAACAATTCACTGATATTTCTTATTTCTGAATGCAATTTGATTGCTTGATATAATTACTAATTATTTTCTTATCACTGTTAGAAATTACCGCTTCGGTGAACCGGACTCAATAATTGTTTTTCTTTCATGATCATTTTGCACAAATGGTTTAACAGTTTGTCCCGGATTTTGTACGGCACCTCGTAAGCACGCTTAAAAATGGACTGATCGCTTTTGAGAATAAGTTCAGCTTCATAACCTAAAAGTTTCTCCTTGTCATCGTTGAAGCCCACATTTTGAACTGCTTGAACACCAACCAAACTTCGACGCCAACTTGGGAAAAATAGATCCATCCAATCTCTCCCAATGAGTGGGATAAAATTGTTGTCAGTTTGGAAAACAATTAATCGAGCTAGAGCATTTCTATTATTCACAGACACATTGACTCTCAGTTCTCCAAGTATATTCAAGCGAGATCCACTAACAACCACTAGTTTACGTGTGCTGCTTGAGAGAGGCACTGTAGAAAATTTGTTATAGTATGTGTTCTTGTCTATTACTGACACTGCGGAACCGGTATCCATCTCCATTGGCAAACACTGGTTGTTTACAAACGCATTAATTAAACAAGGTTCACTAACACTATTTATGGCTTTGATCATTAGACATTCGTAATCTGAGTCGTCTTCGTCACCGGACTTTTGAGTTTTAATGCGTTTGTAATAGTGAGCGACATCTTCCACTGCAGGTTGCTGCTCACTTACCGAGTTCACCGAAATTGATTTTTTAAAACGAAAACAGTCCCGTTTCAAATGACCTTTGCGTTTGCAAAAATTGCAGATTGCATTAGAGTAAAATCTTTTATTCTGATCTTGGGAGGTAGAACGATCTCGCTTCTTGTACACGTTTCTTGAAACTTGTCGTCCCCTGCTATTGCTTCTCTGCCTGTAACGATTATCCACATGCCAATTGCTTTCATAGCCGTCTGGGTCGTTACGTCTGCCTATCCGATGTCTAACGGAATGGACATTTGAACTACTACCCTCGTTCATCATTTTCACCCGATTGCCTGCATCTTCACTGTTAATAATCATTTTTTCAACCGCCTCCATGCTTAAGGTGAAACATCTCGGAATCCAAAGCATAATGGCCGACTTGTGCCCCTACTCACGTTTTCAAAGGCACAAAACTGGAGAAATAGTTAGAAAACGTTTCTGATCTTCTTATTTTAAGCTTTCTGACAGTGCACAAACCCGACTAAGGGTACATAACAAAATTATATCTGCATATGTTATTATGTTATAAGTTTTTTTCGAACATAGGTTGTTACAAACTTGATGCAGGATGTTGTTAAAATAACTAAATTTATAACAAAAAGTGTATGAATAGTAACATAAATATAACAAAATGTGTTTTAATTCTATCAAAAACATATCAAACCAAGTTATAATGTTTGATACAAAGTATCAAAATTATAATACTGTTCGATATACGATAATATTGTATATTATTGAAATGCATATTCTATCTATTTATTTTGTTATAAAGTTGTTAAAAATGAACAAAAAAATATCATAAAGGGAAATAAAACACATTATGTTATATTTCTGTTTTATTATGTTTTATGGATAACGGAGCCTGACAAAATTATATCATAACATGATATGCATATCATATTCTGATAAAATTTTATTATATTTTTGTTACAAGCCTCTAGTCGGGAAGCCAAAATAAAAAGTGCACGGTTGTTGGATGCCTTTTTCACTAGATTTGTGCCTTTGAAGTTTTAGTGCAATCTTAGAAGTTGATTGCAAAGTGTTTCACCTTAAATCCTCTTCCATTAGTAGCTTGTATTGTAATGTTTTATCGCCTAGACCCATTATCAAGCGGTCCCTTATCGCGGTTTCTTTGAATTGCCCAAAATTGCATTGTTCAGCCAACAGCTTCACAGCTAACACACAATTTTCGCTGGACTCTGCTTGGCCCTGAAAACGATTATAAAAACGGCAACGCTGCATAAGAGCTGGGTCAACCTTATCAAAACGCGATTTAAGTTTTTTTTACTATATCAGCCTAGCTCACAGTCTCTACATCTACATCAGGATAAAGTTTTGCTAATTCATCATACACTGCCTCACCGCTGAGAGTAATAAAATACGATCGCTTTTGATCTTCAGGTACATTGTTAAGCTTACAATAAATATCAAACCGTTTAATATAATTTGTAAAAGATCGTCCAACCACGTAGTGGTCTAACATGCCGATCAAACCTATTGGTGCCATCGTATCGAAGTTTGTAAGGATCTAAAACAACAGAATAGGTGGTCACTTACTTGTGCTAGTAGTTACTCACTCTTCACTACCTTCGACAGAAATTCTCGGTCTCACTTCTCCGCTGGCTGCAGATACTTAATTCTGGTGGTACTCTCTTGCTCAACACCACCCGTTGCTCACCGCTTACAGGCCTTCCGCTATCACTTGCCGCCGAACGTTGAATCGATGTATGTGTTAAAAACTGATGCTGCTCTTCTCGTGAGATTGATACTGCTCTTCTCACCACCAGGAGCTCAACGCTACCTGGCCCACACTTAGCAGACACACAAGCAGCTCACACGGGATGCTCACCAACACTGTACTGCTCTATCGAGATTGCCTTTTAAAAAGATCAATTTATTATTCTATTGTGTTTGCCCTCCTTGTTCTCCTCTCTATTCAGGGACTGAGTACAAGGGTACAAAATGGCGTGAATCGCTGAAACACACGCTTTTTCACAAAACTGCTAAGTATGTATCTAATTTATTAAAACTACTATCACGCACGTTTTACGGTTGAAATTAACCGACGTATGAATTGCCGGTCAAGCACTATACCGTTTAGCTGGATTCTACACTATGTGGCAGACTTGTAGAATAACTCACTACCGTGGATCACTTGTGAAAAACGGAGTGTGGTTTTATTTAATATTACAACACGCGTTAAAACGATTTTTTGACGTAGAAGTACGTCTCTCTTCTCTATACAGGAGTGAAATTGGAATTTCAAAACCAAGAGCGTTACGTTGGCATGAAATATTTTAAACGTTTATAACTTTTCGCTGGCTTAACGAAATTTCTTGATTAGCATCTCAATCGAAAGCCAAGACGTCAAAGCTTCATGTCATTTACTTACTGAATCCCACATACCTGTCCAAATAGTTTAATAACTGTTTTAAAAGAGAACGTTGATTTCAAGCAAATCTATAAATAGGGGTGGCTAGAGAAAATTTGACGTCATTTGCTTTTCACTCTCCGATTGGCTCGCATCTCAGCAGGCGACAGATCGGCTTGTTCTGACCGGGCGTGCTTCTCAGGCACAGACATCAATAGCGAAGGACGCCCCCGTTTGTCTTGCTTCGCTCAAATCAAACTGTCGAGCGAGCGAGAGAAGATGCCGTCCGAAGCTAAAGTCATCACCGCTGCCGCCGCCTAGAAGAAGAAGAGGAAGCAGTCCACAGGAGAAATTGCGGTCGAACTGTGAACACGGTCGGGCGAGTCATTCTCGCTTTGTGGTTCACCGCTTGTTTGCGTTCACCCAGCCATCGTCATCGCCGCCGCAAATTTCATCGGCCGAGGAGCTGTTGACCCGCGCTTCAAAATTTCGACTCGTGATGAAATCATCATTGGTGGTCAAGAAGCAATCCCGTTAGGAGCAAATACCAGAAGCCCCCTGAGTTTTGCTGGTCCGAGCAGTGTTATTAATCCGTAACAACATCGAAGCTAACAAAGCCATCGGTTCTTTTCAGAGCCATCAAATTTGTGGAAAAGAGTTAAAAGAGAAATATTTCCGACTTTATTTATAACTTCTAGTATTCCTAAATCAATTTAACGGCCTCATACAAAATTTCATTTGTCGTGAATAATTTATGACTCAACCATTTGAGATTGTACTCGTGGATGCTGCTGCAGTGCCGTCGGGGTGAGTGTTGTAACCCTCTTCGGAATAGTGATCTGAATCCACAGTTAGAACAACGCACAAGACACTTCCGTTTATTCAAAGATCGGTTTATTGCACTAAATACAGTTTTATTGCTTATTCTAACTTTATTGCACACTACAGATTCACAGAATGTTTCTCAGTGGCCAACTGCGCTCAGAAAAGTCTAAGTAACGAATAAATTAATCTAATATACAAAGTGAGCATGATGGCTACTTTCTTCTCGGGTTTCTTTATATTCGTCTCGGCTATATTCGGGCAGAAGTCGTGTGTCCCGGAAAAGCTTTCGGTTTCTAGCAGTTTTAATGTTGTTAAGCATTGTAAACTACGCTACAGCAGCATGATGTTGTTACGCCTACCTACTATACTATTTTTCAACCGGAGAAGCAACATAGCCGGCCACCTAAATTTGACGTTTCAAATTTACATACAAAGCAAAACAAACATAACATGGATTGCGTGCAGCAACACAGGAATTACTTAATTTGCTTAAAAAATGCGCTAATATTAAACATCTTTTTTAGGTTTTACTGTTCCATAGACGAGATTTGCTTGGTGTTCGGTTGCTGATCAAATGGTAGCGGGTAAATGCGTGAGATTGAACGTTTGTAGATTCCACTTGAGGTGCGAAGAGTCACGACACGCACAATGCCATCATCTCCAGGGTGTACGTTTTCAATTCGTGCAAGTGGCCAGGATACAGATGGTTTCCCTTCGTCTTGTACTAACACGATTTGCCCAACATGAACATCGATTGCCGATACGGATTTCTTACGCTGGTGATTCTGTTCGCAGAGGTACTCCTTTCGCCATCGATCCCAATGTTGTTGAACTAGTCTTTGTAGTTCGTGATAGTGGTGCAGTCGATTACTCGGGATGCTGGTGTAGTCCGGTTCAGGAAGACTCAATAGCGATGTACCGATTAGGAAATGGCCAGGTGTGAGAACATTCAGCTCCCCAGGATCATTCGACAACGACGTCAGCGGACGGCTGTTCATATTAGCTTCGATTTGAGTTAACACAGTGACAAAATCTTCATAGGAAAGTTGAGTGTTGCCGAGAGTTTTTGCCAGAGAGGTTTTCGCGGTTTTAACAGCTGCTTCCCACAATCCGCCGAAGGAAGGTGCTCGGGGCGGTATGAAATACCACTGTATCCGCTTCAAGTTGCATTCTTTGATGATGGCTTCTCGTGTGTGATTATTCTCTAATAACCGATATAATTCGATCAGGGTATTGTTTGCTCCTCTAAAATTTGTGCCGTTGTCAGAGTGAATTTCCGTGGGTATGCCACGCCGTGAGATAAAGCGTCGAAGTGCTGCGATGAAAGCTTCAGAGGATAAATCGCAGACGAGCTCCAAATGTACGGCTTTGGAAGCGAAGCATATAAAGACCGCAATGAAGGCTTTTCGTGCAGCAGCTCGTCGGTGGGCGGGCTTTAAATAAACTGGTCCACAAAAGTCAACTCCAGTTATAGTGAATGCTCTGCTAGGGGTAGTGCGCTGCTTCGGTAGTTGGCCCACGGGTTGTACGATAGGGGTAGGGTTTTGGCGAAAGCATTGCATACATTTACGAAACACAGAGTTGGCGATTTGTTTCCCACTTATTGGCCAGAATTCTTGGTGCATAGTAGCTAGCGTCATGCGAGGGCCTGAATGCATGCACATTTTATGATAATGCTCAGTGATGAGGCGTGTAAGAGGGTGATGTTTAGGGAGAATAATAGGGTGCTTGGTTTGGTAGCTTTCTGATGAATGTGCTAGACGACCACGAAGACGGATTATGCCATCGTCGTCGAGAAAAGGATGTAGCAATCGTAGAGACGACGTTTTAGGCACATATTGATTCTTGTTGAGACTCTCCAGTTCTTCTGTGAAAACCTCCTGTTGTGCGATCTTTGCGAGAACTTTCTTGGTATGTTCTAGCTCTCGTACTGACACCAATTTTGATGGACTATGATCAATTCTTCCTTGACAACGGTTTTTGAAGCGAAGGAGCAGTGCTGTGATACGAGTCAGTTTCCAAAAGGATGAATATCGGTAGAAAAGGAAATTATGGTCTGTATTTGCCTGCACTACTAGAACTGTCTTGCGTCGTTCCAGTAAATCTTCTGAAGGAATTTCGTTTGGCTTTTTAGGCCAAATATCCTCTTCGTTAGATAACCATAACGGACCACACCGCCAGCTAGTGTTCGTCATGAATTCGTTTGGGAGCATTCCACGTGAAATGTAATCCGCAGGGTTGTTGATCCCGCTTACATGATTCCACGAATGGCAATTCGTGAGTTGCTGAATCTCTGAAGTTCGATTACCTACAAACGTTTGCCATGTGTTTGGCGGAGCCTGAATCCAGTGTAGAGTCACCATCGAATCAGTCCAGAAACAACATCTAGTGCCTTCCATCCGTAAAGCAGTCGATACACGAGCATACAGTTTTGCCCCAAGCAGTGCTGCACAAAGCTCCAGTCGAGGTAAACTGATTCGTTTCAACGGTGCAACCCTTGACTTTGCTGCAACGAGTTCTATCTTGATGTTTCCTTTAAGATCGACTGTACGTGCGTAAATGCATGCACCATATCCAGCTTCTGAAGCATCTGTGAACACATGGAATTGGACAGACGAAGAATCCGGGAGAAACAAGTACCGAGGAACCTTGTAACCAACTAGGCATGGTAACTGCGACGAAAACTCTTTCCATTTCACCGTGATGTCGTCTGGTATTGGGTCATCCCACCCTGTGTTTTTCGTCCAAAGCTGTTGCATGTGAATTTTGGCCCATGACACGACTGGAGATACCAACCCGAGTGGATCGTACAGCTTCGCAATCGTTGAGAAAATCTTTCGTTTTGTTAAGCAGTCTTCGTTCGTTGATGGTTGAATTTCAATACAAAACTGATCCGATCCGATCACCCACCCTACTCCTAGGGTTTTAACCTTCTGCGAGTCATCGAAGTGTAGCGTCGATACATCTCCTAGTGATTCGTTTGGAATGTTGTACAAAACTTCTACCTTATTTGAGCACCATTTGCGTAATTCAAGGCCTCCTTCTGCCATCAAAGTTTGCATTTCCTTTTGCAACTCGATTGCCTTTTCTACAGAATCAGCCCCAGACAAGAAATCGTCCATATAAAAATCTTCCTGCACCGGGTCGCAAGCTAATTTGTATTTATCACTCGAATCCAATGCCAGTTGCTTCAATACTCGTGTAGCGAGGAAGGAAGATGGAGCTAATCCATAGGTGACAGTCTGCAGCTCATACACTTGAAGTGGTGCTGCAGTGTTAAACCGCCATACTATCCGTTGGAGTGATGTATCGTTTTCATGTACACGGATTTGTCGATACATTTTGGCAACATCTGCCACTATGGCGACAGGGTATCTTCTAAAACGAATCATTAAATCTAGGAGTTCATCTTGAATGTTAGGTCCAGTGAGTAGAGCATCGTTTAGTGAATAATTGGTGGTAGACTTTGCGGACCCATCGAAAACCACACGCACTTTAGTAGTCGAGCTAGATTCCTTAAGGTGGAGATGAATCGAAGCCAAACCTCAAATTTTCAAGAGCACGAATCTGGAAAACCGAACACCCGTTTGAGCTGAAAACTTAATCGATTGGTCACCACCAGCGAGTAACCAATCGATTAAGTTTTCAGCTTAAACGGATGTTTGGTTCTCCAGATCCGTGCTCATGAAAATTTGAGGTTTGGCTTCGATGCATCTTCACCTTAAACACTGGATGGTGCGGTAGATAATAAACCGTTTTGCCGTCATCCAGTGTGGAATCTTCGGCTTCACCGATGTGTTTCATATGACCGAGATCCAGGTATTCCTGCATAAAGTCGGAATACTGTTTGCGCAAATTATGGTCTTTTACTAGTCGCCTTTCAATTTGAAGGAATCGCTGAATAGCCTTTTGTTTCGTCTCGCCAATCATGTTATGGAAATCCATGTGTTTAGGGTAACGCACCACATATCGACCTGCGTCGTCTCGTGTGTACGTGCTTACGAAGTGTGCCTCACAATCGTTTTCTTCTTGAGAGCGTGGTTTCTTATTTGTAAGTTCCTCCACTGTCCAAAACTTTTCGATTACCTTTTCCAACGGCTCTGCTTTTGCAACGTAACAATCAACTACCTTAACTTCATCCATGCATCTCGCTTCGCCTGTTGCAACCCATCCAAACGTTGTCTGAACAAATACCGGTAGGGCACCGTCGAATTTTTTCACTTGCAACCGGCCACCATCGCGTATCAGAAAGTCGAAGAAATGTTGAGCACCGAGTACCAAATCGACTGGAGCAGAGTTATGGAATCCGGGGTCAGCTAAAGCCATATTTGCGGGTAGTTTCCAGTGCGCCAGAGAGAGAGATGTTGAAGGCTGATCGTCAGTAACTTTCTCCATTACCAGGAATTCCAGGGCTATCGAAAAACGTTGCACCCGTGAAGAGACTGTTGTAGAGACTTCGAAAGCTGTTTGATTGCGTGATCCGCCGACTCCAGTAATAACCACCTTCCTATCCCGTCGTGTTAATCGAAGTAATTCAAATAGTTTCTTCGACATTAAGTTAGCTTGCGATCCAGAGTCGAGAAGCGCCCTAGCGAGATGTGCTCTTCCCCATACATCTTTCACCTGTAGCAGAACCGTTTGCAGAAACACATGAGACTTAGGTTGTCCTACAGCCAAATTAGATGAAATTGTTGCTGCTGAGCTATTGCTGGTAGTTGCAGAAACTGTAACAGCGCCAGATGATGGTGTAATCGATTCCGTGTTGTTGTTGACCGGTGTAGATGTAATTGGAGAAGGACCAGAACCTGAACCAGGAAAACCAGGGTGCAACAACGAATGATGCTTTTTTGAACATGTTTTGCAGCGGAATTTTGACGGACAATCTCGAGCCAGATGATTCCGCCCCAAGCAGTTGCTACAGAGGCGCTTGGAGTTAGTGAGCTGCAAACGTTTGTCCACAGGGAGGTCAGCAAAATTCGGGCACCGATTGATCCAATGTTTGTCACTGCAAACAAAGCAGGTTGGCAAATTATTTTCGGTCGCCGAGTTGACCGAAACATTGATCGGTCGAGATTTAGAAACGTGCGAAAAAGAACTTGATGAAGCGAAGATGTGTTGGTCCACTGAAACCGCGTCTAAGACACGAGTTTGTTTTTTGAGGAATTGGATCAGTGATGAAAACGATGGATCCTTTTCGGGTGTAACGTTTTCTTCCCATCGTTTCTGAGTTATTTCATCCAGTTTGGAAACCATTAGATGAACTAACATTGCGCCCCAGCCATTTGTCTTCTCCCCCAGTTGGTCCAGAATTTTGGTATTCCGTTCGAAACAGTCGATGAGGTTGTGTAACGCAACTGCACACTCCTTTTTAATTCTCGGGTACTCGAAGAGTGCGTTCATGTGCCGTTTCTTGAGAAGGTAATTGTTAGAGAAACGAGCCACCAAACCATCCCAAGCCACCCTATAATTTGCATCACTCATCGAGTAGGAATCTATCAATTTTAGAGCGTCACCCTTGAGAGAAGCACGCAAATAGTGAAATTTTTGGATATTGCTTAACTCTGCAGAGGAATCTATCAACGCCACAAATGTATCATGAAATGGGAGCCAATTCTGAAATTCACCATTGAACTCCGGAAGGTTAATTTGTGGTAGCCGTACTGAAGCTTGCACATTGGATGTGTTGTTATTTGATTGTGTGTTTTGTGTTGCATGCTGCCTGGTTAACTCATTCGCCAACCCTCCCCTTACCGTATAATATTTTTCTTCGATATCCACCCTCAGTCGCTGTTGCTCTTTCATGTTGTCTTCGTTATCCTCCAAAGCTTCGATGTCATTCATAACCTCCTCGAATTCCGCCCACTTCTGCTCGAGTTTTTCCAGTCGAATTCCAACTTGTTGTGGGTCGAATTGAACGGTGCTGTTCAGGTAGTTTTCGATGCGCAAGACGAATTCTACCACGTTGTCCCTGGTGCGTAGTAAGTTTTTAAGCTTCTTCGACATGATTCGCACGTATGATGGCACCTTCTGTAAGAGATCAACCAGCGGAGCACTTTCGCGGGATATTGGTAGTACGTTGGACAGAAACTCACCTGGTGAGCCTGTCAATCAGGCCTTGTAGGATATCTTCACGCAACGACAACGGTAACCATCCGAATTAATTGGAAAGTACTGAAAGATATATGCAAACAGCGGAGCACCTTCTAGCGAGAATTTTCGATTGATGGACAGGAACTCACCTGGTGAGCCTGTCAACCAGGTCTTGAATGATAGATTCACTCTACGGCTACGGGAGCTATCCGAGATAATCGTAAAAATACTGAAAAATAGGCAAGCAGCGGAGCACCTTCTAACGAGAATTATTAGTTGAAGGGCAGGAACTCACCTGGTGAGCCTGTCGATCAGGCCTTGTATAGTTGAAATGATCGTTTAAATTCCACTATGCCTCAGAAGACTCATCAACAATTGATAAAACGTAGAAATGAGGCGTTATTCCTTGAAGATCGGCCACGATGAATAGGATGTTGAACCAAATAATGATGGCGTCACAACTAGTGTTCCAGAGTCGACGTATTGTTCTGAAACTCCCAACAAGAGAAGCACCTTCCAACCACGAATAAAATGTCTGGACAGGGACTCACCTATTGAGCCTGTCAGTAAGGCCTTGTAATCAGTGTTGCCACAAGTACAGATTTATCTGGAAAGGTACAGATTTTCTGATAGTTTTTGGTACAGATTCTGTACGGTACAGATTACAGATTTTAACGAAGAAGTACAGATTAGTACAGATTTCCTGGATTGGCAAGTTTTGCATCACAAAATCCAAGAGTGAAATTTGGAACGAATTAAAAAACTTCTGTTAATAGATACTATTTCCATACAATTTAATAATAATTATGTAATAGTTGGAATGATTTCAATAAAAACTATGTGACAGCTTCAAATTAGTTACGATTTTAAGATTTTTTTCTACAATTTATGTTGGGTATGGTACAGATTTTGAGTACAGATTTTTAGAATCTATGGTACAGATAAAAAAGATTTTTGAGCCTTTGGTACAGATTGAAATGTGGCAACACTGCTTGTAATAACTCCAAGCTAGCTCTTGTTGGCCTAATCCGCACGTCGCTCTGCCAAACGTTTCCGTTGAACCTTATTCCAATTTCCGAGGCGCGAAACCATTCACTGAGAAGTTGTAATTTAGCCGGATGTGAATTGCAATGGCAGTGCCCAGTGATCATCACATGCCAAGATTCCGATGGCGGTTGGGGTTTTTGTTATAAATTAAAAGACCGTTGTTCCTTTGTGCAATGGCCCAATGGCGTCTCGGCGTCGGCCTTTTTAGATCACTATCCTGGTCACGGCACCAATGTTGTAACCCTCTTCGGAATAGTGATCTGAATCCACAGTTAGAACAACGCACAAGACACTTCCGTTTATTCAAAGATCGGTTTATTGCACTAAATACAGTTTTATTGCTTATTCTAACTTTATTGCACACTACAGATTCACAGAATGTTTCTCAGTGGCCAACTGCGCTCAGAAAAGTCTAAGTAACGAATAAATTAATCTAATATACAAAGTGAGCATGATGGCTACTTTCTTCTCGGGTTTCTTTATATTCGTCTCGGCTATATTCGGGCAGAAGTCGTGTGTCCCGGAAAAGCTTTCGGTTTCTAGCAGTTTTAATGTTGTTAAGCATTGTAAACTACGCTACAGCAGCATGATGTTGTTACGCCTACCTACTATACTATTTTTCAACCGGAGAAGCAACAGTGAGTGCCCAACATTTCACAACGATTGCAAAATAGAGTGGCTTTTCCAACAGCGGCTTTTATATTCCATATTTTATGGGAACACTTTGATTAGGAAAATTATCCCATGTGACAAAATTGCGACATATTTAGAATGCTTTTGAAAAGACATTCTCAACAATTGTAATAATTTAGGCACCCATGGATCAGAAATTTACCGTCATAATAAATAAAACTATTAATTATCAATAGCTCGTATTGAATATTTAGGGAATGACAATCATTCCAACAATTCATGTTCGACCAATTTCTCACGTATTAGTTTTCTTCGCAATTTTCAAGTAATTCCAAGCAAAACACATTATTGGCACATACCCATTTCCCAGATTGGTCGATCAGAAAGCGAAGAGCACAAAAGGGAAAAGCATCATCTGCTATTCCAAGGTTATAAAACATGCTGCCTTCGTTGGATTCAGTTTCATTCCATTTCCGCTTTCGAGCTGGTAAGAGCTCCTCCGAACTTGCTTAGCGAGAAGTACCTCGCTGCTAGAAGCCTGCTGAGCTGTTAATCCAGAATCTGGTTTGTGAAATCGCTCAAGATTTCAAGATTGAGCTACGTTTCCAGATTTCAACTTAATCCCTGTGTACGCTACTCTGTTGCTGTTGTGTACCCATGAAATATTAAGCTTGTTTGTCGAATAAACAGTGAACTTATTCACATCTTCTTCTTCTTCTTCTTCTTGTCATTAACGTCCTCACTGGGACATAGCCTGCTTCTCAGCTTCGTGTTCTTATGACACTTCCACAGTTATTAACTGAGAGCTTTCTTTGCCAAAGTTTCCATTTTTGCATTCGTATCTCGTGTGGCAGGTACGATTATACTCTATGCCCAGGGAAGTCAAGAAAATTTTCATTACGAAAAGATCCTGGACCGACCGGGAATCGAACCCAGACACCTTCAGCATGGCTTTGCTTTGTAGCCGCGGACTCTAACCACTCGGCTAAGGAAGGCCCCAACTTGTTCGCATGCATTTGCAACTTTTTCGATTTTCCATACAAAATGACCAACTTTGGTAAGTTAGATCTCAGTTATTTATGGAAATATTTTCGAATGAAACATTCACAGAACATAAGATGTAACTTGAATTTTAACATATATTTTTGAAAATTTTTCCAATCACAAGTTTATAAGTAATAACAGTTTGACTAAACTGTAATTTTCGACGAAAAATTCAAAACTTTTTATCTTAAAATCTGATAGCCTTACACAAAAACTGTCTTCAGCAAACTTATTCATCTCGTCAAAATCTACAACTTTTCTGAAGATACCATGAAGCTATTACTTCAATATGTTTAGTTATGTCAATCATAAAAAATCGTCAAAAAATTCACTTTAGTCAAACCGTTACTGCTTTTAAAGTGTGAATTTAAAAATCACTCAAAAACATATGTTAAAATTTAAGTTATGTCTGATATTCTGTTAAAATTTCATTCAAATCCGTCCATAAATAACTGAGATATAGTTTATCAAAGTTGGTAATTTTGCATGAAAAATCAAAAGAGTTGCAGTTTTTATTTCTCAGCGAAGAATCACACCATCAACGAAAATAGCGCGAAAGCAATAACCAATCGCGTGCGAGTAGCGAACGGAGTGACGAAACAACCAAGCGAGAACCCCACCACTCGCCATCGGTGAACGGAGCTCGAGCAAATAAAACCACTGGTTGTTCTGCTCCCAGCTCATTCACAAACCGAACGGCATAACGAACGGATCAAGCGGAGCAGCAAAGAAGAGCGCGTGAAAGCCACAGCAGTGTGCGAGTAGCGAACGGAACCAGAGAGCGAAAGCAACAACTGAAAATCATTTAGTGGACGGATTAGTAGTCAGCGCCAACCGGCGACCTGTTGGAAAGTAACGCCAGCGAATTATACACCATCTGCCTCTCCTTACCATTCATATTCTTGTACTTGATGAATTCAATGAAATGGTTTGGTTTGGCGATGGAGCAAAGAGTTATTAAGGATGATTTTACTTAACGAAGAGTTGTTGATAAATATTCCAATCAATAAGAGTTGTTTTGAAAATGTTCACTTTTATCAGAAATTTCTGCTTTACCAAAGAGTTGTTAATGAAATTCCTGCAGCAAAGGGTCGAGTTTTTCCCCACGAATATTTCCAGCCAGGACCAGTCATGGAGGACAATCCATCCCGAGCATCACGGCCCAGCTTCTAAAATTCTCGAGTACGGAAATTGGAAAATTAATACATAATGCTCATCTTGTACATCCCTTGCCAAGACATCAATTTCATATAGCCTATTTTTCAGATTAACGCAGTAGACTAACATGTAGAAAAATTTCAGATCAATAGTTGCTTATTACAATTGGTCAGGAAACAGTTTATTGAACAGTATTTAAAATCTGTCGCAATTTTAATACATTTTCCAATTTAATACTCGAGAATTTAGGAAGTGTTCCCCCATTATATGATAAATCAACGATGCTGTTTGAAATACCATACAATGCTGAGTAGCATGATGTTATTACGGTCCGACGGCGCTGCAGTGGTAAACTCTCAAATTCATGTAATTATGTGAGGTAAATTATGTGAACCAAATTGTAGTATACAGCGATATTTAGATCATTATAGATAAATCAGTAAATATCATCCAATAAACCCTTTTATGAACGTATGTTGGCCCTGAAAAGGGCCGATTGAGCTTGGATGCTGTGACCACGAGTTTACCACGAGGCGAAATTTAGAAGCGTGGATCGATCAACCTAGAAATCTTGAGCGATTTCACAGACCAGATGCTGGATTGGCAGTTTGAAGAATGACAGCTCAGCAGATTTCTAGCAGCGAGGTACTTCTCGCTGAGCAAGTTCGGAGGAGCTCTTACCAGCTCAAAAGCGGAATTAGAATGAAACTGAATCCGACGAAGGAAGCATGTTTTATAACCTCAGAATAGCAGATGATGCTCCTCCCTTTTGTGCTCTTCGCTTTCTGATCGACCAATCTGGGAAATGGGTATGTGCCAATAATGTGTTGGGCTTAGAATTACTTGAAAATTGCGGAGAATGCTAATGCGTGAGAAATTGGTCGAACATGAATTGCTGGAAGGGTTGACATCAACTAAATATTCAATAAGAGATAATGATAATCAATAGTTTTCTTTATTATGACGGTAAATTTCTGATCCATGGGTGCCTAAATTATTACAATTGTTCAATGAGAATGTCTTTTCAAAAGCAATCTTAATATGTCGCAATTTTGTTACATGGGATAATTTTGCTAATCAAAGTATTCCCACAAAATATGGAACATCAAAGACGCTATTGGAAATGCCACTCTATTTTACAATTGTTGTGGAATGTTGAGCACTCATCCCGATGGTACTGCAGCAGCGTCCGCGATTACAGTCTCAAAATGTTGAGTCATAAATTATTCATGACAAATGAAATTTTGTATGAAGCTGTGAAATTGATTTAGGAATATAAGAAGTCATATATAAAATCGGAAATATTTCTCTTTTAACTCTTTTCTACTAATTTGATGACCCTGAAAAAGGCCGATGGCTTTGTTAGCTTTGATGCTCTTACAGATAAATAACACTGCGGGATGTTATCAGTTGATTGCCATGGTCAAACGGGGAATCCTCAACTCAAATGTATAAATTTGAGCAAGTTATTTGCTTATACGACGAACCGAAAGTTTCGTGACGTGGATGGCGCACAGTAACAGGTAGTGGATCACCGGGCTTAAGTCAAAATCTGATGATGGCGGCGATGACGATGGCTGGGTGAACGCAAACAAGCGGTGAACCACAAAGCGAGAATGACTTGCCCGACCGTGTTCACAATTCGACCGCAAATTTTCCTGTGGACTGCTTCCTCTTCTTCTTCTTCTTCTTCTTCTTTTTCTTCTTCTTCTTCTTCTTGGCGGCGGCAGCGGTGATGACTTTGGCTTCGAACGGCATCTTCTCTCGCTCGCTCGACAGTTTGATTTGAGCGAAGCAAGACAAACGGGGAGGTCCCTCGCTATCGATGTCTGTGCCTGAGAAGCACGCCCGGTCAGAGCAAGACGATCTGTTGCCTGCTGAGATGCGATCAAAGCGGAGAACGCGTTCCTATCGTCTATCACAACTTCGGTGCAGTAACGATTTCCTCTTCGTTTTTGCTTCGATACCTTTTTAGCCCTCTCCAGGACCGTCTAAATTGTGCCTACGGTCGACTTTTCCTTCCGGAATCCAAACTGCCTTTCTGATAGTCCGTGCTTGCTCTCCGTACATTTAGCTACCCTGTTAAGGATGACCAGTTTCAAGAGTTTGCCCAGTGTATGGCGAGCATATAGGCCTGTATGATGATGGATCACCGGGTGGTTTTTCTGGCTTCGGTAGCAGCACCAGCTTCTGAATCTTCCATATACCCGGAACATATCCGGGAACGCTAGGATCACCGCTTTAAGTGCCACATTCGGTATTCCATCCGGTCCAGGGGCCTTTTCCACCTTCAATGCTTTCGCTGCCGCTACAAGTTCGTCATTGAAGACCTGACGGTCTTCAGTGTTTGTTTCTTCCTCGTCGACATACGGTGTGGATGGCCAAGGTGTTGGATCATGCGTTGGGAAGAGACCCTCGACAATAACTCTCAGCTTTTCAGCACACGTTTCAACTGGCATTTATGGACCCTTGACTTTCGCCATGACAACTCGATGAGCATCAGCACTCAGACACAGTAGCACTCAGACTTGCTCAGCGTTATCTCACTCTGGCTGCTTGGAATACAACCTTTCGCTCCTTTTTGAATTCTACGTTCCTTGCCCTCTGGTAAGACTTTAAGGCAAAAAACGGAGGGCGTTGAGTGTCTTTCTTCCACCATTACGCGGGACGTCGATCGTTGCGGAGATCTCGTTTTTGTGGCATCGTTGTATCACATGCCCTTGCAATCGCTGTTGTTAACTCTACCGCATCCAAGATCAGGGCATCGCTGTCGGTGCGAAGTGCCTCAATGAAGAGATCTTTGTCGAAAGCACTACCGGTCGCCAATTGTGTTCCTCTGCACTGCCGCAGTGTTCCACTGGCCAATCCTGTAGCGTATCAACTGGTGATCGCTATGGGTGTACTCTTCGTTTACTCTCCATGTTCATGTTGCCCGCCAGTGATGGGCTACAAAAGCTTTTGTCAATGATCGGCTTCTGTTCGTCTTTCCGAAATGTGCCAATGATGCCTTCGTTGCATTATCGTACGTCTAGCTTTGCTAGAGTCTCCAGTAGGTTGTAAACTCTGGCATTGATTACCCTGCTATCCAACTCCACAGCCCATGCATTGAAATTACCTCCAATCAGCACTGGTTTTCGAACCCCGTGTTTGAGCTGGTAATCAGTTCCTGGAGAGGAAACCTACCCGTCACTCGTATCGCCGCTGCGTCTGTGCCATCCGCCACCCAATTTGCATTATTGAGTGGTACTCGATACGGTTCAGGTAATATAGCAACGTCGCACTTATTTTCTGTTGTCGACTGGCACAACAGTTGCTGTGCGGTGTCACAGTGATTCAGGTTGATCTGCGTTACCTCCGTTACTGTTGGGCTGCAATCGCCTTTTGGTACGCACGGCAATTGAAGCTGTCCGTCGACTGGGTGTTTCCATCCTACGGTGAGCAAAGCAAGCACCTTGGTCGATCCTTGCAGTCTTTCCCACAGTGATCTCTTTCTTCACGACTTGTACGACATGCAGTTCGGCTTTCTGAAAGGTAGATCCACCGTTGATGCCATCCGAAAGGTCGTGGATGCTATGGAAATGGCGCGGAAGTAAAAGGAAATCGGTATTGCGGATCGGCCACTCTTGAAGTAAAAAATGCCTTCAACAGTATCAGTTGGGCTGCGGTCGCCGAATCACTGCACAAATTGGAGGTCCCCGAATATCTTTGTAAGATTTTGAGGAGCTGTTTTCTGAATCATTCATTGATCCACGAAACATAGGCTGGGAAAAGGTACACAGCAATCACGGTGGGCGTCCCACAAAGTTCTATTCTTGGCCCGACCCTCTAGAACGCTATGTATGACGGAGTGTTGAAGCTGAGCTTCCCCCGGGGTGTGAAGATCGTTGGCTTCGCGGATGACGTGGTGTTTGTAGTTAAAGGCGAATCACTGGAGGAAGTAGAGATACTTGCTACTGAAACAGTAGATGCTGTGGAAAAATGGATGCGAGATACGCTGGCCCCGTGTGGGTGACAGCACTGGAGATGAAGAGGAACCGCTCCCGGCTGAACAGTGCGTTCTGATGGCCATGCGTGTATCGAGTGCGTATCGTACAATATCACCGGTGGCAGTCCGTGTGATTGCAGGATTGATCCCTATAACCTATCAACTCGAAGAGGACAGCGAGTGATACAGGGACCGACGCACGCTGAGAATCCGTATAAGATCCAGAGATGAAACCATGAGGAAATGTTGACAGCAGTGGGATAGTGCTAAGAACGGTAGATGGACACACCGACTAATTCCGTGCCTGTCGATGTGGGTGAACAGAAAACACGGAGAAGTGAATTTCCACTTGACGCAGTTATTGTCAGGTCATGGCTGCTTCAAGAAATACCGGAATAGGTTTGATCATGCGAGGCCGCCGTTATGCACCGGGTGCGGCGATGTTGACGAAACCCCTGAGCACATGGTCATCGAATGTCCGCTCTTCGAGCATGAGTGAGCCGAGATGACATCCGTCGTCGGCAATGACGTTAATGTGCACAATATCGTCCAACGAATTTGTGCTGACAAAGCGAAATGGGACGCGGTAAACAGGGCAATCGTCTTGCTGATGTTTCATTTACAACGAAGATGGCGAGAGGAGTAGCGGCACTTATCGCTGCGGACAGCACATGGCTCTGAGTTGTTGGGGCAGCCAGAACAGTCGGACTGACCTCAGTACTTAACAACCAACGGGCGCGACCGGAGTAGGCTGGGGGCTAGACCGTGTAGAGTGGGCGTAGTGTAGTATCGGTAATAAGTCGCCGAGGCGCCTGCAAACCGGAAGTCATCATCCGACCGGAAATGCAGGACCGACCCCGGCACTTAACCGACTAACATCGCATCGGAGTAGGCTATGCCCTTCCGCCGGGGACTAGCTGAGTAGATCACGAAACAGCACCGTCAAATGGTCATCGGAGTTTGTGAACTAGAAGCTTCCCACCACCGGAATCGCAGGACCGACCTAGACATCTGCCCGGATACTATTTAAATGTAGTGATTGTTTATCAAGCCAGTGTTGTGGCGAGAACAGTGGCGCTCCCGACCGTACGAATGTTCGAAGAAGAGATGAAGAAGATTTCTTCTATTTCGGATTCGTTCAGTGGCGTTCGGGAGCAAATTGCTGCTCAGATAAACGACGCGTCAAAAACCGGGATGGAGGAATTGGTGAGAAGTCTAAATAGTACCATGGATAAAGCAATTTTTGAAATGTCAAAGTCTGTGAGCAAAGAGTTGGAAAGTACAGTTACCCCACGTTTATGGATCAGCTAAGATTGATTGATTTGACTTTATTAACGAGATTTTTAGCCCTGGGCTAGTTCATCTCGGGACCAACGGCTTTACTTCCCTTCCGAAGGAAGTCGTCACTATAACTTTTTACGTCATAGGTGACTATGTCGGGGATGGGATTCGATCCCAGGTCCTCGGCGTGAGAGGCGAGTGTTCTAACCAGTACACCAGGTCCGTCCCCTGATCAGCTAAGAGTCATTTTTAGAATAAAATATGATACTAATCATGGTGACCTTGTACAAAACAAAATTATCCGCCTGGTAATGCCAAATATAGTTGTTTTCGAGAATACACATAAAAAATCGCGGTTATTTACAAAAAAGTGTCGATTTCGATAGAAATTCAAAACTTTGTCCATCCCACAGATGTGGATCAGTGGAACAGGAGGGTCCTTATGGATCAAATCGACTCATATTATGGATCAGAACACTATAAAAGCAATTTATTCGTGAAGTAAACGATTGGTGCGATAGTGAAAGCATACGTTTCGGCGTTTCTTTCGAAATCGTCTTATCGTAGATTCATAACTGTGGTATGGGTTTCAATGCCCCACAGTTATGAATCAACGATTCTATGTATATTGATGATATTTTATTTCATACGGAAGAATAAAATATGCTAGAAGATGCTATGATCGATTGTGATGCTGTACAGATTTATGGTTCACGTAGATAAAATGTGTTCTGCGTAATTGCAACTCTATTCGATGAGATATTTTCCGTTTAAGCCAACGGGGGGGTGACTGTATGAAATGCTCATTTTTTTGAATTTAACTCGAATAATTATATAGTTGCAATGAATGATAAGCACGGTACATCAAGTACGGCATCGAAGTCGAGCCTGCTTCCCAGGGGCAAGAAACGTAAGGTTCAGGAAGACGTTTGCGCTATGTCGGATGATGTTTTTGTTGAAAGTATTAGTTTCGCGGATGTTGTCAAGAGTAATGCTGGGATTAAAATTAGGAATAGGAGTACAAAAAAGAAAAGCACTGCGAATGATGTAATGCAAGTGACTCGTAAGGCTCGTCCGGTCATTGTGATGAAGCCAAAAGAGTCCAACCAGAGTAGCGAGGATTCTCGTAAAAATTTGATTAACGTATTGGATCCGAAAAAACACAAAATAAGTAAATTGAGACACGGGAAAGATGGCTCTATTATTGACGTTGGATAACGTCTTACGGCAACATACTGGGGTACAATTTCGAAAAACGAAAAATCGCTCGCGTCACGAAAAGTGGTTAGATTTTGACTGTTAATAACTTACTAACGCCCGGATAGATTTTCAAGATTCTTGCACCAATCGATTGGAAATCTTTCTACGAATCTACTCCAATAATGAAAATTATTGATTCTCATGACTAAACTATTGAAAAATTGAGAAATATCGAAGCATGTCTTATTTTTCATAGAAAAGCACATTTTTCTTGTGTATTCCTGACACAGACATCATTGCGCGATATCTTAGCCTCTTTCGTCATTCAAAGGGAAACGCCCCTTTCGGTCTTCTTCTTACTTCTCTCCATTATTTCGTGTTCAGTCGAAGCCAATCAAATTCCACTTCACGCGCACGACCGCATTTTAATTAAATCGTCTTCGGTAATCTTTTGGTGTGTTTCTGTCTAACAATGGAATGAAAACCCAGTTCGATCGATTGTGACTACCACCAACCGTCCTTTTCAGGACGACAATTTCATTTTGAAAGAGAGTTATGAGAATTTTACACCGTTAAGAGCGACATTACTGGTGAATGGATGTGATGAATTCATATTTCGGTCAGTCATTTGCATGCAATCTTTCATTAGCGTCAACATTAGTGCTTTTCGAGAATCACAGGGCCAAGAAATCAATTTCCCATCGTGCTCTTGCAGGGCAATCTTCGACATTGTGTGCATGAGAGATAAATTGGGGACGGCACTAGAATGAGGATTCCGGTTTGCCTCGCATTTAGCGATGATTGAATAATGCCGTTGTCGTCGTCGTCGCTAACCACATGCATGACAAAGCGATCAGTATAAACTTGTCGATTTGAAAGCTAAAACTTATCAGCAACAGCTTCATTGATGATTTGATTTGGTAAGAAATTGTCGATCGAAACCAAATAATCGCACAGAGAAGACTGCAAAAATGCTACCGCCGCCCGACGGGAACCTAAGTAAAACTTTGTTTGCCATTTCACTGGAAAACTAATCATCCGAAATTTCAATTGGCAATTAAATAAATAAATTAATTAATAATAATAGGTGAAATATCTCTAGCCGTAACTCTTTTACGTGGAATGCATTGTTGTGGCTCTGAAAAGGGCCGTTTTGCTTGTGTCCCAATTCAATTTAAACTCGTTCGTCACGGATACGACGAGCGAGCTAGAAGGCTTTCGGGATGATGGTCACACGCTTGGAGTGGATCGCGCACATGTTGGTAGCCTCAAAGATAGGCCTAGCTCGCTTCCTGCAGGGCCATGACGGCCAAGCTCTGTAATCGCAGATCGGTCTTGAAGTCCTGAGCGATTTCACGGACCAGGCGCTGGAAAAACAATTTGTGGATCAGCAGCTCCGTCGAATTCTGGTAGCGACGGATCTCACGCAGAGAGACCGTTCCTGGCTGATAGCGATACGGCTTCTTGACTCCTCCGGTGGCTGAGACGCTCTAGCGAGCGACTTTCGTGGGGCCGCTTCCACCAGTGGACTTACGGGCAGTCTGCTTGGTAGAGCCATCGTCGTAGTGTTCTCTGGGCGGATTGAAACAAATGAATGATTGAATGTGCGCGGCTGCCGGTCCCTTTTATGACCTTCTCTTGCGAGCGAGCGAGACGGACAGTGAACAGCGAGCGAGCAAGAAGAATTCATCCATAGCGTACCGCATAAAAGGAGCCGAGCCGGCGGCCAAGCATCAGTTTTATTACAATCGTTGCCGAAGATAGACCGGACTCGGAAAAGGAAGCGCCAAGCGTCATCGCAAGGTTTTGCGTGACAACATCAATTGCATCATCACAAAACCACCGCCGTCTGGCTCGCCGTGGTGACGTCAAGCGTACCTTCGGTCTCATCTACGAGAAAACCCGCGGTATGCTGAAGTCATCCAGAATTCTGTCGGCTACGCTCTGAAGTGGTAGGGCCGTACGCTGTACAGATTTTGAGGTTAAATCACCTCCATCACCGAAACCAGAATTCAAAACTAGCACTGAATCCATCAAACCTGAGCATGGAATGGCGATCGACGATATCCAAACCCAACCGTCCTTTTCAGGACGACAATTCAATTTTGAAAGAGTTTTGAAAATATTCCTACCATGAAGCGCAACAGTATTGGCAATTCTCACAGCAACAGAACTGTCGGTGAACTAAATAATAGTTACTCGATTCTCACAGTTCAATCGGCCCTTTTCAGGGCTAACAAATGTGTACTAAAGAGTTATTTGTGTTATATTTGCTAATGTGTTTACCACATTCTTGCTATTATTCATCTCTGATTAGTTATGAATAATTGACAAAACGACAATTTGAGAATGTTTCCAAAGACGCTACTGCAGTGCTGTCGGAATACAATATATTTTCTATTGTTAAGGAATGATTCAAATATTTTGAATTAATTGATACAAACTAACAATGATTAAGTTTATACTTAAAAATCAATTCTTCAATATAACGGACTAAGCTTCTGAATACATGTAAAGTGATTATTTTGTATTAACACAAATGTCTATAATAAATCAGAATTGACATGCAACAAATAGTGTGAAAATTAATTGGATTTTTAGCAGTAGAAAACTTTCATAAGTTCGTGACGGTCCCAAGCCAGGAAATAGAAGAGGCTAACGTTATCCAACGTCAACTTGGCGGTCGTATCTTGGAAACAACCTGTTACTTTTGCTGAGTGTGCAACAGGATACAATGTTAATGTTGTGAAAGATGGCATTCAAAGCGATTTGGGTGAAAACTACAACGCTGTTGTTCCCTCATCGGTGCCAAGACTTTTAGTGAAGGGCATGAGCGATCAGTTTTCCTCCGATGAATTCATTCGGATTTTAAAGGATCAGAATGAAGACATCGCGATAAATGAAGTCAAAGTAATAAAGATGTATGAAAATCCACATTTCAAGTATAAAAAGTACAATGTTGTTATTGAAGTTGACAAAGAGACGCATAGTTGTTTGTTAACGGCGCAACAAGTGTATGTTTAATTTGATCGGTGTCGTGTTGTTCCAGAGATTAGTGTTTTGAGATGTTTCAAATGTGGAGAATTCGGGCACATGAGCATGTAGGTGCAGTGGAAGTCACAAGACATCCGAATGTACGTCAACTGTTTTGAAATGTATCAATTGTATAAAAATGAATAAAGAACGTAAAATGAACTTGGACGTCAACCACGGAGCATTCAGTTATGAATGTGAAGCCTTTAAGAATTTGTATCAAATAAAAAAGAGCAGCCTACATTTCAATGAATAGCAACCAAGTTTCAGTAGTAATGTGAATCAGTTCGATATCTTGTATTCAAATATAGCCGGTTTATCTACAAACTACGTTGAATTACGTCAGATTGTAGAAGAAAAACGTCCATATCTAGTATTTTTATCAGAATATTGTTGACATAGATGCATTTGATCAATATAGTATTCCGGGTTATAATGTGGCTGCATGTTTACCACATTCGAGACACACTGGCGGAGTTGCTATTTATGTCAAAGTACAGGCTTCAATTGAACGAAGTTTGTGAAGGTAATTGGATCTTGGGCATCGCAGTTGATCGTGGCATGAAGATGGGTAATTACGGTGTATTGTATCACTCTTCCAGTTCAAGTGACCAGCGTTTTAATGAAATTTTGGAAAACTGGCTTGAGATGTTTGTAGATTGTAGTAAATTAAATGTTCTTGCTGGTGACTTTAATATTAATTGGTGTGACAATTCGAATTCGAATCATTTGAAAAGATCAGCTGACTTATTTAATTTAAAACAAAAGGTAAATGTTTATACACGTATTTCCAGACAAAGTCAAACTTTGATTGATCACGTTTATTCTAATTTGGATTCTGTTAGTATTAATAAAAATTCTGATTTAAAAGTAACTGACCATGAAACATTAGTTATTAATATTGATGACAATAGTAGATGTAAAAGTGACTTTGTAAAATTAAAGTGTTGGAAAAAGTATTCAAAACATGCAGTTTCAAGTCTTGTCGAAAGAAGTGTTGATTTTCATACAAACGACGGTTCGTTAGATCAAAAGTCAACTGTTCTAACTGATGTTTTAAAAACCTGTACCAATAAATTAGTCGAACATATATCTGTTTCGTTGAAAAATTCGAACAGCTGGTACAATTTGGATTTGTTGCGTTGTAAACGCAATAGAGACAAACTGTACAAAAATGGCGTAGAAATAATAATAATACAAATTGGAATAGGTACCAGGTCGCGCGTAATAAATACTCGCAAATGGTTAAACAAACTCGTTGCGAGTATATTCAGAGGAAAATTGATCAACATCAAAACAACAGTAAAGAGTTATGGAAAATTTTGAAATCCTTGTTAAAACCTAGTAATTGTAAACCGCGGTCCATAACTTTCAATGGCACATTAGAAGAATCAGAACAAGTAATAGCATTTAAATTTAATGAGTATTTTGCGCACAGTGTTTCATCGATTAACCAATCCATTGAGTTAGTAGATGAACCTGACGAAATAAAACAGCCGATTAACAATAATTGCACATTTGAATGTTTTCACCCAATAACGTTGGAAGACCTACGAAACATTATTCTATGGGAAAAACGGCTGGCGTAGATAACGTTAATGCGAGAGTAATACAAGATTGCTTTGATGTCATCGGCCACAATCTGCTGGACCTGATTAATGAATCGTTACAAAATGGGCACGTGCCACAAGTTTGGAAGGAATCACTTGTGATTCCTATTCAAAAAGTTGCTGGGACTATTAAAGCCGAAGAGCTTCGTCCCATCAACATGTTGCACACATTAGTTAAAATTTTAGAACTTGGCCAGCTGTAAGCATATTTAAATAGTAATAATTTGCTGATACCAGAGCAATCGGGATATCGGGAAGGCCATTCCTGTGAAACCGCATTGAACCTGGTGTTGGCAAAGTGGAAAGAAAACGTAGAGCGTAAAGATACGATTGTTGCTGTTTTTTTTGGATCTCAAACGCGCTTTTGAAAAGATTTCTCGGCCCTTGTTGTTAAGAACAATCAAGCGCTTTGGATTTTCGGGTTCTGCATATAGATGGTTTGAGAGCTATATAACTGATAGAACCCAACGGACTGCTTTCAATGATTCTGTTTCGAGCCCCGTGGTGAACAGTCTTGGCGTACCACAGGGGAGTGTATTAGGGCCCGTTTCATTCATCATGTATATAAATGACATGCGACGAGTTTTACGTTTTTGTGACATAAATCTTTTTGCAGATGATACCGTGATATTCATTGCGGCTAAAAATCTTGATGATGCCGTTGCACATATGAATGCAGATTTACGTTCTCTGAGTAGATGGTTGAAGTACAAACAGTTTAAATTGAATATAAGTAAAACTAAATTTATGTTGATATCGTGGAATCGAACAAATATAGACGTCTCAATACAAATTGATGATGAAACAATTGATCGCGTGCGCGAAATTAAATATCTTGTCGTGATTATTGATGACAGATTAAAGTTCGACGCTCACATCGACAATGTTATCAAGAAAATAGCCAAGAAGTATGGAATACTCTGCCGATTAAAAAACGATTTAACGATTGCTAGTAAAATACATTTGTACAAATCAATGATCTCTCCACATCTGGAGTTTTGCGCTTCCATTTTGTTTTTAGCAAATGAAACACAAATATCGAGAATGCAGCGTTTGCAAAATAAAATAATGCGTTTGATTTTGAGATGCAACAGATTCACTTCTTCGTATTTCTTATTAGATGCTCTTCAGCTGTTATCGGTGAAGCAAAGAATTGTATTCTTGACGATGGTGTTCATTTTTAAAGTAATTAACGGTTTATTGCCCCGATATTAGTGTGATCGAATTGAAAGAGGAAGTGACATTTATAGATATAATACTAGAAACGCTACTGAATTAAGAACACCACAGTTTTTGTACGGTGCTTCACAAAACTCTTTGTTTTTAAAAGGAATAAATGTTTTCAATTCGATGCCTATACACATCAAACGTGCTGCAACTCTATCACAGTTTAAGAGACTATGTATTTCACACGTCAAAGCTGCCTTCTGAACAGCTACATGTTAACTTTTTTGTACTTGACTAATATTGTATCTTGACGAAGTTTTGACTAACGGATATTTTGTATTGACTATATTGTAAAATATGTTTAATAATTATTGGGGCACTAATAAACTACGATGTTCACCTCGATGATGATGATGGATTTTTTATATATTGACGTAGTTATAGTTTATTCCTTTTTATATGTAGTCTACGGAGGTTTGAGTCCCGTGCGCGGTACACAGGTATAAACGCCTGTTTGACTACTTATCATTTGAATTGATAATTTATGCTGTTGGTGGATGCCATGCATTAGTAGTAAGTTTACTGGTTGAATGTCGGAAATTTCTTGAAAATGCATTTTTTTCCGATAGTTTTGACATCATCGACGGGGTTATCAATTCTGGCAATATTTTGGATCTTGTTGAACTTTCTTGATCACTATTAAAACTTATGAAAAGTGTGGTTGAGACCAACAGATTTTTACCATTTTTTTTTTGCTGTATAGTATGGGATCTTGTAATGTTGTTTATATCTGTTGAAATAATCAGACCGTTTATTGTTTACAAATCTGGTTAACATTGATCATAATTAATTATCTTTAAGATATATCGTCTCGCTCAACCCAACATACCCCTAATGTGGTGGGATCATCATCATCATCTACCCGGATAACATCAGTTCGGGAAATCTTTCGCCGCAGGGGAAATACTTGGTGGGAAATTCGAAAATGTTGTGTGACACAGACGCATGAATCGTGAAATATATCAAGGGTTAGATTATGGCATGTAAAATAAGGCAGACTTCAGTAGGCTGGTCACTTAGTGCGAATGTCGGAAGAAAGAATTGAGAAAATAATATTCAGCAAGGAACCAAGTAGAGGTAGGTGACTTCGTTGAAGATCACAAATACGCTGGCTTTACGCAATGGAAGAGAACCTGGAGACCTTGAACGTTCGGACAACTGGATAAGTATCGCCCAATACCGGCTAAGATATAGTTCTACAATATGCCCGACAATGGCGTGACGCTATGTTGAGGCCATCAAGTTACAAGGTAGGTATAACGTGTGGCAGGTATAATGATGCTCTATTCCCATAGAAGTTAACGCAATTTCTATTGCAAAAAGGTGGACCATGAAAAGAAGCAAACTCAATTACGAAGAACATATTTTGAAGACATCATACCCTAAAATCAACGAGAACATATAAATACCTTTTTTCCGCTAAATTGTCGTTTCGGACCATTGTGGTAGTGGACTTTGGACGAAGCGAAAACAAACCTACCGCACAAGAGCTGTGTTGCAATCACACTCACCAACACCCGCACTCACAATCTCGAATTTACATTAATTACCGGTGTTAAAAGTTTTCGGACACCTGGTGCCATTCTCACGCTACCGAACCAGGCTCTGATCGGACCTGGCTCGCTGCACTTACATTGAGCTACATATGTACCTACATATAGGGAGGCGTTTCGCTAGTAATTGAGTGAAACGATGCGATGCGATAGAGGATTTACTGCCCTCCCGGAGGTGAATGGTTTTTGGTGGTAGGAAGGTGGATGGGGTTCGAACCGATGCGATGGTGTCAGTGTGATTGTATCGGAGGTTTTAAAAGTTTTCGAGGCTAGCAGAATTGGGACAACAGGACGGGGAACGGAAAAGTGATAGCTACTGTAGAATACAAAGATATAGAACATCCACATAAGAATGACCCATTTTGTCAGACAATTCCCAAGTTTAAATATTTCCCCATTTGAAAATCAAGTGCAATAACGCAAGCTACCAATTTCCCCCACCACTAATGGACGTTCACTCCCGGTTGGATAATGACCGGAACATTCTCATTACCGAAATTGAATTTGCCTTCAACAATTACTTTCAGCTCTCTGGACCATCTTTTTTTTCCACGCACCATCACCTCCGAACTAAATTACCACCTGTCATCCAGACACTCATCAACGCACAATAACCGTCGCTAATGACTTTCATCCATCGGAATGGACGTTTCTCCATCAGTTCAGCCCGGGGCTCGGATGAGTTTTCCATCATCGGTGTCCTTATTCGCTGATTCACCCTCCCACTTTTTTTTCTACTCAAACACTCCTCCTGAAGAGAGATTGCAATCCATTGCCCCCCAAAATCAGCATATTTATTCAAATATGCACGAAAGCAAACATTTTGGTTTTCTCACGATGAGATGGATGGCCGTGAGCCGAATGGAGAGGCGTTAGGGCGCAAACGAATGAATTACGCCCAGATTAACGAGGGTCGTAAGGTTCATTTCCCGGAAAACGAACTTCATTAGGGTGTTTATTTATCGAAAGTTCTCAAAATCAAAAACACTTCATATGCTTTTCATACTTTCATGCTTTATATCACATAAAAAGAGAAACCTCAAAGTTTGTGCCAAAAAGAGGTTAAGAAGTGTTTTAACCTTTAACCTTTTGAAATATGGGTGCAAACTTTTTTGTTTATTGTAATTCTCGAATGGATGGAGCACGTGGTGGAGTTGCTACCATCATTGAAAGGAATTTGCTCTTTGTGAAACATGGCTAACTTCTGATAAAGACGTCCATTTCCACGATTTTAATATTATCCGTCTGGATCGAGGGGATGGGTATGGAGGGGTGCTATTGGGGATCAACAAGCTCCACTCCTTCTATAGAATCAATTTCCCCCCGATGACAGGCACTGAAGTAGTTGCATGTCATGTTACAATCCGTGGTAAAAATTTTAGCATAGCCAGTGTATATATACCACCAAGTGCTAAATTATCGCACAGAGATTTTTCGGCGATATGCTGTGCTATGCCAGCGCCATGGTTGGTCTTAGGAGATTTTAATTCTCACGGTACAGCCTGGGGGTCACCGAAAGACGACAATCGCGCAATATTATTGTATGATCTCTGCGACTATTTCAATTTGACAATTTTGAACACTGGGGAAGCAACTCGAATAAAACCTCCAGATCCTCCAAGTATGTTAGACATCTCAATCTGTTCGAATTCACTATCTTTGGATTGCACGTGGAAAGTAATCCACGATCCCCATGGTAGTGATCACCTGCCGATCAAAATTACAATTACCAATAATTCGTGTCAAGTTCGCCAGATTGACCTTGCGTACGACCTCACGAAACATATTGACTGGGGAAAATACGCTGAGTTAATCACCGATGGCGAGCAGTCGGTCGAGGTTCTTCCCCCGTTGGAAGAATATAGATTCTTATCCGAATTGATCATTGATAGTGCTCTTCAAGCACAGCGTCGCGCAGTACCAGGTTCATCAATACGTCGGCGGCCGCCCACTCCGTGGTGGGACGACGAATGTACCGGAGTTTATCGAGAAAGATCTACCGCGTTTAAAGCATACCGGAAGCGTGGTTCACGGGATAATTACGATCGATATACTTCCTTTGATCGTAAATTTAAGAGCCTCGTAAAGGCGAAAAAACGCGGCTATTGGAGAAACTTCGTGAATGGTCTATCACGGAGACTTCGATGCGAACACTTTGGTCGGTCGGAAGAAGGATGCGAAATGCGGTTTCGGTGAATGAGGATAGAGAAAGCTCTCCTCGATGGATTCTCGACTTTTCTAAGAAAGTCTGTCCGGATTCCGTTCCAGTATAAGCGATTGTTCGGGATTATCCACACGATAAAAGCGAAATGGATTCAGCATTCTCGATGGTAGAATTCTCACTAGCTCTCCTTTCATGTAATAATTCTGCCCCAGGAATGGATAGAATTAAGTTCAATTTGCTGAAAAACCTCCCAGACGTCGCGAAGAGGCGCCTATTGAACTTGTTCAACGTATTATTCCGGGTGATTGGAGACAAGTGAGAGTTATTGCCATCCAGAAACCTGGAAAACCCTCGTCGGATCATAATTAGTATCGTCCTATCGCGATGTTGTCATGTGTTTGAAAGCTGCTAGAGAAAATGATTCTCCATCGGCTTGACAAATGGGTTGAAACGAAAGGCCTTCTGTCAGATACGCAATTTGGTTTCCGCAGAGGCAAAGGAACGAGCGACTGTCTTGCACTGCTTTCTACAGAAATCCAACTGGCCTATGCTCAAAAGGAACAAATGGGTTCAGTCTTCTTGGACATTAAGGGCGCTTTTGATGCGGTTTGCGTTGATGTCCTTTCAGACAAACTCCACGAGTGTGGGCTTTCACCAATTTTGAACAACTACTTATACAATTTGTTGTCTGAGAAACATATGAACTTCGCTCAGGAATCTTCAACAACTTCTCGAATAAGTTACATGGGTCTCCCCCAGGGCTCATGCTTAAGCCCCCTTCTTTATAACTTTTACGTTAAAGACATTGATGACTGTCTAATGGAAAATTGCGTGATAAGACAGCTTGCGGATGACGCCGTTATTTCTGTTACAGGTCTAAAGGCGGACGATCTGCAAGGACCATTGCAGGATACTCTGGACAATTTGTCTACTTGGGCCTTAAAGCTGGGTATCGAATTCTCTCCGGAGAAAACCGAGTTAGTTGTCTTTTCTAGGAAGCGAGAACCGGAAAAGCTAGAGCTTCAATTCATGGGTAAGGAACTTACTCAGGATTTTTCGCATATGTATCTAGGGGTCTGGTTCGACTCTAAATGCACCTGGGGAAAGCACATTAAGTATCTGCATCAGAAGTGCCAAAAGCGAATCAACTTCATGCGTACACTCACCGGAACATGGTGGGGAGCCCACCCGGAAGATCTGATAAAGTTATATCGAACAACGATTCTGTCGGTCATAGAATACGGTAGCTTTTGTTTTCAATCCGCCGCGAAAACTCACATCCTGAAGCTTCAGCGTATTCAATATCGCTGTCTTCGTATCGCGTTGGGCTGCATGAGCTCGACTCATACCATGAGTTTGGAGGTATTAGCAGGAGTACTGCCTTTATCAGATCGATTCGTGGAACTGTCGCTAAGGTTCCTCATCCGTTGTGAGGTGTTAAACCCATTGGTAATAGGAAATTTTGAAAAGCTGATCGAACGAAATCCTCAAGCAAAATTTATGACGCTGTACTATTTGTACATGACTCTGGAGATTAACCCTTCTATGAATATCCCCTACAATGGTTGCTTCCCTGACTTCTCCAATTCCACTATAGCTTTTGATCTGACCATGAGGCAAGAATACCAGATTCACTCCGTACGGAGCACATACCAAGAATTTTTGCAAACAAGTACGGCCACGTCAGTAGCAACAGAAAGTTTTTCACCGACGGGTCCAAAACAAATGATTCCACTGGATTTGGTGTTTTTAATGAGTTTCATAGCGCCGCCCATAAACTTCAAAACCCTTGCTCCGTATACGTCGCAGAATTAACGGCTATACACTACGCATTAGAGCGAATTGCCTCTCTTCCCTCTGATGAATACTTCATTTTTACTGATAGTCTCAGCTCAATAGAGGCTATTCGTTCAATGAGGCCGGTAAAGCACTCCCCGTATTTCCTTCACGAAATACGATCCACTCTGAGTGCTCTATCAAATCAATCATATAGTATCACCTTGGTTTGTGTCCCTTCACATTGCTCGATTCAGGACAAAGAGAAAGCGGACTCTCTCGCCAAGGTGGGCGCTATGGAAGGCGAAATTTATGACCGACAAATCGCCTTCAATGATTTTTTCTCAATCGCTCGTCAGCACGCCTTGATCTCTTGGCAACAAAAATGGGATGGTGGAGACTTGGGAAGGTGGTTACATTCTATTCTCCCACAGGTAATGAAGAAACCGTGGTTCAAAGGGTTGGACTTAAGTCGAGACTTTATAAAGGTAATGTGTCGACTTATGTCCAATCACTACTCACTGGGCTCGCACTTTTACAGAATAGGGCTCACAGGCAGCAACCATTGCAGCTGTGGTGCAGGCTACCAAGATATCAACCATATATTATGGGAATGCAGCGAACACGATATTGCCAGATCTAATTTTTGTGCTACCCTCAGGGCCCAAGGAAAACCAGAAAAGGAAGACATTAGAGATGTGTTAGGTAAGCGGGATCGCGACTATATGAGACTCGTTTTCGAGTTCTTAAAGAAAATTGAAGTCGCTGTTTAATCCCTTCCTCCATGTCGTTTCACTGGTCGCCTCGATTCCTCCCGAAACCCGTTTTTTTGTGTCGTTACAGGTTATCGTTATGTCCACTCTACGTTGATCAGCAGCAAAACCGCCAGAAAACTATGCTGTTGAATGTCAACGGAAAGATCCCTTACCCCATCCTTACCTACAACATTTGTTATCCCTAACCTCGACCAAACCGCGAGTTTTACGGTTCCCCAAAGCTAATATTAGATATTAAGAAATGAACAGAATTGTAATAAAAATTCAAATGAGTTCGGCTCCGTTATGCCTGATGGCGCTTGAGCCTGTATATAAACGAAAAAGTAAAAAAAAAAATCATTTAAAGGCGTATAAAAAGTCAGCTTATTTCATCAATTGAAATAAAAGTTTTTGTTTCTGTTGAACCACAGCTTTTTACTTGCATTTTCCAGTCACATCATCAAGTTGTCTTTAAAAAAACGTATAAAAAAAATATTTCAAGAAAACTTCTATAAACAATAGGTTGAAAATGTACCTTCAAGTCGCTTGTACTTGAAGTAAGTGTAAATAAAATAAAGTGCAGAATTTTTGGTTTTGAGAGCTATTAGAGCAATAAGCCGCACCCTAAAGCCCCCATCCAGGGATGAAATGGAAAGGGATTGCTCCTCGCGGTGGCTTCCAAATGGGTGAAACCGGCTCCCGGGGAAGAGCCTTATTATGCGGTTTCAGTTTCTATATCGCCCCCGGCATTTTTAGCCCCTGCGATAAGAAACTTTGAACTTTTCTACGGTGGTGCATAACAAGTTGGCGAAGCTATTTTACGCGGTGGTGGAAAATTGTAATTTCGATAATTAGAAATAAAAATTTGAATACTGAATGCGGTGCATATTTCATCAGCCTTTTCTTAATGTCTTCTTGTTGTTTCCAGCGTTACGTCCTAACTGGGACAAACCTGCTTCTCAACTTATCATGGGCATAGTTATTAACTGATAACTTTCTTTGCCATAATGCACATAATGTTGCTTGGAAAGATAAACTTTAAGGAAATATCGAATCAGAACTTTCTGAAGCATGGAGCTTGAGCTTGATTGGTCGTCCGAGGTTGCAACTCCAGTATCGCACTTATAGAAGGAACCAAGCAGAATGCAAGCTCCTCGAGTATTGTCTACGTTTCATGCTCGTTACCGGCCTTATAAGCGTTTTTTGCATGGTACATTTGGTGCGGGTGTGAATCTTTTTTGGCCGCAGCTTCTTGTGGAGACCATAGTAGGTCCGACTTTTACTGATGATGCGCCTCCGTGTTTCACGGCTAACGTTATTGTCAGCCGTCATTAAGTATCCAAGGTAGACGCACTCGTTGACCACCTCGAACGTATCCCCGTCGATCGTAACATTGCTAACTAGGCGAGACGTACTTTGTCTTGGACGCATTCACCACTACTCCAACTTAATGAAGAATGACCTCGCTACCAACAGATCTGGCCACTCTAGAGCTCAAAGAACAGGTTCCGCCGAAAATTCTTTTGAAACTTTTCCATTATATGGACAAAACATGATGTGTCACGGGTGAAGTACACACTCAGCTCTTACTGTGAATTTCAACGTAATCTCCACAGCTGAACATTTCGGTGAAATAAAACACCGTAATTCCGTGGAAATTTTACGGATTATGGTGATTTTGCACCGAATACTGTAAAAATTTACCGTACTCCGTTAATTTATTTCACCGAACTGTTCAGCTGTTGAGATTTTACAGGAATACGTAAAATAATTTAAGTGTGTATGATGAAAGTTCTAAAAAGTATTCACATAAATGTAGGATAAAATGCATATAAACTAATGTGGCTTTCCTTCACTGACGCAGTCTTGGGCAGGATCTTTCAGAACAGATGCTTTGTTTCGAACATCATCAGAAATCCAACAAGAATCCAAAAATGATTTTGGCTGGAATGTTACTAAGAATCTGTCGGGGGTCTTCCATAAACCACTTGGTCAATTATGGGGGAAAGGAGGTCTGGTTAATGACCACGGTCCATACAAATTTTGAAATTTTTGTATGGACAAATGACCACGAGGAGGGAGGGAGGGGGTTTTCTGGAATCCTAATAAAAATGACCACTTGGTTAATGGACAGCCCCTCGTATACTTCGAAGCATTTTTCTATATCATCAAAAAATATCACAAATGTTTAGTCCATCGATTATGTCGCTCTCTCCAGCGAAAGCGAGTGATAGGACCGGAAACATACTCGTTTGGCATGCAATGCGTAATCGAGTAATATCGGGAGTCCGACTAGGCGTGATTATATCATGGACCGCATCGCCATTATCACCACCTTTTCCCACTAACCCACTGTCCTCTCCAAGACAACTGTGGAGATGCAGAGGTATATTCGATCTTTGAACACTCGATTCGGGCTCTTTGAAAATGGTGCCAAGCTAATCCCAAGCCCCATTCATTCAATCTCTGTGCAACTTCGACTGTTCTAATCATTCTCGTTATCCACAAAGGTTTAACTTACAAACTCTATGTATTTTTTTCTTTTTTATCTTTGAAGCTTTACACTTAGTTAGCCAGTCCATTTGCCTCAAATCAAATTGTATTGCTCTGGAGTGGCCAAATCAGTTGATAATGAATTGATCCTCCATTTATTGACAAGTTCCCTCGAATTCATGAAGACGTGAAACGGAAATGTCCCCAAACAAGCTCTGGCGAAACCGGCTACGATGTTCCGGAACGGTCCATTTGTTTAAATTATGTTGAAACGATGACAATCGATCAATATCAAACGTTATACGTAAAAACTTCAGTGTTGAAACTTCAATGAATACAGTAATAAACATATTTCTTATGTTTGGCACCCTCGTGACCCCAGTACCACCCGGAATATCTCCGGCATGGTTCCGAATTCAGCGTTGTCCATTTATAACAAACAACTGAAACATTTTTAAGGTAAACTGAGAGTGGTTTAGAAAAAATCGAATGGAAATTGAAGAAATGGCAGTTATTTGCAAATGGCTTGTCGGAGGTCGGTAACGTAAAGGTTAAAAAAAAGCAGAGTCTACAAATCGATGAAAAGCTAAGCGTCACGCTCGCCTTCTCTCTAAACACGCTGAAATTTTTTAATACAGCGGCAGCACAACCTTCATACAGTGAAACTTACACCAACAAAGTGTGAATAGATTGGTTATTGAAGAACGTAACCGTTATTGCCATCCGGTTGCCGTATATGTAAGCCTATACACCGCGTCCAATATATTCTCATTTGTGAATGAAGAGTGCCCGGGCTCTATTTTCAAAAATTTGAAAAGCCAATGTGTGAAGCGAGATTTTGTCTACCGGACCACCGTGATGCTTCCTCGTTCAAACGAATAACCTTAAAGACACCCACACGTTAATGCTTCCAGTGGGCATTTTGCCCTTTGAAGGAAGCACCACACTAGACAACGGACTAGCATGCAACGCCCATTGGTACAGTCGGAGAACATTTCTCACGAAAAGTTTTCCGGCCTGCAGCGGGAATCGAACCCACACTCCTTAGCACGATGTGGCTAAATGCCTGGTGACACTAACCGCACGGCTACGAAGCCCTCGTTAGATGAGATCTGACCGGGCACGTTCAGTTAGGACTGAACGAGTGATGAAGGTTGTAAGACAACGGATCCAAAAGCCTCAGCATTCTCAGCGTTATCAAAATAGACTGCAGGAAGAATCTCTCAAATAATATATGAGAGAATACTTTGAATAAATCCTACAGATTCCCTGGAAAATACTGAAAATATCCGAGAAGAAATGAAAAAATATGTTCAATGGGCTCCTTGAGAAACGCCAGAGGAATCTTAGAAATATCTGTGAAATTATTCTTGAAGAAATCACTGGACGATTCCCTTATACAAACATATGAGAGGAAACTTAAAAAAAAACTTCTTTGGTAATAACACAGCGCAACGAAAATGACATTTTTGCGTGTCTCAATGATCAAATTATGTGTCTCTGGTAGATTTGGAGTTGCTGATCCTGATGCCATTTGCATAAATGTTCCAGCACGTCACAATTTTTAGCTAGAGGTCGCCAAAGTTGTATAAAACACTGTTTTTATTGATGTTTACATAAAATTTAAAGTATTATTTTTAAAACTTTTTTTGTGATATGATCCACGAGTATATCCCATTTGGCATGAAGACGTTAGGCATAAGTATGTCCATTATCGTTAGGCATAAAGACATTAGGCATAATGGATGTTTGGCATAAAATACGTTAGGCATAATGGACGTTTGGCATCAAATAACTTGTTATTTATCTGTAGAAATGTTGGTTTGGTATTTTTTCTAGAGATGTTTGGTTTGACATTTTTTGTTATATTTATCTTACATAATTCACGGTGTGTTTCGTAGAGCAATTTCAAAACAAAAAATTCGGCATGTCTGAAATTTTGGCACAAGAAAGCCATGATTTTCCCCTTTCATTTGCGACCAAAACGAAAATAATCGGTCGGGGGGTCTAGAACAATTTTTTTTTTTTTTCATTTGTTTTACCGAGTTTGGTATATAACTTAACCTTAGTAAGTCCTTACTAGGTCGTTTTCGACCCATTTCAAAATTTAAATCATTGAAACTTTTGATTAAAATAACCTTGCAATTTGACGTTTTCTGACAATTAGGTATTTTTTGTGGGAACATTTATTTTTTCGGAGACAAAAGTTTTGAATGGCCCCTTAGGGAGCTTCCATAAATAAAAGTTACAAATTGTGACTTAGGGTCGTTTTTGACCCAAAAACTCAAAGAGCTCGAAAAATTAGTGTGTTGACCGAATTTATTTCTGTTGGGCTGAAATGAAAAGTGCACATGTTGATTTTCGTAAAACCAACCGGAGATCCGGAATTGCGTCACTGTGTCCACCGGGAACCTGCCACATCTGAAAAAAAGTCCCTTTAGATACCCTTACTTTGACAACCTGTAGTTTCGTAACTAAACAAGTAATCTGAACCGTCCTCATATTGTTGAATAGGTATTTACGTGGACTGTGAATAGAGATTCTCAAATCATTTAGTTATTCATACCCGGTTCCGGAAACCCGGAACATCCGAATAGTAAGTTTCCATCGTAGTTTTGTGTTTGTAATTCACATTGGTACTATTCGGTTGATGGATATTTTGACATAAAATTTCTCTGTAATAAGGAACCAATTACCGGTGCACATCCCTTGAAAAACTCGGTCCAGTATGGTCCATGCAGAACCGGTTCCTGGAGACCCGGAAGGTACCCAATCTGGACAATTCGATGAAATTACTCGGATTGATGCCAAAAAACCAAATGACTTGTGTCCAACTCATAACGATTGATTATGTTTGAATGTATTATGCCAAAAGAATGAATTGATGGTTATTCTGGTCCTTCTGGGTACCGAAATGATCACCGGAAAACCCGTAATATGGGACCACTAATTTTTAGCACCAAAACTAGACATGTAAAGGCTCAAACTTCATGATTTTGAATCCCTATGACTCTTCTAATTCAATTATAGCGCCAACTCGAACGTCTTTCGATGGAAGATTAGCATCAAAAGTCGTTCGAGCTGGCGCTTTTAGAAGTTTTGAACACAAGAAAGCTATGCGAAACATAGTTCTTGAGATCTGCTGGATATAAATAGCAAACAAGTCTGTATGCACTACAGATCACCGTTTATGGCTCTTTTTTTGGTGTAATCGGAGACTTTTATGATTCACCTGATATTTTTGTTAAAGCTTCGTATGATTTCGTTATAAAGCTAGCAAAATCGTAAAGTTACTGAGTAACATTTTCAAAGCTGATTTAATGTATTTGTTTTATGAATTACTATAGAATTCCGTACAACTCTAATAAAACTATGCTAAAACTGAACATTACAGCACTTATTGAGATCTTTAAGCAAAATATTACGATCACACGATCAATCTTTCACAGATAGATTTGTTATGAATAAAACCTTTCGATGTTTGTATGAATTCATTTGCACTTTTCCTACCATCAATTTAAAAAGGAAGTGTATATTCGTCAGCATTATTATTAATATTCTTATCTTTATTTAAAAGATTTTCAGCCCTAGACTGGCTGCTAATCTGAGAATATTTGTCAGCAATTCTGTTTGTTTTACCATTGCAAACAAAAGCAATGTTCTGTCAATTCTCACAACAATAACATGGACAATAGTGTCAACATTGCATTGCTATTGCAATTGGGTTAGAATATTGGATTTATGAAATATTATATTGCGTCTGTCATTGGCACAAATATGAACTTGTCAAGTTGTCGTGAGTTCGAATCCCACCTGTTGAGGATCTTTTCGGGTTGGAAATTTTCTCGACTTCCCAGGGCACAGAGTATCTTCGTACCTGCCCTACGATATACGCATGCAAAAATGGTCATTGGCACAGTAAGCTCTCAGTTAATAACTGTGGAAGTGCTCATAAGAACACTAAGCTGAGAAGCAGGCTCTGTTCCAGTGGGGACGTAATGCCAGAAAGAAGAAGATGAACTTGTTAATTTTCTAGAATCTACGACATAAGATAGAAAGGGCAATAGTTCGAGGAGGAATAAAAAGGGGATAAAAGGTCAAAAATCTTCTTTCAAAAATTATGTAATTTCCCTTAATGCAAATCACTTTCAACCTTTGGTCCTTTTGACCTTTTGCATTTTGGACCATTTGTCTTGTCTTCCTTTTGTCTTTTGACTTATTGTCCTTTCGACCTCGAAAGATGAATATTGCTCTTGAGTTACAAATAAAAATTGAAAACAGGTTGTTTGACACACTTAGTTTCAAAAGCAATGCAAATTTCAACAATAGATGAAAGCAAAATAGAGGCAACTCGAAAATTTAAATTTCGGCCTCGGCCTGTAAAATTTTAGGTCTAGTGCTGTCTAGAATATAATCTACAAAATATTGACACTAGATTTTTGCAACATTTTCATCTAAATCCGTTTCAACAGTTCACCTCACCAAAATTTATTAATTCACGGTGCATTTGAAATAATATCACAAATAACAAAATCTCAAAAAAAAATTGCACTAGACCCCCCGATGGATTATTTTTATTTTAGCAGCAAATGAAAGAGGAAGGTCTTGTCTTTCATTGGTTAAAATTTGAGACATGCCGAATTTTTTGTTATAAAGTTACATGAAAAAGACACCGTGAATTACGTTAATTCTAAAGAAGGGAGATCTTCCATATAATTATTATTACTTATAATGCAAATGATTAACTTGAAGACAACAATCTAGAGTCAATTCAAAAATTCATGTTATGATTGGTGGTATTATCTTTGACAATAATATTCCGGTAGTGTGACGCCAATAAAAGCTCCAAGTCTGCTCATCAATTCAATGTGGTGAAAATAGTTCCATTGCCTCTTGTGCCAACAATTTTCGATGATTTTCAAACAATTTTGATCAGGCACATATGAAACCATTGACGAAAGCACCTTGAAAGTATTTGAAATTCGTCGAATTTAAAAGTAAAATTTGATTTCAAAGTTAATTTAAGAGTCAAGCTAATATTTAACAAAGCATAGTATTCAGCATTGAGCATGGCGTTCATTTTATGATGGAAATATTTACATATACAATTCCAATAACTATTAGAGCTTCAAGAATCCACAGAACAGCATATTATTGGAAAAATTTCTTTTCTTACAGTAAATTGACCGTATAAGTACAGGTCGGACTCGATTATCCGGAGACTCGATTATCCGGGGACTCGATTATCCGGGATTCGATTATCCGGAATTTTAGACTCGATTATCTGGAATTTGTTTTTTGATGATCTTGTTTTTCAATTTTTATGCATACATCTGAGATAATTTGGTATTACAATATACAATTTAAATGATTTTGCAGTTAAGAACGTATTTAAGGAAAGAGGGATTTGAAAAAGTGGTTTTTTGTGTATGCTGGTCAAAAAAAAAATCTTTCGAAGACCCCTATTGTTCCTAGAAAAAAATTCTGGCTATGCCACGGCATCATATAAAAAAATAACAATACAAGGAAATATTCAAGTTCTTTTGTCGAAGATTTGAAATGTTTTCTTAGTGATCCGATTAACCGGAGGATTCGATTATCCGGAGTGAAAAAAAAATCGATACTCCGGATAATCGAGTCCGACCTGTATAATGAATAGCCTATGATTTAAAGAATGGAAATGTATGATCAAAGTATTAAGAGCAATAGTGACATAAAATTTTGAATAGGTATGTATCGAATGAATAGTTTAATTATGAAAGAAGAAAAATTTTCTGGTTAAAGCATTAGCAGCACTAACTCCAATAATTTTGCCGATAGTATAAATATCAAGAACAGCCTTCAATTTAAAGAAGGGATTATCTCTGATGAAAAATTTGCCAATAATATGTGTACAACCAAACTCAAAAGATGAGCAGCAGTTACAGCGTCGTTCATAATCTTGGCATTATGCCCAACCAAAGATCTCGGCTTAGTATTCTAGGAGCACTTCCACGGTTATTAATCAAAAGTTTGCTTTTCCAAAATGACCATGTTGCATTCTTATTTGTGCACGATACGTGAGGACGTTTATACTTCATGGCCAAGGATCCTGGATTGACTTGAAATCGAACTAAAATATCTTCAGCATGACTTTACTCTATGGTCACAGAAGTTACTACAAAGCGAATGAAGGCAATTAACAGCATTTTGATGCTTATCATTTAATTAAATTTTATCCTAGAAAATGACCTCAAAGGATTCACAACTATGGGACGACTTATTGCCTTGCAGTATTTCAAAGGACACACTTTTGATCTTTGAAGCCCTCCACAATTACCAAAAAAGTCGGCTTACTTTTCACACACACAAATTCTTTTATTTTTTATTTTGAGAATTATGCATATCGTCCATTATGCCAAACATCCATTATGCCAAACGTCCATTATGTCTATCGTATTTATGCCTTCCTACTTATGCATAACGTCTTTATGCCTAACGTCTTGCACCCATGATCCACCAAGCATGTAAAATAGGACCTAAACTTTCATTTTAAATATAATTTGGTTGAAATTGCACGATTCAATTTAGATTTAACCAATTTTTTTCAACATAATTGCTGTTTCCATACAAAATTCTTCGTTTCTCTTACATGGGAAAATACAATAATTGTTTAAACTATCGAAAAATAACTTTTTCACATTGAAAAATCTTAAAACCTTATTGATAAGTATTGTTTTACACATAAATTTCCAATACTGAATCAAATTAAGCAACCAAATTGCTTTGCAAGCTGGCAAAATTGCATGCAAGTTGGCTAAAAGAGTAATTTTTTGCATTTTCAACCATGAATATCTCGAAACCTCGACGTGCTATGATATTTCTGAAAACGTCACTACATTCAGCAACCTTTAATTGAATGAATAGCGGTATGTTGATGCTTGAGACAACAACGTGTTCGGCAGTGTAATTCCTGGGCATACACTTGCCCTCATTGAGAAGTACATGATGGAACCCCTATACAGATTTCTTAGTAGTGTCTTGGAGGAACTCCTGTAGAAATTCTTATTAATTTATATCGAGGATTATGTTGAGATCCATAGGGAGGTTACTGAAGGAATCTCTGTAAGCATTATTAGAGTAATTAGTGGTCTTCAAGTCATTCCGAAGTAATGTCGAAATGAATTCCTACAGGAAACACTGAAAGAGTTCAAGGAGAAATCAGTGTAGGTATTCCAGGATAAATCCCTGAAAAATCTCTGGAACGCATCAAGATGAAGTTGATAGAAAAATTCTCGAAGTCCCTAGAGAAAAACATTGAGAAATTCTTGGATACATTCCTTGATAAATGATTGTAAGAATCCCTTTAGAAATTCCTTAAGCAATACTGAAGTATTTTGAAGGCATTTTTTTATTGTAAAAATATCAAATTTTACGAGCCGAATTATCTATCGGCGTGGGAATACGAAATCGGTGGCGTTGTGCTGATCGGCGTATGGCGTGTCGCCGATAGCTCTATCGGCGTCGGCGTGTCGTAAAATGGATCGGCGGCGGCGCTGTCTGTATCAGAAGTGCCAGTAACGAATCAACTTTTTTCGTGCACTCACAGGAACATGTTTGGGAGCACACCTGGATAAACTGATAAAGCTATATCGCACAATAATTCTGTCGGTTCTCGAATTCTAGTCTTGAAAGGTATTTTTTGCTTCCAATCTGCTCCAGCGTATTCAGTATCGTTTTCTTCGTTAGGCTACATGATCTCGACTCATACATGAGTTTAGAGGTATTAGCAGGAATACTGCCTTTATCAGATCGGTTCGAGAAATTGTCGTTAAGGTACCTCATCCGCTGTGAAGTGTTAAATCCATTAGTAATTGAACATTTTGAGAATTTTCGATTAGCGAACGAAACCCTCAAACAAGATTTATGACATTGTACAACGTGTACCGTTTTGACTCATTTTCCGAACACTTAAGGCCAACAGTGACTTCAAATGCATCTGATTGGCATAAATAAGCTGATATATGTGAACATTTTAATTTATCCGCAAAATCTAACTGTTAGCTGTTAGGTGTGCACATAAAATTGTTTGTTTAAACTTGTTTAGTATTGTTTTTACGTAAAAGTATGGAACAACACTTTGATTCAAATGCCAAACACTGTGTTCATTCTGTCTCATATTCCGAACACCTTGATTCAAATTCCGAACAACACGAATAAATCGTATTCAAATGAATAATTTCGCAAATAAATTTATCTAAGCTGGTTCTACTGGTCTCAAACCAGAGAACCATGACTACTCACGAGGTATAAAAAAGATTTGAAGACGGTAAAATTGAATTGCAATTGACTGCTATTCCCTTGTAATTTGATGACATATTTCAGTGAAACGTTTCAACCAAACCGCCATACAAAAACCAAGTGTTCGGAATATGAGTCTGTTCGGAATTTGAGACAAAACGGTACATCAACATTAGCTGAATAATTATCAGCATACTTTAACCATGTAAGGTAACACAATGATATTTTTCATAATCAATACGAACGATGACGTCTGAGTTTTATCACTTTGAAATTACGGGTTACCAAGCCAACATAGCTGTCGTAACGAATGACGGGCTATTTAGCCTTAGCACTACACGGAGAAATCAGACAACCCAAAAAATAAGTTCTTTAAACTCAAATTTTGGTAAACTGCATTAAGTTTTTACCCACGGTTGGGTGGTTTTGCCTCTTTCGCAAGAGTTGTCAAAAACATAAAGAAATCCACCGACCTTGCGTCGAAGTTCAATGGAATCAACCAAATTTGGGTTCTTTCAAGTTCACCTAACTTTAAGTTGTTTTAACCCACCGAAGACTTATGCTGGGTAGAATTTTTTTTACACTGAGTTTTTTGTTTTGCTGTTGTCAAACGAAACCACCTAATGATAGATAAACGTCAGTTAACCCAAATTTGGGTTATCCCACGGAAGAACTGAATTGAGTCAAAAGAAGTCAAAGTTGCGTTGATTTGTGACTCCGTGTAGGTTTGTGCCTATCTGACATTTCAGAAGATACGGGGAAAACATAATTCATCAAAAATCTGGGTCTAAATTATGGGATGTGAAAAAGTCTTATAAACCAGAAGAGCGTATGTTTTTGTACTTGAACAAATACAAAACATTTTAAAATTGATTTGTGTTTCGAACAAAGCTAAAGCGTTTGGTTCACAAAAAAAAACTAACTATCCTACATATCCCCATCCTTATAATGTCCTTCTTTCTAAAAATTATAATGTCGGCTCCGTAAAGCGTGAAACGCGATTGAGCCAGAAATAAACGAACAAGTTAAAAAAACTAATCTACATTTTATCCTGAGAATTACTAAATACCATATAATCTTAACACTCAGATATGTGCATACTACATCAAATCTACAATATCAATCAATCATATCGATTAAGCATAACTAGTTCACAATTCACTCATCTCTTCAACACTTTAATACACTTTCAGTACGTTTACGATTCTTAAAAACTTCCCATCGACATCATTAATTATGCTGCCCACATAGCTCCCACTCTTCTCGATTCCAGAAAAGAGTCGATATGATACGATGAAACGGAAGACCCAATAAGGAGAGAACGGTTGTCATCGAGCAGAGCAGTTAGAGCGACATGTAATACAACTCGACACAATCTTAACACCAATAAAATTTATTGCCCAATATAGATGTTAGGATTGCTTACTTGTTAACTGGAAGGAGGCTGTTCTCATGTAGCAAATTAATTGAAACAATTTGATGGGAGTCTGCTGCAAGTTACTAACTTAATTGAATATTCCGTTCCATCAACACCATTTGCATCCGAAACGAACTTTAAAATCAATTCAAATCTGCACCAGTTGCACTCGACAGCCGAATTGGGTTCATAATTCGACTCGGTGCATTGCACAATGGTCGAAACAGAACAATCAAGTCTGGCCAAAACTAGTTTTATCGCTTAAAATGAAGAGTTGTATAAATATATTATATTCATGAAATAATTAAAATTCAATTTCTTACAATCAGACTTCAAAAGACAAAACCTTTTACCTCGAAAAGATTCAATTTATGAACAAATTAAATTTCAAGGGATTGGGTCATGATCTTAAATTGAGGTGATAAGATATGTTTTAAGATAGAAAATGCATAAAATTCTTCAAATCATTGTTCGCGCCCTTTTTTGTATGACACCCGACCATTGTACGCATTGTTCCGTTCAATGCAACTGACAATTTCTAGCTCGGCATCAGCAGCAGAAGCTTTCGAACGCCATTACGATGCGAATTTCACCAATCCCCCTAACCGCACACAGAAAAAAAAAGGGTGAAATGGATTTCGACAAAGTATATATATAGCTGGGTGCTGGTGCCCATCTGAGAGAGTCACAAATCGTATAAAAATATTAACTTTTAAGCTAGGTAGATAGACGTGACTGGACTGGACTTTTTGGCTGCGGTAACTGTTGGCTGCTGGAAAAGTAGTTCCCATTCTCTGCCGCCTGGACGAACAATCTGCCAACTGTAGTATGTAGTAGCTAGTGGCAGTTCAGTTCAGTGTATGTCAGACCGAGTGTGTGTTCAGAGGGCGATAATAAGCTTAAGTGTCATACTTTGGCACTATTTCATTTCGGAAAACGGCACACTCGGTTCGGGAGAGGGAACAGTGAGAATGAATGTTAGTTTGCTGTTGGGAAATAGAAGCTTTTGGGTGCTGGTGAGGGTACAATAGGATTTTATTGATAAAGTTGGGTACAGCTTATCTCCGTTTGGATTATTTTTCGATGAAGAATTGAATGACAGAAGAAATGTATGTTTACTTTTCGGACTCGCTAATGATACTTGACAGGATATAAATGACAAGGTCAAATTTCCACCGAACAGAGAATCATGGTCCACTGGGTTCATCCCTGAGCCAATCACGTCTGGTTAGAGTTTCTAAAGGGATTTCAGTTGAGTGTCATTGAATCCTTTTCAGCTGCAAAGAGCCGCTCCTAGAGGTATTTGTTTAATCGCTACCATGTGTATTGAGTTATTTAATTTAATAGCCATGCTGTAGAGTAGACAAACTTGCATCAAAGCCGAACGCCGAGGCTTAACATTGAGCAGCTACGGGACTTACGCGCAGCAGTTGGAAGTGGCCCTACAAACGGAAGAGCCGCTTAACGCCGCCAGACTTGAAGATGGCTAGAGGTACATACGATCCACCATAGGTAGCACCAAAACAGCAGCACAAGGTTCAGCATCCCCGAAACAGAGGAACGACGACGGATGCAAGCAGTTGAAGAATGCATCATGGGCGAGAATGTTGCAATACCATACGAGAGCGAATTGGAGAAAAAAGCACCAGAAATAAGAACGAGATCGCGAAGCGATGGAAAAGCTGTTCCGCGCCAAAGACACACGGAAGTTCTACGAGAAGCTGAACCGTTCGCGAAAAGGCTTTGTGCCACAAGTCGACATGTACAGAGACTATGACGGAAATCTTCACACGAACAAACGTGAGGTGGCTGAAAGGTGGCGACAGCACTACGACGAGCCCCTTAACCTTCGGGCTGTCGCGCTGTTGTACTTTGTACAACTGCTGTGATTTATATCACTTTACAACAAAGATATCTATCGACACCAAACCAAAATGTATTCCTCAAGAATCTTCTTAAGAACAATACACAACAATGTTTGTTTACAGTAGAGCGGTGATAGGTCATTTGGCATAAAGTCGTTTGGCATAAACCCGTTTGGCATAAAGTCGTTTGGCATAATGTTCGTTTGGCATAATAGTCGTTTGGCATAATTAGTCTGAAACCAAGAATTTCTCAATTTTTCTTGTTTACGTTTTTATTGAATCTTTCTGATGACATCAGGCTTGTTTTGTATTGTATTCAACAATCATTCGATCTTGAATAAATTTATGCATATTAGGAAAGTTATTGCAAATAGTATTTATATTTTTTTCCTGAAATTACACGTCGTTCAAATATTAATACTTCTTTTGAGATTCGCTTTTGGAACGAATTTTTGCACTGAAGATTTTTATATATTTAGCACAAATTTACCCTTCTTTTAATTGTTTTCTTTTTTCTCTAAATACGTTGTAACCATAATTAAAGGTATGATAACTGTTGATTTAAATTTCAAACCAAAGGAAACCAGTCATTCGGGGAAATAGGATTCGGGAAAAACTAGCACAATCACTTCGATGATTCTGAACGCACTTTTTTATGTCTTTTCGTTTATTATGCCGCAATAATTTTTGGCGTCCATTCTTCTATTGGTATAATTTTAAATTTTGCCATCTTTTAAAATAGGCTGTTCTTTATATATATACTGTTTTAAATTTTATTATTTAGTAAAGCCAAATGTTAACCATTTTTATATGTTGCTGTTTTATCAATTCTTGCCAGATGTGTTGTAAGAATGATAATTACTTTAGAACCTGCCAATATTCAACATATACATATTTTAGAAACTACAAATGAACTTTAACACTTCACTTTTTGCAAAAAAAATAAAATACTAAAATCACTAAGGTGAGCAAATACCTTTAAACTCTAATATGTGTTGCTTATCTTGACAGATAGGCCTATTTCGTCTGCGACTTACAGACTTCTTCAGTGTCGAGTGCTCGACAAACACGTGATCTCCTTCCGAGATATGCTGGAAAAAATATTATTTCAATCACAAATTTTCCCTTTTCTCGGTAAAAGACGATATTTTTGATGTATACTTCTGAATCTCTGAACGAACACCACGCTTGTTTATAACCTACCAAAACTTTTTGCTATGGGCTCGGTGGTGTTGATCTCCGTAATAGCTTAATAATGCCGATATTTATTTTAAGTCTATAATTATGCCAAACGGCCATTATGACAAATGACCATTATGCCAAACGGCCATTATGCCAAACGACCATTATGCCAAACGACTTTATGCCCAACGGCTTTATGCCAAACGACCTTATGCCAAACGGGGTACAATCAGTAGAGCCTTTTATAATGCGGTAAAATCAACAAATGTGCCTAGAAGTCGCATAATAAAGAGCACACTCTATACGGTTCGAAAAGACTACAATTTGAAATCGATATATTTAAAAATCTTTAAAAATGATTTCAAGGCGGCGTACGACTCAGTGGAAAGAAATGAGCTTTGGCAGATAATGTCTTAAAATGGTTTTCCGGCGAAACTAATTGGGCTGATACGTGGTACGCTGGATGGTTCGAAATCAAGTGTTCGGATCGCAGACGAGGTTCCAACCTCGTTCGTGACGTTAGACGGATTGAAGCAAGGAGACGCACTTTCGAATATACTGTTCAACATTGCACTCGAGGGTGCTATTAGGAGATCTGGCGTGCAGAGAAATGGCACTATTATCACAAGGTCGCACATGCTCCTTGGTTTTGCGGACGATATAGACCTAATTGGAATTGATCGCAGGTCAGTGGAAGAGGCCTTCATGCCTCTGAAGAGGGAGACAGCGAGGATAGGCCTGACCATCAATTCTACCAAGACGAAGTACACGGTTGCAGGTAAAGATAGAGTCAGGCATGGTGGTGTAGGTGCTGAGGTAGTGTTTGATGGGGATGTGTTGGAAGTTGTTAACGTGAAGATGCATCGAAGCCAAACCTCGAATTTTCAAGAGCACAAATCTAGAGAACCAGACAACCGTTTGTGCTGAAAATGCTACTCACTGGTCATTCGCTGGTGGTGACCAATCGATTAGATTTTCAACAAGAACGGTTGTCTGGTTCTCTAGATTTGTGCTCTTGAAAATTCGAGGTTTGGCTTCGATGCATCTTCACCTTAAAGGATTTGTTTACCTTGGAACACTTGTGACATGTGACAACGACGTTTCCCGCGAAGTGAAAAGACGTGTTGCGGCTGCGAATAGGGCCTTTTTCGGACTACGTAACCATATTAGGTCCCGCAGCTTACAAACAGAAACAAAATTTGCCCTGTATGAAACATTGATTTTTCCGGTGACTCTCTACGGGCACGAAGCGTGGACGTTGAAAGAGTCAGACCGGAAAGATCTCGGTGTTTTCGAGCGTAAAGTGCTGCGGACAATACTCGGTGGGAAACTCGAAAATGGTGTGTGGCGCAGACGCATGAATCACGAGTTGTATCAAGTATACAAAGATGTGAATATTATCAATCGTGTAAAATACGGCAGACTTCAGTGAGCTGGTCACTTAGTGCGAATGTCGGAAGAAAGAATTGCGGAAATAATATTCAGCAGGGAACCAGGTAGAGGTCGGCGGCTTCGGAAAAGACCACGAATACGCTGGCTGTACGCAGTGGAAGAGGACCTGGCGACCCTAAACATTCGGGGCAACTGGAGAAGTTTCGCCCAAGACCGACTAAGATGGAGCTCTACAATATGCCCGGCAATGGCATGATGTTACACTGTAGCCATCAAGGTATCAAGGTAAGGTAAGGTATATTTAAAAATCCAAATAATTTCGAAATATGGAATTTTTAATAAAGTTGTTCGGGAGGTAGAGCGCTATCTGATGGTACCTCATTTTAGTCGGAATTTGACCGATAGGTGGCACTAGTGTGCATGAAATGTTTACTTTTGTTTTGCAAATATTTCAAAAGCCTGTCCATTTAGAAAGAATTTAGTTTTCGACAAAGCTATTCAGTAATTCAAGGACTATCATAGCTCGAATAAGTTGATTCAAAATTTTGGCAGTTTTGCAGATATCTCTGGAGCCTGACCACTTAGAAAGATGGCTTCTTCGGTAGTTGCTCAAGGACTATAATTATTCCTTGCAAGAGATTCAAGATTTTTCCGCTAGGCGCCGCAAGTGGGCATGCCCACCTAGAAAGATAACGTCTACGGCAAAGTTGTTTAGTAGCTCAAGCACTAAAGGGTGTCCACGATGAAATTGTTACACTATGAAATTGTTCTAACTTTTTAACCGTTGGGTAGAATTTAACGAGAATTTGGGTGGATTTAGTTCATAGTGCATTATTTACATCCTGCAAGTTTCAAAGTCCTGTAATCAAAACTCGCGGAAATGGAGACGAAAGAACAGCTCGTGCGTGATAAAATCTTGCGCATTCATCACGAGAACAAGGATCTCTCGCATCGTTCCATCGCTAAAACGTTGGGGATCGCGAAGAAAGTATGGGTTTACATGCAAAAAATTATTAATTGTGCTATTGGTTGTGCAGAATCTTGTGACCGGGATTAAGGCCAAGGTGCGGGCATTTGCGTATGGACTGTAAATAAAATACGAGTAAAATGGTAAAATAAAGTTTAATAGTTATTTTTCAATCCCTAAAAATTTGATGGCAATCGGATGAAACTCGAATTTTGTGAATCAATTTTGTGTGCGGAAATTTCATCATTGTTCAAGACAAAAGATTTGAGATTTTAAAATAATGATAGCCCTCGAGCTAATGAACAACTTTGCCGAAGACGCCAACTTATTAAATGGTCAGGCTCATGAGATATTTGGAAAACAAATATTTCATGCACACTAGCGCTGCCCGGTGGCAAAACTTTGAATCAAATGCCTCCAATAATGATAATCCTTGAGCTACTGAACGACTTTGCCGAAGACGACAGCTTTCTAAGTAGTCAGGTTCCTGAGATACCCGCAAAATAGTTTCGTGCGCACTAACGCCGCCTAGTGGCAACATTTTTGAATTTCTTTTCTCAAATAATGATAGCCTTTGAGCTACTGAACAAGTTTTCCGAAGACGGCATCTCTCTAAGTTGTCAGGAGCTTTTATTTTTCTTTCTTTATTAACGAAATTTTTAACCCAAGGCTTGTTCATCTCAACACGAACGACTTTACTTCCCTTCTGAAGGGAATCGTCACTGAAATTTTTAGTGACTATCTCGGAGATGGGATTCGATCCCAGGTCCTCGGCATGAGAGGCGTGTGTTCTAACCACTACACCAGTTCTGTCCCCGATCCTAAGAATCCTAAGATATTCGCAAAACAAAAATTTCGTGCTCAATAGCGCTGGCTGGTGGCAAAATCTCGAATTTCTTGGCTCAAATAATGATAGTTCTTGGGCTATTGAACAACTTTGTCGAAGGCGCAATCTTTCTAAGTGGTCAGGCTCCTGAGTTATTTGTAGAACTAAACTTGCATGCACATCTGGTGGTGGAATTCCGAAACTGAATAATCACCGTATGGCAGCCATGGATCCGAAACTTCACTCCTCACAAAAATACGGGCGATAGGAAAATGTGTTTTGACATGGTCTGCAACCTAAGCCTTAATTTTAACGACCAATCCATTATATTTCAATCGAACTCACTTAAAATTTACACAATTATGTTATATTCAAGCATTTTAAATTCAAAATTGAACGTAAATTCATTTAAGTTTACATGATGCTGTAACAACGCACGAATCTTATTTATTTTCACAGTAGACTTAAGTTAACAATACATACATTGAAATTTAAATATTTTTTTCTGTGTACGGTGGTAGGTCATTTGCCATAAAGCTGTTTGGCATAAAGTCGTTTTAGCATAATTGTCGTTGGTATAATGGCCGTTTGGCATAATAGTTGTTTGGCATAATGAGTCTGGAACAGAGAATTTCTCAATTTTTCGTTTTTACGTTTCTATTGAATCTTTCCGATGACATCAGGCTTGTTTTGGAGTCAATTGATACAAAATGACACTTTATTCCACAATCATTCGCTCTTGAGTAAATTTAAGCATATTAGGAAAATTATTGCCAATAGTATTTTACTATTTATCCAGAAATTACCCTTCTTTCGAATATTAATTCTTGTTTTGAGTTTCGCTATTGGAACAAATTTTTGCACTTAAGATTTTGATATATTTAGCACAAATTTGCCCTTCTTTTAATTGTTCTATTTTTTTTTCTAAATATGATGTAATCATCGTTACCGTACGGTAACCTTTTTATTAAAGTAGATGTGGGACTGTAGGGTAATAGAAGATGTAAAGCAAGTTAACCTGCAAATAGAACGGTGCGGGCGGCTGGCTAACGCTCCAAACGCTGCTTGACGAACGGGTGGTTGCGTAATAGTGGTTGCACCACAAAACCGATAGGGGAAAACGCAGCATCAACACGGAGAAAATGTATGTGTTGGGGCTCCTAAGATGCGATAAAGCTGTGAGACGGCAGTGGAGAGAAAACTCCTACACGAGAAAGACGTCCGATTTAGAGAAGGATTACCGATTTAACCCGTGGCAAGTGATAGCAGCCCGTGGTCGCCAAGTTAGTGGGTGAAACTTTTGTCGACTGCATTATATCTGAGTCGTCAACCAGTAAGCCGAACAAAAATCGGAGTTGGTACCCCATGCACCTTAACCAGGCATATCGCCTGGTGACATCCTGGGAGCACGGTGCTCTAACCCCAGCAGCGGAGTGCTACCGTAGACGCCGCCCAGCACCGAAGGTTATCAATAAATAGAAATAAGTGAGAATTCATTCAAATTCTGTAGGACTCCCACATCCGAAGTTCTCTCCTACTGAACACGACCTGGGACCCGGGAGACAGAAGACGGCCTTTGGTGCCCACCCCGAAAGCGGCCGTTGGCTCAAGACCAGCTCTTCGGTGCATAGGCCAGTCCTCTTCAGGGACTGAGCATTTCTCCCGGGGTCAACTCGTTTGACCATCGTTATACACGCTGTGAACTAGACTATCGAAATGCATACATTTTGCCATATGCAAGGTGGAACAATTATAATTATTGCAATACGAACGCTATATGTATCGCTTTAGCATCGTCTCACATCAAGGCGTCGATAGGGGCGTGGTGTACGCATGGGCCTAACGATCGCAAGGTACTAGGTTCGATTCCAGGTTTCCGCGAGAACATTTTTTGTTTTCAAAGTTTGGTTTCGTAAGGCAACCTTTATTGTGGCGAATTTTCTTAAGTTGTTCCTATGTATTTCGATAGTCCATTTGCCTGAGTGGAGGTATGGAAACTGTTGATTTAAAATTAAAATAAATTTCTCCTTCTCTTATGCATAGGCTGTTTTTTGGAGCTATATTTTTTAAATATATTTTTTTCCAACTGACAAAAGGGCGGCAATCAATAACATTGATCTGCTCAAACTACACTGCGGAACACGTTTTTGTCTCAAGTATCAAAATACCGCTATTTACTAAATTAAGTCCATTGCCGTTTCAGAAATATCATGGCACGTCTAGTTTTCGAGATATTGACTGCTGAAAATTCAAAATTTGACTGTTTCAGCCAACTTGCATGCAAGTTTACCAGCTTGTTCGCCAATTTATTTGCCTAATTTGTCACAGAACTCAAACTTCATGTATAAAACAATTATTATCATGAAAGTTCATAATATTTTCGATAATAAAATGTTATTTTTTGGTGGCTTAGAAATGTATTCTATTTTGCCGTATAAGAGAAACGAAGAATTTTATATGAAGACTGCAAGCATGTTGAAAAAAATCGATTTAAACTAAATTCAATCGAGAAATTTCAACAAAATTGTATCTGAATTGAAAGTTTAAGTCCTATTTAGCATGTTTGGAAGATTATATCAAAAAAAGTTTGATAAATTGTACTTAAAATTTTATGTAAACATCAACAAAACCAGTGTATTATGTAACTTTGGCGACCTGTAGCTAAAAATTGTGACGTGCTGGAACATTTCTGAGAACGGTGTCAGATTCAGCGACCCAAATTCTACTAGAGACACTTAGTTTGATCCTTGAGACACGCAAAAATGTCATTTTTGTTACGCAGTGTTATCAGCGAAAAGAGAAATCGATTACGGCAGTTACTTTGATGGGTTGTGCTACTTTTCCCCGGGGGTTGTGCTACTTTTCCCCGAATGTCGTTTCCCCGAACACCAGTTCCCCGAATATCCCGTTTCTCCGACTAGCCCACTTCCTCGAAAAGTTTTTAGCACTCATAATTGTCGTAGCGTTATACATTTCAGGGTGGTGAACGAACTGACCATCAAAAATACACCCTTCTTTATTTAATTGGCGGTCTTTCGAGTTTCACCGTCATCAGCATTTTTGCCAACATGTGTATAGCCGAGAATGACAGAGTACTTCCTTCTTTGACTGTTTATCGTTCTTTCTCGTCACCGCTTTTCGGGGAAACCAGTCATTCGGGGAAATGGCATTCGAGGAAAAGTAGTACAATTACATCGATGGTTTTGAACGCACTTTTCGTTTTATTATGCCGCAATAATGTTTGGCGTCCATTCTTCTATTGGTTTAACCCCTCATTTTTTACCTCCAAAAAAATATTCAAATCGCGATAACTTTTTTGTTTCTCAATATTTTTGCACCATTGTTTCACAAGATCTCGAAAAACTCTTTTAGTTTAAGAACTTGTGTCGAAATTAATTATTGGTGATCTGGTTTTGAAGATATTCCGATGTTCATTGGGGGACCGACATTTTCCATATAAAATATCTTTGGCGACCATTTTGTTTTTGATGAATTTATCAAAAGAATAAAATGTGTACTAAACAATACCAGATAATAAGGAGCTACCCTGAAAAAAACATACAAATCGGTTCAGTATTCTTGGAGGAATCTGGAAATTACTATATGAGGTTTTTTAGAGTTCTCAAGATTTTTATTTGCCCAGGGTGGTACCAGAAACATAAATGCTCATTACTCAAAGACGGCTCAACCAAATTGCTTCATTTTTTCACAACATACTCTCTTTAATGTATTGTTCCGAAGAGTGAGTATCACAATACGATGAAAAATTTGTAGCCTGAGATATTCACGTGGGTTATGGCTACGCGTCGGTCCCCCAAGGAATTTCAGAATATCTCAGGATCCAGTTGACCAACGATCAAAATCGACACAAATTCTAAGACTAGACGAGTTTTTTGAGAACTTGTGAAAAAAATGTAGTGCAAAATATCGAGAAACATAAAAGTTATCGGGGTTTGAATATTTTTATTATGGTAAAAAATAAAGCTGCCGGTAGAGGGGTTAAAATAGGCTGTTCTCTATATTCATACAGTATCCAATTTTACTATTTAGTAAAGAAAAATGTTAACCATTTTTATATTTTGCTGTTTTATCAATTCTTGCCAGATGTGTTGTTAGAATGATAATTACTTCAGAACCTGCCAATATTCAACACATACTTTTTTTGGGGCAATCTCGTGACTCGTGAAAAAATATTATTTCAATCACAAATTTTCCCTTCTCTCGATAATAGACGGTGTTTTTGTTGTACACTTCCAAAATAAGAATTTATATTGAACCGTTGAAAAGTTTTGCTACAAATATTTTCTTTTAAAGATGTGTTCATTTGAGCTATGCTGTGAACAGAGCCTTAAACATTTTAAACGAAAAATAATCTGCTTTCGTATATAGGCCTTTTTTTGCATTAAGCCGCATTGATAGATCTTTAATTTAGAGCTTTTGATATTTTGCAAAATCCATTCTTTTATCATGTAACTTTCATCGAGTGTTACGTACAAACAGACAGACAGAGCTTGATCTGCGACGAAATATTATATGATTCCCTTGATGAATAACTGCGAACTTTCTTTGTCAATTTGCTCAACAAGCTCAAAGATACACTATGTTCTGAGATGTGGAGACCCGTCACGAGTTTTATTTAGTTATGCTCTCTATTTTTATATTGTCAAAATTTTAATATTTCGCCACTGATACCATCACAAGGACTTTGTCCATGTGAGGTTGGGAAAAAGTGTCATTCTGCTTTAATTATAAAATCATTTTCATGGTTGCATACATTTTTGAAATTTGATATTAGGCGAATGGCTAGAGATGTTAGTATTAGAAAGTCAGCAGAAATTAATAACGCCAAACAATTTTTCGACTGGGCTGTGTCGCAAAAGGTGAAAGACCAATTTAAAAAGATTGGGAATTTATCTTTGCAACTGAAAATTACTATTCAGAGGCTGAAAAATTTCTTCAGGAAAGATTTTCTAACCTTGTTCCAATTCCTGGAACAAAAAATATCATTCATTTATACCAAAAGACGAACGAAGCATTTTTGATAGTGAATTCTCAGATGCACATGAAAACCATTGTTTTTAACAATACAACGAAACGGAAATCTTCTGGTGTAAGCAACCAAAGACAATCTTCCCGGTTGAAAAAATAGATAGTATTAAGATGAAAATGTAAGTTATATACTGAATAATTGAATAAATAATTTAACCTTTCAGTCGTCGCGTGGTAGACCACCGTCAGGACCACCACGCTGCTATTGTGATCAAAAAGCGAGGTTTTTTTCACCAGTGTTGTACAAAATACAACAGCGCGACGACTGAAGTGTTAAATAATTATAATAATAATAAAAAATATATATAATAATCTTCAGCTCTGTCGTCCTGCTTAGTCGCGCTTAGTCGACGCCTAAGAAGCTATTCTCAGAGATTTTCTGAACGCCTTGTAGGATATCAATTAAAAATATAAGCTATATCGTAGACCTGAAGTAATTTGACTTTGTTTCATGTAGACAAGTGCAACTTAACGCCCAGTATGACACCAAAGTTGTCTAGCTGTATCAACGCCCTGGAGTAATTTAACCTTGTCTCAAATGGATCAGCTGCATCTTAACGCCATGTAGGACATCATTTAATAATTCCGAGCTGTATAAACGCCCTGAAGTAATTTGACCTAATCGTATGGAGATCAGGTGCATCTTAACGCCCTGTAATACATCGATTATAAATTACAAGTTGTATCAACGCCCTGAAATAATTTGACCTTATTCCATCTTAACGCTCTCTATGACATCAACCTTCAAACTCTATCAACGCTCTGGAGCAATTTGATTTTATTCTACAGAAAAAAAAAAATGCTAGATCTAGAGCCCCGTATAGAACTGCATCAACACCCAGGAATGTTTTGTCTTTTTTCCATGTAGATCATCTATTGAAAATTCCAAGCTTTTTCAACGCCCTAAGGTAATTAGGATTTATTCCACTTAGATCAGAGGCATCTTAACGCCCTGTATGACATCAATCAATCAATCAAAACGTGCTTGAATAATTTGATTTTATTCCACTCATACTTTCGCGAAATCTGTAGCATGTTTACGCCCTTAAAAAAAATAATAATCGAAATTCCCACTTGTAGCAATGCCTTGGAGTATTTGACATTGTCCTATGTATATCAGGGGCAACTCAATGCCCTGTAGGACATAAATTGGAAATTCCACGCTTTATCGACGCCGTAGAGTAATTTGGCATTATTCCACGTAGATCAGGATGCATCTTAACGCTTTGTATGACATCAATCGATCCAACTGTATGATCGCCCTGGAGCAATTTGACTTTATTCCACATAACACTCTGACGAAAATCAATCGAAATTTCCATGATGTATGAAGGCCCTTTCCTTAAAGATCAAGTGTACCAATTCCATGATGAATCAACGCCCTGGAGTAGTTTGACATTATTTCACGTAGATCAGATGAGTTTTTACCCCCTCCGGAGTAATTGGACTTTATTCCAGTAATTTGACGTTATTGTATGTGGATAAGATGCATTTTAACGCCCTGTATACCATCAATCGAAATGGTCAAGCTGTACCAACGTCCTGGAGTAATTTGAACTTGTCTCAAATAGATCAGCTGCATCTCAACGCCCAGTAGAACATATTTTAATAATTGATAACTGTATAAACGCCCTGGAGTAATTTGTCCTCAAACTTTGTCGATGAGGTGTATCTTAATGCCCTGTAGGATATCAATTGTAAATTACAATTCGCATCAACGCCCTAGAATAATTTGACTTTATTCCACATTGATATTTGAGAGATCAGGAGAATCTTAACACCCTGTAAAAAATCAATCGACATGTCCGTTCTGTATCAACACACTTGAGTATTTTGATCTTGAGTCATGTAGATTGGCTTCAACGCCTTGTTTGACATCATTTGCAAATTCTAAGTGGTATCTACGCTATGAAAAAATATCTTATCCTATGTGGATGAGGTGCATCTTGATGCCCTGAATTAATTAAAAAATCCATGCTGTATAGAAGCCCTGGAGTAATTTGACTTTAGATTAGGAACATCTTTTCGCTCTAAAAAGCATAAATTGCAAATTCCAAGCTTAAATAACGCATTAGAGTAATTTAATCTTTTCCTACATAAGAAAATCAGGTGCATCTTAGCGCCCTGTATCAATCGCAAACACCAAGCTGTATTAAGACCCTGGACTAATTTTACATTATCCTACGTAGATAAGCTGCATCACAACGCCCTCTAAGACATCATTCGAAATTTTAAATCCATATCGGCGTTCTGGATTAATTTGATCATATCTCATTTAGGTCAGCCCAATAGGACAACAATTGAAAATTCCAAGCTGTACCTATCAACACCCCGGATTTATCGAAAATTCAAAGCTTTATCGACGCCCTGCACTAATTTGACCATAGCCCACATTGATCAGGGCACCTTCTAGGTCATCAATCGAAATTATTAACCTTTACGAATACCCTGGAATAATCAGGAACATCTTAACGCCCATTAGAAAATCAATCGAAATTTCCGAGCTGTACGACCCCTTGCCACCAATAAATCTTTAAGTCTTGGTATCTTTTTGGTATACAAATCATCTTTTAGGTATGGCAAGCAATATTATGTTGAAATTGTGGCAGTCTGGTCTGTTTCTTATATTGTTTCTAATCTAATCTAATCTAATCTAATCTAATCTATCCTAATCAAAGTGGGCATGTTGGATAGACAGCCATGACATGGATAGAGTTTGGTGTTGAAGACAATTGCTTCATATATTATTCACGTTCAAACACAATCAACCATTGGAGGATATCGTTAGTACCCCGATTTTTGTCTTACTTCGCTAGAATAGACCACAACTGGAGGAGATGCGTTTTGGTTAACTCATATTGGTGGACACCTCATACGCTAGCTCATTTATTGATAAGTTTCAGCTATTTCTTCACGTATCTTTGTTCTCATTCTTTGATTAATTTAGGTGGGTTATGACTACGCGTTGGTCCACCAATGAATTTCGGAATATCTCAGGAACAAGGAAAACAATTAACATATTCTTAATATGGAAGAGATTTTTGAGAACTTGTAAAGCAATATGCAAAAATATCGATAAACAAAAAAGTTTTCGTAATTTGAACAAATGTTTGTGGTAAAAAAAGGTTCTGTAGATAGTAATTCAATTTAAAATGAATTCAATTTCAAAAAAAAAAATCCTCACATGAACACCACGTTTAGAATCAAAAATCAGTCAGTTAAAATACTTAAGTCATTATGAAGTCATGAAAACTCAAAAGGGATGTTGTCATGATACTTGAATTAAAAACATGTTAAGAGATGTTACCTAATCCACTATTACTTTACCAATATTTCCTTTGTCATTTAGTAAAATGACAGATGTTGGGAGAATTGTGCATACGCACCCGTGCAAGAATTTGGGTTCACCTTCTGAAAACCATACAAAAGTGTTTTATCCATAACTCTATGATTACACGTTTAATTGAAAAGTCTCTACGACGCATACGTAATAGTAATCTTATGTAGTTTTCAGAGTTACATAAGATTAGATTATATTCAGATAACCGCACGGCCAATCAATCAATCGAATCACAACGTGTATAGTTCCATGTTACTTACTGAACTTTTTACCAATACCATTAGATAATTTATACTAAATTCAATTCACCAGAAAATTAAAATTATTCTTCAGAATTTGATCACTTTTTATATAATATTGATATGTAAGGAAGACGTATATCAGTACAATATGTGGGAAATTTACAGACCAATTTTTTTTAATTGAACCATGTTTAAGGCCTTTCAAGCGCTTGGCCCTGTTATGGTTTATTTCCGTTGGAGCCTATAGATTATATATTCATATTAAAATGTTTTGGAAAAGATGAAGAGGTTTTGTGCCTCTTTGAGAAAGATTTCTATAGAAATCACTCAAAGGGGGTTTTCCCTCTTCCAAATTTTTGTTAAACAAATAGATAAATAAAAATAATAATAGTAATAATAATTATAATTATAATCATATATAAGCCCATGTACTTGATCTCTTCGTTTCACATATTAACTGAAATAGAACACAATCTAGACACTTGAAAATTCATATTTTCTAATGAGACGCCCTCATTAATGCCTGGGAGTAGAAACGCCCTATGGGCTATAGCAACGCCCCCCTCTAAAGGCCACGACTAAGGAGCTCAAATTTTACGACGACAGGGCTGATAATCTTATTTGTTCCATAGAAAAGAAAAAATCCCTTTTCAATGTAATGAAAAATTGAGGCAGAAACAGGTTTCTTAAGTTTTTCTTAGCGGTGTTATTTTTCATGAAAAATATCATCCATTCCGACTTATACTTCTTTAAAACCAATCCCATATCATTTTTTCAGATGTTTTAGAAAATTTTCAATTGCTTTGATAAAAAATCTTTGTTTTTCCGATGCTTCGATTGAAATATGGGTTTTCAAATTAAAGGCTTATATGGTCATTTTCCACAAAATTGGCCATAACTCAAAAACGAAAAAAAAAATACATTTCAAAAATTTCAGCGATTAAAGCTTATGAAATTACCGTCTCAAAAATATTTTTTGAAAATTTTCCACGGGTTGGAGCATCGTTTTTCCGGCTTTTCTTTACGAATTTTCTCAACGGTGGAAAATTTTTTTCCAGGTAATATTTTTTTTTTATTCCTGAGAAAATTTGCTTTCATTTTCATGAAAAAACTTTGTTTCTTCGATGCTTCTTTCTTAAGTTCTTAAGTTATGATTTTTCAAAGAAAAGGCTCAAAATGGCACATATGTACATTTTTTACAAAATTGGCCATAACTCAAAAACGAAAAAAAAAAATACATTTCAAAAATTTCAGCGATTAAGGCTTATGAAATTATCTTCTCAAAATTATTTTTTTGAAAAATTTTCCACGACTTGGAGCATAGTTTTTCCGGCTTTTCTCAACGGTGGAAAATTTTTTCCAGTTGATATTTTTTTTTATTCCTGAGAAAATTTGCTTCATTTTTATAAAAAAAAACTTTGTTTCTACGATTCTTCGTTCTTGAGTTATGATTTTTCAAAGTAAGTAGTGTCAAAGGAAAACAAAAAAATTCCAACTGAGTTTTCCGGGAAAATATGCGATCCTGCATTTTTCTCAATTTTTTTTTATTCATATATTGATGAGCCCTGCCTGTGGAAAAAGTTTCATGAAAATCTGAGACCCTTCGACCCACTTTGTAGGGAAATAAAAAAATAAATCTTAATAAAATTAAAGCCAATCTAACTTCATAAGAAATAGTTTGTGCAACAGCCCGTAACCCCTCTAATAAAGCATCCCCGAAAGCCTAACAATCCCGAGATTCAACGAAAAAAAAAGTGTTAAGAAACAAGGCGTCTATACGAAATTATTAAGAGTAGCCTTTCGTTATAAGAAAGGAAAGTTCTGATTGAATATTATTAGCTTAATAAGAATAACTAACCCTTTTACTCAAAAGAAAAGAAGGGAACATTCTATAAACGTCCATACGCAAAAAAAAATACATGTACTGAGCATCCATAGTCGGTGAATGATCCGTTTTTGTTTTTGAGTAATCATACTCGCGGGAATAATTATTTGTATCGTAAAAACTTTAAATCGGTTTGTTTTACTAACACTAGCTGATCGAGTTGTACTGTTTACATAAATATTTACGCTTTTTCGAGTCAAACTGGCAAACAATTTTGGCTTCAAACCTACTAATATTTTATGAAGTTTTTGTCATCTTCAAATCATACGCATGTTTTCTAGATGCATGCATTTTAGATATATGAATCTCTAGTAAATATTACTTCTTCTTCTTTCTGGCGTAACGTCCCAACTGGGACAAAGCCTGCTTCTCAGCTTAGTGTTCTTATGAGCACTTCCACAGTTATTAACTGAGAGCTTTCTTTGCCGATTGACCATTTTTGCATGTGTATATCGTGTGGCAGGTACGAAGATACTTTATGCCCTGGGAATCGAGAAAATTTCCTTTACGTAAAGTCCCTCGACCAGCGGGAATCGAACCCACGACCCTCAGCATGGTCATGCTGAATAGAATATATTACTTCTATGAATGCTAATTATTCATCGGAAATTTGGTATTCTCATCCTAATTGATAAAATAATATTTTCATCCATAGGTTTCAAGAGACAGCTTAGCAGAAACACGCAATGTTCTGCCCTTAAAATTTATGCTGAAAAATAATCTTATACAATTGGAATATCTTCTGACCACGAATTCCTTGTTCTCTTAAAATATGTGACAATTGTGTAGATATTACGCAATCAATTAGTATGATGTTGCGTTGCAAAAGACTAGCTTATGTGCTCAAGAAAAGATAATTTCAAATGGGCACGTAACTAGCTATAAGATACTTCAATTATTACAGCATAGCTCGAAAGAGCAGCCTATGTTTGACTGGAGGAAATATTCCAGATGAAAATATTAGTTCAATTCAAATAACCATTTTACATAATAATACGATTCAATGCGCTTCTGAAAGTATATTCCATCAATCTACTATGCGCCTCCATCATTCCGCCTCGCAAATCTCACTCATGTAGATAAACTTTCCCACCCAACCACCCACCTGCTAGTGCATTAGGTCGAAAGCGGTGACTCTCAACGCAGAAGGGCCTTTGCATGACGTCCCAGAGAGAGCACCCGCTCCTCGCGAGATTTGAGCAACCATCGGCAGAACACATTTCGCCCGGCGCGCGGTCGTTTACCACCGGAGGAGCTCACTCGGCTCTCCCAAAAGAGCTGACCGTCCGAAACGTGCGCGCTCTCCGATCTCCCGCCGAGGCGCACCCGATAGCTTTGCCACTGGCTGACTGAGGGACGACTGATATCACACTCCGGCTGGTCGTTTCAGTTCGATCGTCGGTGAGCGTCGCGACGGTTTTTCGACATTTCGTGGACGTCGTGTGTCTCATCTTCTTTCCCTTGGTGGCTTTGGTTGGCTTGAATGAGGGGTGGTTTTGGCTCCACGACGACGACGACGACGACATCCACAGCGATTGACTGGTGAGCTCCTAGCTCAGCCCGAGATTGGCGACGCTCTTTGGTCCCAGTTCTATTCGGTCAGCACTCGCAGTCTGTCGCGCAAAACTTCTCTACTAGGGCTCGGTGGACCTTCCGTGTGGTGTGACGGTGTCGCGTGCTATTCAGCTTCCCAGCAAGCAAACGCGGGGACTCCTTGCAGAACGTTCAGGGGGTGGAGAGGTGGCCCTGAGTGTGTTTTCGGTGGGTGGTTTAAGAAGGAGGTGGTTGTGGTGCCGCGTCTCGCGTGTTTTGGGGGGGCTTTTCATATGCTCATTCAAGGGAACGCATAGTGTTGTGCCAACATACAGATCTTGACGAAAATTGGGTGTTTGCGGGAAGGGATAAAGGAACTTCCGGTTGTTCTTATTTTTTCGGGATAGTGTTTCGCAGAAGAGTGTTAGGGCAATTGCGAAGACGAAGCGTTTGGGGTTGCTGTCATCGATTTACGGCACTACGAAGAAATTAGCTGTATTTTGTGTGGTGATTGATAAAAGCAGAGGTTGCAAGGTGATTGGAGAGAAGAGGCTCCACTAGGAGGAGCGAAGAAGCATGCTGTGAAGTAAGTGTACATGGGGTAGGGAAATTAGCAGGTGCTAGAGATTGGAGAATATCCTTAAGCTTGACTAAAATTAAATAAGCACTTATATATTGTAACAATGTGGAAGATTGTTAGATTTCTAAGAATTTCGCCTCGGTGCCGAGTGGGTGCTTGATGCGCTTCGAGAGTGTGCTGATACCGTGTGGTGCATCCAATCTCCAGACGAAGCGCAATGTGTTGACGAAGGGCCTGGAAGAAAATTTTTACTCTTCAACGAGCTTTCTCCGTGCTCAAGTTCGCGTAGGGAAACGAACGCGCGTAAGCTGCAGCCAAGTGTGGGGTTTTTTAATTGAAAGTCAGGCCAAGCGACTCGAGGATTCATTTCCTTGTGCACCCTTTTCTTACCGGGGTCTATTGTGCCCGAAACGTGTCGCGCCGGAAGCCAGATGGTGTGAAGAAAGATGCTAATCGGAAGGAGCTTGACACCGTCAGATGCTACGACTTGAGTAAGGCCGGAAAGTACCTCGAGTTTGAACGGAGGCCTTTGGGCCTTTGTCCGCGTCTAGATTCCTTAGAAGTGCGGTGCAAATTCTGTGAAGGACGCTCGTAAGCAGCAGATACGTGTATGTATGTGTCGAAACGAAAGTGAGAAAACGTTACACCTTCAAGGAGAGCCAAATCCGTGTGAAGGTCGTTCCTAAATATGTTGGTGATTGTCGTGCGACACACCGTACAGAGCAGCAAGGAAAATCAGAAGAAGAATTCTACTGCGGCTAACCACCGCATGAATGGAGCGATAAAGTACGAACATTACTGAGTGAATTACTGAATGGGGCAGTGGAAGCCCGAAACGAGACCCAAACAGGCCTTAGTTGGGTAAAAACGTAAAAATCTCGGTTTATTTGGAGGTGAAATTTCCCTTGCGGATTGCAAAGTTTATGCTGAGGGCGTACTGCGGAAGGCTGTTGTGGTATTTGGATGTTTTTTACTGAACTGAAAACACAACAACTTAACGAACACACAACTGGAGAGGAGGAACCCTTTTAAGGACATCGAGACACCGGTGGAATTGCCAAACAAGTTAGTATTTATGTCTTGTTTCATTGTATGCTGTAGTTGTTATGAAGATACTCTTTTTTGTAATATCAATGGTGCCCTTTTAATTTACTTGTTTAATGGCTGTTGAGAATGTCACTCTGTCAAGTTAGTAGACACACCTTGATAGAGGGTATTTATATAAGACTCGTACAGGATTTGAAAAAAAAAGTTTCGAAAGAAAGCTTCTCCGCAATTACCAGATTTAAAACTAGCATACCTGTCTAGTAAAATATCTTTTTTATCTAGTTCATTTATTTGAGGTCCAATCGCGTTTAACGCTCTACGGAGCCGAAACTCATTTTTTGTACTATTCACAATTTATTTACTGTTCAATACCAAAATTAGTACGGGATGGAGCCAGGGTGCTCGTGGCAACTCGAGGTTAGTGGTCACAATTTTTAAAGGAAGGACATGGTAGGGATTGGGATCAGGGTTCTCTGCTGCTCATCCAGGAGGTATATTGTGGTAGCTCGATTAACGTATCATGGCGTTGGTACCAAATTATTGCCTGTATTCGTCTGCCGGATGGCCAGGATCCTCAATCCAACACAAAGGGGACAAAACACAAAAAAACCGGAGAAGAGAACACAAGAGAATTTAGAGGTTAGTCCTGTGCAGATGTGCATCTAGCGAATAATGGTTTGACATAAGTCTTGACATCACGCGAATGAAATCTCGACTTACGTCCAAACCTTTCCACCTGGCTCGCAAGGAAACTAGGAATTATGGAATGTAATCACCGTCCCAGTTGGCCATTTAGCCAATCGCTTTGCCAACCGTGAAGAGAACTTTGACGTACTAAATGAAAAAAATCATCGTGTGAAATGCGTCTATCATAAATCTCACCTTCCTTCTCATTTCCATAAATTAAGCAATGTGAGGGGACCCATACAAAGGTTATCTTATATGATCTTTCGACCAGTGCACACATCTGCTCTCTTATTTTTGTACAAAAAGGAAGATGCATGCTTAACAGGTTTCATCGACCCAAGTGCCTCAATAGAACTGATACTATCCGAGAAGATGAAGAAGTGATCTGCGAGCATGTTTGAGATCATCCCCAAAGCGAAGTTGATTGCAAGGTTCCTGAAGTTTTCGGAAGAGTTTTCATTGAAGACACCGAAGCCAGTGGATCCATTGATACGAGACCCGTCAGTGAAATATCTCCTGTAGGAATCGACATTCCGGTACGTTGCGTTCAAAATACGTGGAATCGTTACACATCGAAGTTGATCTGGAATTCCATGAATAGCTTGTTTCATGGTCAGATCGTATTCAACAGAGGAACTGTCATTGGTGAAGCGTACACGAGGAGGGTTATAACACGGAAGGCTAATGTCAGATGACATATAGTAGAGATAAACACTCATGAATTTCGACTGAGTAGTCAGTTTAAACAATTCTTCCAAGTTTTCTCATGACGAGTGTATTGTTCACTCCACAGTTAATAAGTATTCTTAGCGAGAGCTCCCAGAATCGGTTTTGTAGCGGTAAACCCCTGCCAGAACTTCTAGGCTCGCATTATGTGACGAGTGCATACACCCTAAGGCGATACGCAAACATTGATATTGAATTCGTTCCAATTTAATCAGGTGGCAGTTTGCTGATAGAAAACAGAAAGAACCATACTCTAGAACTGAGAGAATGGTTGTTTTATAGAGTTTTATGAGGTCATCTGGGTGAGCACCCCACTATGTTCCGGTAATTGTTCGTAGAAAATTGATCCTTTGTTGGCATTTTTCCGTTACATACCTACTATGAGTTCGCCAAGTGCCTTTTGAATCAAACCAGATCCCAAGGTATTTTGAAGTCAAAGACTGGTCGATGTCTACTCCCAATAGCTTAAGCTTTAGTTGGGCTGGATTCCGGATTCTGGAAGTTGTCAGTTTACCGAGCGTGAAGTTCATGTGTTTTTCTGACAACAGATTGTACAAGAAATTATTGAATGTTCCAGGAAGTCCACTATTGTGCAAGTTTTCTGACAATATTTCTATGGAAACTGAATAAAAAACGCCCCTAATATCCAAGAAACCCGAAGCCAATTGCTTCTTGTCAGCAAAGGCTAGTTCAATATCTGATGAAAGCAACGCTAGACAATCGGTAAATTGGTATCAAAAGTGACATTAGAACATATTTTTCCAAAAAAAATTAAGAAAGAGATTTCAAGTCTTCGACAAAGTTGTGGAGTATGTAATTAAAAACGGCTTTAGGACAATTCGTCGAATGACATTTGGTCGAATGACATTTGGTCGAATGGACATTTGGTCGAATTAGTTTGGAACATTTATTTTGGTCGAATGACGTCGAATGAAAAAAAAAATGGTTGAAAGCTTATTTTCAAATGGTTTATTGAAAGATCATTTGGTAAAATTGATTATTGTTTTCTAAGTTTTGCAAAGTTGGTAAGAAACGTATTGTTTTGAATGATCTGAATCATTAACCATCGTTGATGAAAAATTTTATGTAGTCTTATTTTTAAATTTCATTGGTCTTTTTATTTGTAAATTGATGTTATGCCAAATTTAAAATTTCGATGAATATTCAAATGAACTTTTAAGGAGAATTTATTATTGTACATTGACCGAAATATTAAGCTCTAGTGAATTTATTATTCTTTGAAAATATCATCATTCTTCAAAAAACTGCTCAACAAGTTATTTTATTACGCAACGATTTGAACATTATGTTTTTATTATGAATTTTTCTCTTCATATGTCATCCTTCTTCGTAATGAACTGCTGATCTTAATCTGATGGAAGCATTTGGAGAGAGTGCTCGGTTTCTTTCTTTGAATTCCGGGTCTTGCAGCTTATGGACGTGGGTAAGATTTTTGAATGCGGAAATCAGAATTTAAATGGCTGAAAAAAAATTTCTTTAAGGAAAACCTTCCTGGCGAAGTGAATGTTATGTGTCGATAACTCTACTTATGTCTAATTGGCTTATTGTGATTTCCAGCTTAACAACGTCCCTCAAGCTAATATATGGCATTGCTTATAGTGTTGGTGAGCTCGGGTGAACAACAGAGTTTTCAGTAGAAGCTTTAAATTACACAGCGTAACAAAAATGACATTTTTGCCTGTCTCAAACCAAATCATGTGTCTCTAGTAGATTTGGGGATGATGAATGTGATGCCGTCCTCAGAAATGTTCCAGCACGTCACAATTTTTAGTGGTCTTATCCATCAAGCATGCAGAATAGGACTTTAACTTCCATTTAAGATATAATTTGGTTGAAATTACACGGTTAATTTCAGATTGAATCGATCAAAAAAATCAAAGTTGACTGATATAGACAAGTTTTGCATTTTCAACTGACAATATCTCAAAAACTAGACGCGCTATGATATGTTTGAAAACGGGAATGGACCTTTAGTTAAGTTAATAGTGGTATTTTGATGCTTAAGACAAAATCGTGTTCCGCAGTGTATTAAAAATTAAAATTATGCTATTTCTATGTGTCTGGAAAGATAAGAGGAGTTGACTGAGGCGACAAAAGTAGGCTTGCTTCCATTTAAGATCAGCTCATCTCGAATCGCAAAACGTGCTTGAACAAAAGAGCAGCATGAATCGACCAAACGTCATTCGACTAAATGTCATTCGACAAAATGTCTTTCGACCAAATGTCATAGATTCATTAAAAACAGCTTTGCCCAAGACTTTATATTCTATTTCTATATATTCGTGGTAATAAGATATGGAGCGTTGCACCAAGAGCACTCTAATAACCGAGGAGTACCTCCCGTGGCTTTTCCGTGGCGCTAAGTTGTTCAAACTAATGAACCAAAATAATTAGTAGGTAAGACACAAGTAATTATAGGTCCCCCAAAGCATCGCAACATGATTTTTTTTCTCAGACTTGACGCTGGAGGATAGTATCCACTGCCTAAAGTAAGTTATAATGAAATTCACGCCAAGTGTCGTCTATCGCCAGTTTGCCTGCATTTTCAAACAGGATCACAACGACTATCGAAAACCGCCAGAAGAAATTCAGAACTAGAAACAACAATTCTTCATTGCCTTTGGCCTCAGGATTTTGACTCTTTCAAACGTAATGCACACCCAGCTATAGATCAATTGTTATTTTAAAAAATATATAATATTACAATAAATAATGGTCGTCAGATGTTGCGATTTAGAGTGTTTCTTCAAATTCAAGTTACCCAGTTTGAAAAAACTTTCACAAATTATGTTAAGCTCCTAGGAGAGATCGGGTTATGGAAAATGTGACGAGTCGTCCAAACGTGTAGTGCATGTAGTGTATATAAAGACTCTCCCTTTGGTCAAAAATGTCTAAATTAATCACATAAAACGCGACGCGAGACGGAATACAACACTTATTGTACTTACAAATAAAAAGGATATTGCAACAGTGCGCATCGTACCTTCGTGCTGTGCGTACACGAATTCTCTCTGCTCTTGGAAGTACTTTAAACAGTATTTTTCAGTGCTAAAATTAAAAACGGTACTTTTCACTGCTACTAAAACAGTACTTTTCAGTATTATTTTCTACTATTGATCCCTTTACGATCCTTGTTTGGACCCGTGCCTACGATTTTTCGTTGGACCCGCTGGCGAAAGCTAGCGGTGGTAATCCTTCTTGGACACCGTCTTGGGTAAAAATTTCTCGAAGGTCACGTCTTTCTCGTTTATTAACTAAACATGGTATCAACAACAATCAAAAGGAAGGGTGAATCTCTGAATTCACTACTTCCTTCCAAAAAAGTGGGATTTAAAACTGTCACTAAACGTGGCAAGAATGGAAGAAAGGACGTTTCTTTGGAATGCGAATTTTCTTCCAAGATTGAAATGAATAATTGTATCGAAATGAGCAATCAGTTCGATGCTCTACACAAATTTTCCGAACACCAAATCGAAGCAGCCTCTAGTCCAGGCTCTTTGATTCAAGTGAGGAAGCAAAGAGTGCCGCCTATCGTGGTCAGTTGTTCCGAATTTGGGGATTTAGGCAGGAGATCTTGAACTCCATTAGGGGAATCAAGGTTTCCTTCCAAATCGCAAAGAGATGCTAGTATTAGAAAGTCAGCAGAAATTAATAACGCCAAACAATTTTTCGACTGGGCTGTGTTGAAAAGGTGAAAGATCAATTTAAAAAAGATTGGGAATTTATCTATGCAACTGAAAATGACTATTCAGAGGCTGAAAAATTTCTTCAGGAAAGATTTTCTAACCTTGTTCCTATTCCTGGAACAAAAATATATCATTCATTTATACCAGAAGACGAACGAAGCATTTTTGCTAGTGAATTCTCACATGCACATGGAAACCAAGAAAATACAGCATGCTTTGTTCTTAATAATACAAAGAATCGAAAATATTGTGGTGTTAGCAACCAAAGACAATCTAACCGGTTGAAAAAATAGATAGTATTAAGTTATATACTGATAAATTGAATAAATAAAATAAAAAAAAAATAATAATAATCTTATTTATTCCATAGAGAAGAAAGAATCCCTTTTCAGTGTAATGTAATAAGCTTATGAAATTACCTTCACAAAAATATATTTTTGAAAGTTTTTCACTAATTGGAACATAGTTTTTCAAACTTTTCTTTACGAATTTTCTCAACGGTGGAAAATTTTGTGGAAAACTGTTTCCAGTTAATATTTTTTTTATTCCTGAGAAAATTTGCTTTCTTTTTCATAAAAAAAACTTTGTTTCTACGATGCGTTATGATTTTTCAAAGAAAAGGCTCACAATGGCACATTTGCACATTTTTTACAAAATTGGCCATAACTCAAAAACGAAAAAAAAGTATATTTCAAACATTTCAATGAAATTATCTTCTCAAAAATAGTTTGTGAAAATTTTCCTCGAGTTGGAGAAAAGTTTTACCGGCTTTTCTTTACGAATTTTCTCAACGGTGGAAAATTTTGTGGAAAACTTTTTCCAGTTCATATTTTTTTAATTCTTGAGAAAATTTGCTTTCATTTTCATAAAAAAAAACTTTGTTTCTACGATGTTTCGTTCTTGAGTTATGATTTTTCAAAGTAAGTAGTGTCAGAGGAAAACAAAAAAAATCCAACTGAGTTTTCCGGGAAAATAAGCGACCCTGAATTTTTCTCATTTTTTTTTATTCATATATTGATGAGCCCTGCCTGTGAAAAAGGTTTCATTAAAATCTGAGACCCTTCGGCCCACTTTGTACGGAAATAAAAAAAAAATCCCCAAATGGAAAAACACTAAGGTTGTTCCAATTTTAAAACCGGACAAAAATTCTGCAGAAGCTTCTAGCTATCGTCCAATCAGTTTGCATTCCTCCATCAGTAAACTTTTTGAAAAGGTCATTTTAAACAGAATGATGGTCCACATCAACGAAAATTCCATTTTTGTCAATGAACAGTTCGGATTCCGCCATGGACATTCGACCACTCATCAACTTTTACGTGTAACAAATTTGATCCGTTCCAACAAATCTGAATGCTATTCTACTGGTTTTGCTCTTCTAGACATAGAAAAAGCATTCGACAGTGTTTTAAAAAACTTTAATCTTTCAACATACATTGTTAGAATAATTCAAAGTTATCTGTCAAATCGTACACTTCAGGTTAATTATCAGAACTCCAGATCTGAAAGACTTCCTGTAAGAGCTGGTGTTCCCCAAGGCAGCATTTTGGGACCAATATTATACAATATTTTCACATCTGACTTACCTGAGTTACCTCAGGGATGTCAAAAATCTTTGTTTGCGGATGACACAGGCCTTTCTGCCAAAGGACGAAGCCTGCGTGTCATCTTTAGTCGATTACAAAAAAGTTTGGATATTTTTTCTTCATACTTGCAAAAAATGGAAGATTTCTCCTAATGCTTCCAAAACTCAACTAATAATATTCCCACATAAACAAAAAGCTCTTTATTTGAAACCTTCAAGTAAACATGTTGTCACGATAAGAGGGGTTCCAATAAATTGGTCAGATGAAGTTAAGTATCTAGGGCTCATGCTAGATAAGAATTTAACTTTCAAGAATCACATTGAGGGCATTCAAGCCAAATGTAATAAATTTGTAAAATGTCTCTATCCCCTTATTAATAGAAAATCAAAACTTTGTCTTAAGAACAAGCTTTTGATATTCAAACAAATTTTCAGGCCAGCCATGGACTAGCTGTTGTAATACCAGGAAGAAAGCTCTGCAGTAGGGTGCGGCTTATTTTTCAAAAGTTCCCAAAACCAAAAATTCGTGTGCTCTACTGAATTCAAATCACATTAAAAGAGAAACCTCCAAATCTGAGCCAAAAATATTAACATTTAGAGGTGGCGCAAGCGCCTTGAAGGTGAATTTTCAAGTTATAAAAAATGACCTTCAGTGAAGCAAACATAACTTTGTTATTTTCCAACTAATTTCAAATCTTTTAGCATCATTATCTACAAAATTAAATTTATGAAAACTCTGTAGAACATCGAATTTGTCTAAAATCAAAACTAGTCATAGTTTAAAATACTTTTATACAAATTTTTACTCATTTTACTGAAAATTTCAACTTAGTTGGGCCATAACTTCTTGAATACTCAATCAATTCCGAATCTTTTTACATGTTTTTGAAGCAAATTTAGTTGTTTTCAAACTGTTCATACAACACATTTCTCCAAAAAATGGTTTTGCTTAAGTTTTTTACCAAAAACTATCCAAAAGCATGAATTTTTAATGAAAAAAATCAAATTTCCTTTGATTATTTAAGCTTTTTCGTCAGAAATTGCATTTTTTCTATAAAACTTAAATTTAGAAAGCATCTATCCTTTATTACGAGTTGAATAGCGCATATATTTTTCAACATATGCAAACATAGTTTGGTTTCAAAATTATTTAAAAATTGTTGCAAACTCCTTCTCAAAGGTTTAACAAATGAGAAAAACCAGTTTCAGCTTTAGAGATAATATTTAACTGGCAACAATTTGAAAAATCTGGCATTTTTCGTTAAAAAATCATGTTTTTGTGCAGTTTTTGCTGAATAACTTGGTCAAGACATATTTTTAGTGAAATGTGTTGTGTGAACAGTTTAAAAACAACTAAAATAGCTCCAAAAACATGTAAAAAGATTTGAAATCGGTTGAGTAATCATGAAGTTATGGTCGAACAAAGTTGATTTTTTTAGTAAAATGAGGAAAAGTTCGGAATAAATTACTTTTAACTAAAACTTTTTTTGACTTTAGACAAATTTGATGTTCTACAAAGTTTTCGTAAATTTAATTTTGAAAGTATTGATGCTAAAAGTTTTAAAATCGCTTGAAAAACAACAAAGTTATGATTACTACACTGAAGGTCACTTTTTATAACTTGAAAATTCACCTTCAAGACGCCTGCGCCACCTCTAAATGTTAATATTTTTGGCTCAGCTTTTGAGGATTCTCTTTCCATGTGATTTGAATTCAGTAAAGCACACGAATTTTTGGTTTTGAAAACTTTTGAATAATAAGCCGCACCCTACTCTGCAGAGAATTTAAAATAAAATTTTGAAAATGATTCTGAGGCTTCCTCCTGGTATAGTACCAATGAGATACATAGAATATCCAATGTTAAAACATTGGAACAAATGTCAAATAAAATAATTAATAATTTCAGGCAAAAATCGTTACAATCTTCTGTTGCCACAATTAACGCGTTATATGTTTAGGTTAAGTATATTCAAAACGTTTTTTTTTCTCTTATAAGCAGGTGAAATCAACTCACCTGTAAACAATCTGAACTTCTACGGCAAATGAAATGTAATAGGTTGTTTACAAAATGTTTATAAAATCTTAGATTTGTTTTTCCAAATAAGGATGATAGTGTTGTCAAATAACGCAGAACACCTAGATATAAGAAATGAATGTAATTTTTGGAATGATACTAATAAAGAAATTGAAAAAAAAAGAATATTGCATTTTTATAGATATGCTGAAAATGTTCATTTGTTTGTTGAAAATGATGCTGTACTTCTGCTCTTCTCAATTTTTTTTTTTAAATTTTGGATTTATAGGGCATGACACTAAGCCTTATTCCGTATAATCGGATAAGCTAACAAGTCACCAATGAATAGATTTTCTCGGGTGAATGACATTTTAGTTTTCAAGGTATTCTCGAAGGTTTTGAGCATTCGTTTTATTTTTATTCAAGTATACTTCTTAATCATTGCCGCACTGTTGTTTGCATGAAGCTTTATTACCATCCATGAGGGTTAGAGGAATTAGAATGGGTAAAACACAATTTTAAATATTTGAATTTTTGATGTGCAATCTGAATGGTATAGGGTACCAAAATCTCCAAATTTTTTCAATGTCTCAACGAAAACGTTCAGCATTTGGGCTTAAATGATGTAGGTGACTAGAAGGTCAGAATATATACTGTAAGCGAGAATAAAAAAAACGCTCAAAAATCAACTAAATAACGTTTAAAGTGTACACATTTCTTATAGGGAGCCGGATCCTATTCCTGGCACTCTTGAATCTCTTTTGCAGTGGGGTTTTTTGAAAGCTACAGAGCTCATATTTGGCCACAACATGCGTCGTACTAATGTACTTCTTATTGCAAAGTTTCAGACAATTCGACCGAAAAAAACCCCCCATGCCAAAGTGAATCATGGAAGTGCCCAAAAGGTTCTGCACCCTACCTAGACTTATTAAATTAATAACTTTAGATGAAAATCGTTGCAATCTTCGAATGCCATGATAAATGCGTAATATATTCTGATTTAAATTATTTATAAGGTAATTTCTTTTCTAAGGGAAACTTCACAAATTCCATTAAAATCAATGAAGATGACGAAATATGTATATGAACCCAGAACAAAGATTAACCTGGTTCATGTTTGCACGTTGCATTATTGTCAATCACGAACGCACTATACCTACCTTGTCATGTTTAATTTTTCGATTGAAAATAACCCCAAAATAGTAAAGCTCCCGCTATACAATGTCAAGGCTAGTGAGAACTTGAACCGTCACCCTGCTCATCATGGCACATTAATGCAATGAAATGTTCTCCATTCAGACCTACCGATCAATATGTTACCACACCGTCAACATACACCGAATTCCCACACGATTCGTAACCTGTGCCACCAATCCGAATCACAGTTGTCACGGAATAAAAAAAATAAACAAATATTAACATCAACCGCCAGCGAACCGCACCTAAGTGAAATACCGATTTCATTCGGTTCCGTGTTTGATTGTTTATTTACCATCCATTCCGAACGAACCGGTGCTGGAGCCAAAGGTGGCCAATAAAATATTGACAATAAGACACCTGCCCTTCTCGCTATCATTTCGGATAGTTGACGATGGATGACACAACGATGCGGGTGAGGAAGGGCCCTTTTCGATTTGTTGGCTGCCGAAGATAGTGTGACTGAGCTGGTGAAAAGTTTCCACTTGGTTCGGTTCAAGCTATCTAGGGCACTGGAACATATCTGTATAAACTATGATACACACTTAGAATTTTTTCACGAGCTCGGCTGTGCGAATCTCGGTTTCCTGATTTTAACCGAGACTCAGCTAACAAATTATCTGGTTGCTTAGCAACGAAGCACGATTTACTGATACTCGGCTTTTATTTGCTGAGATCCCAGGAAATTTGTTTGCCGACTACCGTTTTGACTCATATTCCGAACACTTAAGGCCAACAGTGACTTCAAATGCATCTGACTGGCATAAATTGGCTGATATTTGTGTAAATTTGAATTTCTTCGCAAAGTCTAACGGTTAGCTGTTGGATGTACCGATAATAATGTTGATATAGCTCGTTTTAGTATTGTTTTTACGCAAAAGTATGGAACAACATTTTGATTCAAATGCCGAACACTGTGTTTATTCTGTCTCATATTCCGAACACCTTGATTCAAATTCCGAACAACATGAATAAATCGTATTCAAATGAATAATTTAGCAAAAAAAAATTATCTGAGCTTGTTCAACTGGTCTCAAACTAGAGAATCATCACTACTCCCACGGTATAAATTATTTTGGCAACGTTATAATTGAATTGCAATTGACTACCGTTTCCTTGCTATTTGCTGACATATTTCAGCGAAACATTTCAACCAAATCGCCATACAAAAACCTAGTGTTCGGAATATGAGTCTGTTCGGAATTTGAGACAAAACGGTACTCGGCTGTGCGGATCTCGGTTAAAATTAGCCGAGATTCGGCATTCTAAATTAAGTGTGTAGGTGCATTTAATAATCACAGTTGCCGAAGCACTTCACTTTGAAGTGTGCTCGGTAAAGTGCGGGAGCTGCAATATCATCATTGATGATCAATCAATCAGATAGAGTGTTATAGATACGATGCACTTCGAAAGGAAGTGAAATGCTATAGTTGTAATAGTTTGGACACTGTCTGGTAATAAATTCCATGCATAATATTGTTTCGATTTGTGATACTTTTTTAGTATTAGTGGTCAAAACCTGTTCAGTTATGCTGTTTAATGGCGTGAATAAATATCAATTGATGTTGTTGGACTTGTCAGTTAATGAAACTGATTGAATCAATTTGTTGCATTGAGTAATAAAAAAATCGTCAATATAAGTGCTTGTAAAGAAATTTAATGAGTGGCGAGGAGGAGTCTCTGGAAATCCAAAAAAATAGCTCGTGATTTACACGGACAGATCCCAAAACTCAATCATCAATTTCAGGCTAACGAAATGTTTCATTCCCAATATTTTTCCGAAGTGTGTTTCGCATTGCACTTGAGTCTATCATCAGTATACTTGTCATGTCAAGAGTGGTAAATACACTTGAAACTCCTCTTCCATGCCAGCTCTTTTCGCCCCTCACTCAGCACCCAGTCGTCCGTCGCCGTAAAAGTGTGACATCATTTTCGTTATTTTCGAACCAAATTCACTCCCGACTCACACGTTTCCCGCCCCCATTGACGCACATCCCCATTGAAGGATTAATTCTCTTCCATTCGGCACTCGTCAGTGATTCGCTATAACACAAAAAAAAAATCTGTATGCCCCATTTAACGTGGAAACAAATTCGCAACTCACTCTTCCATTCCGCAATTCCGTGCAGGCCACGCGAAACATCTGTCAAGTGCGTGTGTGTGAATGTGCACAGCACACCAATCACAACCAATAAACATTTACCGAAACGTTTTGCAGCGCGAACAATGGTCCACCGAAGCGCCATCCGAAGAAGGGCCATTAGCGTTTTGTCATCTCAACTTTACGCGCTCACAATAGCGAAAGAAATAAGCGCTTCAATCAAGATGGGGACGTCCCGCCGAGCATCGCATCGTCCCTTTCCACACCGCGACGCGACACTTGGACGGATGACGGTATGCATTTGCTTCAGTGCGACCGTTTGCAAACATCATTCGCACCTTGAAAACAAACCAGCCATCTGTTTTTGTGTGTGGGAATAGTTGGTGTTGTTACGAGCCGAAATCATTTACTAGTGTCATTTGAAATAACAAGAAGCTGTATGATTGGCTTTATTATTTGTGACCGTGGTTGTTGACTTGTTACTGCATTTAGTAGGCGATCTAGCTAATTACTACCAATTTTCGACGGGTTAACATTGTTTACATCGCAAGCTTAGTGGTGAGTGACGAGAGACTGGGAACCTTTTTGTGTGCTATAGCAAAACGGTGTAGCAACATCCTTCATTAAGGTTTGAAGAATTAGTTTTCACTATGGGATGATTGGTTTCAATACTAACGTGTTTGGAATATTTTTCAAAGTGTCTCCATAGTAGTTTCCATTCAAACCTACATTGTCTTTCGGCCACCTTTAAATCACCACTGAAAAGCTGAAAATTTAACAGAGCACTATTTTTATGGTAAGGATGGTAATTAATATGGGAGATTGTATTTTCAAACATTTTCAAATAGCGAATCGCCCTAATAAGGAACCGTATTTGAAGCAATTACAACTAATAGGATTACAAAAAAAAAAACACTTTTTCACCTACGACATTTGGAGAAGCCTCAGAAGGCTTATCCTGAGTAGCGTACTCGTCAAATCTTGAGATATCTTTCATATTTTGTCATATTTCGAAATTTTAGGAATGACGGAATGCCGAGTGGTTTTCTGACAACTCTGACCATTTGTTCTTAACTGCTTGAATGATTTTTTTTAGAGTTCGGGGCGATATTTTCCCGACATCTGAATCTGAGCCACCACTTATCACAGTATTCAGATACATTTCTTCAGCATCAGTAACACATCTTCTATAGATAAAAAAAATGGTATTTGTATGTCACGAAATAGGTCAAGAATGGGTCAATGGAAATTCCTGGTTCTTTTTCAGTCAATATCGTGAGAGGTTCTGACGATTTTTTTTTTTTATTAATTCGTGTTTACATATGTGGGATACATATTCTATTCTAACATATATTCAGGTACCTATCGAACTGTTTTTTGAAAAAAAATCTGTTATTCCATCTTATCTCTCTAATGCTTTTCTTGAACCAGTACAAACTTGTTGTATTTTTTACCTTAATCATAAAACTAATACTATGCACCGCCAGCCACATTGCTGCTTTAATCCTTGGATTATTATCTGGGACAAATAATAGTAAAATGTCATCGAGGTTTACGAACTCCAGATGAAGCCTGTTTCGAATAATATCAGAAACCCATAGGCGTACGTCATTTGTTTTTCTGCATTCCACAATACGATGGTAATTATTCTCCGGAACTCCACATGTCTCACAGTTCATATCAAGAACCCTACCGATACCATAACCGACTAGTTTTGCTTTATTGGGAATAACGTCGTTGAGTAGCATGAAAAGATTAGATTTGTCTTCAGAACATATAAACTTGGCACTCCAATTTGTCCACAGTAGTATCCAGTTTACATCGGAATAGTCGGATTCCGCTTTAGGACGTATGTTTTTCTCATCTATGAAATGAGTGTACAACATATTGGTCGATTCACAATGCCTGCTGTTTTTAACTTTTAATCCGGCTTCAATCCAGTCTCTTCCGTTTCTTGTCAGTTGCCCTTTTTGAATGTATTCCAACAAATAGTCTTCCTCGTCCAGAAGCAAGTTCCTTATGAAGAGCGCTTTGCACTTTGAATCTGGATCAATGAGCCTCAGCCCACCTTTTGTGTAATCCAAGTACAACTGATCTCGGGCGACTCGCAACACACATCCACGCCAAAGAAAGTTTCCACAAAGACTTTTGATCTTAGCCAAATGCCGATTTCTAGGAGGGAGTATCTGGGCTACATACCACAATTTCGATAAAATAAACGTGTTTAATATCCACACCTTTTCCATCAAGCTTAGATTTCTTGTTTCGTTTAATTTCAGTCGATACTGTATAGCTTTTATCAGTTTTTCATAGTTGGCATCAACCATTTTTGACCAGTTGTCTGCTATGATGATTCCTAGGATGTTCATCTGGTTCACTTCTTTAAACATCTGAGGTCCAGAAGAGGTATTGTTCAGTCGTAGAAAGGATGTCTTCTTGAAATTGACCTTTATCTTCGCATATTTAGAGAAGGAATCTACTATTTGCATGACCAAATCGAACTCTTCTTGATTTCTGACAAAAATGGTTACATCGTCAGCATATACGGTTACCTTGATTATTTTCCCGTAGACTAAGATACCGCTGATGCTATCATATATGCTCCTTATCAGAGGCTCAATATAGAGAGTGAACAGGACCATACTGAGCGGGCATCCTTGTCTTACTGAAGATCTTATTGAAAGTTCTTTTGACAGAAATCCGTTGTAGAGAATTTTTGACGTTGACTTATCGTTTAGAGATTTTAGACAACCAACAAGTTCAGCAGGAAATCCATATTTGTCCAAAACCTTCCACAAAAAGGAATGATCTACTTTATCAAATGCCTTCTGCATATCCAAGCTCACAATGAAACCTTTCAAACGTTTGCATTCCATTGATCGTGTTACAATTCTCCGGAGTTTCAATACATTATCTTTACACGATCTTCCTGCAACCAGCGCTGTTTGTTCTGTTCCCAATATACTTTCAAGCACCATTGTAATTCGATTAGTGAGAACCTTACAAAACAGTTTGTAGTCCGTATTCAGTAAACTAATTGGACGGTGATCATCAATGAGTTTTCCTTGTCCTTTCTTTGGAATCAGAGTGATTATTCCTTTCACAAAATCCGCTGGAGGATTAATTCTTCCAGTAAGATAAGAATTATAAAGCTTTTCGAGGTCTTCTTTCAAGATTTCAAAGTGTTCCTGGTAAAATTCGTAAGTCTGGACCTGGGGACTTCTTTTTTGTACATTGTTTTAGTGTCTTAAGAATTTCTTCCTGAGAAATATGGCGTAGAAGAGAGCTGGCCTCATCTGTGTTTAACTGATTTTCAATAGACAGCAACGGATCACTACCGTGCTCTATTTCATTGGAATCTTGACTATACAGTGATGAAAAATGGTCATGAATTTCTGACATGCTAATATTTCTTTCCTTTTCACTGTTCGCGTTCGCGGTTTCCCTTAAGACAAGTTCTTTATGATGTAATTGCTTAGATACTTGGACTACATTTAACCGTTCTCCTTCAATCAATGAATGGTCTTTGATTTTGGACCGCAAGTTTTCCAACCTTTTATTTTCTAGTTCCATAAGCTCAATTTTCACAAAGTTAATTTGATCGGTTATGGCTTCACTATCGTTCTGCTTTCGAGTCAAATTTTGAAGTTTAGCGTATAGTGCTTCTTTTTCTTGATTTATTGATTGAAACAATTTCCAGGATTCATTTTTGTAGAAACTTCGAATTTTGGCCTTGACAGCATGATTCCACCAAGAATTATGATCCATGTAAGTCAGCCTGCTTTTTAACTTTTCATGTTCAACCCGAAACCTTTGACTGATTTCCGGATTTGACAAAACGTTAGAGTTAATTTTCCAATATCCTCGGCCTCTAGGATTGAGGTTTGACGGCTGGATTCCTATTTTCAGCACGACGGCATGATGATCCGAGCAGGGTACGCCCACTGTTGAAACTTGACGAACTCGATCCACAAATTCCGTCGGACCGTATATTCTATCGAGTCTCGAAGCCGTTGGGCCTCTGTAAAATGTGAAATTAGCAGATTTCTTTTCACACGCAACATCTTTGAAGTTAAAAGCGTTCACCAAAGTTCGTAAACCGTTCGACATTGTCTTGGAGGAAGAGTTCGAATCGTTCGGTTCTATGATGCAATTAAAATCTCCGAGTATAACTGAATAAAGACAGTTGATTTTGCTGAGGTGCACAGTCGTTTGATTAAGAAATAAATCTTCCCGCTCCTTCTTCTTATTCGTACCAGAATGAGCGTAAACATTAACGAAATTGATATCATTAATGACAACTGAAGTAATTCTTCCTGATGGATCTAATACGTATGAGTGAAAATCTAGATTATCCCTTATTAACACACCTGTCCCTTTTCTGTCGATGCTTATGTTGATTAATGGCGTATATGACGGTAGGAAAGTGAAGTTTTCGAATGCTACTTCTTGTAAGAAGGCAACATCGATATCAAATTTAGTTATAAAGTCTTTTAGTAACGCTTTGTTAACATTAGTGTTAATACTCTTAAGGTTGAGTGTTGCAACATTGAAAACAAAATCCATTTTACAAAATACAGCAAACTACGGCTTATTTTTTAGCTTTCTTATTCTTCGACCTGAGTCGTTTTACCTGTTTGGCCAGAAGATTTCCGGAGCTGAATGCCACGACCGATTTTCCGATAGCTTCAGGCTCTGTAGATGATGACTCTGATTCATCCTGCTGGGTCCCATTGACGGTCGCCTCGTGACCTCTCTTCCTATGATCAAGGTCGTTCTCATCTGTAACTATTACCTCTTTTGCAGCGATCTTGGATGCAGTTGGTGCGCTGATCATCGTCACTTCCAGATCTGATGTTGCTTCTGATTCTCGTATCTCCTTTTCCTTGATGTCTTCTGCTTCTGGAACAGTAACAGTCTGAGCAGATATCTCATCAGCACTGCCACGAATATGTTCCTCAGCACTGGTTGAACTGTTGGGCGTTAGCAGTTCTTCAGCCGTCAATGCACGCGATGTACTCGGAATTTGGTTGTCCGTTTCCGTGTACAACAAACGTTGTCTGGTCGCTCCACTTGCTCCACGGACTGCTCCGCCTGTGAGAACGCCTGCATAAGTTCCGCTGTTCTGTTTCAGTCGATCATTCACTGAAACCCGGTTTGGACAGTTTTGTTTGAGATGATCCGTTTCGTTGCAAACAAAACATTTCGTCTGCATAACTTCGTAGAAAATACGAGCCTGGAAATGCTGGATATGCACTTGCGATGGAAGCGTCTCCGTGATTTCCATGTGCACGCCTCGGACGCCATTCAATATCGGATAACCTGTGTCCGGGCCATACCGCTCGCGGACGAGCTGATGAATTTTTCCATACCTGGCCAAGACGTTCGCCACGTGCTTGTCTTCAACCTCAATTGGAATACCGAAAAGTCGGATGTACTTAAAGTCGCCCCTTGCCGTTGAAAACGAAACCGGCGTGGTTAGTCCGTCGTCATAGGTGAAAACGTCCGTAGATGGACATTTTAGCAGCTCGGCCTTCATAATTTCTTCGTTGTGGAACTTCACGTAAACACTGTACTCTCTTGGTTCCCGGAACATTGCTGTAAGCATATCCGGTTTCCACCCTCGTTTCTTGAAGAACGAGAAAACTTCCTTATCCGTAGGCATCTTTGACTTTGCACCGAACCTCACTTTCACACAGTTAGCGTGGATGTTTCGCAGCTCCATTGTAGTATGTTCCAATCGATTTGTTCCAAGGTCACTCTCATAATATATCATCGCTTAACAATAGCCGAACCGGCCGATTAAATATACGACGAAATAAAAAAACTCACTGCTGATCTAGCACTTCTATCTCGGCTGACGGTTGAACACGAACTGGCGAATTCGTGTGGAATGGAATAAGTGTAAAAAATCCGTGAAAGTTGGAATAAAAGGTAAATACATATCAGACATTTTGAAGCGGGGTTTTACAAAGCCTACTCCACAGCCTTCTACACGGCAGTAGCTTACCAAGTAGTTTTAAATATTCAAATTAAAATTAAAAAAAATATTTCACATTAGCCGACAGTTTTATAATTTTATGAACATTTTGGAAGCAGTTAGGTTGATTTTATTTATTTCAGACCTTTTCAATATTTCTTCCGCGATCAGACCCACGTTTCAAGAAGTTAAACAGGCCTGGTTAAGTTTTTTCCCTTTTTTATTTGTTGCCAAAATAGTTATGTTAGAGACTTGACATTTTTTATTATTTGTAAAACAAGTTGGATATATTTTGCCCAAATTATATAGGAAGAATTATTGATTCTTGATGAGCCCTTATGGGAAAGTGAAATTAAATAATTAGTTTCTTGTTAATAATGTTTACAAAATTTTGTAAACATATCTATTTTTGATAGACAGCTTTTAATTTTATGGGAAACCAATAAATTCAACCCTGCGTAACATTTAATGCATTTTTGATTAATGGAAATTTGTGCGATTTGATTGGAATTTTTAGAATGGGACCGGGTAGATGACGGAAATCGATGTCCGATGTTTGAAGCAGATTTATTGAATTTTGAATTTTATACAACTCTTTGAGTGAACCGTGGACATGATTTTTCAAGAAAATTAATAATTGCGATCCATAATTCATTTATGAATTTAAAGACAGCTCAAACCACCATGGTAACTTCAGAGAAATTGTTTGTAGATACATAAAGTACACCTGAATAGAATAATATTTTTGATTGAATCTATACAAAGTAAATTTAGGTAAACAATTCTTTAGAAAACATATTATTTTTTATAAAAGTACCCTAAGACATTGGTAGCCTGCGATGAAAATAAGTTCATTCGAATGCTAAAAACAAGGGCTTTCAAGTAAGGTACAAATTATTTCGCGAAAACTTGCGATAGACCACTTTCAACGCGTTTGAAGGTGTACGGAGTGCATTTCTAGTTGAATAATAAGAATCTTGTGATACGCTAGTATGTGCATTGCAATCGTAGTAGACATGAATGGCATCCCGAGAAAGGGCCAAATTACTCGCACTTATCTTCTTCTTTATCTTCTTTCTGGCGTTACGTCCCAACTGGGACAAAGCCTGCTTCTCAGCTCATATTTCATATGAGCAATTTAGCAGTTAATAACTGAGAACTTATTTCTCGTTTAACCATTTTTGCATGTGTATATCGTGTGGCAGGTATGACGATACTGTATGCCCATGGAAGTCTACACATTTTCTACCATAACTTTGTTATTTGAAGTCCTAAAACTTTGATGTCTTCGACAACTTGTAGTAGTTTTACACGTTCTAAAATTTTGGTGCAATTTCTTCTTCGTAGTACAGTCGCCCCACAGATCAACTAAGGGTCATTTTTCAGAACAAAATATGATTGAAAATCATGGTGACACTGTACAAAACAAAATTACCTCCCAGGCACTGTAAAATATAGGAGCGGTTCCATTTGAATTCGAATGTCGGTTTACTTTTGTATTTTTTGATTAGGCTGAAATTTGGCATATGCTTTCTTTATACCCAAAAATGCCTATTTGCATCATCGGTTCGCCATTTTTCCCCTGGCGTTATTTTGAGAAGGACCCAAGAAAAAAAGCCTTAACAATTTTCAAAAAATTAAAACTCAGAAACTATTTGTCCGATCAGTTTGCTGTCCTCCGCAATGTTTTAGGTTATTGTTGGGACTATCTGGAAAAAAATATACACTGTAAAAAAAATGTTGTAATATTTTATATATCGAAAATAAAGCTGAAAAATCAATTTTCTCAAAAATCGTATTTATGATTTTTTTATTTTTTATATGTTAAAGTAGACAAAAAATGAAGTCTTTTGCACAGTGGGTCAAGGTGGAGAAATCATGGGCCAAAAAGTTATGATATTTGAAAAAGAGGTGAATTTGTTGAAAATGATCATAATAAACTTTTCAAATGTTTCGGTAGCAATTAGCAAAATTTTCTCCTTTACATTTTTTGTTGAAAATTTTGCGTACTTTCATAAAATCGGTCGAAAAGCATTCAAAAAGTGTATATTGACCATATTGAAAAATCAACCTTTTTTTAAAAAGTCATAACTTTTTTGTCCATGATTTCTCTATCTTGACCCACTGTGCAAAAGACTTCATTTTTTGTCTACTTTAACATATAAAAAAAAAAATCATAAATACGATTTTTGAGAAAATTGATTTTTAAGCTTTATTTTCGATATTAAAAAATAACAAAAAAAAAATTTTTTTACAGTGTATATTTTTTTTCCAAATAGTCCCAACAATAACCTTAAACTTTGAAGAAGACTCCAAACTGATCGGACAAACCGTTTCTAAGTTATATTATAATGACCGAAAATTGAAAATTATATCATAATTTTGTATTAAAATCGCTGTATCTTTAAAACGGTAAAAGTTAGCCTGATTTTTCCGAAAACCTTTTTTGTTGTAAATTTTGCGTACTTTCATAAAATCGAGTTGAAAAATATTTAAAAAGTTTATTATGACCATTTTCAAAAATTCACCTTTTTTCAAAAAATCATAACTTTTTTGTCCATGATTTCTCCATCTTGACCCACTGTGCAAAAGACTTCATTTTTTGTCGACTTAAACATATAAAAAAATAAAAAAAAATCATAAATACGATTTTTGAGAAAATTGATTTTTAAGCTTTATTTTCGATATATAAAAAATTACAACATTTTTTTTACAGTGTATATTTTTTTTCCAGATAGTCCCAACAATAACCTAAAACATTGCGGAAGACACCAAACTGATCGGACAAACCGTTTCTAAGTTATAATTTTTTGAAAATTATTAAGGATTTTTTTTTCTTAGGCCCTTCTCAAAAGTAAGGCTAGAGTCAAAATGGCGAGCCGATGATGCAAAAAGGCATTTTTGGGCATAAAGAAAGCATGTGCAGAATTTCATCCAAATCAAAAAATATAAAAATGAAATTTGGGAAAAAAGTCGTCATTTTCTGTGGAACCGCTCATAGTTGTTTTAGATATTACACCTTAAAACTCGCGGTCATTCACCAAAAAGTGTCGATTTCACTCGAAATTCCGTTTAATGTACACCCCACAGATGTGGATCAATGTGTGAGGAGGATCCCTAATTTGGATCAAATCGACTCATATTATGAATCAAAACACTATAATAGCAATTTTTCTACGAAGTAAACGAATGGTGTGTTAGTGAAGGCATACGTTCTGGCGTTTGTTTCTGGGGATGACCCATTTTGCATAAAGACGTTTCGCATAAGGACGATTGGCATAATGGATGTTTCGCATAAAGCAGTTTCATAGAAGAAAATTTTAAAGAAGGCATATAATTCTCATTATGCCAAACGTCCTTATGCGAAATGTCCCACCCCTCTTCTGGGAATACAGTTGACATTTTATTTTCTGAGGACAGAAAAAATATGCTAAAAGCATATTATGATGGATTGCGATGCTGTACAGATTTATGGTTCACATACTGCCGTTCTACGCATATTTGTCCCGCGGTCCATAAGGTTTACATAGAACAGTAGGCACAGGGACAAGTAGGCGTAGAAGGGTAAAATGTGTTCTGCTTCTGTAACAGTCAATGGTTCGATATTCCCGTTTAAAATTAAGTAGCCCGTCATTCGTTTTGGCAACAATGATGACTCTTCAGCTTGCATTTCAAAGTGATAAAACTCAGTCTTGATAGTTTATATTGACTTGAAAAAGTATCACTGTACGCGCTTACATGCATAAAGTATGCTGATACTTTTTAAGCTATGTCAGTGCAAAACCGACTGATTTTCGTTGATTCGAAATTGTGAGATGAATCAGCAACAATCATCAACGCCGCGTACAAATTTCAACGACGGCCTACTTCGCCTTAAATCCAACTCTGATCCATATCCATATCCATAACTGTAGGGTGTATACGGGAAACAGTTTGACGGTTTCTTAAAAAATATGAGTCCCTAGTGAAACTTCTATTTTACCATTATGGCAGCAAATTCCACACTCTTAAAGATTTTCGGTCAGATATCTACTGGAATCCCGATGAGATATCAGATAATATAAATTTTGAGGAGTTCTAGGAAGACTCATGTTGGATTAATTGATATTTCTTATACGAAACTATTTGAAGAATTCGCTAAAATCATTACCGGATTCCTCCTAATGTTCCAAAGTTCAATATAGTTTTGATTTAAATCATTGCGTTTAGATCGTTGAAGATTTCCTTGCATGATTCTCGGCTAATTATTGATTCCATCTTATATTATGTTTTTGTTCATTTCTTGGACTACCTTTGTTAGATAGCTGTATTTATCCTTGGAAGATTATTGGAAAGATTCTCAATGCATTTTTCACATGAAGTTCGGTAGGTTTCCGTTGTATATACGGACTTATGAGCCTGTGATTCATGCATGTTCGTTATGTATTATTATTGACAGATTATAAACATTAGCATTGTCAAATTCAAGGCATGTTAATCGAAAGGTTCCTGGCAATGTCTTAAAGTATTATTGGTTATATCTTTGACGAGTATCAGGGGAAATCTTCATCTTATTGTTTAAATTTTACGAAATACTTGCAATAGTGGCTCCAATCCTCTTTGGTTATTTCGTAACAAGACTCCTGATATCAAGTTTAACATACACAGACAAAAATATTTAAATTTCAATGTATAGTAAATTTCAAGAGTATAGTAAAAGTAAATCAAATCCATCTATTGTTACAGCATCACGTTTAATTTTCAACTAAAGTTGCTTGAATGTTACATGATAGTGTAAATTTAAATGTGCAAAAACAGAATCGGGTGTAATCATAATAGTATACTATTTTTGCCTATATGATTTCTGCTGATTGGGGGCTTGTTATTAGTGTTTACAGTTACTTGGGCAACTCATTCGTATCGCTCACCCGTTATTCAACATTTCTAAGTGGTCGTGTGGTAGAATTGTGGGACTCAATCAGAAGATTGATCGTATAAACCCTATTCTGGATCTTTCTGCTTTTTTATAATTTGCCGATCATAAATGGATGCGCAAGTCATGATTTTTTGTATTTGATTCATGATTCTGGTCAATCAGCTACAAAAGCATAACGCGTTTGTTGCGTTACGGCAATTTGACTCATAATCAGAAGATCATGTTCAAATCGTGCTGCATTTTCAGAAAATTAAACACGGTGTGCCAGAAATCGTTATTAACGCCAAAAAAAAAATGTCCATGGATTTGGCACCCACCGTTCAAAAGATATAGTATTCAAGCATCTTCTACGTGAATTTGAAAATATTCTAACGAGGGAATCGAAAGTTATCGTGATTTGAAGATTTTTAACTGTTTTGGAAGGGATGTTCACATGCTTCAAAATATTACCCAACGGTGCATCATTATGAATTTGTAAACCAGTCAAGTAATCATCAGCTTTGCATTAAGCATTCAAAGCACATGATATCCAACCATCTTCTCTGTAAATTTAAAATAATTTCTTCGACAAAATCAGAAGTTACAGTGATTTGTATATTAACCAATATTTCTAAAAAGTATGACTTAGTGCGTATTTACATGGCTTTGTTATATTAATGCACATGATTTACAAATACAAATTTTCAGAGGACTGACACTGGACATTCTAAAGATAAAGTAGTCAAGCATCTGCGCAGTTAGTTTGAGGAAGCTTTACTTAATACACAATAACTGAAGTACTTTGAAGTTTTAGACCTGCCTGTGAGATTTGTTGTTCAATCATCTAAAATAGTGTTCGCAGCACGCATTTTATCATTGCGACACAAATTAACTTAATAGATTTGTATTGAACTTGTATCTTTCATTGAAGAAAGGCAGTGCTTAGTTACAGCATAAGCAAACGTGTTCGTTTTTTGCTGAACCTGGTGAACCTGAACGTTTTGAAAAAGGGTTCCTTGTTGCTCAGTCGAGGATGAATTGGCGAGATCGTTTTATGCTACTGTTCTTAATGGGCTAAATATGATGGTTCACAATTTATTCGTGACAGCGAAGGGGATTCATTTATATATTTGTTCAAATTTGCGACAAACGGCTAGCTCACGGTTTGCCTTCCCAGGGTCGGCTCTAGACCTGCTTAGAGGACACACGGATAAAGTGAAGCTGAAGTGGACGCAACTAAGAAGGACAACGAACTTTCATGCAACCAATGGCTCTCGTGTTTGAAATTAAAAGAGAGGTTATACATTTTACTTAAGTTTATTTAAATTCATTTTTTCTGAATTGGGATTAGTTAGAGGTTAGTATCGGTGCGGCCGATCGGAGACGTTGGGGCCCATAGCAGGACATGCGACGTGGAGGAGGGGGTTTGCTTGACATACCTGAGCTGGCTTCTTGATGGGGCACCGTTGCAGGAGTTGTTGGCCGGGAATGGTTCCTTCGGTTGTTCTGGGGGGGGGCTTACCCTGGATATACGGGTCAGTGCATCCGAACGGTGGGTTGTTGCTGTACTGGAAATGGCCAGAATCCAGCTGTTCTCCCGCCTGGAGTAGCCGGGGGCGCTCGTCTTTGGCAAAGGGGTGGGATACAGTGCCGATCGTCGCCTTGCCGGGTCTCACTGGTCTCGCAACGCTCGGTTTCTTGGGGTTGTTTCGCCACGTGGCACCTGAAGCTACTCGGAATGGCGGAGAATTCCTACGCCGGGTTTAGAGGGTCACCACGGGACGCTATTGGGCGCCCAGCCGGGATTGATAATCCGGAACCAGGCTCCAGTTCTTCAGCACACCGCCAGTAGGCCGAGTTGACCCAAGAACACGTGTCGTGGGGTGATAAACGGTAGAATATTCCGCCTTCAGCAGTAGTCCCCGTCCCCAGTTTGGACGGCGTGGGGTAGGACTTCGGAGCTCCGGACTGGAAAAGCTGGAGTCGCAATCTTTGCTCCACTCGTTGAAGTCGGACTTCGGGCCAATCCTCGCTTTCGCAAAATTTCAACTTTTTTACTTTCCTTACAGGATCGGTTGACGGTCCAGACTCAACTCCCTGCCGACTCACTTTTTCCTCCTTACATCCCCTCTCCTCTCTCCTCTTTATCACTCTGTCTCTTCGCCCCGGATGTGGGGTTGCCCTCGGTGATTTCGCTCTCAAGTGGTAGGGGTGTGAGCCGGGTAGCGTTAGTGATAACAATGTTGGATGGGGATAGACAAATAAACCGAAATTTATTTGTCTAATCCCCTTCAAAGGTACTACATGCATAGTCTCACAATCTATGTTAGTATTTGCGGACATGAAAGTTTGTTGCCAAATTGTTAACGGTTTCGGTAACAATTGTCTCCCAATAGAGTGAAAATTAAGCTTAAAAAGCTTAATTTTTGAATGCTTCATCAGTAAGTTATAGATTTTTGTTAGTCATCGGGAAAGGTTCCAAGTGACAGCATCTCATAAAACTCTCCAGATAAGGGCGCCAGTTTGGATCTATAAGTATTTAATTGCTCGTACCGGTTTGCCTTCACTTTCTTTGAATAATGAACTCTCTTGACAATGCCTTATTTTTCAGCCATTCTTGCTATTCCGTGTGCAAAACAAAATTAACGAACTATCTTTCACTATTTACGTCAACGTTTTTCTTATATAAGAATTGAAAATTTTTCATAGCATATCGGTGAAGAAATTGCCTCTCTTCTTTTTCAACTATTTGGTACTTCCTTATCCTACTGACTAATGTTAAATACTACTCATTCACCTATGTCATGCGTGTACACTCATTGGGCCCTTACTCATTCATACCTTCACAACCATTCATATATTACCTTAACATTACCTACCCTAATCCACTTCTCAGTACTCTCCTGAAACCTAATTTTCCGAGAGATGCCTTTCGTCTCAGCGGTATACAGATTTATCACTCGAGGCTAGGTCTACCTCAGGCTTGAGTGGGTTGTTGTATTTTTTTAACCCGTTATATATATTTTTTAAATTAATAATAGGGGGCAGAAATAATTGGAACTCGATCAATTCTGAAAACTTTACCCTAGACAGCATTTGTCTGATATCCGGTTCTGAAAAATATATATTTTTTTAACATAGCTGTGAACGCACTCTTTTATTCCAGTTCGCCGCTATCTGCAAAACATCACGGCCAACTTCAGTTCGGTCCCTGATTGATATGTCAAATCAGCAACCAAACAACAAGTGAGAAAGTTCATCGTTCTTCGAAAGGAAAACAAAAACCGAGAAAATTTTAATTTAATCAGAATTTTGGCTCCCATTCTGACTATCGCTGAAAATTGTTGAATGTATCGGGATGCAGTAGACCCTTTCGATTGACCCGTTATCCCGGTTTGAGATGAGCTGCCGGCCAGACCCCGAGTTGTTTACCATCGAGGTCCTCGATTTCATACGACGAGGATCCCTTTTTCCGTACGATACGCGCTGGCAAAAATTGAGGACCATATTTAGCATTATAATGCTCGATTGCGCTAGACAATTTCATGTTTCTGCGAAACACTAATTGTCCTTCTTGAAATTCTTTTCCGAACCTCTGGTGCCGCAAATCATAACGTTTCTTAGTTTCAGTGTGTGCCTTGGCAAGATTCTCTCTGACCAAGTCACAAATCTTGCCATATAGTTCGGCTTGACGTTTTGCCCTTTCTTCAAGGCTTAGATCAGTCCCCGATTCACTAAAGTTGTGATCGGGTCCCCTTATCATCATCTCATATCCGTGGGTAGTGAAATAAGGAGTTAAATCGGTTGTTGAGTGCAGTGACGAATTGAGTACTGTTTCAATTTCTGACAATTTGCTATCCCACAGCCGTTGGTCTTCACGTACATAGGTGCGGATAGCTGCATTTACAGTACGGTGAACCCGTTCCACTGGATTCGCTTGAGAATTATATTTTGAGTTCAGCCAGTGCCTAATATCAAATCGTTCCAAGAGCGAACGAAATTCTCGCGAAAGGAAACAAGACGCATTGTCAGTTATGACAACTTCCGGCACCGAGTTCCGGAAGAACCACTGGTCCCTTAGCGCACAGCAAAGAGCCACACTGTCAATTTTTCGGAATGGTACCAACATAACCCACTTGCTAAACACATCCATCACTGAAAATATATACTGATTTTGCTTTTTGCTTTTAGGTAAGGGGCCTATAAAGTCTATGGCAATGATCTGCCACGGATGTGTAGTAATTCGTTGCTCCCCTAAAGGAGGAGCTAAGGAAATGTTGGCCGCTTTGGTCTCTTTGCATACCGTACACTTTTGGATATGTTCTCGAACCTCAATTGCCATTCGAGGCCAGAAATAGCGCTGTCTAATACGGGCCAGAGTTTTGTCTGTGCCTACGTGCATTGAGTTCTCGTGATTCTCTACAAGAATCGCGAACCGCTCATTAGGGGCTGGAATTTCCTTCCAGTCAAAACGTTGGTCGTTGACTGATCCGGGGGTAGACAAATACTTATAAAGCCTTCCCTCCCGTATATGGAAGTCGACGTATTTTTCTGGATGTTCAACGATTTCGTCCATCAGATTCTCATACCATTGCGTATCGGATTCCAAGCGATTAGGGTTTCCGGTTTCCGACGACGGAGTAACCTGATTTTCAGCTTGAACGACATGTGAAGCCAAATTGGTAGGGACACTGCGAGATAAAGCGTCAGGGACCGTATTTTCTCGCCCCTTCCGGTGAATGATCGTCATGTCGTGGCCTTGTAATTGCAAGCACCATCTGCTGCATCTAGACGCAGTCTTCCACTTTGCTGTCATTATGTGGGTTAAAGCAGTGGAGTCGGTTATTAGTGTAAAATGCGACCCTTCAACATATCCTCTAAATGCCTCGATGGACAGGAGGGCGGCTAGAGCTTCCTTCTCGCAAGCATGATAATTCCGCTGTGGAGTTGTCATTTTATGCGAGAAGTAAGCTATAACTCTCTCTTGTCCATCTTGGATTTGGGTAAGCACTCCGGCCACCGCCACATCACTTGCGTCGGTCTGGATTGTAAACTCCAACTCAAAGTCTGGAGGGGAGAGAATCGGAGCGGAAATTAATTTCTCCTTTATTTTGTCGAAAGCTTCTTCTGCAGCCTCATTCCAACCCAAGATTTTGGATTTGGTCTTGAGGAGCTCAGAGAGTGGAGCTGTAATTCCACTGAAGTCGTCTATAAATCGACGATAGTAGTTGGCCATTCCTAGGAAACGGCGCAACTTGGTTATAGAATTGGGCCTATCGTATTCCACTATAGCTCGTACTTTCTCTGGGTTGGCTCGAAGTCCTTCCGTAGAGAGAAGATAGCCTAGAAACGGCAACTCTGCGACTCCGAATTTTGATTTTTCTATATTAATAGAAAGATTGGCGTCACGGTTTCGGTAACAAATTATAGTTAGTTATAGTCATATAGTCGGTTATTGTCGAAATAAACCATGTTTCATGTTTCCAAATAATATAAAGGCAACAAGCCTTATATTTGGTTCAGTTTTTCATAACAACACAAGATCCTTGAACGAACAGTTTCGACTTTTTCTTTAGATACTAATAGATTACGTTTTAAGAATTGTGTTTGATCCTTCGACCTTGACGCTTGCTCCTGGGCAGTGCGTCAAGAAAGCCCGAGCAGTCGTCAATTGTTTTCCCTCTCGGGTCGCGCGCCTATTTTCTCTTAGTGCTTTTATATAGCCGAGCTAACGAGTGAAGCTGAAAGTGGATTGTTGCTGCTCAAGGATGACGGATCAATTGGTGAGCTCGTTTCATGCTACTATTTCTTATCTATAAAATATGTATGACTGCACCTTTAATCCTTACAACGGTGAGACGTAAGTATGATTTTTCAACAAACTATGAAAGGTTCGTCACTGTGAGTGTCGACATAAACTCTGATTCATAAATTATTTATGTCTAATTTTTTTTTTCAAAACACCTTTTTCCTTTTACCTTTATTTTTGTAACTGAAAATAACTTTGAATGACGAGTGTAGACTTGCGAAAGGTTCATTTTATTCAACAAATTTTGAAAGGTTCATCACGTCAAGTGTCGGCATAATTTTTCTCTACATAGATACTGTTTATATCAAATGAAAATATTATGTTTACATATAAGCATGTTTATATCTCACTAATAATTATTTATCATGGTCTAATCGCTTATCAAAGTGAATCTTGTGACCCAACGATCCTCCCCAATAACAAACATCCTTCCCAGTAACCTTTGTGGAGATGCAGAGGCAAACACGGTCTCCAAATAGCAAAGGTTACACACTAACATTCCTTCCCCCAATCCCACCTGATTGCAAGGACGTGGCCGGCGCCGTTATTGACCATGTATAAATAGAATTATGCACATTGAAGAAGATTATGGCCAATCCCAGCTGATCTTCTAGTTGATTCTTTGTGCATTTTCACTGACGTCGGTCAATCACGGAATAGCAACCATTGATATGTGTAGTCAGTCTAAGCTAAGCTAAGCTGAGCTAAGATACTAATAGATTACGTTTTAAGTTGATGTTGAATTGTTCGCATCATATTAAATCTTTGAATGGTTCGTCACCAAAGGTGTCGTCATATGGAGTCTTCAGTCAAGTTTTGTACACATGAAAGGATTATCTTTTATTTTATGTTTTTCATTATGTTGTTGACTTTATTATGTTTGTAGGGAGGTGTAACAAGTGTAAATTATGCGATGATACTTAGGATTCTTGTAGATAAGCGTTTTGTTTTTTACAGGTAAACAAAACGCTTAATTACAAGAATCCTAAGTATCATCGCATAATTCCTTCCTATTTTCTAAACTTCCAGTGATTTCTCGTGAAAAAGGAGAGGACATCAACGACTTCCTCAAAGTTAGCAACACGTAAAAAATTCTTCTATAACCTAAATTTACCTGTACTCGGATGTTGCCGGTGCCGGTATTGCTTAGTTCAAGTAATGAGAATTCTCTTACTTACACACTGATTGTGGTGCAACTAATCCTTAGAAGTAAATTATAGTTGCTCTAACAAAAAAGCAGCAGCGGACGGCCAATCACTCCATATAATTACATTGATCAACATATTGAAAAGATTTTGTTGCGTTTAGTAATAGTAAATGCATTTAACGTGCAAATTAAATATTCAAAATTTTCTTTATAATAGGTTCAACACTTCAAAGCACTCTAGTAATGTTGTCTTTTGATTAAGTTTTCTCAAACTAACTGTAAATATGTTTGACTACTATATCTTTTGAATGCCCAGAGTCTGTTTTTTGGACATTTTTATTTGAAAATTATGTACATTGATGTAACAAAGCCGTATAATCACGCTCTAATTTAAACTTCATAGAAATATTGATTAATATACAGACCATTGTAACTTCTGATTTTGTCGAAGAAATTATTTCAAATTTACATAGAAAGTGCTTGGATATCATATGCTTTGAATGCTTAATGTAAAACAGGTAATAACTTGGCTGGTTTACAAATTCATAATGATGTACCGTTGGGTAATATTTTTAAGCCTGTTAATATCCTTTCCAAAATAGCTCAAAACCTTCAAATCACGATAACTTTCGATTCCCTCGTTAGAATATTTTCAAATTCACGGAGAAGATGCTTGAATACTATATCTTTCGAATGGTGGGTGCCAAACTCTTGGATATTTTTCTGCGTTAATAATGGTTTCTGGCACACCGTGGAAAACATATTGCAATCATGAAGTTGTGAGTCATAGTTTTGGAACTCTGATTTCGGCACTTTTTAGGATAGGAGTTAATGGGCAGGAGGCTGAGGGCCACACAAATGAGCCTATTTTATTCCGGCAGGTAAGCAAGGTACCAATGGTATGCCATGCACCGCATTTAATAACCAAGTTTTTACGTAAGAAAACATAAATATAAGTTTTCAATGACGAAATAACATAACACATTGTCTTAAGACAATTTTTACACAGGAAATATAAGTTGATTTACAAAAAAAAAAAAAAACTCAAAGCAAATCCTACACTCCCGCCAGAACATCAGAGGTGTCGCCGCTTCTCTTGTTCCAATTTCCGGTCTACTCACTTTGTCAAATTATGGTCGATCCCGGGTATGGTGGTGCCGGTGACACATTTCCTCCCCAAAAAAAGAATCTAGTCCAAAAAGCTGACACCATTTCCCAGTCATTTTCATCCTTTCCGTTTCGTTTGCCTACACGGGCCCCTCGTTGAGCACTCACAGAACTGTAGACCAATCAGTCAAATGGATGTCAACAGCAGAATCTAGCAGTCGAGACCAAACCCAAAGGAATCTTACGGCAACATCGGGGGCCCATTGCTTCCGTTTCGCATTCATTCATCACCGCATCACTGTGGAGGACGAAGACATTTGAGAAGCAAATGCTTCGTCGTCGTCCTTTCTCGGGTGGGGTATTCTCCAAGTTGGAAAGCTGCTTTGCAGCTTGATTTTTCTCTATGCTGGTTTTTTTTTCTCACCCATCGGTACGAAGCAAAGGAAAGCCCCCCTGCAAGTCGCTATGTCTCGGTCACCAAACGGACCTCAATCCACGGTGCTTCATTTACCTTTATTGTCCAAAATATAAGGGCATCAACCACGAAATGTCATGAGCACTGAATTTAGTGCTACACCCTTAGGACAAGACACTTACTATTCATTCAAAGTTTTCATGTATGTCACAAGATATCTGTTTCCAACAAAATAAAAAACCTGTCAACAAATTGGACTTAAAAAAGTTGTCAGTTGCCTGTTCAGGGAACTGCCATTCGGGGCATCATATCAGATCAAATAGTATACAAAGTCTTGCGTTTGACGCTTTGATGATTTTTTTCATAACTGCAGGTTAATGGAACACCGTGCAACCGATAGGGATTTTTAATTTCCGACGACTGTTCTACCCTTTGCTTCCATCTGTGCTTCGTATCCCCAAGCTCAACCCCTGGAGACCATCAGAGCAAGAGCAAGAAACATCGTTCAGTGTCTGTCCCTCATCGACAAATACAAGCAAATCTTAAGTGAATGGAAAATCTTGTTTTCCAATGATCCGTTGGTTTTTTTTCCTAAACAGAGAACGCAAAGGGAAACCGACTCAGACATTCGAGATGCTACCGGACTAATCTGAAAATGCGGGGCCTCGAAGGAGTCCGTCGTCGATGCGTGACCGGATACGGCTCAATATCACTGAGACCGGTATGCAGACGTCCCACACGGAAAGAAATTTGTTGCTGGGTTCATGAACAAAAAGTCTTCGAGTCATGAAACCGTTGGAAAACTTGGAAACATTAGAATTTTCCGATAGACTTAACCAATAGCCGATCAAAATGTCACTTACACCTCTTTGCTTTTTGGCCCAACAAATGTAAGCTTCAGAATTTTACGGATGGGAAACTTGTTACGATTGACATCTTTGAAATGTTTTTTTTTTTTTCACGGTTCAGCCTGAAACTATTGGACTAGAAGCCTGCAAGAATTCAGTCTGATTCATTGTTACTTATAACATGAATAGAGCATGGATGACACTATGACCGAACAACTCGTAGTTGCTACTCCGTGATTGACCAGAACAATCGAAGAGATTTAATGAATAGAGCTTGGGATTAGCTAACCATTATCAATGTGCACAAATCGAGTGCTAAAAATTTAAAAGTCATTAACAGCGCCGGCCACTTCCTTACGGTCATTACGGAAGGGAAGGAATTTTAGTTAGACAACCGTTGCTACTAGAGACCGAGTATACCTTTGCATCATTCTCGATATCTTGACTCATTTTGATTGTTTAGAATGCCGCATTTTTTCCCGTGCACTACTACGCTACTACGGGTGGAAGGGGCCTGACCGTTTGCGTTCAATCGGCATCAGACGTGAGACGTTGCGAGGTAAGCTGGTGGACTCCGGAGACTTTTTTTTTTCCTTGTCAATGCGAAAAGTGACCGAATGCCTAATCGGATGAAAATTTCATTGGCTCGGAACGTCGTGATTTCGGAGAAGGACGTGGCACGGTTGTGTATACATTCTATAATACGGCTGATCGGTTACTAAGAACTTTGACGAAAGATGAAAGCTATACGATGCGGTTGGCTTTTTCAAATGGCCGAAAAGTGGACAAGTTTTGCGGGAAGTGGTTTTCACTTACACGATTGTACATGGTGGGGTAATCTCACCGAAGGCTAAGTTTTTTTTTTTTCATTTATACCAGTGTATTTTGTATCGTTCCGTTACACGTACGAAAAAGTCGAACCAATCCGTACCAGCTGTCAAATAAACTTTGTTATTATGGATTAAGTCGCATAAATTTGAAGAATATTTCGCAAAAAAATGTATTATTCGCAACTATTATACTGTTTTGATTCATATTACGGACTATGAAGCATATGAAACTTTTGCACGATGACTTGACTGACTGTTTCATTAATTTTGAATACTTTTCAGATTTTTCCGCAAAAATTTCGTGAGTGCTCTTCAGAGAATAAAAGATTACGATTCTAATGACATCTTGTTTTAAAATTTTGGTCGCTCCAATGCTAAGGAAATTAGATATGTTTTTTCAGTGTGTTTTTTGAAAAATGTCACAACTTTAAGTAAAAATTTTGTATACAAAGTTCAAAAAATGTTTTTGGAAAAATACATACGAAGTAAGAGTAACTCTTTGCCTTTCGAATGCGGCTTAGAGAGTTTCAATTGGACGTGTAATCGCAGAGATATATGCACACTCCCGTGCATGCAAAAGTGTTCAGTCTATATCTCTGTGATATAACGATCAGTGACATAAAATTAGAATTCTAACTATGGGTGTCGATGGCGGCCTGGTTTCTGCGAGAATTGCTAAAATATGCTGCAAAACTCATTAATACTTTCAAATTATGATTATTTTCAATCATGCTGGCGTGATTCAAACTATTTTTAAAAAAAGACAATTTACACCGTCTTCAGCACAAAGGCTGCACAGACTGAACGATCATTAACATTAGGCAACGGACAACATGAAACACCCAGTAGCCCGGCGATGAATTTTTCGTTTGACGAAAAGTTTTCTCCGACTGGAGCGGGAATAGAACCCACACCCCGTGGCACAATACGTCTAGACGACTGACGCCACTAACCGCAAAGCCACGAAGCCCATTCGAAATAATTTCTGTCTGGGCTCAAATTTGAGGCGATACGTAATTTTTTTAACGATTTGCGAACATCTTTACTCTTTCAAAAAGGCATGAATGTTTCACGGATATGTTATTCTACGCAAACATTACTCTTCATAATAACTTTCTTTTATTCTTAAGCACAATCTTGATTGGACCATGATTTCTCAATTTTTCGACTTTATCCGGTATGCAATACCTGTCCGGTACTGGAAAATCTCCGCATAAGGACTGTTCATTTCATAAAGTGGACACCTTGTAAATGCAATATCCTTTTAATTTATCAATGAAATTGCAATCGGTTTTCTGTACTGCTTTCAACTAATATTGAACAATATTGCTAAAATATATCAAGTTATTTTTGGAGAAACAATTTCCCAGAGCATGAGCATGAGCATGATTGACCGCCCGCAGTTGCTACTCCGTTATTGCAAGAACAGCTGTACTTACACAGCCCAGACAACCAAAATGTACGTATAACGAAATCACCTGGAGGCTTTATATGTGCAAAATTTCACTTATAAGATGTCGCGAAAAGGCCTTCTACGTACGAAAGTGGAGGCGATATGCGTGCATATATTATGTGATGAATAATAACATGCAATGCGAGTGTATAAATATTCTACCGGACTAACCTGTGATCTTATGCGACTTAACTAATGATAACAAATGTTGATTTGACAGCTGCTACGGATTGATTCGACTTACTTTGTACGAGTGTACGAGACGAAACAAAATGTACAAATGAACTCAGGAAAGAAGTGTTTTATGCGAGGAAACTCATCAATCTGACGAGTTTATCCACGGTGTTTTGCGAGTTTGATGTAATTAGTATGAATAAACGAGTTGTAACGTGCACTTTCATGCGATTTCTGGTTGTCTGGGAGGGAACCAACAGACGCTACTCGGGATCAGTAGCATCCTCAATGTGTAAGTACTGGTGCTCTCATTATTATAATAAACAATACCGGCGCCGACTGCGTCCGAATGCAGGTCAATTTGGGAATGGGAGGGAAATGTTGACGTGTTACTTGCTTTACAGAAGCCGAGGAGTTCTCTGCACTTCCACAAGAAAACACTGGGAGTTTGGATATGGGAAAGGATTCGTTTTGGTAAACGATAAATATATAATTCGAAATGAATACGTGAGCATATACACGAATGACCGCACTATCCAAACCAGACACGATACTGATTTCGTTGCTCGCTCGACAGGGGCATACAACAGGTTCAGCGTATCAAACTCTTCTGACGCGTTTATTTTTTGTTTTTCACCGGCGCATTTCGTTTTTTCTTCCGCGCAATGCGAACCGGACACAATGGATCCGGATTCTGTCGCTCGCTCACAAGGAGCATGCAACAGATTCAACGGATCCAACACTACTCATTTTGGAGACACAATTTCCCAGATAGCATAAAATCATTTTTCATCGTTTATTTTAAAGAAACATATTTTAAATTGAATGGACTTGATATGAGTAGAATTTTAAGGATTAAATAACGTCCAGACGGAAATAATATAGTATTAATATGAAAAATAATCTACGCCTTCAAAGAGTTGCTTATCTAGTCCCCGCGTCATATTTTAAGCACAATAGAAACACGATTGCTTTATTTTCAGAAGACCACTCGAAGCACAATAACAATCATCAACATTGGAAACACTATTTTAATTAAATTGGATTTATTTTCAATGTATTATTTTCAGAATGTCTTAAACTGACATTACCTATCAAAATATTCGAACAAAAACGCTTAGTATGGAATTTTTTAATAAAACGACCATAATGAGCCAATTTTTTACCGAAGAAAGCGATTAAAACCTAAGTTTTTTTTTCTCTTCCATACAAATATAGTTTCTTTAGAAATCTTACTTAATTTTTAACACGCTTATTACTTTACTTTTTTGCTGAGAGTAAAAGGAGGGTTTATCAGCAAATTTGCCATAAGAAATAGGTCACTAAAGTGACCTAGTTGCAGAAAATGGTGGAATATTATTGAAGTTTTTAAAACTCTACCTTTAGTAGAATAGTAAAGAATACCAACATACAATTTGTTCATCAAAAATTAGGATTTCTTTCATGCGAAAAATAATGCTTAACTTTGACGAGCAGTTTTATTAGGAGTTTTTGCAAAAACTATTTAGTTCTTCAACCAAAAGCATTTTGTAAGTTTTTATATTTTCATAACATTGCAGAATAATAGTTGAACGATGTACAGAAAACCGATTACGATTTAATCAATAAATAAAAAAGATATAGCATAAACAAGGTGTCCACTTTATAAAATAAACAGTCCTGTATTTCATTTTCTGCGCGTAATTTTAGTCGAATCTTGTATTTAATCATTTTGTGTTATACATTGCGTTTGGGAAAGCGAAACGCAATCATTTTTTAAACTAGCAACAGTGTTAAAATGGTACGAATAAGCAATACAGTAATACCTCGATATAACGTAACTCGATTTTCATTTTCGTTACGTTATATCGAGGTTACGTTATATCGAAGCAAAATATTTTTCATCGTGTATTGTTTGATGAGAAAATAGGTCTTACATTGATATTATAGAACTTGCAGGCATTTTCAGTTTATCTCACATAATTTTCCGTATGTATTTTTTTATATTTTTCTTTTTGTTTTATTTTTTACTTTTACCTTTTTATTGCAGTAATCCTTAATGAAATGTATTCAGAAAAAAACTTTGGAAGAATCCTTGAACACTGAGAAATTATAAAAGAAATTCATAAATGGGATCTTTCAGAAATCTTTAAAAATGTTAATGTTGGGCAATCCATGAACATTTCTAGTAAACATTTATGGAACTTAAAAAAATATATGAGGAACTCGTGGTAAAACTGCTAAAGTAAATCTTTTTGTAAGTTCTGAACAGAATTTTAGAATGAATGTCCTAAGAATTCTTTGAAAAGGATTTTTTTTCAGAAATCACTAGAAAACTATCAAAAACAAGAACTATATTCGAGTAATTTTTCATGGAAAAGTATCTGAACGAATACGTTGTGGAATTATCGGTAGTATTTTAGGAGAATTTTCTGGGGGATCTCAGGAGGAGGATGCTCAGTTTTTGAAATCCCTGAATATATTTTTGTAATAAAAAACATCCATAGAAAAACTTCTAGACTTATCGTCTTTAAGAATTACTTGAAGAACCCAATGAAAAAGATGATGGAATCAATGAAAGATTTCGTTTCACATAGAATCCTTCAAGAACCTAAAGTAGTACATAGAATGGTTTCTGCATAAATATTTGTAGAAAGTTCTGCAGAAAATCATAATTAAATTGGTGGAGAAATGTCAAGAACATTGTTTTTCAGGTTTGTCGACGAATATCTGTACGTTTTTTTTTTTTCAAATAAGGCTGATACAAATATTAATTTTCTTTTATGTCACCCCCCCTTCAAAAATCCGAAAAATTTTAAGGGGAGAAAAAAAAAAGACTCAACATTTTTTTGACATCAGTTAGGTTTTTTTATTTTTAGAGTAAAAACCAGGTAAAATAATGATCCAGATGACGATTGGAAAAAGTTTAATAACTATCGTTAAAAATAAAAATTTGAAAGAAATAACTTTTTTTTCGTTTTTATTTTTTTGTACCTTATTTATTTTTATCCCCCCCCCTCGTCGTACCTTCCAAGTGGTCTCGGACATAAAAGAAAATTAATATTTGTATCAGCCTAATTTGTAGAGTAATCCAAGAATTATAACTGAATTGTTCTCTAAAAGGGCCGCTGCAAGAATTCATGAACAAATAATGAAATAATTTATAAATTTCTGGACTCCGGAAAAAAATAAGGTATCGTAAGTGGAATTGTTTGAAGAATTCATAGTTAAATACACTTTGTAACCTGGAGAAATTATACATGAATATCAGGAGGGTTAACTTGTGGAATTTTTGGAATATCCCTGTCGGAATTATTTTAAGAATAGGTTTTCAGTTTTATACATGAATACCAGGACGGTTGAAGGTGCAAGAAAAAAAGAGAAAACTGCTGTTTCAGTTTTGACTTTTGCATCATTTTTACTTGGACCTTAAGATAAGCCCATGGAGCAGTTAATGGCGGAATCTCTTGAGGCATCTTCAGAATCCGTCGGAAAATTTCGATATCGATTTATGACTGTACTCAGTGAAAGTAAACGCTTGAATTGTTTTGATTTAGTATTTTGATTATGACATTTTTCAAGTGTTTATAGCACTTCATAAACCATGTTTTTAATAAAAATTGAAAAAAAAATGGGAGCAAAAAAAAGTTACGTTATATCGAGGTATGACTGTATGCAGTTAATTATTCTAAATGACACAAGGTTGAGGAGCGTTAAAGAAGATTCAGAGCTTATTGGATTTCATCAATTTGTACGTTAAGAGATACCACAGTACTGTCTTCGGCGGAGTTGCAGTACTGAGTCAGTACGATCTACCTTTAGGAGTATGGATCATCCTTTAAGTTGAGAACTTGGCCGGTATGGTAGCTTTTTTGAACATTTCCGTATACGCCATTCTCTAATGAGCAACTTCACCGAAGACGCCATCTCTCAGAGCAAATAAAAAGTAGAGAAATATAAAAAAAAGGTTCGCCACCTAATGGCAATATTTCAAATTTCATGGCTAAAATTATGACACAATTTGAGCTATTGAACAACTTTGTCAAATGTCTAGTGGTTATAAACTTGAAATTTGCTCAAGGCTTAAGTATCCATCATTCAATCATGAAATACGAATAACCAGTTTTTTTTTGTTCAAATTTAAAGAAATCCTCATACAAATCTATCATCGCAATCCATGTAGCGTGTAAGGCAATATTAGATTTTCTTCGACATTGCTTCAATTTTGAGCAATTTGTAAAACATTGGTTATTTGTAAAACGATAATGATTATTTTCCGCTTAGAACAAAAGTGCCATACGCGTCTCAAATAATTATTTGAGACTTGTAATTCAAATTTTTGCCACCAGGTATAATCATAAACTTTGACTTACTGAACGATTTAGCCAAAGGCGTCATCTTTCTAAGTGGTCAGGATCCTGAGATATTTGCAAGAAAAAAGTTGTATGCTCACTATCACTACCTGTTGGCAAAATCGTGAATCTCTTGGCTAGAATAATGGTATCTCATGAGCTACTGAACATTTTTCCGAAGACGCCATCTTTCTAAGTGTTCAGGAACATGAGATATCCGCCAAACAAAAGAGATGCCATCTTTTTAAGTGGTCAGGATAATGTGATAACCGCAAAACAGAAAGTTTCACGCCCATTAGTGCCACCTGGTGATGAAATTCCGACTTTCATGGCTTTTATAATGATGGCGCTGGTGAATAACTTTGTCGAAGACGCCATTTTCCTTAGTAATCAAGATCTTACGACATCAGAAAAACAAAATTTCAATGACCATTAGAGCCGCCTGGTGGCAGAATTCCACATCATGCCCTCCTCATGTTAGCCCTTTCTCAATTGAACAATTATTCTAACCATTATGACCTTTTATTTTGAAGACTTTTTAAGACATCGATCATTTATAACAACGGTCGGTAATCTGAATTTCTGTCATAAGAGAGTGGTTGTAAAAAAATCATCGTGAAAAGATGTTAGAGTGTAAACGATGTTATTTTTTACAGTTCATAAATTTCTGCATGCAAAAATGTAGTGATTCATTTGATTTGAGCCAAATAAAAACTATCTTGGGATGTTTTTTTTCTCCAAACACCATGTTGTTATATGTTGGGTTTTCTCTGTGGGTTTCTACAATAACCTTTTTGTTGTATTTCTACTCTCCGTAGAAGTCTAAAAATCTTTACCGACCCTAGAATCTCCACAGTTTGGTGTTCGACAATCAACTGGAGGTCGTGAATTTAGAGAACATTATTTACGGATGGAGTACGCAACAAACCGATAAATAGTTTCAACCCGTTTTTCTGGACCAGCTGATAGCCACAATTTGTGAAAGAGAACAGTTAGATTGTGAGAACTTACAAGCGATCAACATTGTAAATTAAGGTCTACAAAGAGATATTTTAGTTTCTTTCTTAAACTGTCACCTGCAATTAATGACCGACTAACAACGGACGGCAAATCCTTCAAAAATGTCATGAACTCAGGATCCCAAGGCATCAACTGTTTATCAAATTCAAAGCAGCATTCGATACTATTGGTCACGTAGAGCTATGTACAACCATGATTGATAACAGCTTTCATGGGAAGCTCTCAAAACTGGTAAAAGGGACGAAGGTATGCCAAATTGTGTGAAGATTACATGCGAATATGTTAGTCCATTTTAACCCCACATGGGAGTATGGCAAGGTGATTTTCAACAGATCTAGTTAATTTGGTTCCTTCTCAGATGATCACTTTGTCTGTTTATCATTTGAATAGATGGAAATATCCTGAAACGCGAGGGAACAAAAATCATGCTGGTGGTGAATGCTCCGAAAACAGAATTCTTTAAGATAGGCGGAATTGAGCGCAAAATGGTTCGCCAAATAAGCAGTACAACGATATGGAGACGGAGATACGTTTGAGGTGGTCGATGAGTTCGTTTAGTCTGGATCCCTACTACGGGCATGAAACGTGGCAACGGAAAACATGCAAGCTCTTGTAGGTTTTCGAACGCTGTGATGGAGGGACGATCTTCTTATCATGCTGTTGATGACGAGCGAGAGATTGTGAAGCAAGCACAAGAGGAAGTTAGAGTTGTCGGAAGTGATGACGAGGGCCAACAAACTGTACCCCAAGAGTTAGGTCCACATCCGAATTGAATAGTTGATCACGAGCATCAAATTCACCGTACCAACAGAACGTGGACAGAAGGAGCTGAGGGTTGAACAGACGAAAACAAGCAGCAAGTGCATCACAGTAGACGTCCAATAGACATTCAAATACCCGGTTAAGGAGCAGATAAGCGTTCAAGAGTGCATTACCCGAGAAGCACACGTGTTATTATTGAGCATTATCAACTGGTATACGACCAGATCTGGTCATATATAGGTTGATAATTTTCAACTATAACATGTGTGTTGCTTGGGTACAGAACTACATAATATCAGATAACAGCACGCCATGGAAAGACAGAATGATTAATTTTTAAGTACGATCAAAGCAAGCAAACAAAAATATTCAATCTGTAGCGGTCCATGATCGGCAATGATTCGCAAGTTGTAACAAGTTTAATAAATAAGAACAGCGAATGAGAGCCCTAAAGAGTGAGCGATTATAAACTCCATTCTCCTCGCTTATTTACCATTGGGGTAGGAGTTTTATTACCTACCTTGATACCTTGATGGCTACAGCATAGCGTCACGCCATTGTCGGGCGTATTGTAGAGCTCCATCTTCGTCGGTCTTGGGCGAAACTTCTCCAGTTGCCCCGAACGTTTAGGGTCGCTAGGTCCTCTTCCACTGCGTACAGCCAGCGTATTCGTGGTCTTACCCGAAGCCGCTGACCTCTACCTGGTTCCCTGCTGAATATTATTTTCGCAATTCTTTCTTCCGACATTCGCACTAAGTGACCAGCCCACTGAAGTCTGCCGTATTTTACACGCTTGATAATAGTCGCATCTTTGTACACTTGATACAACTCGTGATTCATGCGTCTGCGCCAACCATCATTTTCGAGATTCCCACCGAGTATTGTCCGCAGCACTTTACGCTCAAAAACACCGAGAGCTTTCCGGTCTGACTCTTTCAACGTCCACGCTTCGTGCCCGTAGAGAGCCACCGGAAGAATCAATGTTTTATACAGGGCGAATTTTGTTTCCATTTGTAAGCTGCGGGACCTGAGCTTATTACGCAGTCCGTAAAAGGCCCTATTTGCAGCCGCAACACGTCTTTTCACTTCGCGGGAAACGTCGTTGTCACATGTCACAAGTGTTCCAAGATAAACAAATTCTTCAACAACTTCAAACACATCCCCATCAAACACTACCTCAGCACCTACACAACCATGCCTGACTCTATCCCTACCTGCAACCATGTACTTCGTTTTGGTAGAATTAATAGTCAGGCCTGTGATCAATTCCAATAAGGTCTATATTGTCCGCAAAGCCAAGGCGCATGTGCGACCTTGTGATAATAGTGCCATTTCTCTGCACGCCAGATCGCCTAATAGCACCCTCCAGTGCAATGTTGAACAGTAAATTCGAAAGTGCGTCTCCCTGCTTCAACCCGTCTAACGTCACGAACGAGGTTGACACCTCGTCTGCGATCCGAACACTTGATTTCGGACCATCCAGCGTAGCACGTATCAGCCTAATTAGTTTTGCCGGAAAACCATGTTCAGACATTATCTGCCAAAGCTCATTTCTTTTCACTGAGTCGTACGCCGCCTTGAAATCAATAAACATTAATGCCGAATTCAGCAGGGTAATTCCTCTGTAATTGGCACACTCCAGTCTGTGCCCTTTCTTGTAGATAGGGCGGATGAGGCCATCCAACCAGCCGGTGGGAAATTCTTCGTCCTCCCATACCTTCAGAAGTACTCGGTGGATCGACTGGTAAAGCTGCTCGCTTCCGTGCTTGAGAAGCTCGACCGGGATCTCGTCCTTCCCAGCAGCCTTGCAGTTCTTCAGCTCGCTAATAGCCTTTTTAACCTCTCCTATGGTCGGTGGGTCCACAGCTTGATCGTCATCATCTATGTTCATCCTGTTCCTCACTACATTTCCATTTTCACCGTTCAACAATTGCTGAAGGTGCTCCTTCCACCTGGCACCCACAACCGTTTTATCGGTCAGCAAGTTCCCTTCTCGATCATTGCACATGGCGGGCACTGGTACGGTATTGTGCCGCGCTACATTGACCGTTGCATAGAATCTCCGCATATCATTGCGGTTCATGCTTTCTTGAGCTTCAGCTACCACACTTTCTTCGTGCTGCCTTTTCTTTCTGCGGTGGATTCGCTTTTCGTCGGCTCTCGCTGCCCTGTACCGCTCTCTGTTCTGTCGGGTACCGGCAACAAGCATACGGCTTCTGGCGACATTCTTCATGTCTGTCACTCTCTGGCACTCTTCAGCGAACCAGTGGTTTCGTCTTCGTCGTTGATCAGTGGAGTTTTATTTCACTGGCACGATAAACAATCCCCAAACATCTGCTCCTTCTTCTTCTTCTTCTTCTTCTTCTTGGCTTTAACGTCCTCACTGAAACATAGCCTGCTTCTCAGCTTAGTGGAACACGGTTCTATGAAAAATTTAGATTCTCGCTCCAGTCCACTTTTTGGATTGCATTTAGGTCCCATAACAACTGTGCAAAATTTCAGCTCGTTCCGTGCAACTATATTTTAGCGCCAGCCGTTCAAAGTTTGGGTTTATGGACAAAAGGTCGAAAGGAGTTCTGTTTGATCTTCCGACCTTGACGCTTGCTCCTGCGGGAGCGAGTAACGAGGGCAGGATCAAACATGTCGTGCGTCGGTCGAGTGAAGTGAAAAAGTTCCGCGATCGGTTAGTTCTGTTTGATCTTCGACCATGACGATTGCTCCTTGGCAGTGCATCAAGAAAGCCCGAGCAGTCGTCAGTTGTTTTCCCTCTCGGGTCGTGCGCCTATTTTCTCTGAGTGCTTTTATATAGCCGAGCAAACGAGTTAAGCTGAATGTGGATTGTTGCTGCTCAGTCAAGGATGACGGATCAATTGGTGAGCTCGTTTCATGCTACTATTTCTAATCTATAAAATATGTATGACTGCACATTTAATCGATACAATGGTAGGACGTAAATATGATTTTTCAACAAACTATGAATGGTTCGTTACTGTGAGAGTCGACATAAACTCTAATTCATGAATTATTTATGTTTAACATTTTTTGTTTACAAAATACCCCTTTCTTTTTATCTTTATTTTTGTAATTATAAAAAAAAAACTTTGAATGGTTCGACACTACAAGTGTAGACTTGCGAAAGGTTCACTTTATTCAACAAACTTTGGATGGTTCGCCACTGTAAGTGTCAGCATAAGAATAAGAGTGTTCTATGATGTTCCAGCCAATCGAGTTTTTGTTTCTTTTCAAATAAGTAAAATATAATAACACATGCTTTCGTCCTGACAGCTGTAGGAATGCTACATTTAGATATTTGTTCAACAAACTTTGAATGGTTCGTCACCTCAAGTGTCGGCATAATTTTCCTTTACATAAAAATTGTTCATATCAAATGAAAATATTATATTTTCATAAAAGCATATTTATATTCGACAAAAAACTATTTATCATGGTCTAATCACTTATCAAAGTGAATCCTTTGACCCAACGATCCTCCCCATTAACAAACATCCTTCCCAGTAACCTTTGTGGAGATGCAGAGGCAAACACGGTCTCCAAATAGCAAAGGTTACACACTAACATTCCTTCCCCCAATCCCACCTGACTGCAAGGACGTGGCCGGCGCCGTTATTGACCCTGTATAAATAGAGGCACTGAATTATGCACACTGAAGAAGATTATGGCCAATTCCAGTTTCCTAGTTGATTCTTTGTGCATTTTCACTGACTTTGGTCAATCACGGAATAGCAACCATTGATATGTGTAGTCAGTCTAAGCTAAGCTAAGCTAAACTAAAAGGTCGAAAGACAAAAGGTCGAAAGGACAAAAGTTCGTAAACGATTTGCATGGTGGGAAATTTTTGCTTCTTTGAAAAAAGGTTTTCGACCTTTGGTCCCTTCTTTTTTGTTATTCGACCTTTTGTCCTTTTGACCTTCTGTCTTTCGACCTTCTGTCCTTTCGACCTTTTGTCTTTCGACCTTTTGCCATAGATTTCAAAGTTTGTATGGTATTTACTATGGGAAAACTTACTTTTGCAAAGATAAATCACCAGAGGTCGCCCATTGTCCTCTATAAAAATTCTGAACACAGACCTCGATAGATATTTTTACGCTGAACAACATTGCAGAAGACCGCAAAGCAATCCAAAGCTTGTGAAAAAAGTTATTAAGCATAGACTATTTGGAAATTTTGCCTGATTTTGTGATTATTGTTATTCCTTTACGTGTTAATGAACGTCGCCTTGCCAATAAATTATTTTAAAAAAACATCGTAAAAATACGTATCGAAATATGTATTCAGGATTTTTATAGAGGTCAATGGGCGACCTCTTGCGATTATTTTTTGCAAAAGTAAGTTTTCCCTTAGTAAATCCCATACAAACTTTGAACGGCTGGCGCTAAAATATAGTTTCTCCGATTGAGCTGAATTTTTGCACAGTTGTTATGGGACCTAAATGCAATCCAAAAAATGTACTGGAGCGAGAATATAAAATTTGTCCCACACTAATGATCACTTCCACAGTTTTTAACTAAGAGCTTTTTTTTCCTAAGTTGTCATTTTGGTTTTCGTATATCGTGTGGCAGGTACGATGATAATCTATGCCCAGGGAAATCAAGGAAATATCCATTACGATTCTTGGCCTGACTGGGAATCGAACTCAGACACCTTCAGCATGGCTTGGCTTTGTAGCCGCGGACTCTAACCACTCGCCTAAGGAAGGCCCCAACAATCCCCAAACATCTGATGACAAAAGTGTCCCCTAGGTTTGGAGCTTGTTTTGAGGGGTTTTATCATGCACAGCTACCCCCAGATTTAATCAAAGCTGCAGAATTAGACGATAAATAGACTCTCATGATGTGCTTCAAATCATGATGTTAACAGAAAGCGATAACTGAGAGATTCTCTCAGTTTTATCAGGATTCTATCGCCGCATGAGAGAGTCATATATGTGTACGCGGCGCTTCTCGGAAATGAGGAAGAGGTCCCCGAAATGAAGGGTGACGTTGCAATATATGAGATAGTGGGTAGCAACAACTCATGTCATGTTCCGATATCCTATCCAAGAAGTAATAGAGCGCTCATACGAAAATTTCGTGATCGCCAAATAAACGCGAAAACCTAGGAGAATTGGCATGGTTGTATCAAGAGCGCTTCATTCTAAATATTGTTACTTTGACCTGATTGCCGTAGCAATGGAAGGTCATTCGTGACAGTATCAAGAGCGCGATCAATGACAACGGAACAAAACGGTGTGTCACAAATACGTTTGTCAGATTTTCTGTAAATTGTTTTCTGTAAAACCTATGGATTACTTTTTTTTCAGAGTTTTGAATTGAGTTCTCGTCGTATATTGGGTAGAATTCTCTCGTTTTCGTTCATCGTTCATAGATCGCTTAACACTTTGCGTGGCGCTCGCACAACCTGTGGCCAATAATTTCCCCGAATCGTTTTATATAATTGAACTTTATCCGATTATTTCCAAGAAACACATTGTATCCCATAGCACAGATTTTCCCAAAACGATGTAATACCACCTGCGTGTGAACCATTGAGCCATTGGGCATTGAGCCGCTCCAGTTCCCTACTACAAAGAGTTTGTGGGTGAAAGCCTGCGTCGGTGGTCGGATTAATCGATTCCTCGAACAGCTGGTGTTATGCGGCCCCATCTATAAATCCAATTTCAAATTCCGATCGGAAAAATTCACACCGCATCCTCTCGGATACGTGGGCCGAGGGTTTCCGTTCCGCAACGGTAATCGATCCCGGCTTTACAAAGCACCATCGCAAATGAAATCAAATTCCGCATGAATCGTAAATTGGTGCTCTGGGGTTTCTCTATGATAGTAACCACGACTCAGCACCCAAATTGCAACAACGCAACTGTACGCCCATATAGCCGTAATGGTAAACGCGCAGCTATTCAACTCAATCAAGCTGGGTTCAAATCTCGCTGGTTAAGCATTCTTTAGTATTTAGTGAAGGCAAAAATGATCAATTGTCATATAAAGCTTTCAGCTGATAACTGTGGAAATATTGATAAGAGCACTTAGCTACAAGCCGGTTCTCACCCAGTTGGAACGTATCGCCAGAAAAAAAAGAAGAACTCAACGAAGGATGCTGCACTGTGAATGTGGACACTGCTGCATCCGCGAATCACGTGAATCCCCCGTTGTGAAGGCCAGTAATTCAATAAATCCTGCCGCAAATGTGCGATAATTTGATAATAAATTTTAATGCGTTTCGCGTACTACCATGTCGGTGCAAAAAACGGATCGGCAAGAATTGCAACATGCAGGTGTAAGCGCTATTTGAATATGCGGATGGATATAATTCCGTTGATACCTGCATTTTTTTTATACTTTTCACCTATACGGTTCAATAACGAGAAAAAATACTGCAAATTGGTAGTTTGTTTTCCAAAAATTGCTTAATTATCTTTTTTTCTCCGAAAAATAAAATCAATTAACTGAATGGTGATGCGATTTATATATCAAATGTCATTATGAATGGAAAAGCAATCGTGTATTGTTATAAATGGAATTACCTTATACATACAATTTGTGATAATCCATTCAAGAATAATTAAAGTTTATTGAAAATAGTCGAAATCGGAAATAGTAAATAAAAAAAAATTGATTTGAAATAATCCTCAAGAATTTCCATAAAATTCAAAATATGATTCGCTTCGAATTCTAAGAAAACCCTCTTCAAATCATTCTAAGCAACATTCCGTTCGGATCCTGCATAGGATCAACAATCTGACAATCTGTGATTTCTATACAGAGTTCTCATTGACTACTAAGCAAAATTCTATTAAAATTCTTAGCAATCCTAGTCAGCATTCTGCCGATAAATTGAACAGAATTCATTCGACACCTTGAGTTACATTTTTTTTTTGAAATCCTTATCAGGTAACATTTGAAATCAGGCAAGGATTTCAAAGAAACCTGAGCAGGATGCTGTGGGAACATATCGCATGATTGTTTGGACTTATGTAGGAGAACTTGAAAAAAATAATGAACAGAGTTTACTCGATATCTTAGGCACTTAGACGAATCCTTTTTTTTCTATCTTTATTGCAGGGACTGAGGGAATCCTGCTCAGGATTCTGAGGGAATCCTGCTCAGGATTCTGAGAGAATCCTGCTCAGGATTCTGAGAGAATCCTGCTCAGGATTCTGAGAGAATCCTGCTCAGGATTCTGAGAGAATCCTGCTCAGGATTCTGAGAGAATCCTGCTCAGGATTCTGAGAGAATCCTGCTCAGGATTCTGAGAGAATCCTGCTCAGGATTCTGAGAGAATCCTGCTCAGGATTCTGAGAGAATCCTGCTCAGGATTCTGAGAGAATCCTGCTCAGGATTCTGAGAGAATCCTGCTCAGGATTCTGAGAGAATCCTGCTCAGGATTCTGAGAGAATCCTGCTCAGGATTCTGAGAGAATCCTGCTCAGGATTCTGAGAGAATCCTGCTCAGGATTCTGAGAGAATCCTGCTCAGGATTCTGAGAGAATCCTGCTCAGGATTCTGAGAGAATCCTGCTCAGGATTCTGAGAGAATCCTGCTCAGGATTCTGAGAGAATCCTGCTCAGGATTCTGAGAGAATCCTGCTCAGGATTCTGAGAGAATCCTGCTCAGGATTCTGAGAGAATCCTGCTCAGGATTCTGAGAGAATCCTGCTCAGGATTCTGAGAGAATCCTGCTCAGGATTCTGAGAGAATCCTTCTCAGGATTCTGAGAGGATCCTTCTCAGGATTCTGAGAGGATCCTTCTCAGGATTCTGAGAGGATCCTTCTCAGGATTCTGAGAGGATCCTTCTCAGTATTCTGAGAGAATCCTTCTCAGGATTCTGAGAGAATCCTTCTCAGGATTCTGGAAGGATCCTTCTCAGGATTCTGAGAGGATCCTGCACAGGATTCTGAGAGAATCCTTCTCAGGATTCTGGAAGGATCCTTCTCAGGATTCTGAGAGGATCCTTCTCAGTATTCTGAGAGAATCCTGCTCAGGATTCTGAGAGAATCCTTCTCAGGATTCTGAGAGAATCCTTCTCAGGATTCTGAGAGAATCCTTCTCAGGATTCTGGAAGGATCCTTCTCAGGATTCTGAGAGGATCCTTCTCAGTATTCTGAGAGAATCCTTCTCAGGATTCTGAGAGAATCCTTCTCAGGATTCTGAGAGAATCCTTCTCAGGATTCTGAGAGAATCCTGCACAGGATTCTGAGAGAATCCTGCACAGAATTCTGAGAGAATCCTGCACAGAATTCTGAGAGAATCCTTCTCAGGATTCTGAGAGAATCCTTCTCAGGATTCTGAGAGAATCCTGCTCAGGATTCTGAGGGAATCCTGCCAAGACATCTGAGTGATTCCTGCCCAGGAGCCTTACAGCATCTAGCTCAGGAATCTTTATGATTTCTACCCTAGATTGTAAGCGAATCCTGCCCAGGATTCTGAGACAATCCGTTTCGAAGAGAATCCTGTCTTAGATTATGAGAGAATCCTGCTCAGGATTCTGAGAGAATCCTGCTCAGGATTCTGAGAGAATCCTGCTCAGGATTCTGAGAGAATCCTGCTCAGGATTCTGAGAGAATCCTGCTCAGGATTCTGAGAGAATCCTGCTCAGGATTCTGAGAGAATCCTTCTCAGGATTCTGAGAGAATCCTGCTCAGGATTCTGAGAGAATCCTGCTCAGGATTCTGAGAGAATCCTGCTCAGGATTCTGAGAGAATCCTGCTCAGGATTCTGAGAGAATCCTTCTCAGGATTCTGAGAGGATCCTTCTCAGGATTCTGAGAGGATCCTTCTCAGGATTCTGAGAGGATCCTTCTCAGGATTCTGAGAGGATCCTTCTCAGTATTCTGAGAGAATCCTTCTCAGGATTCTGAGAGAATCCTTCTCAGGATTCTGAGAGAATCCTTCTCAGGATTCTGAGAGAATCCTGCACAGGATTCTGAGAGAATCCTTCTCAGGATTCTGGAAGGATCCTTCTCAGGATTCTGAGAGGATCCTTCTCAGTATTCTGAGAGAATCCTGCTCAGGATTCTGAGAGAATCCTTCTCAGGATTCTGAGAGAATCCTTCTCAGGATTCTGGAAGGATCCTTCTCAGGATTCTGAGAGGATCCTTCTCAGTATTCTGAGAGAATCCTTCTCAGGATTCTGAGAGAATCCTTCTCAGGATTCTGAGAGAATCCTTCTCAGGATTCTGAGAGAATCCTTCTCAGGATTCTGAGAGAATCCTTCTCAGGATTCTGGAAGGATCCTTCTCAGGATTCTGAGAGGATCCTTCTCAGTATTCTGAGAGAATCCTTCTCAGGATTCTGAGAGAATCCTTCTCAGGATTCTGAGAGAATCCTTCTCAGGATTCTGAGAGAATCCTGCACAGGATTCTGAGAGAATCCTGCACAGAATTCTGAGAGAATCCTGCTCAGGATTCTGAGAGAATCCTGCACAGAATTCTGAGAGAATCCTGCTCAGGATTCTGAGGGAATCCTGCCAAGACATCTGAGTGATTCCTGCCCAGGAGCCTTACAGCATCTAGCTCAGGAATCTTTATGATTTCTACCCTAGATTGTAAGCGAATCCTGCCCAGGATTCTGAGACAATCCGTTTCGAAGAGAATCCTGTCTTAGATTATGAGAGAATCCTGCTCAGGATTCTGAGAGAATCCTGCTCAGGATTCTGAGAGAATCCTGCTCAGGATTCTGAGAGAATCCTGCTCAGGATTCTGAGAGAATCCTGCTCAGGATTCTGAGAGAATCCTGCTCAGGATTCTGAGAGAATCCTGCTCAGGATTCTGAGAGAATCCTTCTCAGGATTCTGAGAGAATCCTGCTCAGGATTCTGAGAGAATCCTGCTCAGGATTCTGAGAGAATCCTGCTCAGGATTCTGAGAGAATCCTGCTCAGGATTCTGAGAGAATCCTTCTCAGGATTCTGAGAGGATCCTTCTCAGGATTCTGAGAGGATCCTTCTCAGGATTCTGAGAGGATCCTTCTCAGGATTCTGAGAGGATCCTTCTCAGTATTCTGAGAGAATCCTTCTCAGGATTCTGAGAGAATCCTTCTCAGGATTCTGAGAGAATCCTTCTCAGGATTCTGAGAGAATCCTGCACAGGATTCTGAGAGAATCCTTCTCAGGATTCTGGAAGGATCCTTCTCAGGATTCTGAGAGGATCCTTCTCAGTATTCTGAGAGAATCCTGCTCAGGATTCTGAGAGAATCCTGCTCAGGATTCTGAGAGAATCCTGCTCAGGATTCTGAGAGAATCCTGCACAGGATTCTGAGAGAATCCTTCTCAGGATTCTGGAAGGATCCTTCTCAGGATTCTGAGAGGATCCTTCTCAGTATTCTGAGAGAATCCTGCTCAGGATTCTGAGAGAATCCTTCTCAGGATTCTGAGAGAATCCTTCTCAGGATTCTGAGAGAATCCTTCTCAGGATTCTGGAAGGATCCTTCTCAGGATTCTGAGAGGATCCTTCTCAGTATTCTGAGAGAATCCTTCTCAGGATTCTGAGAGAATCCTTCTCAGGATTCTGAGAGAATCCTTCTCAGGATTCTGAGAGAATTCTTCTCAGGATTCTGAGAGAATCCTGCACAGGATTCTGAGAGAATCCTGCACAGAATTCTGAGAGAATCCTGCACAGAATTCTGAGAGAATCCTTCTCAGGATTCTGAGAGAATCCTTCTCAGGATTCTGAGAGAATCCTGCTCAGGATTCTGAGGGAATCCTGCCAAGACATCTGAGTGATTCCTGCCCAGGAGCCTTACAGCATCTAGCTCAGGAATCTTTATGATTTCTACCCTAGATTGTAAGCGAATCCTGCCCAGGATTCTGAGACAATCCGTTTCGAAGAGAATCCTGTCTTAGATTATGAGAGAATCCTGCTCAGGATTCTGAGAGAATCCTGCTCAGGATTCTGAGAGAATCCTGCTCAGGATTCTGAGAGAATCCTGCTCAGGATTCTGAGAGAATCCTGCTCAGGATTCTGAGAGAATCCTGCTCAGGATTCTGAGAGAATCCTGCTCAGGATTCTGAGAGAATCCTGCTCAGGATTCTGAGAGAATCCTGCTCAGGATTCTGAGAGAATCCTTCTCAGGATTCTGAGAGAATCCTGCTCAGGATTCTGAGAGAATCCTGCTCAGGATTCTGAGAGAATCCTGCTCAGGATTCTGAGAGAATCCTGCTCAGGATTCTGAGAGAATCCTTCTCAGGATTCTGAGAGGATCCTTCTCAGGATTCTGAGAGGATCCTTCTCAGGATTCTGAGAGGATCCTTCTCAGGATTCTGAGAGGATCCTTCTCAGTATTCTGAGAGAATCCTTCTCAGGATTCTGAGAGAATCCTTCTCAGGATTCTGAGAGAATCCTTCTCAGGATTCTGAGAGAATCCTGCACAGGATTCTGAGAGAATCCTTCTCAGGATTCTGGAAGGATCCTTCTCAGGATTCTGAGAGGATCCTTCTCAGTATTCTGAGAGAATCCTGCTCAGGATTCTGAGAGAATCCTTCTCAGGATTCTGAGAGAATCCTTCTCAGGATTCTGGAAGGATCCTTCTCAGGATTCTGAGAGGATCCTTCTCAGTATTCTGAGAGAATCCTTCTCAGGATTCTGAGAGAATCCTTCTCAGGATTCTGAGAGAATCCTTCTCAGGATCTTCTCAGGATTCTGAGAGAATCCTTCTCAAGGATTCTGAGAGAATCCTTCTCAGGATTCTGGAGGATCCTTCTCAGGATTCTGAGAGGATCCTTCTCAGTATTCTGAGAGAATCCTTCTCAGGATTCTGAGAGAATCCTTCTCAGGATTCTGAGAGAATCCTTCTCAGGATTCTGAGAGAATCCTTCTCAGGATTCTGAGAGAATCCTTCTCAGGATTCTGAGAGAATCCTGCACAGGATTCTGAGAGAATCCTGCACAGAATTCTGAGAGAATCCTGCACAGAATTCTGAGAGAATCCTGCACAGAATTCTGAGAGAATCCTTCTCAGGATTCTGAGAGAATCCTTCTCAGGATTCTGAGAGAATCCTGCTCAGGATTCTGAGGGAATCCTGCCAAGACATCTGAGTGATTCCTGCCCAGGAGCCTTACAGCATCTAGCTCAGGAATCTTTATGATTTCTACCCTAGATTGTAAGCGAATCCTGCCCAGGATTCTGAGACAATCCGTTTCGAAGAGAATCCTGTCTTAGATTATGAGAGAATCCTGCTCAGGATTCTGAGAGAATCCTGCTCAGGATTCTGAGAGAATCCTGCTCAGGATTCTGAGAGAATCCTGCTCAGGATTCTGAGAGAATCCTGCTCAGGATTCTGAGAGAATCCTGCTCAGGATTCTGAGAGAATCCTTCTCAGGATTCTGAGAGAATCCTGCTCAGGATTCTGAGAGAATCCTTCTCAGGATTCTGAGAGAATCCTTCTCAGGATTCTGAGAGAATCCTTCTCAGGATTCTGAGAGAATCCTTCTCAGGATTCTGGAAGGATCCTTCTCAGGATTCTGAGAGGATCCTTCTCAGTATTCTGAGAGAATCCTTCTCAGGATTCTGAGAGAATCCTTCTCAGGATTCTGAGAGAATCCTTCTCAGGATTCTGAGAGAATCCTTCTCAGGATTCTGAGAGAATCCTGCACAGGATTCTGAGAGAATCCTGCACAGAATTCTGAGAGAATCTGCCAGATTCTGAAGAATCCCGCAGATTCTGAGAGAATCCTCCTCAGGATTTGAGAGAATCCTCTCAGATTCTGAGAGAATCCTGCTCACCGATTCTGAGGGAATCTCTGCCAAGGACAGTCTGAGTGATTCCTGGCCCAGCGAGCCTTACAGCATCTAGCTCAAGGAATGCTTTATGATGTTCTACACCTAAGATTGTAAGCGAAGTCCTGCCCGGATTCTGAGACAATCCGTGTTCGGGGAAGAGAATCCTGTCCTTACGATTATGAGAGAATCCTGCCTCAGGATTCTGAGAGAATCCCTGCTCAGCGATTCTGAGCAGCATCCTGCCTCAGGATTCTGTAGAGATCCTGCTTCAGGATTCTGCGAGAATCCTGCTCAGGATTCCTGAGAGAAATTCCTGCTGCAGGATCTCTGAGAGATAATCCTGCTCAGGATTCCTGAGAGAATCCTGCTCCAGAGATTCTGAGAGAATCCTGCCTCCAGGATCTCGAGAGAATCCTTCTCAGGATTCTGAGAGAATCCTGCTCCAGGAATTCTGAGAGAATCCTGCTCAGGATTCTGAGAAGAATCCTGCTCGAGGATTCTGAGAGAATCCTTCTCAGGATTCTGAGAGAATCCTGCTCAGGATTCTGAGAGAATCCTGCTCAGGATTCTGAGAGAATCCTGCTCAGGATTCTGAGAGAATCCTCTCAGGATTCTGAGAGAATCCTCTCAGGATTCTGAGAGAATCCTGCTCAGGATTCTGAGAGAATCCTCTCAGGATTCTGAGAGAATCCTGCTCAGGATTCTGAGAGAATCCTGCTCAGGATTCTGAGAGAATCCTGCTCAGGATTCTGAGAGAATCCTGCTCAGGATTCTGAGAGAATCCTGCTCAGGATTCTGAGAGAATCCTCTCAGGATTCTGAGAGAATCCTGCTCAGGATTCTGAGAGAATCCTCTCAGGATTCTGAGAGAATCCTGCTCAGGATTCTGAGAGAATCCTGCTCAGGATTCTGAGAGAATCCTGCTCAGGATTCTGAGAGAATCCTCTCAGGATTCTGAGAGAATCCTGCTCAGGATTCTGAGAGAATCCTGCTCAGGATTCTGAGAGAATCCTGCTCAGGATTTCTGAGAGAATCCTGCTCAGGATTCTGAGAGAATCCTGCTCAGGATTCTGAGAGAATCCTGCTCAGGATTCTGAGAGAATCCTGCTCAGGATTCTGAGACAATCCTGCTCAGGATTCTGAGAGAATCCTGCTCAGGATTCTGAGAGAATCCTGCTCAGGATTCTGAGAGAATCCTGCTCAGGATTCTGAGAGGAATCCTGCTCAGGATCGAGGATTCTGCCAGATTGAGGATCCTTCTCAGGATTCTGAGAGGATCCTCAGGCTTCGAGAGGACCTGCTCAGTGATTGAGGAATCCTGCTCAGGATTCTGAGAGGATCCTGCTCAGGATTCTGAGAGGAATCCTGCTCAGGATTCTGAGAGGATCCCTGCTCAGGATTCTGAGAGGATCCTGCTCATGGATTCTGAGAGGATTCCTGCTCAGGATTCTGAGAGAATCCTTGCTCAGGATTCTGAGAGGATCCTGCTCAGGATTCTGAGAGGATCCTGCTCAGGATTCTGAGAGGATCCTGCTCAGGATTCTGAGAGAATCCTGCTCAGGATTCTGAGAGAATCCTGCTCAGGATTCTGAGAGAATCCTGCTCAGGATTCTGAGAGAATCCTGCTCAGGATTCTGAGAGAATCCTGCTCAGGATTCTGAGAGAATCCTGCTCAGGATTCTGAGAGAATCCTGCTCAGGATTCTGAGAGAATCCTGCTCAGGATTCTGAGAGAATCCTGCTCAGGATTCTGAGAGAATCCTGCTCAGGATTCTGAGAGAATCCTGCTCAGGATTCTGAGAGAATCCTGCTCAGGATTCTGAGAGAATCCTGCTCAGGATTCTGAGAGAATCCTGCTCAGGATTCTGAGAGAATCCTGCTCAGGATTCTGAGAGAATCCTGCTCAGGATTCTGAGAGAATCCTGCTCAGGATTCTGAGAGAATCCTGCTCAGGATTCTGAGAGAATCCTGCTCAGGATTCTGAGAGAATCCTGCTCAGGATTCTGAGAGAATCCTGCTCAGGATTCTGAGAGAATCCTGCTCAGGATTCTGAGAGAATCCTGCTCAGGATTCTGAGAGAATCCTGCTCAGGATTCTGAGAGAATCCTGCTCAGGATTCTGAGAGAATCCTGCTCAGGATTCTGAGAGATCCTGCTCAGGATTCTGAGAGAATCCTGCTCAGGATTCTGAGAGAATCCTGCTCAGGATTCTGAGAGGATCCTGCTCAGGATTCTGAGAGGATCCTGCTCAGGATTCTGAGAGAATCCTGCTCAGGATTCTGAGAGAATCCTGCTCAGGATTCTGAGAGAATCCTGCTCAGGATTCTGAGAGAATCCTGCTCAGGATTCTGAGAGAATCCTGCTCAGGATTCTGAGAGAATCCTGCTCAGGATTCTGAGAGAATCCTGCTCAGGATTCTGAGAGAATCCTGCTCAGGATTCTGAGAGAATCCTGCTCAGGATTCTGAGAGAATCCTGCTCAGGATTCTGAGAGAATCCTGCTCAGGATTCTGAGAGAATCCTGCTCAGGATTCTGAGAGAATCCTGCTCAGGATTCTGAGAGAATCCTGCTCAGGATTCTGAGAGAATCCTGCTCAGGATTCTGAGAGAATCCTGCTCAGGATTCTGAGAGAATCCTGCTCAGGATTCTGAGAGAATCCTGCTCAGGATTCTGAGAGAATCCTGCTGCAGGAATTCTGAGAGATCCTCCGGATTCTGAGAGAATCCTCTCAGGATTCTGAGAGAATCCTGCTCAGGATTCTGAGAGAATCCTGCTCAGGATTCTGAGAAGGATCCCTGCTCAGGATTCTGAGAGAATCCTGCTCAGGATTCCTGAGAGAATCCTGCTCAGGATTCTGAGAGAATCCTGCTCAGGATTCTGAAGAGAATCCTGCTCAGGATTCGATTCTGAGAGAATCCTGCTCAGGATTCTGAGAGAATCCTGCTCAGGATTCTGAGAGAATCCTGCTCAGGATTCTGAGAGAATCCTGCTCAGGATTCTGAGAGAATCTGCTCAGGATCTGAGAGAATCCTGCTCAGGATTCTGAGAGAATCCTGCTCAGGATTCTGAGAGAATCCTGCTCAGGATTCTGAGAGAATCCTGCTCAGGATTCTGAGAGAATCCTGCTCAGGATTTCTGAGAGAATCCTGCTCAGGATTCTGAGAGAATTCCTGCTCAGGATTCTGAGAGAATCCTGCTCAGGATTCTGAGAGAATCCTGCTCAGGATTCTGAGAGAATCCTGCTCAGGATTCTGAGAGAATCCTGCTCAGGATTCTGAGAGAATCCTGCTCAGGATTCTGAGAGAATCCTGCTCAGGATTCTGAGAGAATCCTGCTCAGGATTCTGAGAGAATCCTGCTCAGGATTCTGAGAGAATCCTGCTCAGGATTCTGAGAGAATCCTGCTCAGGATTCTGAGAGAATCCTGCTCAGGATTCTGAGAGAATCCTGCTCAGGATTCTGAGAGAATCCTGCTCAGGATTCTGAGAGAATCCTGCTCAGGATTCTGAGAGAATCCTGCTAAGGATTCTGAGAGAATCCTGCTAAGGATTCTGAGAGAATCCTGCTCAGGATTCTGAGAGAATCCTGCTCAGGATTCTGAGAGAATCCTGCTCAGGATTCTGAGAGAATCCTGCTCAGGATTCTGAGAGAATCCTGCTCAAGATTCTGAGAGAATCCTGCTCAGGATTCTGAGACAATCCTGCTCAGGATTCTGAAGACAATCCTGCTCAGGATTCTGAGAAAATCCTGTTCAGGATTCTTAGAGGATCCTGCTCAGGATTCTGAGAGGATCCTGCTCAGGATTCTGAGAGGATCCTGCTCAGGATTCTGAGAGGATCCTGCTCAGGATTCTGAGACAATCCTGCTCAGGATTCTGAGACAATCCTGCTCAGGATTCTGAGACAATCCTGCTCAGGATTCTGAGAGAATCCTGCTCAGGATTCTGAGAGAATCCTGCTCAGGATTCTGAGAGAATCCTGCTCAGGATTCTGAGAGAATCCTGCTCAGGATTCTGAGAGAATCCTGCTCAGGATTCTGAGAGAATCCTGCTCAGGACTCTGAGAGAATCCTTCTCAGGATTCTGAGAGAATCCTTCTCAGGATTCTGAGAGAATCCTGCTCAGGATTCTGATATAATCCTGCTTAGGATTCTGAGAGAATCCTGCTCAGAATTCTGAGAGAATCCTGCTCAGGATTCTGAGAGAATCCTGCTCAGGATTCTGAGTCAATCCTGTTCAGGTTTCCCAGAAATTTGAGTCAATTCTGTTCAGGTTTCGAAGAGAATCTGGCCTTAGATTCTGAGAGAATCCTTCTCAGAAACCTGAGAGAATACTTCTCAGGATTCTGAGAGCATGCTTCTCAAGATTCTGAGAAAATCCTGCTCAGGATTCTGAGAGAACCCTGCTCAGGATTCTGAGAGAATCTTGCCCAGAATTCTGAGAGAATGCTTCTCAGGATTTTGTGGGAATTCTGCTCAGAATTCTGAAAAAATACTGCTCAGGATTTTGAGGGAATAGAACTGTGAATCATTTTTAATTTACATTGCATTTTGTTTTGGTTTGTTTTTCATAAATTTGCACCTAGAGCTGTCTCTCAAACTTTCAGCCGTTTCCAATTTGAACAACATGGTCTCAAAACGCCTTCTTCCCAACTAAAATCATTCGCAATTCCGTGCAAATTAATAAGGCCAAAACATTGAAACAAATTCAACCATCATTATTGGCAGTCGGTTGGGGGCGGGCGAAAGTGCCATGTTCGATTGGATTCGGGTTTTTGGGTATCTGCCCTTTTGTCGTTGGTTGATTTCGATACGTGTTTCCAATCGTGGGTGGGCGGCCAAATTTCACCCGCAGTAGAGGCGGAGGCATCCGAGCGCCATCGAGCTGATCTGTATTTAAATTAAAATAATTTGATTTGTTGTCAGACACTGTTTATTGGCTCTGACGCATTGGGCACCGCGATTCGCGCCGGAAGCGGCAGCAGCATCGATGTTCTCCCGAACTGAGTGGGAGGGGGATTGATACAAATTGTATGATTTGTTGCGATGTTTCAGATTCATTGGTGGATTTCGGGTTGCGGGAAGGGATTCGGTTCGAAAGCAAATGTAAAACAGTGGGATTCGATTGAAATACTATAGCGGTAGCTTGTTTCGTTTGTTTATGGTAAATATCGCTTTATGGTATTATGGAGATTTGAAATTTGAATGAGACGAGGCAACGAAATGAATTATATGCCTTAACTGAATGAAAATGGTTTAATATAGGTAATGGTTCATATATTAATAAATTTGAATTTATGTGTTAGAGTGGTTTCGATTGTATAGAAGATTGAAAATAATCAAAAAGGCCTCTGGCAATGATGCATTTTTCTACATGCTCATCAAGAAACTTCCAGAGAGTTGCTTATCATAATTGGTTGATATATTTGAAAAATGATTGAGGAACCTCAGGGATGTCAACAATCTTTGTTTGTTGATGGCACAGGCCTCTCGGCCAAAGGACGAAGCCTGCGTGTCATCTATAGTAGATTGGAAAAAATTTTGGATACTTTTAACCCATGATGTGTATAATGTGTAACTTTTTCTTAATGTAATAGAAAGGTTTAAAAAAAATGTTATATGTCTCTTGCATTAAAAGTAGGCATCATGCTCTTAACGAGGTGTCCATTCAAAAAGATACTTTTCTTTAAATCGTTTCTTGTTCCACTCGGCTTGGCCCTTCTACATTCATCCTTCGTTTGGTTCGGAATTGCTGTTGAATCCGAAACATTTCTTTTGCTACCGAGTTGACTGCAAATCGGCCCGGAAAATCTCCAACTAGGAAAATTTATTCTGAGAAGAAAATAATGCCATCATCGTGACGACAAGTGCTCTATTGGACGCATCTTCCAAGTACTTTACAGTTGATAAACTTTTCCAAAGAAACCTGGTGCCTCGAAGAGATAAATGTTGAACGTTAACTTGTACTTGGAACAGTCCACAAAATGAATACTTTTTCTGGGTCAGCTCTGACATTGATTTGTAAAACATCAAATTGAATGATCCTTCCCTTGAACTTTCTGACAAAAATTAGCAACTCCTACAAAAAGGCACCCTGCAGCTCAGGGTGCGGAAAATGCTTACTATTCTGTAGAGGAAATTAATTAAGACTGGCTTTCAGCCACATTCTAACCCAATCATCCGAACCCCTCGCGTAGTCTTCGCCGGACTGCACAACCTCCCTTCCAGAGAACACGCAGAAATTGCAGGCGAATAAATTATATTCCAACCATTGCGGAAGCTCCATCCGTGCCAATCCATCGTTCCCGTCTCCGACTGAACCTTCTTCCGTAGCCGGGTTCGAATCGTTTGCGCTCTCCCATGGCCATGTCGGTTAGAAGCCGAAGTGCGGCAACCAGTCACCGGGGCTTCCCGAGAATCGTACCAATTTATGCCAAAGAATAAAACTGCAAGCTCTTAACACCTTTTAAGTAGCGGAATCGCTCTCCGTCAGCCGTGGTCCCCTAACTGAAAAAAATGAGCATACAAAAAAGGAAATGGGAAAATTTGAACATGCCCTAAGAAATGGATAACCATCACACAGTGTATCCAAAAACAGCCAATAAATTAATTAAAAACAACCAATAATTGGGTATGAATTAGCAATAAATCATAACAAAACAGCATTAAAGAATGCCGACTTATTTCAAATTGCAATAAAAAAAAAACAGTTTTTTAAATTTCTTGGAATATTTGCCAAGAATGAGCTGGAAATAAGCACCACAATTAAAAAAAAAAAAAAAACAAAATATGTAATATCAAATATGTCATGTAAAATCTTATGAATACTGTTTTTCTTGTCAATTTTTTCCTATTATCAAATTTTGAAGTGCTTTATTAAAATTTTCCATTGAATATCTTCTGGTTTTAAAAATGTTTTGGCTTCAATTTTTTTTGGAATGTTTCGAATATTTAATGCCTACTTTTTATTTTTAAGTGCTACAGCGGGGATTCGCTGGTTGGAACACGACTGCCTTCCATCTAGCGAATCCGACCCGTTAGTTGGAACGACTGACAGCTGGTGAAAATGCTCCACACTAACGTATCTGGAGAGCAAATCGTCACGAAACGCACATATACATACGCATTTGTTCTATATATGAAGACTTCAATGCGACGGTACTCAGACGTCAAAGTCAGTTTGACATTTTCTGTTGACATTTGAGTGCTTTTTAGTTGGAATATTTTCCAACCAGCGAACATCCAACCATCGAGTCATTCCATGTAGCGGACCCCCAACGAGCGAATCCCCACTGTATTGACAAGTTTTTCAATGGAATATCAATTGATTTTTTATTGCTAATTTCCAAGTTATCATTACTTATTGTTATCGATTTAGGGAAAGTGTATCAGTTATGGCCGTAATGGATCCTTATTTGGTCATAAGTAAATATTCATATTGAATATCAATTCAATATTCAATATTCAATATTTTTTAATGTTTTAACATTAATATATACAGTTTTGTCAGCCCCATGCTGCATTAAGGGTTGACAAAATAGGGAAAGAGCTAAAATCGGGGAAATAAATTAGACTGGTTCCAAGTTTTATTTTGACTTAAGGACTTGGTTTTATGATTTTTTTATTATAAACATCATTTTTTTCTCGTTTTAAATACCCATGATATTTCGTTTATGAGAAAATATAAATGAAGTCGGGTAAATATGATACCTAGTTTTGGTTAAGGGCAAGAAATGTAAATCAATGAGTGGAAAATTATTTAATCTCAAATAGTATAAAGGATAACATAAATGGATGGACCTAAATGACATACAAGCATTTTCAAAAAGACCTGACCACATACGCAAAATTGTAAGTTAAACAAAACAGCTTAATTTTTTCACAACCTGCAATCTGTTAAAAAAGGCACAGTACAGAACATACGCCCGTACAGAACAACAGTTTCTTTCACTTTTCCGTTCCGTTTTTTCAACTTTCCCATTCAACATCCTGCGCTTTGTATACATGTACATAAATAAGTCAGTACATTTCAGGAACATGACCATGTAAGAATTTTCAAAATCCGATAGCTCGTTATCAAGCCATTTTGTGACATGCAAACACCATTCCATTTTTATTTGAACTTCATGAAATTTGCTCATTAATCTCGAATTTATTCCTAAAATAAATTAAATAAAAATCTCCTAACGTAATTACTTTTTGCAGAGTTATGTTTTATAATAGCTTCTTCTTCTTCTTCTTCTTCTTCTTCTTCTTCTTCTTCTTCTTCTTCTTTCTGGCGTTATGTCCCTACTGGAACAGAGCCTGCTTCTCAGCCTAGTGTTCTTATGAGCACTTCCACAGTTATTAACTGAGAGCTTACTATGCCAATGACCATTTTTGCATGTGTATATCTAGTGGCAGGTACGAAGATACTCTATGCCCTGGGAAGTCGAAAAAATTTCCAACCTGAAAAGATCCTCGAACGGTGGGATTTGAACCCACGACCTTCAGCTTGGTCTTGCTGAATAGCTGCGCGTTAACCACTGCGGCTATCTGGGCCCTGATAATAATATCTGATTTCTGACTTCTGACTTCTGATTTCGGATTTCAGATTTCTGATATCAGGTTTCAAATTGCTGATTTCAGAATTCGAATTTCTGATTTCGTATTTCGGATTTCGGTTTTTTTTTCGATTTAGGACTTCAGATTTCGGATTTCGTATTGCGGATTTTGGATATCGGATTTCAGGCTCAAGATTTCTGATTTCTGATATCGGATTTCAGTTTTCGGTTTTCGGATTTCGGTTTTCGGTTTTCGGTTTTTGGATTTAAGATTTTGAATTTTGGATTTCGGATTTCGAATCACGGATTTCGCATTTCGGATTTCGGATTTCTGATTTCAAATCTCGAATTTCTGATTTCGAATCTCGGATTTCGGATTTTGGATTTTGGATTTTGGAATTCGGATATTGGATTTCGGATTTCGGATTTCGGATTTCGGATTTCGGATTTCGGATTTCGGATTTCGGATTTCGGATTTCGGATTTCGGATTTCGGATTTCGGATTTCGGATTTCGAATTTCGGATTTCGGATTTCGGATTTCGGATTTCGGATTTCGGATTTCGGATTTCGGATTTCGGATTTCGGATTTCGGATTTCGGATGTCGGATTTCAGATTTCGGATTTCGGATTTCGAATTTCGAATTTCGAATTTCGAATTTCGAATTTCGGATTTTGGATTTCAGATATTGGATTTCAGATTTCGGATTTTGGATTTCTAATTTCGGATTTCGAATCTTGGGTTTCGGATTTCGGGTTTCGGGTTTCGAATTTCGGATTTCGGACTTTGAATTCTGGATTTCGAATTTCAGATTTCAGATTTCGGATTTCGAAAGTCAGATTTCGGATTTCGAATCTCAGATTTAGAATTTCGGATGTCAAGTTACTGGTTTCGGATATCGGATTTCCAATTTCTGATTTCGGATTTTAGATTTTGGATTTCGGATTTCGGATTTCGTATTTCGGGTTTCGGATTTTGGATTTCGGATTGCGGATCTCGAATTTCTGATTTCGAATCTCGGATTTTTGATTTCGAGTCTCGGATTTCTGATTTCGAATCTCGGATTTCGGATTTCGGATTTCAGACTTCGGATATCGGATATCGAATTATGGATTTTGGATTTCAGGTTTCGAGTTTCAGATTTAGAAATTCGGGTTTCGGGTTCCGGATTTTGGAATTTGGATTTCGGGTTTCGGGTTTCGGATTTTGGATTTCATATTTTGGATTTCGGATGTCGAGTTTCGAGTTTGGGATTTCAGATTTCGGGTTTTGGATTTCAGATTTCGGATTTCGGATCTCAGATTTCGAATTTCGGATGTCAAGTTTCTGGTTTTGGATTTCGGATTTCGGATTTCGGATTTGGGATTTCGAATTTCGGATTTCGAATTTCGAATTTCGAATTTCGAATTTCGAATTTCGAATTTCGAATTTCGAATTTCGAATTACGAATTTCGAATTTCGAATTTCGAATTTCGAATTTCGAATTTCGAATTTCGAATTTCGAATTTCGAATTTCGAATTTCGAATTTCGAATTTCGAATTTCGAATTTCGGATTTTGGATTTCAGATATTGGATTCCAGATTTCGGATTTTAGATTTCAAATTTCGGATTTCGAATCTTGGGTTTCGGATTTCGGATTTCGGGTTTCGGGTTTCGGATTTTGGATTTCGGATATCGGACTTTGAATTCTGGATTTCGAATTTCAGATTTCGAATTTCGGATTTCGAATTTCAGATATCGGATTTCGAATCTCAGATTTCGAATTTCGGATTTTAGATTTTGGATTTCGGATTTCAGATTTCAGATTTCGTATTTCGGGTTTCGGATTTAGGATTTCGGATCTCGGATTTCTGATTTCGAATCTCGAATTTCAGATTTCGAATCTCGGATTTCGGATTTCGAATTTCGGATTTTAAATTTCGGGTTTCGTATATTGGATATCGGATTTCGGATTTCGGATTTCAGACTTCGGATATCGGATATCGAATGATGGATTTTGGATTTCGGGTTTCGAGTTTCAGATTTTGAATTTCGGGTTCCTGGTTCCGGATTTTGGATTTTCGATTTCGGGTTTAGAGTTGCGGGTTTCGAATTTTGGATTTAAGATTTTGGATTTCGGATTTCAGATTTTGGATTTCGGATGTCGAGTTTCGAGTTTGGGATTTCAGATTTCGAATTTCGGATTTCGGATTTCGGATTTCGGATTTCGGATTTCGGATTGCGGATTTAGAATTTCGAATTTCGGATTGTGGATTTCAGATATTGGATTTCAGATATTGGATTTCAGATAATGTGTTTCAGATATTGGATTTCTGATTTCGGATTTTGAATATCGAATTCCGGATTTCAAATTTTTGGTTTCGGATTTCGGATTTCGGACTTTGAATTTCGGATTTCAGATTTCGGATTTCAAATCTCAGATTTCGAATTTCGGATGTCAAGTTTCTGGTTTCGGATTTCGGATTTCGGATTTTAGATATCGGATTTCGGATTTCAAATTTCGGACTTTGAATTTAGGATTTCGGACTTTGAATTTTGGATTTCGGATTTTAGATTTCGAATTTCGGATTTCGGATTTCGAATCTCAGATTTCAAATTTCAGATGTCAAGTTTCTGATTTCGGATTTCGGATTTTAGATTTTGGATTTCGGATTTTAGATTTTGGATTTCGGATTTCGTATTTCGGGTTTCAGATTTTGGATTTTGGATTTCGAATCTCGGATTTCGGATCTCGGATATCTGATTTCGAATCTCGGATTTCTGATTTCGAATCTCGGATTTCTGATTTCGAATCTCGGATTACGGATTTAGGATTTCGGATTTTGAATTTCGAATTTCGGATATTGGATATCGGATTTCGGATTTCGGATTTTGGATTTCGGATTTCGGATGTCAAGTTTCGGGATTTCAGATTTCGGGTTTTTTGATTTCAGATTTCAGATTTCGGATGGGAATTGTTGCAAAATTTGTCTCTCTAAAGTTCGCACTGATAATTTAGAATGCCAAACAAACCGTATTGTTAATAAGTAGATTATTATCAAACTTAGTACTACTCCATTGCATTCCAACAATAACTTATATCAATCGACAGGTTTTGATTTTACTCACACATCTTCCACTGAACAGCTCGAAATTTAAGTATCTCTAATTCAGCTCATAATTCAAATTTTCCAAATAGAGTAGGTGTACCAGTCATAGACATAGTAGTTCCCAATTTAGCCATATCTTCTTCTTATTCTTCTTTTTGGCATTACGTCCGCACTGGAACTGAGCCTACTTTTCAGCTTAATGTCTTTATGAGCACTTCCACAGTTATTAACTGAGAGCTTTCTTTGCCAAAGTTGCCATTTTCGCATTCGTATATCGTGTGGCAGGTACGATGATACTATATGCGCAGGGAAGTCAACGAAATTCCCATTACGAAAAGATCCTGGACCGACAGAGAATCGAACCCAGACTCCTTCAGCATGGCATTGCTTTTTAGCCGCGGACTCTAACCACTCGGCTAAGGAATGCCCCAAATTTCGCCATATATGGGAATATAATTGTTTCGATTTATAAAATTATTTTATGAGTTTCAGTATGTATTAAGTTACTGTTTATATCTTCAATACTTTCAAAGTTTTTTTTTTTAATTTTGAAGTTTTTGAAATTTAACGTGTAACCAAATAGTACACTTTCCCTATGCCCTATGGGCTGTCTAGATGTCAAATCCCTGAACCCTCAAGAAGAAAGCAGAAAGCAGAAAGAAAGTAAAAAGTAGATAAAAGAAATCAGAAAGTAGAAAGCAGAAAACAGAAAGCAGGAAGCAGTAATCCGAATGCAGAAAGCAAAAAGCAGAATGCAAAAAGCAGGGAGCGGATAGCAGAAGGCATAATAACAGTTCCGTTCACTCCCGTTTGTTAGACTCTTCCGTACAACATCCTTTGCTTTTTACATACACAATTAAGTAGATAAATCTCGAATTTATTCCTTAAATATATTGAAAAAAAAAATTTGTTGAGGTTATTATTTTTCCCACAGTAATATTTCATTATAATATCTTTGTGTTAAAGCTCGTATTAAACCTTTTTGATCCTATCTACTCGTATTTGTTTTTGATAAATCACAGAGCGTTCCCCTTATTTAAAAGCTTGTTAATTTGACCGCCAAAAAGATCCCACTCCGAACGCTCGGCTCGGAAAGCTGTAAAATAGTAGAATCTGTTCTGCCGGTGCCGACGCCAGAGCCCCATGACGGAGCGCTAGAACAGAAAATGCTGAATTACCTGGCGGAAAGCGTAATTAGCGAAGCTAGAAGATGCGATGGTGGCAGCAGCTGCCAGCACCAGCTGGGAACTATGTAGCGTTGTAGCAGGATATTTCGTTGCTGGAACTGCACTGCGGGGCAAGTCTGCAAAACCTTTGCAAAAAGTGAGCATTTAATTCTGCCATTTTAAGTTACCCGGGGAGCCGCTGATGGAAGGGTAGGTTTATGTAAAATGCTTTTAATGCATTTCAGAAATTCCGTACAAATCGTTCCTGTGTAATTTTTGTGTGTCCAAATAGAAACCTCGATTTACATTTATGTTTGGTAAAATCAGGAGTATTGATTTGAAATTAAAAGGTTTCCCAATAACAACGTGTTCTTCCATCGGTTTTGCTAATGATGGAGGCCTCTGTTCAGAAACCCTCAGGCAATTCATTGTAGCTCCCAGAAAACCCCAGAAACTCTTTGGAAACTCGTTCATAAGTGAAAAGGCAGACAAAAGCAAAAAAATTTCCATAAATAAAAAAATTTTGAGCAATAAATAGATTCAAAAGTGCAGTAGAATCGACAATAATATCACTAAAAAATATCGAATTTTACATTTAAAAACCTCAAAATGTCCTTATTTTCTTCACAAAAAGCAAGAAATAATTATAAATTTTCCACAAAAAAAGCCAAAATTCGCAATAAATAAATAATAATTCGCCCACAATAAATCAAAAATTTCCATTCAAAAAATCAAAAAGAGCGATAGCAGTAAATGCAAAGTTGCAATAAACAAACCCAACTGAGCAATTCAAAATGACAATCAATACATGAAAATATTGTAGAAAATTCCAATATTTAAGTAAAACTTTCCATAAAAATAACGTAATTTTCCAATAATGTTAATAATGTGTGTAATGGATTTCATAAATTTTCAGTCAAACTGAAGCATTGTTTTCACAATTGGAGCTAATTATTCGTCGTATGTAGATGTAGTAATTGCATCTTAGAGTTCGATAATTAATTACGTAAGAATTTAGGGGAGGGGAGAGCGGGGAGATTGGCCGGGTTTGAAAAAAATATTTCTTGCCATATAGAAAAAAATAATGTTTCATACAAAAAATCATACATGGAGGGGAGGCGAGGTTTGGAAAAATCACAAAAAATGTTGTTTAAATCCACCCCATCGTTAGCGCTATAATTCTAATTATATCGGCAAAATTGAAATGAAACATGGAACATGGGATATCTAATCTTCCAATATTAGGAACACTAATGTCACTGCTTGGGTTATGTCCAACTACATTGATGGTAGAAGCTTATGCTCTCATGCCCCACCAGCCAGGGAACTGGTGTTTACAAACTAAGCATCATTTGTGGCAACACTTTATGCGGCATGATGGAACTTTGCCGAGCGCGCTAAGTGTTGTTAGACCACTGACGTAGTTGCATGAAGTGGGTGATGAGGTACAAAAGTAGCGTTACAGCATGCTTAACCATATTTGTAGTACTGAGACAACCCATTAGATCTAAAAATGAACCTATTAGAAGATGCTTTAAAAAGCGTTATGCTCGTATGCAAATAAAAAAAAATATTTAGGAAAAAACTCATCAATCGAAGTATACACATTTCTGCAACTGCTGTTGGCAGTTACACCAAAGATGAAAGTGAATTTCCGTATTATGAGTCCGTATTATGTTTAAAATCACTCGCCACTAGCTCAGTAGAGAAACCTATCGAAGAACAGAGACTTACCTTGTTGTGCTAAACTCGTCTAACGTACCTTCGCCAACTCTGGTTCCTGAATCGGGAATCGTTAATCAACGCACCTACATACGACGACTAATTAGCACCAATTGTGAAAACAATGCTTCAGTTTGACTGAAAATTTATGAAATCCATTACACACATTATTACACATTATTGGAAAATTACGTTATTTTTATGGAAAGTTTTACTTAAACATTGGAATTTTCTACAATATTTTCATGTATTGATTGTCATTTTGAATTGCTCAGTTGGGTTTGTTTATTGCAACTTTGCATTTACTGCTATCGCTCTTTTTGATTTTTTGAATGGAAATTTTTGATTTATTGTGGGCGAATTATTATTTATTTATTGCGAATTTTGGCTTTTTTTGTGGAAAATTTATAATTATTTCTTGCTTTTTGTGAAGAAAATAAAGACATTTTGAAGTTTTTAAATGTAAAATTTGATAATTTTTAGTGAGATTATTGTCGATTCTACTGCACTTTTAAATCTATTTATGGCTCAATTTTTTTTTATTTATGGAAAATTTTGTTTTTTCTATGCACTTCTTTATTTTTTTATGGAAATTTTTTACTTTTCTGTTGATTTTACCCTTGTTTTTTTACTGGAAAATTTTGCATTTTTTATGGAAATTTTATATTTTTTATGGGACGTTAATATTTTAGCCGTTAACGTAAACTTGTTTTGTTGAAAAATTAAATTCAACTGTATTTGTTGGACTTAATAGAAGTAACGAATATTCAATTAGCTACATCAGATTGACCTTTGTACATATATGCCACCCTTATGTTTTAAATAACCTGATTCCTCTTATGATGTTGGCACGCTTCCAATAAAATTAGCGTAAAAATTGGCCACGGCACTCCATGGTTTTGGACCGGGAACGCATCGCCAACAAATTGAGTGACCGTGATGAGAGGCGCCCAACGCGGCAGAAACTATCCGGCGTAAAAAAGCACAGTTTGATCATCAATGGCTATCCGAGTGGAAAAATAACAGCTAATTTATTTATTATTTTTTCGTTGCCCCCTCAGTACTGTAATACGCCGGGCACCACATTTCCGACAGCATGGATATTCGATATTGATAGGGCTGGTCGAGAGGTTCAGATGGCCGTAGCGGTAAACGTGCAGCTATTGAGCAAGACTATGCTGAGGGTCGTGGGTTTGAATCCCATCGTAGGACGAGGATGTATTCGCGAAAGACATTTTCTGGACTTGCCTGTCAATGAAAGTAGTACTCGTGAGAGCAATAAGCTGAGGAGCAGCCTCTGTCTCAGATAGGACGTTACACCAGAAAGGAGAAGGGCTGGATGACCCCGACCGAGTTGTGCCTCATCAGTGGCTGATGAAAATGGGCGCTTTCGTGTTCCATTTCGAAACGATTCAAAATTTGAGTGGAAAAGCACTTGGCCTGGATCGATCGAAACGTGCAAAAAACTGGACATCGAAACTCAATTAGGCGATATTAAGAATCGATAAGTGCTATTGTGTGCTTTGTTATGGGATTTGTTTGGCTCCTGACGGATGGGATGTTTTTTTCTGGCCAAAGAATTGCAGAAATCAAAAAGAAAGAGAGAAACTCAGTCACAAGAACGTGGAAAATAAAAATAGATAGCAAATCTACAGAGTTGACATGACAGGAGAAAAGTGAACAATAGAGCATAAAAACCATCTAAAATTAGACAACCACAACAAGAATAAGTCGAACAGAACTCATCAAAGACACCAAAATAGTCCACCATAGTCGACAGGGTTTATTTTCATCCACACACAATTTAGACCACCCGTGGCAATTTGTAGCAATCCGACCTGAACGGTGGAAATATTTGGCACCAGAACCATCTTCGAGCCGAGCACATCTCGGTGGCCGGCCGTGCAAATGAACCCGAAACAAATCTCATCAACAATAATCACAAAAGCCGCAGCCGTCTACCAACGTGTTTCTTCATCTTTTTCTTCTTCTGTCTGGCATAACAACCTAACTAGGACAGAGTCTGCTTCTCATTACTTTATGACCATTTCCGTAGTCTTAATCTTAAAAATAAACTTTTACCACTCTCAAACTTTTGTCTTATCATACTTTGGTTCTTAAACCAAAAGTATTTTGTTGGATCTAGAATTTACATAACATCGAAGAGTGGTTAAATTTAGTACAGAAAAACTGATAAAAAATTCAAAAGTAAATAAAATAAACGCATTACAAAATGAACAGTCTTATTCAGTGCGATATTTCTGATCCAAGATGGGACTCGACCGCATGATATCTTGCTGCGCCCTTACACGCTGAACTACTGAAGACACCTCTCGACCTGCTTCTGCTGATTTGCAGCGCATTTTCCGCGAGGTGACAATTTTAATTTGCCATTTGTTTGAAATGATCCACTCAACCCTTCACACCCCCTCGTTCCCACCACTCAATAACGACGACCGTCTCAAAGGAGTGATATCATTTCGGTAAACTTTGCTCTTTTGGTTTGGTGTGCTTCAAAGTAGTTTTCCGACCGAAACAATATGCCATTGCTCTGAAAAAGGGGGGCAGGACAGCCCTGACGACATGGTGCTACATCAAAGTGTGGTTTGCTTTACTCGACAGGAGCCCCTGGCTGGCCCGACAACACAAGCATGTCGGCCTGCGGTTGGCCGTAAGGTATTTCAACGACTTTTGGGGCCATTGGCTGCGTTCTGCAGCGGTTACGGTTGAGGGTATGCGATATTAAGAAAGAACCGTAAGTGATCCTTCGGAACGATATAAAATATTACGGAATGCATCGACACAAAATTTAAGTTGTAAAGTTTCGTTTCTCGAAATTTAACATATAACCGTGGGAATTTTTGGATATTCACGAACCAAAGCACAATTTTGCGAAATTGGAGTAGTTAAGAGAAGGCCACAATAATATAGATGCATGTAAATTTAAATAGATTTGAAATTTTGTTGAAAAGCTTATTCTAGAACCTTTCTGGTAAAGGAAGGTAAGAAATGACATTAAAGATGAATTCCATCCAGAATGAGTCGAAAATATTAAAAATTGTGCTCGATAGTCTTCGATTTGGATTAAATTTTGCACATGTTTTTGGTTTGGTAGAACAAGTGTTTTCCATACACTGAGAACAGCGTTGCGGTTGAAAATACTATATCAGAGGGTTAAATTAAATACACAACGCCACTTGATTTGTGCAGACTAAATTCGCATTTATTTAGAATATTTTGTGCATTCAATTTTACCATGGCACCATTAGTATAGTAAAAATTACTATATCATGGTTAAAAACTTGCAGCAGACCAGAATCGAACCGAGGATCTGGTGATTGCCAAGCGCGAACGCTAGCCGCTCGGCTATCGATGCGGTTGGATTTAGACCAGTGCGCCGCCGCGCCACGCCGCCGCCGCCGATCAATTTTACGTCACGCTGACGCCGAGTGAGGCATCGGCGGCGCGCCATACGCCGATCAGCACTTCGCCGCCGATTTTGTGTTTTCACGCCAAAAATTAATTCGGCTCGAAAAATTTGATAACTTTATTTTGAAAAAATGCTCTACAAAATAATTCATTGTTGTTTAAGAAATTTCTATAAGGATTCTTACAGGAATTCATCAAGGAATTAGTCCAAGAATTCCTCTATGTATTTCTTTGGGAATTTCAGGAATTTATCTATCAACTCCATCTTGAAACCTTCCAGAGATTCTTCAATGATTTATCCTGGAATACATACACGGATTTCTGCTTGAACTCTTTCAGAGTTTCCTTATGAATTCTTTCAGATAATACCGTCGATGGGGGGATAATAAGTCTAGGGGGTAAGATTGGGTCAAAACGGAAAAATATGATTTATGAAATATTTCTGCTAATAACGCTGATATTTCTAAAATTTATAATTGATATGTTAGAGAGCATATTATAACACATAATTATTCACAATATACATTTTTAGAAATAGTAGTTTTTGTTAAAAAATCAACAAACTTGTATGTTGTAACTAGAAAAAAATTACAACATTTAAATTCTTCTATACAAAGTATCACGCATGTACTTTTACCTTTAGTATTATGTTAGTAGAAAGTTGAAAGTCTATTCAATACACTTCACTCGTATTTTCCAGAATCTATTTGATTTTTCCATATTTTTTTTTCAGTACGGTGTCTAAAACATTAAAAATAGGGGTGAGATTGGGTCATATAAGAACGATTGTGAATGAATTCACAAGTCTACGTTTTTTGTTAGTATTTTCATATCATTGAAACATTTCACGGAAGTACAAATGAGTTGGATCGCTGAAATACCGAGATTCTGACGTCAACAACTTCAGGAAATATTTTGATCGTGGTATGTCGCATCGAAATTTAACTATTTACGAAGGTTTAAAATAATCACATTTTCAGTACACCTTTGGCTTTATGGCAGTTGGAATGAGATTTCGAAGACAATTTGAAGGAACAAAACAAGAAAATTTATGTAAAATTGACAATAAATGCTGGGTTTACATAATTTTTTTCATAGCTCTTCAATTCTTCGATAAAATCGTACTTTTAAGTGGTTTTATCATACTTGTGAAACAAATTAGATGCCTTTTCGTTTTTTTGCATCGTATTTCATCAATATTTTTCAGCTATGAATGGTTCTGCAACCATATTCCCAAAAACAAGTTATTTCAATTACAGTGACCCAATGTCTCTATGGGGTGAGATTGGGTAATTTTTCATTCACTTGTAGTGCCGTAGTGAATTAAAATTTGTCTTTGATTTTTTTTCTTTGACGGTTGGTAATGTACCATCAAAGTACATACACACCAAATTTGAAGTTTATTGGAGTTAAATTGCGATAGTTATTCAATAAATAATTCGTACATATCCTTTTTTGACCCATTCTCACCCCCAACGACGGTACTTTAGAATTCTCACAAGACCAGCAATTACTCTAAGAATGCTTACACAGATTCTATCAGTAAGCTTTCAACTAATTTTAAAAAATCCTCGATAAAAATCAATTGATTTTTTTATTTTTTTCCAGGAGTTTCTCCAAGACACTACTCAGGAATCTTTATAGAAGGATTATCAAATATTTTTCAAATAATTGAAACAAATATATGCCTAGGAATTATTGCCAAAGAAGGTTTTACAAAGTTTTCTCGTTTTATAACAAATAGTGCAACAATTTATTTGAAAAAAAAAACCTGGAGGAATTCTTCTATAAACCTACAAAAAAGAACCTTTGCGGGATTTCTTCATATGTTTCTGCACTAATTCCTCCAATTATTTGTTTATGAAACACTTCAGAAAGTCCGTTGGTAATTTCTTCGAACGTTGTTATAGGGATTTATCGAGAAATTATTGCAAAGATGCCTTCAAGATTTCTGCCACCACTTTGTAATTTCTCCAAGGATTACACGGATATAGGATACCTACATTTCTCAATCGCATTTGTGAGTAGGTAATCCGTTGAGGATTACTCCTGAAATTTATTCAGAACTTATAGAAGATACTTCATTGAGTTTATCCATCAAATCTCGCATAATCTGAGATAACGCCCTAAAAGCCATTGGTAACCACCTGTGTAGCTCGTTGCTTCTGAGTAAATGAATGAATAAGCATCCAAACCAACATCACTGGCAGGTAGAGAATGATCCTTTTTTCACCATAGAGTTGTTAAATAACGTGTAAATCCATTCAAATACTCAGAAATAACATGGTTACCAATGGCTTTTAGGGCGAGATCATAAGTTATGCGAGAAATGTTCATTCAAAAAAAAATCCAAAGAAAATACTTTAAAGCTTGTTTAAGGACTCTTGGACTGTCAAGTAAATTTTACTCGATTTTCCAACCTGTACTTTAAAAAATTCCTTTGCTAATTTCGACAAGAATGCCTTCAGTAAATTCCGTAACGATTTTTGAAAAAAAAAAATAGTATGGTGGCAATGTAAATTTCTATAAGCGCACCTGTATGTTCGATGTAAATGTTTAATGAATTGATAAACTAAATAAGCAACCATTGCTAAAGAAAGTAATTCACCAAACACAGCAGAAAAATGTAACAAACGTGGTTTCACAAGCAAATATACCTCTTTTAAAACCCAAAAAAAAAAAACACTTTATGCACATTTTTATCGTTCTTTCCGAGCGGTTGAATGATAGATTTTTAAACTTGTTATTGACTTTACTACTTTTATTGAACTGTAAATATAGAAAATAATATCAATTTTCTTATGAAATAACAAGATTACCAAGTCAATAACTGGTTCAGTTTTTCATTCTCGCTAGAGTTTCGGTTATTTCCCATAGTATGTTTTGTGGTATAGAGTAAGGTGGGGCAAAAGTTCGACCTTAGTGGTATAATCAAAGTTTCCAGGAAACCAATAGCAGTTAAAACAAAACAAATACCATACAGCGAACCTTCAACATATTGGCTATAATTTTGCTGAACAAACATGTGTCAAAATATTTACTCATTTTTAGTTATAACAGTTTCAAAATTAATTGTCTTATTCGAACTTTTGCCCTACCGGTGGGGCAAGAGTTCGAATCTAGTGTGGGGCAAAAGTTCGCTGGCTAAAACACAAAATATCGATCCTTTTATGACTGGCATACCTTACATCAGCCGTAAACTTAAGTTTAACGAAAAATACACACTAAATTTTCATCAAAAAATTGCCCAAAACCGAGTTAATTGTGATGTACTCAAAAATAGCAGTTTTTCGCAAAACTCAGTGGAAATGTAAAATTTTGGTGACAATTTTCACACGATCAGACAAATTTAACTAAATTGGAAGATAATATGTGGATTTTAGGCAATTTGCAAATTTTTCCGTGAGTTTATACATGGGTCGAACTTTTGCCCCGTTGATTCGAACTTTTGCCCCACTATGGGCCAAAAATTGTTTTCAAGCATTTATGCAAAAACTAATACACCTCAAAGCAACCTTATGATAGGCCTAGAAACGCCCTTACATAAAATATTGAAAAATATTTTATCTTCTATTGGTTCCATGCAACGAAAGTTTGACCAAAAATTACAATATTCACGTCCAAAAACAACAAATAGCCATAACTTTTCCAAATCTCAATCGATTTTTATGATATTTGGAGTGAAAGTCTCTTTTTTGAATAGCATTCGAACCACCATGACATTTATAAGATTTGTTTTGAATTGAGCTAGAAATCTTAAAAAGAAACTCTTACCCCACTCGAACTTTTGCCCCACTTTACTCTACTGTAATTAATATAGTATTACAGTGTCTTACCGATTTTGGCAACAATGCTAGATTTTTATGTTGCCAAAATGGGGATGTTGCCAAATTCGGGAATTTTGAAATGCTTATGTTTTTATCATTCTAATCTCTAAAAGAATCAGACATGGCAATTACTACGAATCATGTGAAAATTGTCTGGGAGCCTTCTTCAGTTGAGCTTTTGATTCAAAAGCAGAAACATCATGTACTGCTTATATGCACCATCTGAAAAGCACACTTGTTGTACACAGTACAAGCGTGGTATTACTTTCAGTGACCATTTGCGACTGTTCTAGAGCGCAAAAGTGCAGTTTTAAAGCCAGACCATATTGAAAGTAGCAGATTATGAATACAGGTTCGGTTGAGGATTCTTTCGGGTGGCTTTATTTTAGGGATTCCTTGAACATGGAGCGCAATTTTGGTGATCATACGTCTTAATAGTGAACAAGGTTCTAAGTGGAAAAAAGTGGAAGTTCTTCTAAATTGCTTCATACTATTACTATCAATATTATCACGGTTGAAATGTAATGCCAGCTTTTTTATCGAGACTAGCACCCATATGCGCCCAGAAATAGTGTTATTGACGAGTTCTTGTCCTAGCATTATGCTTATTTGCTGAGATTCGGGAAAAATCAAGCTGAGAGTTGCAAAATTTGCAATAAACAAACTTTCTTGATGTTTTCCTCAACAACTGTTACTAAAATGACTACAGAACTACCTAGAAGAAATCACTCATCAATTATTCAATAAAATATTTCAAAGATTAAATTATTATGCCTTTTAAACAATGTAGCAATTATTTATACAGCTTGCCTGCTTTATGAGAATTCTCCTATACGTTAAACAATAACTATGAAATATACGCGTTTTACTTATAAGTACGTTCAACATTAGTTTTCTTAGCTCGCAATGGCCAGCAGCATTTTCATTTTGACTTATTTTCACTTTGTTTAAGCTCACAATATTAGGTTTCAGTACTTAATAATCAATTGATAATATGTTTCAATGTGTTGCCAAAATCGGGAAGAAAATGTTGCCAAAAGCGGATGTTGCCAAAATAGGGAAGGCACTGTATTAGCTTAATGTTATTCGGCGAGAATATATTGTGTTTGATGGAAAAGTGTTGTACTAATTGGAGTTCCACGCACTACAGGTATTCCTCTTAGAGCTCCTGTAGAATTGTTTCCAGGATTTATGCAGCTAATTCAAAAATGTCTGCAACTTTCACGTGCATAAGCAAAATATCGCTCATAATACCGCATATAAATCTGTTCGAAAATGTTCATAATGCACTAGTTCATGAATTACTCAATATTAATTCTTCAAAAAAGTGAAACCTATTTGATGATTCTCCAAATATCCTTCTTTTTCTTTCGGGAAATATATTAAACAATCTTATTAGTATTTTTTGTAATACTCCTGAAGATCTTTCAGGAAATGCACAATGGGTTTCTTCAGGGATACGTCCAAAAATTCTGCAACGATTTCTTCTAAAATACTTACTGAGGATACGACCTAGAACTCCTTCAGTAATACTTACAATGATGCGCATCAGATTTTATTCTTGTATTTGCTGAAGGCATTTCTCCAAAGTTTTCTCCAGAACATCTTCCAAGCAAGTCTTTACTAGCATATATATTTCTGCTAGAATTTCAATAACGTCCTTTTTTTTCAGGGTTACTTTGAGAATTCTTCAAACATGCGTGCAAGAATTCTTCGAATAGTTTTCCCAAAAGTCCAGCAAAAAATTTCCAAAGATCGCTCTTACACAGTGTTCCTATAAATCACACACATTTGTCTGTGGTAATTTCACCAAATATTCTTGTGAGTTCCTTTCTGGTTCGTGGAGTATTTTTCCTGGTTCCTAATTACACAGCGTAACAAAAATGACATTTTTGCATGTCTCTAGAATCAAATTATGTGTCTCTAGTAAATTTGGGATTGCTAAATCTGATGCCGTTCTCAGAAATGTTCCAGCACGTCACAATTTTTAGCTACAGGTCGCCAAAGTTGTATAAAACACTGGTTTCATTGATGTTTACATAAAATTTAAACAATGATTTATCAAAAAATATTATGATCTAATCTACCAAGCATGCAAAAAAGGACTTGAACTTTCATTTGAGATATAATTTGATTGAAATTGCACGATAAAATTGAGGTTAAATCGATTTTTTCAACATGCTTGCAGTCTCCATACGAAATTCTTCGTTTCTCTTATATGCCAAAATACAATACTTTTCTAAACCAACAAAAAATAACTTTTGAGCATAGGAAGTATTATGAATATTAATAATAAGTATTGTTATACACATGAATTTTGAGTTCTGAGGCAAATTAAGCAAATAAATTGCCATACAAGCTGGAAAACTTGCATGCAAGATGGCTGAAATAGTCAAATTTAGCATTTTCAAAAGCCAATATCTCAAAAACTAGACGTGCTATGATATTTCCTTAAATGGCAATGGATTCAGCAACCCTTAATTAAATAAATAGTAGCATTTTGGTGCTTGAGACAAAATCGTGTTCCGCAGTGTTATTTTCCCAAGGATTCGTCCAGGAACTACTTTTAAATTTTGTCCGGAGAATAATAATAATGAATTAGTTGTCTTGAAAGGATTTCACCATAAATTGCCCCAAGTTTTTTTTTTCAGGTCTGTTGCATTTTTTTCAGAGATTTTTCAAGATTATTCCAGATAAGCGCATATGGGACAACAATTTCAATCGCTGTAATTTGAATTATTGCAATGCACTGAGAACAGCGTTGCGGTTGAAAATACTATATCATAGGGTTAAATTAAATACACAACGCCACTTGATTTGTGCAGACTAAATTCGCATTTATTTAGAATATTTTGTGCATTGAATTTTACCATGGCACCATTTGTATAGTAAAAATTACTATATCATGGTTAAAAACTTGCAGCAGACCAGAATCGAACCGAGGATCTGGCGATTGCCAAGCGCGAACGCTAGCCGCTCGGCTATCGACGCGGTTGGATTGAGAGGGAACAAAACGCAAATAAAAAGCGTTCATGATAGCTCAATCGTGGTTGAAATAGTAAATTTAAAAACACGTTCATGGTTCTCATTACTGCAACGCTTGTTTCAGTGTGGTGCATTAACTGCTTCATCGTTTTAATTGTCGTTTATATTTATGCACCCAAATTTATGTAGCATTAAACGCGAAAATATTTAGCATGATCTTGGGGTTTGGGTTGTGAGTTCAAGCCCCACACCTAGAGGGTTTTTTGACGTAATTTTCTTGACACTTGGAGGCTTTTTTAAGCCTAATGGCAATGTCCCGGCTAGTTCAGGATTGTTTCGTATATTTCGACTTTCACTTAACAATTGCTAAGCTAAGAAGTAGACTCTGTCCCAGTAGGAACGTAACGCTGGAAAAAAAGAAGACAAACTCAAACATGTTGATGTCCAATTTTCTTCACGCCGATGCACGCCGCCGCCGCCGCCGAAACTTGTTAACGGCGTGACGCCGATGACGCCGCCGCCGCCGGTATAAAAATGCACTCACGCCGCCGCCGATTAAAAATATTTCGGCGCACAGGTCTAGTTGGATTGAGAGGGAACGAAACGCAAATAAAAAGCGTTCATGATAGCTCAATCGTGGTTGGAATAGTAAATTTAAAAACACGTTCATGGTTCTCATTACTGCAACGCTTGTTTCAGTGTAGAAACATTGATCATTTTGACTCGAGACTAATTTTTGAAAATGGCCTATAAATTTTTGCATGCAACTTATTTGAAAATTCTGACTCCGAATCTGTTGATATTAGAGAAAAATGTTCTATTAAGAAGTTGTAGTGAACCGTTTGGACTATAAGAAAAAATATACACTGAAAAAAAATTTTATTGATTTTCAAAAATAAAACTTATATTTTAAATAACACAAAAACCCCATTTTCAATATTTTTCATATTTTGCAACAGAATCTTGATAGTAAACAGATGTTTGGAACAAAGTTTCATGATGGAGTAATTTATAATAAAAAAGTTTTTCTAAGATCAACTTATGGCCGATTTTCAAAGTGTTGAATTTTTGTCAAAATAAATAAGTTCTGATGATACAATAAGAATCTTGAAATTATTCTGAACCATAATGATTATATGAAAAATTTCTCTAGAAGAAGCCATTTTCGAATTATATCGAGTTTGATGTAAAAAATTATGATTCAAATATTAAAATAATTTATATTCATTAGTTTTTCGCGATTCTCCATCAAGGAAATTAAGTAAGTGGAAAGAGATATGGTCTTTACTCTCAAAACCGTATTATTATTGGTATTATTAGGCCTATTTTAATATTTAAATCAAATTTTTTGCAAAAACGAAATTTTGAAAATCGACCATAAGTTGTTCTTAGAACAACTTTTTTATTAAAAACCTCTCCATCATGAAACTTTGTCCCATACATCTGTTTACTATCAAAATTCTATGGTAAAAACTGAAACAATGTTCAAAATGGGGTTTTTGTAAAGATTAAAATAAAAGTTTAATTTTTGTTTTTTTTTTATAAAAAAAAAAAAACAAAATCTTTTTCAGTCTGTATTTTTCATTGTAGGCCAAACGATTCACCACAACTTCTCAATAGAACATTTTTCTCTAACATCAAAAGCTTCAGAAATAGAATTTTTCAAATAGGTAGCATGCAAAAAATTGCAGGCCATTTTTAAATGTTAGTCTCGAGTCAAAATGATAGATTTTTCTATGGAAAACTCTTTTTCTACCAAACCAAAAACCTGTGCAAAATTTAATACAAATTAATAAATTTGGTAGTGATTCATGAATAACCAGGTAAGCGAGAATGTTCCAAGCATGTGCTAGAATAAGGGCGTAAGTTGCATGATCGATTTCTCTTCATCGATCCTCTTTTCTGTGAATAAAGGTGACAAGATGCAAGTTTGCTAGCATTTTTCACTTTTCACCTTTATTCACAGAAGAGAGGATCGATGAAGAGAAATCGATCATGCGACTTACGCCCTTATTCTAGCACACGCTTGGTTTTTCGTTTTCGAATCGATCTGCGCATTTTTTGCTTGGTAGTGGTTCAAAAATAATCAAGCAAACGAGACCGTTTTTCGTTTGGCGTCGCCAGAATGATTTTATTTCGGTTTGCGTGTCTTTTGCTTGGTAGTGGTTGAAGAATAACCAAGCAAGCGTGATCGTTTTCTCGTTTCACGCCACTGAAGTGTTTTTCTCGATCTAGGCGTTATTTACTTGGCAGTGTTTCGTGATTAACTAAGCATTTTTAGATCACCGCACTGCATTTTTCGGTCTGCGCGTCTTTTGCCAGAATGCTTTTTTATCGGTCTGCGCGTGTTTTGCTTGGCAATGGTTCGTGAATAAACAGTTTTTTGTTTTCGGATCGTCAGAATGCATTTTTTCGTATGTGCATCTTTCGCTTGGAGGATCGAGTCCTTCTTTCGTTTTGAATCGCCGGAATGCTTTTATTCGGTCTGTGCTTGTTTTTCTTGGTAGTGGTAACTAAGCAAACGTGATCGTCTTCGTTTTCGGGTTTTCGGAATGATTTTTTTTCGAATTGTGCTTAAAACTCAGTATGCTGTTACGCTCAAGAAAAGTAAAGAAATTTCTTGACTGAATGAATAGAAATATTAGTAGTAGAACGCCAGTGGCGCTGTTACCATAATTCTGATTTTAATTATTTTTACCTTCAGTTATGAGTTTTTGCTGTTTTTTAAATGCCAAGTATTTGTTTTGGTCTTTAAAATTGATTTGACACTTTGAGGCCCGGTACTCAGGCTGTCAGAGCGTGGCAAACTAGATGTTGGTCACACGAACAGTCGCGACATTGGCCTTCTACGACTAATGCTTCTACTACTGAATGGGTCAAGGAATTTCCTACAGACGCCCCTTTGAAGTGTCATTTCTTCTCAACTGTGTACTGAGATCAGAAAAATTTGATTTTCTTGACCATTTCTTGAAAGAAATTTTCCACACATCGAGATAGGCGATTCCTTTTCTTGTCAGTAGCAAACCAGCCTTAATGAATCATTTTACAAAGCTGCTCAAATGACAGGAGACCTGGGAGAATTCAATCATCGTCATCAGATTTCGCGATGATGTTGGTTGATGACTGTGCGCATTTCTGGCGTTGCTTTTCATCCAGGCGAAAACATAAATGGAGAAAAAAATATTAAAATATTTCTGATCACTGAAGAGCCTTTTTATGTGCAATATGGGTAACAAAGAAGAAGCTGATACAATAACTAGGTGTAATTAAAAAAAAACACGGACACCGTCTTCAGCCATTTAGCTGCACAGACTGTAACTTAACACTAGACAACGGACAAGCATGCTCCAGTGGCACAACCGTGAAACATTCCTGGCGAAAAGTTTCAAAGGCTGAAGCGGGAATCGAACCCGCACCCCATGACACGATGCGAAAAAAAAATTCATGAGGAATTTCCGATGGAATTCGTAAAGAATTTCCGCTGGAGCTCCGAAGGAATTCTAGGTGGAGCTCCGTAGACTTTTTTGGGAGAACTGCTGAGAAATTCCCGGTGTAACTCCAGAGAAACTTCGGAGGAGTTAAAAGAACTCTGAAAGACAAAATCCTGAAGAAATTCTGAAGCTTTTCCTAGAGGAACTCCGGATGCATTCCTGAAGAAACTCCTAAGACGTTCCTGGAGGAATTCCGGAGTAATTTCTGCAGAAACTAAATACAAAATACGAAGGATTTCCCGGTGAAGCTCCAGATAAACTGTCCGGAATTACCGAATGAAATCCAGAGGAATCTCTGGAAGAATTCCATAGGAGTTTCTGGAAGAATTGTCAGTTGAAATCCGGAGGAAATCATAAGGAATTTATGGATGAAATCCACAATAATTTCTGGGTGTTCTTAAAAATAAGCCCGGAAAAATTTCTCTAGGAACTCTAGAGGAATAACCGGAGGACGTCTGGAGGAATTCTCGAGAAATTTCCCAAGGAACTCTGGAACCTTAAGGAACTTTATAGATTTTTTTTGAAGTAAATTACTAGTTGAACTTCAGAGGAATTATAGAGGAGACCCGAAAAAAAAAACTTCCGGTAGAGTTCCAAAATAATTGCCGGAGGAAATCTGAAGGAGTTCCCGGATAAACTACGTAGAAAATCCATGAGGAACTCTGAAAAAAATTGAAAAACCTCCCAAGGAATTCATTCAGTGGCTCCAAAATTGTTGAAGGAACTGCGAAACATTTTCTATAGAAACTTCGAAGAAATTCCTGAAGGAACTATGGATAAAATTCCAGAGGAAATCCCCAGAGCAGTTTTTGGAGGAAATCCCTTGAGGATTTCCTGGAGAAAATCCCCGAAGGTGTTCTTGGGGGATACTCCCAGAGGTTTCCTTGAAATTCACGGAGGAAATCCTCGGAGAAAATCTTGGAGAAATTCCTAGAGTAAATCCTCAGAGAAATACCTGAAAGAAATCTCTGGAGAAATACTCTGGAAGAATTTTCGGAGGAATTCCTGGAGGAAGTTCCGGAAAAATTCTTATCTAAAATTCCCAGAGAAATTCCTGGATAAATTCTTTTAAAAAATCCCTGTGGAAATCTCTGGAGAAAATCCCCGGAGGAATTCCTGTAAGAAATCCCTGGAAGAATTACTGGATCAAATCTTTAGAGGAACTTCTGGATGAAATCCCCTGAAGGATTTCTGGAGAAAATCCCTGGTGGAGTTCTTGAAATTCCCGGAGGAGTTCTTAGCAGAATTTCTGGAGGAAACCCTAAAGAAATGCCTGAAGTGAATTTCCAGGGAAATTCCTGGTTCAACTTCTTAGAGAAAATCCTCGAGAGAATCTTGGGATAAAATCTCTGAAAACAAAAAAAATCCGAAGGAATGTCTGGAGTTAATCTCCGGAGAAATTGTCTGAAAAATCCCCGAAGGAATTTCTCGAAAAAATCCTCTGAGGAATTTCTTAAAGAAATACCCGGAGAAATTCCTGGACGAAATTCCCAGAAGAATTTCAGGAGGATATCCCCAGAGGAATTGCTATTAGAAAGCCCCTGAGAAATTTCTGGAGAATATCCACGGAGGAATTCCTAGAAGTCATCCAAGGATTAATCCCTGGAGCATACGGCCAGATGAGCTTATGGAGGAAATTCTCGGAGAAATTGCTATTTGAAATCTCCTCAGGAATTTCATACGAAAATCTCTGGGTGAGTTATTGGGGGTATTCCCGGAGAAATCTTTGAAATCTCCGGATGAAATCTTCGAAGGAATTCCTGACGGAAATCTCCGGAGAAATTCTTTTTGCAAATTCCCAGCAGAGTTATTTTTAAAAATCTCCGGAGGAACTTCTAGAGAAAAAAATTCCTGGGATTCGAGAAAGAATTGATGGGGCAAATCTTCGGAGCGACGTCCACGGTGGTGCTTCTGGAGGAAATCCTCGGAGCAATTCCTGGAAGAAATTTTCCCTGAATAGTTTATGGACGAAATCCCAAGATTAATTCCTGGAGCATATGGTCAGAGGAGTTTCTGAGACAAAAATTGCTATTGAAAATCTCCTGAGGTTTTCCTGACGAAAATCCCCGGAGGAGTTTCTGGGTAAATTTATGGAGAACGTCTCCGGTGGTGCGTCTGGAGGAAATACTTGGAGCAATTCCTGGAGGAAATCCCCGGAAGAATTTCTGGACAAAATCTCCAAAGAAATTCCTGGAGGAAATCGTCGGAGAAAATGCTTTTGGAATTCATTGGGGACTATTCTTGAAAGAATCCCTGGAGGAAATCCACAGAGAAATTCCTGGTGCAAATCTCCAGAGAAATTCCTGAATGAAATTCCCGGATAAATTCTCTTTAAAAAAAACTCGAAGTATTTTCTTTAGCAAATTCCTGTAGGAATTTTATAATGAAATACCCGGAGTAGTTCCTGAAAGAAATCCAGAGGAATTCCTGTTAGATACATCAGAGCAACTTCGGTATAATTTCTGGAAAAGCTTCTGGAGATTTCTGTAGGAGGATTTCATTCAGGAATCCTTAGATGTATTCCCGTAGAAATTCGTGGTGGAATCCATGGATGAGTTTCTGAAGGCATCTCCGGAGAAATATCCTTACGATTCCAGGAGGTATCGCTGTATGAATTCCTTTAGAATTCCCCGAATGAAATAGCTGAATGAATTGCCGGAGGGATTGCTGGAAAAGGAAAAAATATTGTTAAAAAACAGTAGCGATTGAATATTGTTCCTATTTTTACTTACCTCAAATGAGTAAGAACTAAGGGGCTGTCCATTAATTACGTAAGGTTTTATGTGGGGAGAGGTGTTTAAGATTTCTTACGCGCCATGCAATTTATTTTTTATTCCTATACAAAAAAATCCTACCATGGGGGTAATGGGGGGGCGGGTTATAAAAACCCCGAAAATTGTCTTAGGTTATTAATGCCCCAAAGGACGGTGACTGTTTCTGCGAGAAGCATTCGAACTGGTCAACGAAAGTACTGTGTTTTGCGATATAAGAGGAACGTAGAATTTTGTATGAAGACTGCAAGTACGTTGAAAAAATCGATTAACTGTAAATTTTATCTTGCAATTCCAACTAAATTATATCTAAATTGAAATTTTACGTCCTATTTTGTATGCTTGGTGGATTAGAAAAAAGTTATAAAAAAGTTTGACGAATCATACCTTAAATTTCATGAAACCAATGTATTATACAACTTTGGCGACCTGTAGCTAAAAATTCAGACGGGTTAGAACATTTCTTAGAACGGCATCAGATTCAGCGACCCCACTTCTACTAGAGACACATAATTTGATCCTTGAGACACGCAAACATGTCATTTTTGTTATGCTGTGTTATGAGCAGTGCTGTTAAATGTCAAAATTTTGGAAAATTTAAAATACTTATAGCACTCACGGGGGAGGGACGTTTCGCATAAAGACGTTTCGCATAAGGACGTTTCGCATAATTTTATGGGTGGACGTTTCGCATAATGGACGTTTGGCATAAAGAGAATTATATGCCTTCTTTAAAATGCTACCTGTTCTTATATGAAACTGCTTTATGCGAAACGTCCATTATGCCAAACGTCCGTATGCGAAACGTCCTTATGCGAAACGTCTTTATGCGAAATGGGTCACCCCCAGCACTCACCCATGCGAAATATCGCATCAGCAAGTTTTGCCAACCGATAGCAATTCAGAAAAGGTAATCGGGAAAAACATTTAACGATGACTGTTTCCACGGGGAGGGTTGATATTAGCAATATTAAATTGTCAAAGTCACGTGATATTTGTGATATTTAACAGCACTGAGTGCCAAAAACTTTTCGGGGAAGTGGGCTATTTGGAAAAACAGGATATTCGGGGAACTGGCATCCGGGGAACCGACATTGAGCATGAGCATGAGCATGAGCATAGATGACCGTACAATTCGTAGTTGCTACTCCGTGATTGACCAGAACAATCGAAGTTGCACAGGGAATTAATGAATGGGGTTTGGCATTAGCTTATCATTCTTCAATGCGCACAAATCGAGAGCTCAATTTTCAAAAGCCAATAACGGCGCCGGCCACGTCCTTACGGTCATCGGGGAAGGGAAGGAATGTTAGTTAGACAACCGTTGTTACTAGAGACAGAGTATACCTCTGCATCTCCACAGTTGTCATGGATAGGATATTTGGTTAGTGGGACAAGGTAAAGATCTGGGAGTCACCAATGGTTGGTGATGCGATCCATGATATAATCATGCCTAATCGGATTCGCTATATAATTTTTTAATCACAGGAGCAAGCGTCAAGGTCGAAGGATCAAACACAACTCCTGGCATCCGGGGAACCGACATTCGGGAAAAACTAGCGCAACCGATTTCCCATATGGGCTATATAACGTCGGGTATTGATACACCGCTCTAAAAAAATCTAACAAAACAGAAATCGTAAAGTGTATATATTTAGGTTTTTTGATATTTTTTACATATTTGAAGGCCATAAACAGAGGATTTCGGAGAATCAACACTTGGATAACATTCAGAAAACAGACATCCGTGGAAAACTAGTCTGTATTTTTCTTATATCGTTTCCTTCCGTATCAATGTGAAAAAAAATGTATATCGCATACCCCTTGTTGTGGTTCTCTATCAGGTACATAACACAGCCTCCCCAAACCGACAATCCTTCCCCGAAAAGTCCTGTTTTAATTTTGGCCAGTCGAAATAGTTTGCACTTTGTTCAAATTGAGCGGTAAGTGGAACAAGAGCCATCTTATTAACACCCCTCAACTTGGACAGTGTAGCCTTGGGAAGGGACCGACGACCGGCGACTCGAGGTGTTCAAGTAGTGACTCCGTTTCTCGTCGAAAGGGGTTACGGACGGTTATTTATTCCTTTGAAATAATCCAACTCGAAAGAGCAACTCCGGACCGACGACAACAACCATATAGTCAGTGGTGGTCTTAGTGTTTCTAATAATAATAATCAAAACTAGAGGCAAAACTTGATCCACCCAATGGAGGGAATTTCCCAATGGGAAAAATGTTATCATGTCCCGAGACAAGAATCATCATCACAAGTTTGTTCAAAAATAGCCAATAAAATAAATCAAAACAAGCAATAATTGGGTGTCAATTAGCAGTCATTGAAGCATGAAACTACTGAAAATAAGCACTAAGATTTTTGATACTTTCTGAGGAAAATCTTTCACACTGAAATCAATTTTTAAAGTTATATTTTTTTATTGATGTTTATAGAATTTTTAATTGTTAAGTATCCATTTTCCATTGTTATTTCTTGATTATTAGATGTTAATATTTCTGAGATTTTTTAAATTCTGTAGTGTTGTGTCTTGGGATAATTTTTATTTTTTTATTTTTGGTGAAAATTACAAATTTTGTTTGATTGCCATTACTATTTCATATTATTCTTATTATTATGTTCCCCTTCTATAAACGCTTGTAAATTTGGCAACCCTTTCCCAATAACACGATGAGGGAAAGGGGACGACGAAGGCGAGAGAAAGGTTATAAATACTTTCGTCGAAAATGTCAAGTGGTTTTGCATGGCGTGTCATTTCGTCTCCGTGCTCCGGCTTGGGCTACCAGTTTAGGTGATTGCACGAAATGACTGACGACGGCGGCGGAAAGTTTTGGCGGTCGAAAGTAGAACGGCGATACAAAAAATACGGTTGTATATCAATGGGCTTTACAGAATACTGCAATGACATTGTATTTTATAGTCCAAGTAGATGAATGAGGGATGTTCACCTATAAACACGACCATATGCGGCCTTCAGAATAGTTTTGTACGGTCAACGAATTGCTTACGAATCCAAGTATGGTTCGGCCCGCATATTGTGATTTTTTTTTGCTTCTCAGTTTTCCAGAACCCCATTGGTCGAGGATCGTGAATGTTTCCTACCTTGTACCATGATGGCTACGGGGTAGTGTTACGCCATTGACGTATGTATGTTTTTTAGTTTTTGAGACATATTTTTTTGAAAATAAAAAATCAGTCATTTTTCATCGGCACACACTGTAGATCTCAGCGCATTAGATTTGTAATGTTTAAAAAAAATCATAACTTTTGAACAGCTCAACCGATTTCCAATCTTTTGTTTATGGAATAAAGTCTCAACTTTTCAGAAAAAATAGAAAAAAAAGAAAACTTTGAAAAAAAAAATTTTTTACCTTAAAATATATGAAAATTTCTAAAAAAACTTGAAGTTTATATATTTTTTCACGTTTTAACATATTGTTATCAGATTTTTCAATTTTGTCTGAATAGTTGAAATTTTAAGCTTTCATTCCATACAAAAAGATTGGAAATCGGTTAAGCTGTTCAAAAGTTATAATTTTTTTTTTAAACATTACAAATCTAATGCGCTGAGACCTACAGTGTGTGCCGATAAAAAATGACTGATTTTTTATTTTCAAAAATATATATCTCAAAAACTAAAAACCATACATCGCTGAAAATTTGACAGTATACGTAAAATTTTCTGAACTTTCAAGAAAAAATGAGAACAGCGATAGCCCCTTTGGTCCCGAGGCCTTTAAAACACGAAAAAACGGAACCTATTGAGTTTTTTTTCGTGCAAAAAACACAATTTTTGTGAAATTTTATATTTTTCCTGAAAAGTCAAAATCTTTAGCCTTCATTTCGTCCAAAAAGATTGAAGATCGGTCGAACGGTTCAAAAGTTATGTTTTTATTAAATAAAAATCGGTTTTTCATGGAATGGCTGTATAGAAGTTAGATGAACATGTTTAAGTAGAAATGGAAGTTTTTGATTACACTCAAAGTTTATTTTACCCAAGAAACTACGTAAAACCCTGTTTAATATACATATATGCTTGAAAATAAAAACTCAAATCGGAGGTGAGTTATTTTTTTTAACATAAAATTGATTGTAGAAGTGTAGTTAAAATGTTTGAGAAGCAATACAAACTTTCGGTTGTACTCGAAATTTATGTTTCCCGAAAAACTACGTGAAAACTAGTCTAGAAGACATTGATGCCAATAAAGAAATATTCAATGCAAAAATATATTATTCTTTCCAACTTCAAATTGGATGTAGTAGTTAGGTTAACATTTTTGAGGGGTTATACAATTTTGTTTTCACGCTCGAAATGTATTTCACCTGAGAAACTAAGAAAAACCCTCTATCAGCCTGTTAGCTTGTAAATCATAATTGAAGGCGAATACGTTTAATTTTTTTGTTCTTCATTTACTTATAGAACTTATATTAACATGTTTGGGTTAAAAATAACTTTGGACTGCACATAAAATGTATCATATTAAAAATAACTACGAAAATTCCAATTTTTAAAATTGTATGTCTCAATTTCAAAATATAAGGCAACAATTTGTAGTTTTTTCACAATAATTTGATTGCAGAAGTCAAGTGAACATCATAGCACCATTGAGTATAAAAAGAAATTTGTGATTACACTCTAAAGTTTCATTAGTCTGTTTACCTGCAAATCGAAATTCTTAGAAATGAAAATTTGTTTTTTCGGCATGCAAATGCATATAGGAGTTAAGTGAACTTATTTGAGAAGTAATGTATATATTCTTATAACAATTCAAATTTATTTAACCCAATAAACTAAGAGAAACCCTATCTCATGAGCTAGGTTCCTTGTAAACCTTAATTCAAAGCGATGATATTTTTGGAATACATTTGCTTATAGAATTTGGGTGAGCATGTTTAAATAGATTTAGAGATTTCTGATTATACTCCAAATGTATTTTCCCTTAGATACTTCGTAAACCCTGTTTAATAAACATATATGCTTATTAATTAAAACTCACATCGATAGATTGTAGTTTTTTGAACATAAAATTGATTGTAGAAGTGAAGTAAACATATTTAAGAAGTAATGACAATTATAGATTACACACCAAATCCATTTCACATATGAAACCAAAAAAACCTGCATCATGCCTCTCTAAATCATAATTCTAATCGATAACATTCAATTTTTTCGTTATAAATTTACTAATAGAAGTTTTGTTAACATATTTGAGTTTATAATTTAATTCTTGACTGCACGCAAAATTTTATGATATTTGAAAATAAATTTGAATAATCCTATTTTTAATATTTTATGCCTCAAAATCAAAATTTAAGGCGTTGATGTGTAGTTTTTTTTTATACTAAATTATTGTAGAAGTCTAGCGAACATTATTGAGTACAAATAGAAATTACAGACTATACTCAAAATTTATATTATCTAAGAAATTGCGAACGACAATATTTCATGAGACTGTTTTCCCGTAAATGGAAACTCAAAGCGATGACATTGATTTTTTTTTCGAGATAAACTTCGTAAGAACAGTTAAGTGAACATCTTCTTCTTCTTTCTGGCATTACGTCCCCACTGGGACAAAGCCTGCTTCTCAGCTTAGTTTTCTTATGAGCACTTCCACAGTTATTAACTGAGAGCTTACTGTGCCAATGACCATTTTTGCATGTGTATATCGTGTGGCAGGTACGAAGATACTCTATGCCCTGGGAAGTCGAGAAAATTTCCAACCCGGAAAGATCCCCGACCGGTGGGATTCGAACCCACGACCCTCAGCTTGGTATTGCTGAATAGCTGCGCGTTTACCGCTACAGCTATCTGGGCCCCAGATAGTGAACATATTGAGGGTAAAACAAAATAAATTTTTGATCATGCACAAACATTGTTTAAATGAAAACCTATGAATATCACAGCTTAAAGTGAAATGAATTTTGAGTGTAATCAAACATATTAGTTCTACTCGAACATTTCCACTTGGCTTCTGCCAACAATTCAATGTCAAAAAACTGCATATTGCTTTAAATTTAAATTTTAGGTTAATCCACAATATTGGGATTTTCATAGTATTTAAGAAAAATAATTGTTGAGTGTAATTCAAGAACATTTTTTCCTCAAACATGTTTACTCAACTGCTATAAACAAACTTATATCGAAAAAACTTAATGTCATCTCCTTGATTGCTGCTTGATGAGCAAACAGACTCATGAAACATAATTTTTCTTAGTTTTCCTAGGCTACATAAATTTTGAGTGTAATAAAAAATGTGCTATTACCTATTTTATAAACTCAGCTTCTACAATCAATTGGATGTTGGAAAACAGTATATCATTGCTTTGACAATTTCTTTACACACATAAATATTTATTCAACAGGGATTTACGTATTTTCTTGGGTAAATAACATTTTGAGTGTAATCAAGAATTTGTATTACTTCTCAAACATATTAACTTCTATAAACAATTTAATGTTGAAAAATATAATAACATACTATTGCTTTGAATTTTTCTTTACAAGCACAGCCATTCCATGAAAAACCGATCTAGTGGTTCGCCGAATTCCGTGAAAATGTGCTTTTTTGTTCCTTATCCGAAATAAGGATACATGTGTTTTTGGATTTGTTGATTAGGGTGACCATTTCCAAACTAGAGTGACCAGACTTTGCAAAATTTTTATTTTTAAAAAATTATGACTTTTGAACCGCTAGACCGATTTTCAATTTTCTTGGACGAAATGAAAGCCAAAGATTTAATCTTGACTTTTCAGGAAAAATATAAAATTTTACATAAATTGGTTTTCCACATAAAACAAAATAAAAAAATCCGTTTTTTGTTTATTGAAGGCTTCGGGACCAAAGCGGCTATTGTTGTTCTCATCTTGAAAGTTCAGAAAATTTTACGTTTACTGTCAAATTTTCAGCGATGTATGTTTTTACTTTTTGAGATATTTTATTTTGAAAATAAAAATCAGTCATTTTTATCGGCACACTCTGTAGGTCTCAGCACATTAGATTTTATTTTTTTAAATATCATAACTTTTGAACAGATCTCAATTTAAAAGCCGTTATTCCCGTGTCAAGCAAGTACCGGAAACTCAATCATACCATTGCTTTATGCCTGAGAATGAATATTATGTTATTGTAAAACGATTTTCTTTCTCTGACGGAAAAATGTGTTAAACCATGATAAATGTATTGCTTATTTACAGTGAGACAAATTTATGTGATAAAAATGAAAGATATCGAATTAGAGTTAGAATTGTTTTCATTTACTGATTAACTGATTTACAGTTGATTGATAAATACAAAACAGGATTAGCTGTGTTTCATCAAAGTTCGCTTGGTTTTTAAATAATCTATCATTGTGGGATACCTGATTTTTGAATTTCAATAAAATATATCTCAAAAACTAAAAACATGCATCGCTGAAAATTTGAGGAGAAAATGTAAAATTCTTTGAAGCTTCTAGAAAAAATGAGAACAGCAATACTCTCTCTGGTCCCAGAACCGTAAAAACTCCAAACAACTAAAAACTAGAAATTTTTATATTTTTTCACGTAAAAAAATTTTTCATTTTTTTTTTTTTGATTAGTTGAAATCCATAAAAAAAAATATTCGAAATCGGTTGTGCTGTTCAAAAGTTATTTTTATTTTTAAATAAAAAATCTAATGAGCTGAGACCTACAGCGTTTGCCGATAAAAAATGACTGATTTTTTATTTTCAAAAAATATATCCCAAAAACTAAAAACATACATTGTTGAAATTTTTACAGTAATCGTAATATTGCCTGAACTTTCAAGAAATAATGAAAACAGCAATAGCCCCTTTGGTACCAAGGTCTTTAAAACACGAAAACGGATTTTTTTGTTGTAAAAAACCAACTCATGTGAAATTTTATATTTTTCATTCAAAAAAATTTAGAATCGGTCAAGCGATTCGAGACCAGCCCTGTCGTCGTAAAATTTGAGCTTCTTAGTCGTTCCTTTTTGAGGGGGGCGTTACTATAGCCCAGAGGGCGCTTCTATTCCCAGGCGTTAATGATGTCAGCTCATAAGAAATATCACAAATATTTTAATATATAGGGATCAACTGTGATGAAGGTTATGTTGCTATTGGTTTTCGACTTTCAATTTATATAGATCATAAACGGAAATCCATAAACTCTTGGCAACATTTTAATATATAAAAATTGCAAATATCACAAATACTTTAATATACATTCCTAAACCCAAATGCATTTGCACGTATTTAGTTTGTGTTCCATTTCTATTGAAATATGAAACAAAGAGATCAAGTACATGGACTTAAACATTATTTAGTTGAAAAGTTTGCTGATGTAAAAAGTGAATGTTATTTTGTCCTAGTATCAATTGAATCTACCATAACAATACCTACTGTATATACTATGTGACTATTTCCTAGAGTCATACTATTACGATGTACCATTCAAATAGAAATCATAATCCATGAAATAAACTTAGTCTTGTAATACCTATCACTCAGTGTAAAAGGAATCATCTAGTGCCAATCTAAAAGCCACAAAGAACCGTTTTTGTGTCTCTCTCAAATTTAATTTTTTTTAAGGTACTTTGTGTTTCAGGGAACATATTAGAAGAAGATACGAGAAGAAATACATAGAATTTATCAAAAACTGAGCTTTTTTGCCAACTGTCAAGCTATGGTCCAGCAATTTGAGTCAACCTAAATGCTTCTCCTCTAGTTTTATAAAATTTAGGCAAAATACGACTCAAACTGAAATTCTAATTATATATGCCGATGGTAACTGCGTTTCAGCGATTATTACTCAGCCATAACTCGGAACATTTTTAACGAAATATTATGCGTATTCTCAGTCATGTCAGAATAGAAAAAAATGTAGACTTGACTAGAATGCGAAGAAAAGTTTTAAAATTAAACATAAATAAATCAATACCTGAGATTCGATGTTTCGAAAGTTTGATTATGTTTGTACGTAAAGTAATATATGGAGCATACTTAGAGAAATAAATGATATTTTTCGTTTAAAAAAATGAATCAAATAATTAGGTTTGCTAAGATTTTCTTGAGTTTTCCAAAAGCAGAACATCTAGAAAATTTGAACTATTTTTTTCATAAAGAAGAAGTGTTCGATTTTCAGCTTAATTATGGCTTAAATTACAAATAAAATATTGCTGCTGAGGTGATAACAATATGGAAAAAGTCAACAATTTTTCTGGTTTTCAATATATTACGCAATGGTTTTATCTTTTGTACCGTTTTGCATCGAATTGCCGAACGCTTCGAAAGCCGGACACCTAGAACAGTTTCTTATTTATTGCCATGTTTAAGAAAGTGTGACTGTAATGTTAACAATCAGTTCGATTCTTGGATTTTAAATGTTTATTGTGAATGTCAACGTATCGCAGTAGGCTTTAAAATCATAAAAACAAAAATAAAAATAAACTGCAGGTGAAATCGTCAGTTGATTTTTCGCCTGATAAACAATTTCTCAAGGTTGGTGCTCGGATATGTGCTCGAAGTTTTCATAGTCAACATACATTTCTGTGTTGTTAAACGTTACAAACAGGATAAAAAAAGTGTGTTTTTGTTGCCAGCTAGTGAAATTTACCGGTATTTATATGAACATTTCTTTATTAATGGTTAAATTCATGTGTCATGATTACGAAGCATGATTTCCAGCTGCTTCAAAAGCCGGACATCCGAGAATGTGAATTAAAATGTGCCTCTATTTTAATCATAATGATCAAAATGGACAATTGATGATTGTAAAAGTGATTTAGAGAACATTCGGTAAAAAAACTAAATTGTTACCTTCCGTTTCGGAAAAATAATTTGATAAGAATGTGTCTCGTTAAGTTCCAGATGTCGCACGTCACTGAATCTCATGCGGCGATAGAAGAGAGTTGTGTGATTTGTCTTTGTTTTTCACATCAGTTTTGACTGTTTAATAGTCAACACTGAAAGCTGGTGATATAACCTTAAATAAAGTGCTAAAAATTCAATTCGAATGAAATACTTACAAAATCTTTGAGTTTTTAATTGAATAAGAGTGTCCGGAATCCGAAGCAAATATGTCCGGAATTTGAATCAGCTCGAAAGTGATGTCCGGATTTCGAAGCAAGACATACAATGGAACTTTTTTTTATTTTACCTAGTGAGATTTTCCTCAAACATTGTATTTTTCTTCGCACAGCAACATGGTGAATCAAAATCCGGACGGTACCAATATCCGGACACTTTGATTATATTAATAAATTGGAGTAAAAAATAAGTGATAATACCGTGATGCATCAAAATCCGGACGGGACCAATATCCGGACACTCAGATAATAATCATGGTTTTCACTGTTACAGTTAAACCTCCATGAGTCGATGTTCCATTACTCGATATCGACTCATGGAACCATATTAAAAATTAAATTTCATGGTTACTACGATGGTCCCCTCAAACGAATTTCCATAGCATTGCAGTTCCATGACTCGATATTTCCATGAGTCGATGGTCCCTTCGATATCGACTCATGGAGGGTTGACTGTATTTAATTGAATATAATATAAATTGTATATCTGTCCAGCAATATGAATTATAAGGTCTCATATTCCTTTCAAAATCAATCTAGTAATCCTTGTAATAAAACAGAATATAATAAAAATGACAAGCTTGCCCCCTTCAGCAGTCGTTGTTCATCAGTGCGAAAGAGCATAACAAAATCAGTACCTAGCGTGTGAACATACTTTATACATTGAAAAAAAAAAGAAAAATGTGTAATTTTACGTTGATATTGTGCTTTACTTTATACACAGCAGTAAAAGGCTTCAAGGATGTCATAAAACTGCAAACATGTGTTATTTTATGTGTATAAATGACTGTCCGGGAGACAGAAGCACTGTTTTCAATTCCGGACGAATAGTGATTGCACATAATATTGTTAATGAGAAACTGTGTTCAAACGTAAAATTTAGAAGAAAAATAAATACACATTACATAAAGTATAAATAGTGAACAGAAAGTGGAAATGAAGTAAAATATCTGTGGATTTTCCTCCAATTACGGTAATGCAGTCAAAGTCACATTGCAAAACAGACTCAGGTAATTAATATCAAGTTTATCAAAGTAGTTTGCGCTATTTTATCGAGACAGAAATTACGAGATATAGGATAAATAAGTGTGAATTTGCAGGTTTTCAGTTAATATATACTACAAACTTCTTGTAAATGTGCTAATATTGCAAATGTCCGGATTTCGATTCCAGCGTGCCCGGTTATTGAGCCCATGGTTGAACATCTGTCCGGATTTAAAAACATGACAAGCGATGTAAATTCAATGGTTTTGGTGAATAAATCGTAATAAATACTACAAAATGTGTTACATTCATCAATCTTTAGGTCTCAATTGGTTAGGTTCAAAGCAAAACTTTTTAAAAACTGATCTAGAACATGTTGTAAGTTGTGTTTGAATATTGCGCTCGTCTTAAGCGTCCGGGTATTGATGTATCACGGTACGTTAAATTTTCATTTACACCCTTTATTTGTAACAATGCTCATCAGTTAACATTCATTTTTAATCTAGTTATCATCGTCGAAAAATTAATAAAAATAAAAATATATAATGTTAATAGAAAGTTTCAACCATAAGTGTTGAAGAAGAGATGTTTTGAAAGTTTGGTTAAAATATTTGGAAATACATATTTATCGGTGCGTAAAGAGACTGTCCGGGAATACGAGCCAATGCTTGAATACCCAGACATTATCTAAAAGACCCACGTTTAACAAGTGTAAGTGAGTTTCAGGAAAGAAGAAATACTAGAAAACTTGAAAAATATCTATGGAAAGTGTAGTGAGTTATCGGAGTTCTATTGATTGTGAAAAAAATCGTGTATAGCTCTCATAATAACAGTTCGAGCCACATCGAGTGTAGTTCAAGCCACAAACACTTAGACTCAGGTAATGTAGCCACTAATATTGCGAGCGTGCTATGTTTTTACATTGTAGGACTAACGCAGACATCAAGTTTACTAAATGTTAATATTGTATTGTGTGTTGATACAATTTTCATTAAAATTAAACGAATATTTCATGCTACTACACAGATGTCCGGATTTTAATTCAAAAGTGTCCGGATCGTCGACATCGTTTGCATCAGGTGTCCGGATTTATAAACAAGACATGCTCTAATATATGAATGATTTTCATGTTAAAATCCTGGTTTTTACCGAAAAGTTCATCACTTTCATAAAGATCTTGCTTGAAATAATAATGAATACAATGGTGCATTCAGGATTTTCTAAAACAACTCACTCATATCAGAGTTTGAAGATTTGTGTCGACATAAGCGTCCGGGTATTGATGCACCAAGGTACGGTGTGGAAATATTTTATAGCTTCAAGATATACAAGAATTTGCTTATGAAATTCAAGTTTGAAGTTGCACTGCCTCTTAGGTGTCCGGATTTCGAAGCAAAACGGTAGTTTTACGATAAATATATTAGTGAATCTTGGAATTTCCAAGTATCCATTACAGATGGTTTTCAAACCTATTTCGTCAAATTTAAAAACACAAAAATGCTGCTCGTGGTGCATACTTGATTATGAAATTTATCACTATCACATGAAAATTATTGGTCCACAAAAAAAAACAAGGGTATTAACTGACTGTCATAAGAACATATAAGTTGAAGATTCTTTCATTTTTAAACTATACCATATTTCATCAAACTTCGAGAGTGGTCTTGGGCTGCTTAATGATCACGTGCTTTTATCGAAGGATTTATCGAGATAATTTAACCAACATTTTCTATAACAATACCGAATATTAGGGATCAAGCGCATACAGCCATAGTAATATCCATTAAATTAAGGGATCCCGTTTCACAACTCAGGGTAGTGAACGGACCAGTCATCTGGTACGCACACTGAGAACTATTCTTGCACCTTCATGAACTGCATCACTTCTCGAAGAGACAAACCATTCGGAAAAATGGCATTCGAGGAAAAGGGTTATTCTGGAAACTGTCATTCGCGGAAAGGACATTCGAGGAAAAGTGGCACAATCGTTTGATGAATAGTAAAGACAAACTATAGATATTATAAACAACATATAAAACGGAAAGAACCAAACTCCACATTAGTTAAGGTCACAAAGTAAACAAAATTTAATTGGTTTCCTACAGGGCGTTAAGTTTCAGCTTATCTACGTGAAACAAGGTATAATCCCTTCAGGGCGTTGATACAGATTAAAATTCATTAGTGTGGACTAAGGTTAAATTACTGCAGGATATTGATAGAGCTTGGAATTTTCATTAATGTCATACCGGGCGTTGAGATGTACCTGATCATCATAGAATAAGTCAGTCACTCCAGTCAAATTACTGCAGGGCGTTGATACTGCTAAGAAATTTCAATTGATTTTCAACAGGGCGTAAATATGCTCCAGATCTCAAAAAGATCAATATGGAATTCAGTCAAATCACTTTAGACCGTTGATATAGCTTGATCGATTGATGTTATACAAAGCGTTAAGATGTTTATGCACTACGTGAAAGAAGGCCAAATTATTCCAGGGCGTTGCTAAAGCTTGGAATTTTTAATTTATGTCCTACAGGGTGTTGCGATGTACCTGATCTACATAGAATTAGGTCAAAATACTCCAGGGCGTTGATACAGCTTGGAATTTTCAATGGAAACAGAGCATTAAGTTGCACCTGATCTACATAAGACAACAAGGTCAAAATACAAGGAAAATAGATACCGAACAGGGCGTTAACATAAAGTTGATTTACATGACACGAGTCCAAATCACTTCAGGACGATAATACAGCATGGAATTTTCAATTGATGTCCTACAGGCGTTAATATGCACCTTATCTAAGATCTACGTGAGACAAGGTCAAATAACTCCAGGGCATCAATACAGATTGAAATGTTCAATCGATACAGGGTATTGAGGTGCACCTGATCTACGTAAGACAAGGTCAAATTAATGGAGGGCGTTTATACATTTTGACAATTGTCCCACAGGGCGTTAAAATGCAACTTATTTACATGGAAAAAGGTCAAATCAGGGCATCCCAGGGCGTTATTAAATCTCGGAATATTCGATTGATGTCCTACAAGGCTTAAAGATGCATTTGGTCTACGAAAAATGAGGTCAAATTTTCCCAGGGCACTGATAAAGCTTAAATTTTCAATTGTTGTGCTACAGGGCATTGAGATGTATTTGATCGGTATGGGATAAGGTCAAATTATTCCAGGGCGTTGATATAGCTTGGAGTTTCTATTGATGTCATACAGGGCGTCAAGATGCACTTGATTTACATGGGATGAAGTCAAATTAATCCAGGGCGTTTATGCAGCTTGAAATTTTTAAATAATGTCCTACAGGGTCGTAAAATGCAGCTGATCTATATGAGACAAGTTTAAATTACTCTAGGGCGTCAATACAGATTGGAGTTTTCAATTGATGCAGGGCATTGAGGTGCACCACATCTACATAAGACAAGGTAAAATTAGTCAATGGCACTTATACATCTTGACATTTGTTCCTTAGGGCGTTAAGATGCAACTGATTTACATGGCATGAGTCCAAATTACTCTAGGGCGTTGATAATGCTCGGACCATTCAAGTGACGTGGTGCGTAAAGATGCACTTGGTCTACATAACGTGAGGTCAAGTTACTCCAATGCGTTAAAAGAGCTTGAAATTTTAATTGATGTCATACAGGGCGTTAGGAGGTTACGGCTCTATATGGGACAAATTACTCCAGGGCGTTGGTACTGCTTGGAGTTTTCGAATTTGATATATGTGGAATAAGGTCCAGGCGTAGATAATGAATGGAATTTCCATTCGACGTGGTGAAATTACTCTAGGGCATTGATACAGCTCGTAAATTTCGATTTATTTTCTACAGGGCGGTGATATGCTCATGATATATATGAAATTCTATGCAAATAGGTTTAAATTACTCCAGGGCGTTGGTAGGTATAGGTTGAAAATTTCGATTGATATCTCATGGGGCATTAGATTGTTGTTGATTTCATACATTATGTTTTATGTCTTCGGGTGAAAAGTTCTAAAAAAAACTGAGAAAAGCTTCTTAGTCGTCGACTAAGCGCGACTAAGCAGGACGACAGGGCTGAATTCGAGAGGTATGATTTTTTTTTAAATAGAAATTTTTCAAAGTCAAATTTAAAACTTTTGAGTTTCACTATTTTTTTCCGAGATAAAATATTCAATTGAGGTGAACCACTAGAACTGGACTATCTTCGTTATTTCTTAGATTTACATACAAAAGCTTGATTTTTAAATCCTTAGATGTCATTTGAAGTCAGCACGAATGCACCCTGAGGTGTAAATTGTCGGTAATAAACAAACAAAATATAAGACATTATTTGAAGGTTGAGATCAATTGAATAAATTTGATGATGTGAAAAATCACCATGTAAAGTAATATTTGGCATGTAGATCAAAATCATTATCTACACTTCAGGTAATAAAGATGCCAAATCGCTCAAAAATCCAGCTAGTATCAGCTCATCATGCTAAACTGCTAAATAAACCCTTGCTGTTGATGCGTAAGAGTTACATTGTTGCAATCGCCTTTCTGTACAAACAATGCATTGCGGTCTCATCGATTCGAACGCAAAGCTTGTCTTTCAAGCTATGCACACACGCAACTGTGTTCAGTCTACGTAGCTAAACGATGTTGACACACGTGGCACACGTTTGCCGCCCCGAAACATCCCACACTCTCGTTTAACCGAAAACGGTTCCCAGTCATCATCCGAGACGGCGCACGCCATCCCAATTTTCACCCAACGGAGCAGAACTTGACAAACGACCAGAGGCTAATCGCTACCAGCTTCATCATCATCACCATCAGCACCATCAAATCATCACTCAAAATTAGTAGCACTCGGTAAACTGGTTCAACCAATCAGGGGGTTAGCTTATATGGCTGGGAGCGCCACACGGTGCACTATGGACAGTTTCCGTTTAGGCTTGGGGACAAAAATGAGTTCTTAAACTCCAACTTTTGCAACTTCAGAACTACAAAACATCTAACTTCGATTTTGCAGGAATATCTCAGTAGAAGATTTTTGCCGCATACTTATGAACAAAATTAATCAATCAGAACAAGTCATTTTCTCGATTTTGGCCACCCGTTGGCCCATAGTGCAGTGTGTGCCAACATATTCGACACCAGCTGTTTGTACACACAACGAACAAAGTGATTTAATGTGTTGTTTACGATAGGCTAGGGCACTCTTTCGTTATTGCTCTACCACCCCCCATCAATTCCAATAAAATCACGATCTTCACCAGTAGCATTTCGAAGGCTGTGTTTTTAAAACTTCGCAACGTTTTCGAAAACTGGAAGCTTCCAAGCAAGCGTAGGACGAAAAACAAACTTTCAATTGCCGGCAAATATTAATTAGAACGAATGCGGGAAGTTTACTGGCTGCGATGTTACTGGAAGGCAGCAGGAAAGTATTACCGAAGTAAGTGATGTGAAACATTTTCAGAATGAGAATTCGTAGATTTGTGTGTGGGGCAACTGAGAATCGAATTAAACTGATAAGGCGGTGGAAATTATAATAGATTGGAAGTTAGAATATGAAAAACTTTGTATTCTTGAATTGTGTAGGTTTGATATAAAAAACACAAACATTAGAAGAACTAGAGAAACTTAAAAGTAGATGGAGTACCGTGTACCTTTTAATTCCGCTCCTAAATGCTTATCTTTGACAGATACGCGTATTTCGACTACCACTTGCAGTCTTCTTCAGTGTCAGTTACTCGTATCCACTCAGTGGTACACGGTACTCCATCTACTTTAAAGTTTCTCTATTTGAGATTCTGTTCAGAGGATTCGAACATTCATTAAATAATTAGAAGAACTGTTTAACTTGATCCAATATTAGATTAAATTAGAAAGCCTTAGTAAACAGAACAACTTCTGTCTGTTTGTAAGAATGTATGTCTGTGTTTCGCAATTTTTACTTGTACATTTCTGATTTTTTTCAGAGAGAATCCTGCTCAGGATTCAGACAGGATCCTGTTCAGGATTCTGAGAGACTCCTGTTAAGGATTCCAAAAGAATCCTGTCCAGGATTCTGAGAGAATCTTGTCCAGAATTCTGAGAGAATCCTGTCCAGGATTCTGAGAGAATGCTGTCCAGGATACTGAGAGAATCCTGCACAGGATTCCTTAGAATCCTGAAGCGAATTCTCTCAGAATTCTGGACATGATTCTCTCAGAATCCTTAGCAGGATCCTCTCAGAATCATGAGCTGGATTCTCTCGAAATCCTGAGCAGGATTATCTCGAAATCTTCTTCAGAATGCACCGTGGGGTTGGTTCTGAGAGAATCCTGTTCTGGATTCTGAGAGAATCCTGTTCAAGTTTCTGAGAGAATCCTGTTCAGGATTCTGCGAGTATCCTGCTCAGGATTCTGCGAGAATCCTGTGCAGGATTCTGAGAGAAGAATCCGAGGGAATCCTGTGCAGGATTCTGAGAGAATCCTGTTCAGGATTTTGAGAGAATTCTGCTCAAGGGAATCCTGCTCTGGATTCCGAGGAAATCCTGCTCTGGATTCCGAGGGAATCCTGCTCTGGATTCCGAGGGAATCCTGCTCTGGATTCTGAGGGAATCCTGCTCAGGATTCTAAGAGAATCTTGCTCAGGATTCTGAGAAAATCTTCCTCAGAATTCTGAAAGAATCCTGCTCAGGATTCGAAGAGAATCCTGTTCAGGATTTGGGGAGAATCCTGTTCAGGATTTGGAGAGAACCCTGTTCAGGATTCAGAGAGAATCCTTTTCAGGATTCGGAGAGAATCCTGTTCAAGATTCGAAGAAAATCCTGTTCAGGATTCTGAGAAAATCCTGTTCAGAATTCGGAGAGAATCCTGTTCAGGATTCGGAGAGAATCCTGTTCGGGATTCAGAGAGAATCCTGTTCAGGATTCGGAGAGAATACTTCTTAAGATTTACAGATAATCATGTTCAGGATTCTGGGAGAATCCTGCTCAGGATTCAGAGATAATCATGAGATTTATAAATTAACACCTTATTAGCTTTGCTGCTTTGTTACTGTTTAGAATAACATTGTTCTATTTTCCATACCGTTCTCGATTGGGAAAGCTTAAAGTTGGCTACAATCATGTAAACCTCATGATTGTTATACGTTTAAATGTATACGATTTATCCAATAAATAAATAAATAAATAATTAACTCTACTATTTTTCTTTTTCAGATAAAATTTACTGACAAAATATTCCAATCTCTTATCAGAAGGTAAGCATTCAACTGTATCATGATTATTTTTCTTTGAAAACCCTTCTACAAACTTCACAATTTTGAACAGTGTTTTTATTTCAAAACATATCATGCAGATATTTCCAAATATTTAACATGCCATAGAAAATTCAAACTCCCATTTATTCCCAAACGAGTTCAATTCCAAAAGTTAGTTTAATCGTGCTAAAATAAAGCAATTGTTCGAAAATAATCGATCTCATCATCAACGGTAATTGACAGCCTCATTTGACAAACAACAGCAATTGAAATTCATTGCGCTGAAATTCAATAATTTCTATGCTGCGCAAATTCATGAATAAACCAATCCCAAACAAGAATGTTGCCCCACAACCGTTGGCTCCAAAATTAACAACCAAAACCCGCCGCTCATTGTCATGAAAGTTCTAAAACACTCATTAGCACCGAATTCCATCCCCGGATAGTCACGTTATTGTTGTTGCATCGGATGGGTCTATCAACGCCAACGCTTCGCAAAGCTTTAATTATCCAATTCAACCGCAATGAGCCCTTCCTTCCGAACAGGGGAACCAACCTGCTTCCCATATAATGCGTCAGTCGGTCCCCATCAACATATTGTACTGTGAGCCAGGTGCAGCTTAAAACGAAAGTTTATGTTGGGACTACCGGTTCGTTGTTGTGTATGTGTAGTGCCGGCCCAAATTGAGCGCATTTTACAATTAACACCCAGGCTTGGGCCAAATCACGATGACGACGCACAATGCGAGCATTTCAGCTGAAGACAATCAAAACATCGAAGTGGACTAAACTGTAAAAAAAAACTTTTGATGATCAGCCATATTTGTGCCAAGATGGAATTTTCAACAATTTATGTGTAGACTGAACGGACCAAGTGTCAAAGAGCAATCAATTTCAATCAATTGATTGCTCTTTGACACTTGATTTTTATTAGTCAGCTCCAGAGTCTGATATAAGTTTTTGGTAGTTATATGATATCAGTACAAAATATTGAACTCTGGAGTCGAAATCTTAAAATTTACATTGCATTTCCATATTTTTTAACCCAAATGTAAATTAATCCACTCGACTTCGCATTCTTAGAGTATGTGTAGAAATTAAGCAGCTCACTACCAGGAGCTTATAGTGAATACTAGGGAGTCGATGCCGGTTATGGACCCTTTGCATATTATGGACCCCCTACAGAAAAACATAAAATTAACACTCAAAGCAACTTTATTCCTATGAAAATCCACCGGGGAAACTTCGATTACATTGTTAGTCAGCAGTTTCAGGCAAAATATTTGGTTTGAGACGCATAAATACAGATATTTGAACAGTTTTGTAAATGAAACCACACAAGAGGGTCCATAATACGCATTTCCAGGTGGGTCCATAATAGGCTCGTCGGCAGCGAGCCGGATCACATGGGAATGAAATGGAGGGTCCATAATACGCAACGTCAAATTTGTAAACTATCCTATTATGGACCCCGGGAGGGTCCATAATAGGCATTCGGACAACAGTTTTTCAAATGCATATTGCGCTGGGAAAATCGAATGATTTTGTATGTTTCATAGACATACTATGAAGTAAAGACATTGAATTTGTTGTTAGACTCCACAAAACGTCTATGCGTCTGAGATATCATTGCGGAAAAGCGTCTAGAATGAATTTCAGCTACTAAGGGGTCCATTACTAGCATTGAAACCCTACTTTTATTCATACCAATACGATTTTAGTAGTACGGTCAAAAGGTGTGGTATAGTAAAATGGCACAAACAAATGGCTCCACTTGTGAAAATGTAGTAAACTAAAATATACCAAATATTATTCATACCGACCACTCTCTGCAACAATCATGATCCGCAACACATTATGAGAGTTTGTTTAACGTCTACTGCTACAGCTCTGATTATATCGGGGGATTACAATGCATGATAAAACCCAACTAAACAAGCTCCAAACCTGGAAAGCACTTTTGCCATAGAATGTCGGGGTCATGCCAGCAACTACCGCCAATAGAAAATTAATGAGAAAATGGTTTTATCATCGCTCTCTCTCTTTCTCTCTCTCTTTGGGGCTCTCCTTCACTGTTGTTATTTATGTAGCTTGTTACAACTTGCAATACATTGCCGATTATGGACCTATACAGATGCGATGTTTTACTTCTTTTGATCTTTTGATTGTGCTTCGAAATCAAATGAAAACTAATTCTGCAATACCTGGTGTTGATATTTTGCGATTTCAGTAGAAGTTTTGATCGTCTTTTCTTGAAATGATACCACTGTGCGACGGCAACTTTGACTTGGGACGGGGAAATCCGCAGCGAACCAATTTTGAAAGTGTAATCTCTAATGAAGCCTGCGGGTGCAGTTGCGTGGTGGCGCCAATGTAAGTCCCCTATCGGCAATTATGATGTTCCGATTTAGTTTGATTGCGCGTGCATTGATCGGGGGGTTTCATCGTGTGGGAGGCCTACGGACGCCGCAAATTGCAATTTCAGGAGGAATCGATGGATTTGTTCGATGGAATTTCGCAATTGTTCGCTACGAGCGAACTCGATTGATTGCAAATTCAATTGATTCTGCCCGGAGATAATTTGGACGGAATTTTGATTTTGGCGGGGTTCTTTCCCCAGTAGAGAGTAGAGAAGGGTATCGAAAATCTCGTGATTGCATTTATGAGCAACCTAAAATTGCTACGTAGATTGTTCTCTGTTGTTGTGAAAGCGATTAAATTGGATTTAAGATGATTTTCCCATGAATAAAACATGCTAGCTAAAACTTTCAGGAACGATTTGGGCCTAGTCTTATCGACGATAAAATGAGTAGAGGGACTGTTTTTGATAAAACGCACATTCATGCTCTTTGGAAACTTTTTAGAGTACAATCATGCTCAGGATTCGAACGAATTCTGTTTCTGACTGCGTCAAAATCCTGCCCGGGAATCGAAAAAAATCTTGCTCAGAATTGGAACAGAATCCTGTTCAGGATTCGAACAGAATCCTGTCCAGGGTTCGAACACAATCCTGGTCAGGATTTGAACAGAATCCTGCTAATGGTTCGAAAAGTATCCTGCTCATGATTTGAGCTGAATCCTGTCCAGGATTTGAACAAAACCCTGCACATGATACGAACAAAATCCTGCTCAGGACTCGAACAGAAACCTGCTCATGATGTGAACAAAAACCTCCTATTGATTCGAACAAAATCTTGTCCAGAATTTAAACATAACCCTGCCCAGGATTCAAACAGAAATGTGCTCAGGATTCGAAAAGAATCCTGTTCAGGATTCGAAAAGAATCCTGTTCAGAATTCGAACAGAATCCTGCTCTGGATTCGAATCCTGATAAGGATTCGAACAAAATCCTTGTCAAGATTCGATTAGAATCCTGGTCAGGATTCGAACAGAATTTTGGTCAGGATTCGAAGAGAATCCTGGTCAGGATACGAACAAAATCCAGGCTCTCAATCGTTCCACGGGCAGCTCGGAGTTCATCCTCCAACATCCGGGAATTCGTCTTCGATCCAGACAACGGGCTCGTTTTCGACCTGTGGTACCTAAAGCACGAAGACCTCTGTGATCTATCGCCTTTGGTGACTTTAAATAGATACCGATCTGGTTTTTTCGTTGCTGGTCTTTTTCGTGCTGAGATTCCTTAAGCTTAATCCTGCCTAGTTTGGGTAGTGGCTACAGTTAGGTTAGCTCAGATCAATCTTCAGCATAAAAGAACAGCAACGATCAATCTTTGCAGACTCATGCAAAATGGTGCAGCCCAAGTGGCGCTAGTTAAGAACCCTACTTTCGTAGAGGGAATTTCTATCTAGATAATCTTGTGGACCCAGTTTTTGCTACTTTCAGCAAACTTGAAATGGCAAACTCGCGCTCCATGCCCCGCGCATGCGTGCTCGTTAATAAAGCAATCGTTGCTACACTCATTTATGAGTTAACTACCAGAGATGTATGTGCTGTCACTATCGATGTTTCTGTTGGTGACCTCAACAGGAAATACGTCTATTGTTCGGTATATTTACCACATGATGAACCATCCCCAACGAATGACTTCAAACGAGTTGTCGTACACTGCGTAACAAAAGGCCTTCCGCTGATTGTGGGCAGTGATGCTAATGCTCATCACATCATCTGGGGCAGCTCAGATATCAATTTGAGAGGCTCCAGTCTGATGGAATACTTAAGTAGTACAGACCTTGGATTACTTAACATAGGCAATCGCCCAACCTTCATGGTTTCTAATAGAGAAGAAGTGTTAGACATAACGCTCTGCTCGAATAAAATCAGCCACGAGTTGACGAATTGGCATATATCAGATGGGGAATCATTATCTGATCATCGCTACATCTTCTTTGAACATTCAAATGTAACTGCGCAGACTTTGCGTTTTAGGAATCCCCGGTCAACAAACTGGGAACTCTATATTGAATTGGTTGCGACCAACTGATCTGGATGATGCCGTTGATACTTCAACATCCTACATTATGAAAGCTTCTAAAGAAGCATGTCCTCTGCGATCTGTAAAGACATAAAAAGAGGGACCCCATGGTAGAATTCCGATCTGACAAGACTCAGGAAACAATGTAGAAGGAGCTGGAACAAATGCCGTTCAGCTGGATCAGAGTCGTTCAAGTCGGCTCGCAAGGCTTACAAGAAGGCTCTTCGTTCTGCTGAACGAACCTTTGTACAAATGTTTCCAGTTTGAGTAAAGTCTGTCGGCTGAACAAAATCCTTGCAAAATCTAAGGATTTTTAAGTGAAAGAAATTCGCTTACCTAATGGTGACTTTACTTCTTCCGATGAAAAAGTTTTAGAATGTTTTTACACACTTCCCCGGATGTGTGGACATAGCATCTACGGATGAACCAAATGTCTTTTCATGTAGTTACGAGTCTCTGGCCTCGGCTCGCAGTATCGTAACTACTGAATCGATTCAATGGGCACTTAATAGTTTTGCTCCTTTCAAATCTCCAGGGGCGAATGGGATTTATCCTGTTTTGCTCCAAAAGAGATTTGAGTTTATCAAACATGTTTTGAAAAAGCTACTTGTAAGCAGTTTTGCTACCGGGTACATTCCCAGATCCTGGCGTGATGTTACTGTAAAGTTTATCCCGAAAGGAGGACGTGCGTCGTATGAAGAAGCGAAGAGTTTTAGACCAATCAGTCTGACCTCTTTTCTTCTGAAATGTCTGGAACGCATTATCGATCATCACATCCGTGAGGTTTATTTGGCAAACATGCCTCTTCATGTGAATCAACATGCTTACCAATCTGGAAAGTCCACAGTGAATCTTCTACACAAAGTTGTACACGATATCGAGAAAGCATTCGCTCGAAGCAATCCTGCTTGGGTATTTTCTTGGATATTGAGGGTGCCTTTTATAACGTGTCTTTCGATGCCATATTGGAAGCCACACGAAACCATGGGCTACCTACAATGATTACCAATTGGATTCATCAAATGCTTAAAAACCGACATCTCTTCTCGACATTGCGTCAAGCAGCGTTTCGAAAATTGAGTGTTTGCGGATGCCCTCAAGGGGGAGTCTTGTCACCACTTTTGTATAATCTCGTAGCAGATACGCTATTGAGGCAACTCAATAATAGCGGTTTTCCAACATATGGATTTGCCGACGACTATCTAGCTCTGATAGTTGATATGTGCATAAGCACCCTATTCGACCTGATGCAAAGTGCTCTTCAGGTAGTCGAGAGTTGGTGTCGCCAATATGGCCTTTCGGTTAACCCGAATAAAACATCTATTGTTCTTTTTACGGAGAGACGAAATCGCGATGGAATTCGACCTTTACGTCTTTTTGGCACTGAGATTAATGTGACTGATCAAGTAAAGTATGTCGGAGTCATTCTAGATTCCAAACTTTCATGGACACCTCACATTGATTTCAGAGTCACAAAAGCTTGCATGGCCTTCGGACAATGCCGGAGAACCTTTGGTAAAACTTGGGGCCTCAAACCCAAATATATCAAATGGATTTACACAACAGTTGTTTGACCAATATTGGCATATGGATGTCGTGTGTGGTGGCAAAAGGGCGAAGTGAGAACAATCCAATCAAAATTGGGCCATCTCCGAAGGATGTGCTTCATGGCGATGTCTGGTGCGTTCTCTACAACTCCCACAGCAGCGCTTGAGGCCATTTTCGACGTTGCGCCACTACACATATATCTTAAACAAGAAGCACTTTCTTGCTCTTACCGTTTATGGGTACTGGATCTACTGGAGAAAAATCCAGTGAATCGTAGATCTACACACACTTCGTTGTTTCCACTTTTGGTGAATTGGGACGAAATTGTCCTTGCTCCAAGTGATCTCACAATTGCTTGTCACTTTCCTTACAGGACATTTACCACACAATTCCCTTCACGGGAAGGGTGGACGTCTGGCTATTTTGAAAGAAGTATATCAAACAATATAGTATGTTACACTGATGACTCCCTTCTTGAAGGTAGAGCTGGTGCAGGGGTATATTCTCGTGATCTAAGGCTGAATCAGTTTTACTCACTTGGTAGAAACTGCACCATTTTTCAGGCGGAAATATTTGCTCTTATGCGTTGATTCCTGTTGACATCTTCACCAAGCTCAATGGGTGCCTGTATTTCAGCGTCATCGACATGACGCTTATCTGCAGGTGAAAGTTTACGATGACTTGAAGCAGCTTCTCACAATCAACACTCATCGAGGTCTATTCCGTTTCAACCGGCTCGCATCAGGAGTAAAATGCGCTCCCAGAACCTTCCAGCAGTTGATGAACAGCATGGTTGCCGATCTCGAAGGAGTGGGCACGTTTCTGGACGACATCTTCGTTTACAGCAAAACTGAAAAGGAGCACCACAAGATTCTCAACGCACTATTCCAACGCCTTCAAACTCACGGATTCGTATTGAGGGAAGAAAACTGCAACATTCTGCAGTCGGAGATCAAGTATCTGGCGCATATCGTTAATGAGAACGGTCTCCATCCAGATCCATCCAAGTTGGAAGCCATTGTCAAGCTGCCACCGCCCAAAGATATCACAACTCTACATTCATTTCTTGGCGCGGTCAATTTCTATGCGAAGTTTGTCCTCGCACCAACTGGGGCGGCCACTCGACGCGCTGCTCAAGAAGGATGCCAAATTCGTTTGGAACAGCGAGTGCCAGAAATCTTTCAAACGTTTCAAGGAGGTACTCCAGTCGAATTTGTTGCTGGCGCACTACGATCCCAAATTGGATATCATCGTTGCTACCGACGCCTTGCAGTCCAGAATCGAAACCTGCCTTCTACACAGGTTCCCCGATGGCTCGGTCCAAGCCGTTGTACAAATTATGGCCAGATCGAGAAGGAAGGCCTTCCGCTGGTGTTTGCCATAACGAAGTTTCATCGCATACTGCTAGGACGCAAGTTCACCAGCCACTCCTACGGATATTCGGACTGAAGAAGGAAATTCCAGTTCATACGGCCAACCGACTTCAACGTTGGGCCCTGACGCTTCTGTGCTACAACTTCATCCTCGCCTCGATTCAACTGGAAGACGACATTGAGATTCCATTCAATCAGTTCGCTGCCAGTAACTTTCAAGTCGTTGCGCGACGCTACCCTCCAGAGTCCAATTCTTCAACAAGTCATCCAGTACAACCAGCGTGGATGGCCTTACATACTCGATGGCATCGCTTGTCCTGAAGTTCAGCCGTTCTTCGCTCATCGAGACGCACTATCGGTAGTGAAGGGCTGCATCAATGATGTCCAACCGTTTGGTGATCCCGGACAGATTTCGTCAGCGGATTCTCAACCAACTCCACCGAGTACATCCGGGAATGGAGCGGATGAAAGCTATTGCACGTAGCCACGTGTATTGGCCGAAGATCGATGACAACATTGCTGACTTCGTCAAGAGACGTGAAAGCTGTGCTACACATTCGAAGACACCGTCCAAGGTTCCACTACAGTCGTGGCCGCTCGCTCAATCTCCCTGGGAGCGCATTCATATCGATTTCGCTGTCCCAATCAACGATCTGCACTTCCTCATAGTGGTAGACGCCTTCACAAAATAGCCGGAAATTCGCATCGTTCGATCCCCGACGACATCAGCAATAACTGAGTTCCTCGACGAACTGTTGGCCAGCTTTGACGTTCCCAACGTCATTGTTTCCGACAACGGTACGCAGTTCACATCGGAACAGTTCCCGGCTTTGTGCAGGAAGAACGAAATTCAACATTTCCGAACATCGCCGTACTACCCGCAATTCAATGGCCAGGTGGAGAGATTTGTGGACACCTTCAAAAGGTCGTTGCGCAAAATCAACAAGGGGGGAAAGCATCACAGAAGCAGTCCACACGTTTCTCCAGGTCTACCATACCACTCCCAGTCGTGTTCTGAATGGCAGGACTCCATTACAGCTAATGCTTGATCGCAACACGAAGTGGTCCTCCACCACGACCCACCCAAGCCAATGGTCCTCAATCAACGCCAGGACGAACAGTTCAACCGGAAGCCTCGTGAATATTCCCAAAAAGGCGACATGGTCTACGCCAAGGTCTATCGCAGCAACACCAAGTGGCAGTGGGCTTCGGTCGTTATGATCGAGGTCATCGGTAGAGTTAACCTCAACGTGCTACTGAACGATTGGCATGGACAGAAGAAGCTCATTAGATCGCACTTCAACCAGCTCAAGCATCGTTTCAGTGAAGAAACAACCGGAGCAGCGGATGCAACACCACTGGGTATCGTGGTGGATATGTTTGGACTGCAATCTCCAAGACCAACTTTACAGCACGCCGCTCACCAAGGTCAAGCCGAGCAGGAACCACTTCCTGTTCCCATCCAACCACGAACCGAAGTGCAAGTGGTGCCAGCAGTTCCCAACTGGGAAGTCCAAGCGGATCCCAGTCAACTCGAAAATGTTCCCGAATGCGGTCGCATCCAGACCAATCAACCAGAACCGAGGCATGCAGAAAAAGACCAGCCACCAGCAGATCTCGTTCCAAAACCACTATCAATCCGGCCACATAGAGTGATCCGGATGCCGTCTAGATTTAAGCCGTATATGTTCTGGAAATCAGAAGGGAGGAATGTTAGCCACTAACAAAGCAGTCGATGGTTACCACCATGGGTTCAAACAGAACCATCTGGTCAGGATTCGAACAGAATCATGGTCAGGATTCGAATAGAATCCTGGTCAGGATCCGAACAGAATCCTGGTCAGGATTCGAACGAATCCTGCTCAGGGTTCGAACAGAACTATCTGGTCAGGATTCGAACAGAATTTTTGATCAGGATTCTGTTCGAGTCCTGAGCACGATTTTGCACGAATCCTGAACAGGATTCTGTTCGAATTTTGACCAAAATTCTGTTCAAATCCTGACCAGATAGTTCTGTTCGAACCCTGAGCAGGATTTGTTCGAATCCTAACCAGGATTCTGTTCGAATTCTAATCATAATTCTGTTCGAATCCTGAGCAGGATTCTGTTCGAGTCCTGAGCAGGATTCTGTTCGAGTCCTGAGCAGGATTCTGTTCGAGTCCTGAGCAGGATTCTGTTCGAATCCTGAGCAGGATTCTGTTTGAATCCTGTTCAGGATTCGAACAGAATCCTGTTCAGGATTCGAACAGAATCCTGTTCAGGATTCGAACAGAATCCTGTTCAGGATTCGAACAGAATCCTGTTCAGGATTCGAACAGAATCCTGTTCAGCATTCGAACAGAATCCTGTTCAGGATTCGAACAGAATCCTGTTCAGGATTCGAACAGAATCCTGTTCAGGATTCGAACAGAATTGAGCTCAGGATTCGAACAGAATCGAGCTCAGGATTCGAACAGAATTCTGTTCTGAATTTGTTTATAATCCTGCTCGGGAATCGAACAAAATCCTGCTCAGGATTCCAACAGAATTCTGCTCTGGATTTGAATAGAATCCTGCTCAAGATTCGAACAAAATCCTGCTCAGGATGCGAACAGAATACTACTTAAGATTCGAACAAAATCCTGCCCAGAATTCAAAAAGAATCCTACTCAGGATTCGAACAAACCCGTTCTCAGGATTCGAACAGAATTCTGCTCTGGATTTGAACAGAATCCTGCTCAAGATTCGAACAAAATCCTGCTCAGGATGCGAACTGAATTCTGCTCAAGATTCGAACAAAATCCTGCCCAGAATTCGAAAAGAATCCTGCAGGATTCGAGTAGAATCTTGCTCGGGATTCGAACAGAATACTGCTCTGAATTTTAACAGAATCCTGCCCAGGATTCAAATAGAATCCTGTACAGGATTTGAACAGAATCCTGTGCAGGATTCGAAAAGAATCCTGTGCAGGATTCGAAAAGAATCCTGTTAAGGATTCGAACAAAAACATGTGCAGGATTCGAACAGAATCCTATTCAAGACTCCAATAGAATCCTGAACAAAATACTTCGCAGGGTTCGAACAGAATCCTGCTGAGGATTCGAACAGAATCCTGTTTAGGATTCGAACAGAATCGTACTCAGGATTCGAACAGAATCGTACTCAGGATTCGAACAGAATTCTGCTCTGGATATGAACAGGATCCTGCTCAGGATTCGAATAAAATCGTGCTCAGGATTCGAACAGAATTCTACTCAAAATTCGAACGGAATCCTGCCCATGATTCAAACAGAATCCTGTTCAGGATTCGAACAAAATCATGTGCAGGATTCAAACAGAATCCTGTTCAGGACTCCAATAGAATCCTTTTTAGAATTCTAACATAATCCTGTTCAGAATTCGGACAGAATCCTGTTCAGGATTCGAACAGAATCCTGCTCAAGATTCGAAAAGAAACCTGCTCAGGATTCTAAAAGAATGCTCCATGTAAAACTCATCTTTCGCAAAAATATTATATTAGATGGGTTTTATCATTGAATGAAATACAGTCGCCTCTCCACATCTCGATATCGAAGGGACCATCGAGATAGGGAGAGATCGAGACAAAGAACATTAATTTAATGAACACTAGATTGAAAATCACTCCGTTAGGAGTGGAAAATAATAAACAAACAAACTTCATTTCGAGTTTCCAAATTGTTCTGAATCATTCAAAACTGGTCTAGTAACCTTTGACAATGTTCATATCGACATATGGAGAGAAAATTGTGAACAACCAATCAACAGGAACACATCGAGATATGGAGATATCGAGATAAGGAGGATATCGAGACATGGAGAGCGAAATCGTATGCAGAATGAAGGGACCGAAGCAATCATCGACAAAGGGAGAGATATCGAGATGTAGAACATCGAGATGTGGAGAGTCGACTGTAAATGCTTACGAAATTATCGTCACTCTTGAGCTGCCAAATGAAACAACACAAGAACTGCTTACGAAAAACTCACCACTTTGAAAGGTCCAATTCTCCGCTCCAATACCAATTTGTCACAAAAGCTACGCACCGATCAGTCATGCACTATTAAACTTTTGATTTGTCTGCAAAGCACTCAAAAATACTGATTTTTTATGCTTTAAATCACAAATTAAAATTAATGCACTTTGCTTTCCTCGGCAATCACTTTATATTACGGGAATCACGCTATGTCTGAACCAGATATTTGTAAAAATCGAATGTACATCGGATTTTTTCTCGCTAGAGGTCAGTATTTGGTCTGTATTTTCATAACCGGAAGGTTTTAAAATATTCTATTGGTAATTTTTTGTTCCATACAATTTGTATGGGCTGAAATGAGTCGAATACGTGATTTTCATGGCATTTTGTATGAAAAATGGCTAAAAAGTGGAAAAAAAAACAAAATTTCACCGATGGAATATTTTAAAACTTTTCGATTATGAAAATATAACCAAAATACTAAACTCTGGCAAGAAAAAATCCGATGTACATTCGATTTTTATAATCGTCTTGTTCAGACATAGCGTGGGAATAAGTTGCCAGAAAACCATATTCAGTTGCGGTGTATTTTTTATTCACAATTCAAATTCATTGAAAAAATCGAACACAACTAATTAAGGCGGAAGAAAAAATAGCTCAAAAGTCAGAACTGAAAAAGCAGTTTCTCTTCTTAAACAATATATTGATGAAAATAAGAACACGCAGCCTTTTTATTTGGCAAATAAAAGAGCTGTGTGATTTTATTTTCTTCGATTTGTCTATTTAAAAAGAGAAAACTGCTTTTTCAGTTTTGACTTTTGCACCATTTTTACTTGGGCCTTAATTCATTGGAATTATGCAACAAAGCATGCATCGGTAATAATTGAGCCTTTCAATACTTGCCTTATCTGAAGATTGTAGCGCATAAACTTCAATATACTAAGAAACATATAAAATATACGTCTTAACCATTTTGGCAACACTCCTGTTGTTCTACAGGCAATCAGAGGATGATGTTTTTGTGTCAAATCATAAGTGGATTGATTTGCAAAGGGCCAATTCTGATTTTCGCATACACTGAGAAAAATATGAATTGAAAAAAAAAAATGTAAAAAATGCCTGTAGCATTTTCAGTTTCGCGTTACTTTTTGGCGATTGTTTGCGCATAGACACTATGGTGCGGCTTATTTTTCAAAAGTTCTGAATACCAAGAATTCGTGTGCTCTAATGAATTCAAATCATAAAAGGAGAGAAACCTTAAAGGTTATGTCAACAATATTAAGATTTGAGGTGGCGCAAGCGTCTTAAGGTGCATTTTCAAGTTATAAAAAATGGCCTTCAGTGAAGTCACCATAACTTCGATTATTTCATACCAATTTTGAAACTTTTGGCATCATTATTTTCAATATTTAATTCATGAAAACTTTGTAGAACATCAAATTTGTCTTAAATCAAAACAAGTCTCTGTTAAAAGTAGTTTTCTCTTAATTCGATTCCAAATTCGTTGCCACGTAGGGGAACTTACGTATTGTCGGCAGCCTAAGCAGCTGAACTTTTAAGAGGGCAATTTTACGCAACAATAGAGCACAACAATTAGCAGCAGACACCTTAACTACACTTGAGCACTTTTCATTTGTTATTTATTATACACAAAACACTATTTTATTCTCTTAATCTTCTATTTTTCCTCACCAAAGTCACGAGGCACTTGTTCTTTTATCGGCAATGCAATTACTATTGTCGGCAACAAAAATGTTCACTTCGGCAATCCAAAACTGTGCAAAAACTAGTTTATGTATTGGTAACATTTCGTATTTGTTGACAAATCCTGAAATTAAACGTCACTCATTATGTTCTACTCGTTGAAAGGGCCAATGCAAAAAAATACAGACTACACTGAGAACAGAATTTCAGTTATAAATAGAATAGCAGAAAGTCAAATTGAATACACAACGCCACTAAATTTATGCAGACTAAGGCACCGTCCACAAATTACGTAACGCTATAGGGGTAGGGGGAGTAGGCTCAAACGTTGCGGCTCAAACACAAAATTTATTTTTTTCATGCAGAGACCGTTGCGTGGGGGGGGAATGGTCAGCATTTGTATATTTTAACGTTATGTCATAAATGGACGCTGCCTAATTCCGTTTTCTTTATTTTATCGAATATTTTTTGTATTCAATCTCACTATGGCACTTCGGCTGTAAAAATTGCCATATCATGGTCTTGCAGCAAGTGCGATTCCAGCCTAGAAGTTGCAGCGTGACGTCATGGTTGATTGGTTCATAATATTGTGCTCTGCAAGAAAAATCCACGGAACACGTGCATGCCCCTATTCGCTACTCACACTAATGTTTATAAGGGTGCGGCTTTTTTTTTCAAAACCTCTCAAAACCAAAAATTCTTGTGCTCTTATGAATTCGAATCATATTAGAAGAGAAACCTCAAAGTTTGAGCCAAAAAATATTGAGATTTAGAGGGGGCAAGCGTCTTGAACGTAAATTTTCAAATTATAAAAAAATGGCCTTTAGTGAAGTTGGTACCATATTTTCGGTAATTTCTAACCAAATTTTGAAACTTTCAGCACCATTATCTTAAAAACTAAATTTATGAAAACTTTGTACAATATCAAATTTGTGTGAAATCAAAACTAGTTTCAATTAAAAGAAGTTTACTCCAAATGTTTCCTCATTTTACTAAAATAATATCTTTGTTTGACCATAACATCATGAATACTCAACCGATTCCAAATATTTTTGTATGGTTTAGAAGCTTACTTAACTAATTTCATACTTTTCATTCGACACATTTAACTAAAAAAAATGATTTGACCAAGTTATTCAACAAAAACTGCACAAAACCATGATTTCTTAAAGAAAAACGTCAGTTTTTCTTATTTTTTGTCAGTTAAACAATATTTTTAAAGCTGAAACTGGTTTTCCTCATTTGATAAACCTTTGACAAAGACTTGTCAACAATTTTTTAATAATTCTGAAACAGTAATATTTTTGCTCATGTCAAACAAAATATATGCACTATTCAACTCGTAATTAAAACAAAATGCTTCATAAACACAAGTTTTACAGGAAAATGTAATTTTTGGAAAAAACATAAATAATCCAAAGAAATTCGATTTTTTCTTTAAAAAATCATGTTTTTGGGTAGTTTTTGTTACAAAACTAAGCCAAAACCATTTGTTAGAAACAAATGGGGCGGTCCATTAATTACGTAAGACAATTTTCGGGATTTTTCAACCCCCCTCCACCCATGGTAAGACTTTTTGTATGAAAACTAAAAATAAATTGTATGGCGCGTAAGAAATCTCCCTCCCCCCATAAACCCTTACGTAATTAATTGATCGCCCCTATTTTGTATAAACAGTATGGAAACAACTATTTTTTGCTTCAAAAACATGTACAGTCGAAGCTCGTTATAACGACCAACTTAATAGCGACAAAAGCTCTCTATAGCGACATTTTTCGTTCCCTTGAAAAAGAATTTAATGTTATCACTATTCTATTAAACGACATTTCTCTATTACGACGCTCCCTTGCCATGTCGTTATAACAAGCTTCGACTGTACTAATATTTTAATAGATTGAGTATTTATTAAGTTATGGTTAAACAAATATGAATTTTACAGTAAAATGAAAAAAAAATTCGAGAAAACTACTTTTAACTAACATTTGTTTTGATTTTAGACAAATTTGTTGTTCTACAAAGTTTTCATAAATTTAATTTTGAAAATAATGGTGCTAAAAGTTTTGAAATTGGTGAGAAATAACCGAAGTTATGGTGACTTCACTGATGGCCATTTTTTATAACATGAAAATTCACCTTCAAGACGCATGCGCCACCCCTAAATTGTTAATAGGATAAGAGATAGAATTTAGGTAAAGTACATTATATTAAAATTTCAGTCTGTGTGACCTGTAGTCAAAGACGGTGAATAAATAAATATATAAATCTTAATATTTTTGGCTCAAACTTTGCGGTTTCTCTTCTAATATGATTTGAATTCATAAGAACACACGAGTTTTTGGTTTTGAGAAGTTTTGGAAAATAAGCCGCACCCTAGTGTCTATGCGCAAAAAGTCGCTAAAGAGTAACGCGAAATTGAAAATTCTACAGGCTATTTATATATTTTTTTACGTTCATATTATTCTTAGTGTATGAGAAAATCAGAATAGGCCCTTTGCAAATCAATGCACTTATGACTTGACACAAAAACATCAGCCTCTGCTTGCCTGCAGAACAAGAGGAGTGTTGCCAAAATAGTTTACCTATTGAAAGACGTATATTTTATATATTTCTCAGTATATTGCAGTTTATGCGCTACAATCTTTACATAAGGAAAGTATTGAAAGGCTCAATTATTACCAATGCATGCTTTGTTGCCTAATTCCATTGCATTAACTAGTTGTGTTCGATTTTTTCAATGTGAATAAAAAACACACCGCAATTGATTATGGTTTTCTGGCAACCTATTTCCGTAATAAAAAGTGATTGCCGAGGAAAGCAAAGTGCATTAATTTTAATTTGTGATTTAAAGCATAAAAAATCAGTATTTTCGAGTGCTTTATAGACAAATCAAAAGTTTAATAGTGCATGAGTGATCGGTGCGTAGCTTTTGTGACAAATTTGTATTGGAGCGGAGAATTGGACCTTTCAAAGTGGTGAGTTTTTCTTAAGCTGTTCTTGTGTTGTTTCATTCGGCAGCTCACGAATGACGTTGATTTCGTCAGCATTTATTTCATTCAATGATAAAACCCATGTTATATCATATTTTTATGAAAAATGAGGTTTACATGGAAGATTATAGTTCAAGGAATGTATTGAGTACATTGAAGGTAACTTTTGTTCCGTAGATAAATTTTAACAAGGACGATAAGTTAGTGCTGCCGAAAATACCCTCAGGGTGCCGAAGCCATCATTTACCCTAGTTTAAGCATGATCTCTGATCTCTCATAGATTTTTTTTCTACAAGTAGAACCGTTTCAACCCCCACCTTATAATGTCGGTGACTGCCGCTGCAAATTAGAACCATAGTCATCGACGACGACGACGTCGTCATCAGTATAGATATTGTTCGCTGGCTCCCTTCCTTCATCCCTGCACCAAGTATTCGAGCCACTAACCCATGGAAGTGGAAAAAGCTATAAATAACGAACGTCACGAAAAATCGAACACCCCGAAATATGCACGCGGCCAAGGCGAATGTCGTGATGAATAAAATTCGAAACTGTTCAATGTTCGATGTTTCACGCGAGTGCAGTGGCGGAGGAGGGTGAGGGGGACAAACGACGAAAAATCGCTTCAGGGCGACATCCGGATCGTGTGCAACGGAATCAGAAACCCATCGTTTATAGCGCGCTTCGGTATCAGTGAGTACGATTGGAGCAGGGACGAACAGTGAGGAGCAATTGGTGGAGTGGCGGGAAGAAGCGCTCAGACTTGTTATCGTGATTCGATGAGTATTGCAAGCGCTTATTTTTTGGCAACTTGCCGAATGCACCGTGGGGGGGTTGTGATTGGATTGGAATTGAATAGAAGCAAGAGAGAGAGAAAGAGAGAGAGAGAGAGAGTCGTTTTGTATGGGAGGGAGTTTGCGGTGGGGGAAGCGTCCTTATCCTTGACCTAGAGCAGTCTGCTTGCTTCGTGATGGCCTCGTCTAAGTTTCGACTTCTCGATGCCCTTTTGGCATTCGAATTTGTCTTGTACGACGATGTTGGGTGCCGTGATTTGCTGGGCAAGGTCAGGGTTGTTGTGCTAGGAACTGGGTGTACTTTTCTTCGGTGACTTGCATTGTTGATCAGGAATCGCAAAATTTTCGGATGAAAATTTGCATTTTTGATGGAATAATGAAATTTTCATTGAATTTTCATGAGTAATAAGTTGTAGATTTGTGGGCCATACAATTGAAGCGATAACCGTACAACTGTTCAGACAATTCATGCTTTGAAGACTTTTCTTTGCACATTTTATCGACCTCAAATTAAAGCTCTTGAGTTGCATACTAAACTAAACTTCATATTTAGTTTTTCGGTCTAGTTTGGTTAACAAGAAAAAAGTCGATTTGAAAACCACTAAATGTTTTTCTTGATCCAAATTATTTTTAAATCCAAATACAATTTGTATTATGAAGTTCATATAACGTATAAGTAATGGAATTATTGGGAATCTAACATCTAAAATTTTGTGGAACATTTTCTTTTATATGGGAGAACAATCCCTGAAAATATCAGCCCGATCGGAGAATATCAATACAACCTCTCTTGGAAAGGGGGTTGCGGTTCTCGCGAAAACCATGAACATAGAACACGAATGGTCCCACAGCATCGCGGTTTCAATTTCATCAAACCGATTTATTGAAACGGAAGTCCCGCAACACCGACTTGGTTTCCAGTGGCCGTGCCCATTGAAATGTGAATTAATTTCTAAACCGGTAGAATCACCTCCATTGCGCCAGGACTGGCGACCAGGCAGTAACAATAATAATAACGATGATATCATTTACCGCAAAAACCAGAACACAATCACGCGGAAAGGACTTCCGCTACTTAGGAGAGCAGACCAAAAAAATAAATAAACGTTCCGCACCATGGGCAACCATTTTCCGAGAAGGACCAACCGAGTCACAAAACTCGTCTTATGTCGTCGAAAGCGGAGATGATGGTAATGGTGGTGCACTATGGGACAGAAAGCTACTTGGGTAGCCAAAAACTCTAACGCTCTGGGGATGCGTCCTAGAGGTTTGATATGTTCGAGAAATTGACTTTTGATAAGATTTTGATTCTTATCAATTTAATCAAGATAACTTCCAAGTTATTGAAACCAGTTCTATCTAATGATAGAAGCATGCTAGCGAAAATTTTGTTTTGCTGAGATGCTTCTTTAATACGGTAGAACAGAATAAGAGCTTCTCTTTGACGATTTTAATTTTGTTCTAGATAATTCACAAATTATCTAGATCATTTTCATCTTAATAATTCACTAGGACGCTTCTATCAAATGATGGAACTGATCTAGATAATTTATTAGTATCTCTCCTTTTCTAGGTATTACGTCCTCACTGGGACAAAGTCTGCTTCTCTGCTTAGTGTTCAATGAGCACTTCCACAGTTATTAACTGAGAGCTTTGTAAGGCAAAGTTGCCATTTTTGCATTCGTATATCATGTGGCAGGTTCAATGATTCTATATACCAAGCGAAGTCAAGGAAATTTCCATTACGAAAAGATCCTGGACCGACTAGGAATCGAACCCAGACACCTTTGTAGTCACGGACTAAGGACTTGACTAGGGATATTATCTAAATCAAATTCAGTACCGTCAAAATAAGTCTTCAAATCACCCAAGTCAATTTTCCGAAGACATCAAACGTCTAGGACGCATCCCCGGAGCGCTAGAGGTTTTAGCCAACCAAAATAGGTTTCTGCCCCCATAGTGTGGTGCTGCCTTGGATGACTGTCCATTGCTCGAAGAGCGGTATGTACCCAGTCAGTGGCTCAAATTACTGAAAACATTTATGACGGCGCGGAGGCGACGAAAAATAATTCCCGGAAAATCACTCCATGGAATTGGTTTATTGCCTTAAGAAATTCGGAATTGATATCAATCAGAGGCATTCAATCATGGGGATTCTACTGGCGCTTTTTTCTGCATTTTATGAATTAGAGGATTTTCTACAAGAAAAAAAGGGAGGTTGTTTATCAAAATGCCTTTCCGATCACTAGGGGTTACTAGGGACGTCATGAACAAACCTATTTTCCTATAAGGCATTGGGTTTTAAATCATGCCATCGGTTGCATAAACACTTCTTCAAAGTTGTTGAGAGTAATTTAATGAATAGTTGACAATCTGATGTTCATTGAGGTGCCACTATCACCTTTAAACCAAACATTCACCAATAAGTACGCTTCTGTTCACTGCACATAGCACCTGGCGACACTAACGCTAATGTTTGATACAGCTTTCCTGGTGGAATGTTTTGAAATACAACATAGTTTATAGATCGATGTTGAAGGGATTATCGAGGTAAAAAGGTAACAAGGTGTAGAACACAAAATCATTGCAGCTGTAGTAGTGCGCATCGTACCTTCGTGCTGTGCGTACACGAATTCTCTCTGCTCTTGGAAGTTTTCTTAAAAACTACCTAAAGCAATAAATCAGTACTTTTCAGTGCTAAAATTAAAAAGGTACTTTTCAATGCTACTAAAACAGTACTTTTCAGTACTATTTTCTACTATTGATCCCTTTACGATCCTTGTTAGGACCCGTGCCTTCGATTTTTCATTGGACCCGTTGGCGAAAGCTAGCGGTGGTAATCCTTCTTGGACACCGTCTTGGGAAAAAAAAAACCTCTCGAAGGTCACGTCTTCTTTCGTTTATTAATTAAACATGGTATCAACAACTAACAAAAGGAAGGGTGAATCTCTGAATTCACTACTTCCTTCCAAAAAAGTGGGTTTTAAAACTGTCACTACACGTGGCAAGAATGGAAGAAAGGACGCTTCCCCGGAATGCGAACTTTCTTCCAAGGGTGAAATGAATAATTGTATCGAAATGAGCAATCAGTCCGATGCTCTAGACAAATTTTCCAAACACCAAATCGAAGCAGCCTCTAGCCCAGGCTCTTTGATTCAAGTGAGGAAGCAAAGAGTGCCGCCTATCGTGGTCAGTTGTTCCGAATTTGGGGGATTTAGGCAGGAGATCTTGAACTCTATTAGGGGAATCAAGGTTTCCTTCCAAATCGCAAAGAAAGGAGACTGTCGCGTTTTGCCGGAAACTCTTAAAGATCGTGAACTTCTTCTCAGACATCTTGAAGAGAAGAAGCACAAATATTTTACTAATGACGACAAAACTGAACGTTTATTCAAAGTTGTCTTGAAAGGTCTCTGAAGTGACTATGAGTCACCTGAAGAGATCAAAAATGGAATTAATGATTTACTTGGATTTTTCCCAGTCCAAGTAATCATTTTGAAAAAGAGAACCCAATCTGGCATTGTTCTGAAAGGGCTTTCTCAAGAATATTATTTAGTTCACTTTAACAAAAAGAACTAAATAATATTAAAGCTTTAGAAAAAGCAAGACTTATGTTCGATGTCCGTGTGACATGGAAACATTTCCAGAAACCTGGAGGAAATTTTCCCCACTCAGTGCCGTCGGTGCCAAAAGTGGGGTCATGGTACAAAAAATTGTCGCATGGATGCTAAATGCATGATTTGCGGAGGTTCTTCTCACGCCAAGGACGTCTGTCCAGTGAAGGAAGATATCACCAAGTTCATATGCTCTAATTGTGGGGCCAGTCATAAGTCAATTTTTTGGAACTGCCCTTCACGCAAGAGAGTCATTGAGGCTCGTGCCAGGCAGATGAAAGATAACATCCGTTACCATAACGGTCGTTTCCGGAATTCCCCTGGTAGAGTATCGAATAATGCTTATTTTTCAGTTAACGATCACTTGAATAGGAATCATACCCATCAGTTGGGTTATAATCATGCTCATTCGCAAACTAATTTTAATCCGTCGGATCTTTCAAATTCGAATATATCTACCCACGGTAAATCCTTTGCCGATATCGTATCAGGTAATTTGAACTCCTCCCTTATTCGTACGGTTCCGGGTCATTTGGCCGAATGCCATTTGGCCGAATGCCTTTTGGTCGAACGCCATTTGGTCGAAAGGGTCATTTGGCCGAATGCCATTTGGCGGAATGCCGTTTGGCCGAAAAAGGAAATAATAGTGAATTACAGTTAGCATGTTATTGTAGTGAGTTTTGCAGCTGAATTTCCAAGAACACATTCAACTTATTTTAAAGAAGGTTAATCATCATTGATATACACATAACTGGCTCTATATTGTTAGTTCAACAAACAGTCAGTGCTAAAAGAAGAAAATCCTAAATGTTAGCATATATCCACTTTTCTGCTAGCGGTAATAGCTGCCAGCAGAAGTTTTTGCATTGTGTTTGTAGTCAGCTTTTGACAGTAATTAAATCGGTTCACTACTTATTAGTCCTGCTGCAGGACTGGATTGCTTCGATCCCTCGAATTTTGGCTTCATATTTTCCCAGCGGAGAAACTGTGAGCTTTTTCGACGTAATTGTTTACCGAGCCAATCGGTTTACTGCTATACGCAAGCAACGATGCAGAGCTTTGTTCACACGTTGCAATCCTAATATTGGAGGATAAACAGAAAGAACAGCCTTTGGTCAAAAGAAGGAAAAACCTCTTATGAAAATTTAAGCAACTGCAATGCATTCAATTTTTATATTAGTATAACTACAAAGAACTGCCGATGATTCCCAATTAAAATATAAGCTGAATTATTGCCAATAGTAATGAAACCAGTATAACTCGAAAGAATAGCCTATGCTTAAAAGAAGGAAAAACTTCTAATGAAATCATTAAAAAACTGGAACCTTATCATACCGTTGGCAGCCCCAGATGAAACAACCATGAGCTTTGATTCTTGATGCAATGAGTGGAGTTCACAACTTAGTCCTAAATAAACGGATCAATTTTATCATTCTCTTGGAGCACTTATATAGTGACAAACATGACGTTCCGTCACATCATTAAAGTCAATTAATTAGCGGATCAATGATTGGGTAACACCTAAGAATCATACACATAAGTGTTTTTGTTCGTAATTCGGCCAAACGGCATTCGGCCAAACGACCCGTTCGGCCGAATGGCATTCGGCTAAATGGCCGGACACCATTCATACTATGAGTACCCGTTCTTATTGTTTTAAATCAAAAGGAAAAAAACCCTGCCTCCACAGGAAACTTCTACTCCGCCTCTTCCTATACCGAAAATTCTAACGGAAAATCATCAGATAATATATCCACTTCAAGTGATATGTCTCCCTCTGATTTTATTTTTCTAACTGAACAATTGAATCTAATGATTGATGCAATGTTCAAAGCCACCACTATGACTGAAATAGTCCAAGTAGGTGTAAAATTTACAAATCAAATTGTTATTGGATTACGTTTTTCCAATGGATCCAAACAATAATTTAAATATTTTAAATAACAATGCTCGTTCTCTGAATGGTAAAGAGGACGAGCTGTTTAATTTTCTTACGGTTAATAACGTGCATATAGCAGTTATTACCGAAACGTATTTAAAACCTGGATCTGATCGACTTGATGGGGTATGTGGGGGAGTTGCAATCATCATTCATAGGCGTATAAAACATCAACTGTTTTCGTCATTTGAAACTAAAGTTTTTGAAACTTAAGGTGTTTCAGTTAAAACAAAGCTTGGTAAATATACTTTCATAGCTGCCTATTTGCCCTTTCAATGCTCTGGACAGCAAGTTAATTTGCTCCAAACTGACTTGCGAAAATTGACTCGCAATAAGTCAAAATTTTTTGTCATTGGTGACTTTAATGCCAAACATCGGCCATGGAATAATTCTCAAAGTAATTCCAACGGCAAAATTTTATTTGATGAGTGCTCTTCAGGATATTTCTCAATTCAATACCCTGATAGCCCTTCATGTTTTTCCTCTTCTAGAAATCCATCTACGATTGACTTGGTCTTAACGGGCTCTAGTCATCTTTGTGGCCAACTGATTACTCATGCTGATTTTGATTCTGATCATGTCCCTGTTACATTTCAAATATCCCATGAAGCGATTCTCAATCCTATCAGCTCCACTGAGCCGACTCGAATATATATGAAACATTTATTGACTCTAATCTTGATGTTAATATTCCCTAACAAACAAAACTTGATATTGACAATGCTCTTGAAATTTAACAAATTCCATTGTTGAAACCAGGAGCATTGCAATTCCAAAATGTGATGTAAAATTTGAATCTGTGATTATAGACGATGATCTTAAACTTTTGATCCGTCTTAAAAACGTGAGGAAAAGGCAATTTCAACGCACTCGCGATCCAGCTATGAAAATTATATAACAGGATTTGCAGAAAGAAATCAAGAAACGTTTTGCACAATTAGGAAACAAAAATTTTGAAAATAAAATTTCTCAATTGGACCCTGGCTCTGAACCCCTTTGAAAAATATCTAAAATCTTGAAAAAACCTCAGAAGCCAATACCGGCATTGAAAGAGGAAAACAAATTATTACTAATAAATTACGAAAAAGCTCAATAACTTGCTATGCAGTTTGAAAGTGCGCACAATTTTAATTTAAAGTCAAGTTACTCAGGAGTTCGAAAATATTCTCAATCAAGAGAACGTTTTCGAAAATGCCTGGGAGACTGATTTTGAAGAAGTGAGAACTATTATTAAAAAAATCAAAAATATGAAAGCTCCTGGCGATGATGAAATTTTCTACATCCTCATCAAGGAACTTCCAGAAACTGGCTTATCATTTTTAGTTGATATATTTCACAAATGTTTGCAATTAGCACATTTTCCTGACGCATGGAAAAATGCTAAGGTTGTTCCAATTTTAAAACCAGACAAAAATCCTGCAGAAGCTTCTAGCTATCGTCCAATCAGTTTGCTTTCCTCCATCAGTAAACTTTTTGAAATGGTCATTTTGAACAGAATAATGGCCCACATCAACAAAAATTCAATTTTTGCTAATGAACAGTTCGGATTCCGCCATGGACATTCGACCACTCATCAACTTTTACGTGTAACAAATTTGATCCGTTCCAACAAATCTGAATGCTATTCTACTGGTCTTGCTCTTCTATAAATAGCATTCGACAGTGTTTGGCATGAAGGACTGATTGTAAAATTAAAAAACTTTAATTTTCCAACATACATTGTTAGAATAATTCAAAGTTATCTGTCAAATCGTTAATTCATCAGGTTAATTATCAGAACTCCAGATTTGAAGACTTCCTGTATGAGCTGGTGTTCCCCAAGGTAGCATTTTGGGACCAATATTATACAATATTTTCAAATCTGACTTACCTGAGTTACCTCAGGGATATTAAAATTCCTTGTTTGCGGATGACACAGGCCTCTCCGCCAAAGGACGATGTCTGCGTGTCATCTGCAGTCGATTGCAAAAAAGTTTGGATATTTTTTCTTCATAATTGCAAAAATGGAAGATTTCTCCTAATGCTTCCAAAACTCAACTCATAATATTCTCACATAAACCAAAAGCTTTTTATTTGAAACCTTCAAGTAGACATATTGCCACGATGAGAGGGTTTTCAATAAATTGGTCAGATGAAGTTAAGTATCTAGGGCTCATGCTAGATAAGAATTGACCTTCAAAAATCACATTGAGGGCATTCAACCCAAATGTAATATATATGTAAGATGTCTCTATCTCCTCATGAATAGAAAATCAAAACTTTGTCCTAAGAACAAGCTTTTGATATTCAAACAAAGTTTCAGGCCAGCCATGTTGTATGGTGTACCAATATGGACTAGCTGTTGTAATCAGCCTCCTGACACCGCCCATACTACCCCATTGGAAAATAACGAGCAAACATCTATGATTCCCACTGGGAAGTGGTCCAAGTCTGAAAGACTTCCTGTAAGAGCTGGTGTTCCTCAAAGCAGCATTGTGAGACCAATATTATACAATATTTTCACATCTGACTTACCTGAGCAACCTCAGGGATGTCAAAAACCGTTGTTTGCACATCACACAGGCCTCTCGTTCAAAATACGAAGCATGTTACATATTTTATAATATGTGTTCAAATTCACATCCGACGCAGCATATTGCACCAAATTAGCACAATTGAAAACATTTGATGCAAAAAGTGAGCAATCAATTTATAGCGCGTCAGCTGTTTCCACACAGGGATCATCACACAGTTGCATAAGTTTTCAGATTCCCACGGAAGGGAAACCCACCTCCTTTATGATTCACATTGATTTTTGTGCTAACTCGGCAGGAAAATTCTTTGTCCTTTCCCGGTGAGAACACTGGGAATCTAGAACGGTACATACCACATCGTGCGATAATCTCTCTTCATTATCCGAAACGAGGAATAATAATTGAAAAAGTTTCTGCTTAAGGGAGCCCTGCAGCATCAGGGGCTCAAATAGCCGTAGTGGTAAATGGGCAGCTATTCAGCTGAGGGTCGTGGGTTTGAATCCCACCTGTTGAGGATCTTTTCGAGCATCTTCTAAGGTGGTCAATTGGCAAAGAAAGCTCTCAGTTAATAACTGTAGAAGTGCTCATAAGAACACTAAACTGAGAAGAAGGCTCTGTCCCAGTGGGGCTGTAACACCAGAAGAAGCCCTGCAGCAGTGGTCGACATTGGATCAACTTTTCGGACTCGGTTGGTTGATCTTGTAATGTGCCAAGAAAATGACGACGGGCGGTGAACTGGTTATCGTATCCAACTCCATTATGGCGATGTATTTATAGGGATTTGCAAAGATAAAGCAAACTTGCTGACTTGATAACTCGATACAAGGAGAGGGAAAAACTATCGTTTCGTTTAATCGAATCGGTTCTTGTCGGAGTTTGCCTCGGGATGGGGAAGGGGGAAAGTTTCTCATGGACAAACTTGAGGTTAGCCTAGGAACTTATCTGGCTATCTTGGAATTGTCATGTTATAACAGAGTTGGGAATATCGCTTCTTCCATGCGCTTGCTTGTTGCATATTCATTCATAGTGTAAAGTTGTTCAATGTATTATATTTTTGGACAGCTTTGAATTGGAAATGAAGGCTTTTATTCCCTTCATTTGAAATCTAAATCAAAGCGATTGCTATTAGCAAGACATACTTCTGCTAAAACGATAATAACCTATCATCGAAAAATAAATGTTTATCAAAGGAAACCAAATGAAATCAGATCTCGGCAATTTCAAAACCACCCTAAAACGCAATTGAAAGTTTCGATGCGATGACCACAAGGCTTTTCCGAATACTGGGTCATCTGAAAAACAACAACAAGCCCTCCAACCGTGGATAGGAGGACTCTTCCAAACGACCCAAAACACAAACCACATGCGGCACTCGAAATCGGCAACCAGAGGAACCAATTCCAATCGAAACGGATAAACATATCGCCGGACAGTCAGTCAAGTAGTTTATCTAGTGTGATGTATGTTGCATATGGGGAAGAGGTCCTATGCTTAGGATGCTGTTTCTGTGTTCCGATCGATAATGTTGATACAAAATGCGCTTGACCTGCATCTGATTTCCTGGTTCAGCGCAGTGCTTTCCACCGCACACACACGCTCCAATCAACGCGGGGATGGGATAATTCGCATAAAGACGTTTCGCATAGAGCACATTTGGTATAATAGATTGTTTGTATAATGGGGATTAAATGCTTTCTTTGAAAGTCTACTGGTTCTTGGTTGAAACTGCTTTATGCGTCGAATGTCTTTATGTGAAACATCCATATGAGTGATATTATGCGAAATGGATCACCCCCAATCAACGCAAGTAGGTACTAGTGAGTGGATGGTCAGATGAGGCCTCCGATGGATGTGGGTGACATCAAAGAGCCTTTGAAAGCACTACTCCTGTACATAGAAGAGAGAGAGCCCCTGAATGAAAGTTTACGTTGCAAGTTATTGATGCGTCCGGGCCCGGATTGGATGTTGGCATTGGGTAAATACACAAACTCGGTAGCGCTGATTTTGATGTGGGTAAGCACAAACAAATGCCCAGAGCCAGAGCGGATTATCACTCCGGTTCACTGCCGGTCGCCATCAAAGGCGGTTTCGATGTTTTCGTGTCGGTTGTCACTTCTTGGTAGTGCAATTGGAAAATTTTGAGGAATGTGATTGTTGTGAGGAAACGTGGCTAGAACATTTAGTGGCGGATTTCATCATTTGAAACTACTAAAGTGTGTCCCTTCGTTAATAAAAAAAATTCCTTCGTTATACATTTCAGCAAGTAATTTATCGACCTACCCACTGATGAAATTCACAACCTTTTCCCTACTAAACATCCAAACCACTACACGTTGCTCCAACCCTTTCCCAAACACTCATCAATCACTTCAGTCACCAATCAGTCACGGCATCATCACCAAACATCGACTTCGAGAACGGTGACATCTTGGCGCTGCTAGCTGTGGTAAGGCTACACTCTCTGCCCTGGTGTGAACATCTCCCCGAACATGACTTGCAATTACGATTTCGAAAGTCATGTGCCTCAATTTCCTCGCGCCATCGTTTCGACCGGTATACAATAGTTACGGCGACGACAACGACGACAACTGTATCATCATTTCACTGATGCTACTTGTATTCTATATAGGAGGAGAACAGTGCTCCAGAGCTCACCGCCCATCGACGATTGTGAACATCTAGTTACGAGAGTTGAATTGCGAGAACGGAACGACAATGAATTTATGGGATCTCACTCTTCAGATGCCCCCGCACTCCGGTCGACAATTGATCGACACCAGAGGTTCGCAAACATTTTGGAACTCTTGTCGAGCTGAATTAGAAACATTCAGGAGTGAATAATAAGAACAAGAACAAGAACAAGAACAAGAACAAGAACAAGAACAAGAACAAGAACAAGAACAAGAACAAGAACAAGAACAAGAACAAGAACAAGAACAAGAACAAGAACAAGAACAAGAACAAGAACAAGAACAAGAACAAGAACAAGAACAAGAACAAGAACAAGAACAAGAACAAGAACAAGAACAAGAACAAGAACAAGAACAAGAACAAGAACAAGAACAAGAACAAGAACAAGAACAAGAACAAGAACAAGAAAGAACAAGAACAAGAACAAGAACAAGAACAAGAACAAGAACAAGAACAAGAACAAGAACAAGAACAAGAACAAGAACAAGAACAAGAACAAGAACAAGAACAAGAACAAGAACAAGAACAAGAACAAGAACAAGAACAAGAACAAGAACAAGAACAAGAACAAGAACAAGACAAGAACAAGAACAAGAACAAGAACAAGAACAAGAACAAGAACAAGAACAAGAACAAGAACAAGAACAAGAACAAGAACAAGAACAAGAACAAGAACAAGAACAAGAACAAGAACAAGAACAAGAACAAGAACAAGAACAAGAACAAGAACAAGAACAAGAACAAGAACAAGAACAAGAACAAGAACAAGAACAAGAACAAGAACAAGAACAAGAACAAGAACAAGAACAAGAACAAGAACAAGAACAAGAACAAGAACAAGAACAAGAACAAGAACAAGAACAAGAACAAGAACAAGAACAAGAACAAGAACAAGAACAAGAACAAGAACAAGAACAAGAACAAGAACAAGAACAAGAACAAGAACAAGAACAAGAACAAGAACAAGAACAAGAACAAGAACAAGAACATGAACATGAACAATTCCGGAATCCGGATTTCAGGATTCCCGGATTTCCGAATTACCTTATTTCCGGATTTCTGGATTTCCGGATTTGTGGGTTACCGGATTTCCAGATTTCCAGGATTTCAGATTTCCTGGTTTCAGGATTTCAGGATTTCCGGATCTCCGGTTTTCCGGATCTCCGGATTTACGGATTTCAAGATTTCCGGATTTTTTTATATCAGGATTTCCGGATTTATAGATTTCCAGGATTTCAGATTTCTAGATTCCTATATTTCTAGATTTATGGATTTGTAGATTTCTGGAGTTCCAAATTTCTGGATTCCTGGATTCCTGGATTTCTGGATTCTTCTGAATCTTCTGAATCTTCTGAATCTTCTGAATCTTCTGAATCTTCTGAATCTTCTGAATCTTCTGAATCTTCTGAATCTTCTGAATCTTCTGAATCTTCTGAATCTTCTGAATCTTCTGAATCTTCTGAATTCTGAATCTCTGAATCTTCTGAATCTTCTGAATCTTCTGAATCTTCTGAATCTTTCTGAATCTTCTGAATCTTCTGAATCTTCTGAATCTTCTGAATCTTCTGAATCTTCTGAATCTTCTGAATCTTCTGAATCTTCTGAATCTTCTGAATCTTCTGAATCTTCTGAATCTTCTGAATCTTCTGAATCTTCTGAATCTTCTGAATCTTCTGAATCTTCTGAATCTTCTGAATCTTCTGAATCTTCTGAATCTTCTGATCTTGAATCTTCTGAATCTTCTGAATCTTCTGAATCTTCTGAATCTTCTGAATCTTCTGAATCTTCTGAATCTTCTGAATCTTCTGAATCTTCTGAATCTTCTGAATCTTCTGAATCTTCTGAATCTTCTGAATCTTCTGAATCTTCTGAATCTTCTGAATCTTCTGAATCTTCTGAATCTTCTGAATCTTCTGAATCTTCTGAATCTTCTGAATCTTCTGAATCTTCTGAATCTTCTGAATCTTCTGAATCTTCTGAATCTTCTGAATCTTCTGAATCTCTGAATCTTCTGAATCTTCTGAATCTTCTGAATCTTCTGAATCTTCTGAATCTTCTGAATCTTCTGAATCTTCTGAATCTTCTGAATCTTCTGATCTTCTGAATCTTCTGAATCTTCTGAATCTTCTGAATCTTCTGATCGAATCTTCGGAATCTTCGGAATCTTCTGAATCTTCTGAATCTTCTGAATCTTCTGAATCTTCTGAATCTTCTGAATCTTCTGAATCTTCTGAATCTTCTGAATCTTCTGAATCTTCTGAATCTTCTGAATCTTCTGAATCTTCTGAATCTTCTGAATCTTCTGAATCTTCTGAATCTTCTGAATCTTCTGAATCTTCTGAATCTTCTGAATCTTCTGAATCTTCTGAATCTTCTGAATCTTCTGAATCTTCTGAATCTTCTGAATCTTCTGAATCTTCTGAATCTTCTGAATCTTCTGAATCTTCTGAATCTTCTGAATCTTCTGAATCTTCTGAATCTTCTGAATCTTCTGAATCTTCTGAATCTTCTGAATCTTCTGAATCTTCTGAATCTTCTGAATCTTCTGAATCTTCTGAATCTTCTGAATCTTCTGAATCTTCTGAATCTTCTGAATCTTCTGAATCTTCTGAATCTTCTGAATCTTCTGAATCTTCTGAATCTTCTGAATCTTCTGAATCTTCTGAATCTTCGGAATCTTCGGAATCTTCGGAATCTTCGGAATCTTCGGAATCTTCGGAATCTTCGGAATCTTCGGAATCTTCGGAATCTTCGGAATCTTCGGAATCTTCGGAATCTTCGGAATCTTCGGAATCTTCGGAATCTTCGGAATCTTCGGAATCTTCGGAATCTTCGGAATCTTCGGAATCTTCGGAATCTTCGGAATCTTCGGAATCTTCGGAATCTTCGGAATCTTCGGAATCTTCGGAATCTTCGGAATCTTCGGAATCTTCGGAATCTTCGGAATCTTCGGAATCTTCGGAATCTTCGGAATCTTCGGAATCTTCTGAATCTTCGGAATCTTCTGAATCTTCTGAATCTTCTGAATCTTCTGAATCTTCTGAATCTTCTGAATCTTCTGAATCTTCTGAATCTTCTGAATCTTCTGAATCTTCTGAATCTTCTGAATCTTCTGAATCTTCTGAATCTTCTGAATCTTCTGAATCTTCTGAATCTAATCTTCTGAATCTTCTGAATCTTCTGAATCTTCTGAATCTTCTGAATCTTCTGAATCTTCTGAATCTTCTGAATCTTCTGAATCTTCTGAATCTTCTGAATCTTCTGAATCTTCTGAATCTTCTGAATCTTCTGAATCTTCTGAATCTTCTGAATCTTCTGAATCTTCTGAATCTTCTGAATCTTCTGAATCTTCTGAATCTTCTGAATCTTCTGAATCTTCTGAATCTTCTGAATCTTCTGAATCTTCTGAATCTTCTGAATCTTCTGAATCTTCTGAATCTTCTGAATCTTCTGAATCTTCTGAATCTTCTGAATCTTCTGAATCTTCTGAATCTTCTGAATCTTCTGAATCTTCTGAATCTTCTGAATCTTCTGAATCTTCTGAATCTTCTGAATCTTCTGAATCTCTGAATCTTCTGAATCTTCTGAATCTTCTGAATCTTCTGAATCTTCTGAATCTTCTGAATCTTCTGAATCTTCTGAATCTTCTGAATCTTCTGAATCTTCTGAATCTTCTGAATCTTCTGAATCTTCTGAATCTTCTGAATCTTCTGAATCTTCTGAATCTTCTGAATCTTCTGAATCTTCTGAATCTTCTGAATCTTCTGAATCTTCTGAATCTTCTGAATCTTCTGAATCTTCTGAATCTTCTGAATCTTCTGAATCTTCTGAATTCTGAATCTTCTGAATCTTCTGAATCTTCTGAATCTTCTGAATCTTCTGAATCTTCTGAATCTTCTGAATCTTCTGAATCTTCTGAATCTTCGGAATCTTCTGAATCTTCGGAATCTTCGGAATCTTCTGAATCTTCTGAATCTTCTGAATCTTCTGAATCTTCTGAATCTTCTGAATCTTCTGAATCTTCTGAATCTTCTGAATCTTCTGAATCTTCTGAATCTTCTGAATCTTCTGAATCTTCTGAATCTTCTCTTCTGAATCTTCTGAATCTTCTGAATCTTCTGAATCTTCTGAATCTTCTGAATCTTCTGAATCTTCTGAATCTTCTGAATCTTCTGAATCTTCTGAATCTTCTGAATCTTCTGAATCTTCTGAATCTTCTGAATCTTCTGAATCTTCTGAATCTTCTGAATCTTCTGAATCTTCTGAATCTTCTGAATCTTCTGAATCTTCTGAATCTTCTGAATCTTCTGAATCTTCTGAATCTTCTGAATCTTCTGAATCTTCTGAATCTTCTGAATCTTCTGAATCTTCTGAATCTTCTGAATCTTCTGAATCTTCTGAATCTTCTGAATCTTCTGAATCTTCTGAATCTTCGGAATCTTCGGAATCTTCGGAATCTTCGGAATCTTCGGAATCTTCGGAATCTTCGGAATCTTCGGAATCTTCGGAATCTTCGGAATCTTCGGAATCTTCGGAATCTTCGGAATCTTCGGAATCTTCGGAATCTTCGGAATCTTCGGAATCTTCGGAATCTTCGGAATCTTCGGAATCTTCGGAATCTTCGGAATCTTCGGAATCTTCGGAATCTTCGGAATCTTCGGAATCTTCGGAATCTTCGGAATCTTCGGAATCTTCGGAATCTTCGGAATCTTCGGAATCTTCGGAATCTTCGGAATCTTCGGAATCTTCGGAATCTTCGGAATCTTCGGAATCTTCGGAATCTTCGGAATCTTCGGAATCTTCGGAATCTTCGGAATCTTCGGAATCTTCGGAATCTTCGGAATCTTCGGAATCTTCGGAATCTTCGGAATCTTCGGAATCTTCGGAATCTTCGGAATCTTCGGAATCTTCGGAATCTTCGGAATCTTCGGAATCTTCGGAATCTTCGGAATCTTCGGAATCTTCGGAATCTTCGGAATCTTCGGAATCTTCGGAATCTTCGGAATCTTCGGAATCTTCGGAATCTTCGGAATCTTCGGAATCTTCGGAATCTTCGGAATCTTCGGAATCTTCGGAATCTTCGGAATCTTCTGAATCTTCTGAATCTTCTGAATCTTCTGAATCTTCTGAATCTTCTGAATCTTCTGAATCTTCTGAATCTTCTGAATCTTCTGAATCTTCTGAATCTTCTGAATCTTCTGAATCTTCTGAATCTTCTGAATCTTCTGAATCTTCTGAATCTTCTGAATCTTCTGAATCTTCTGAATCTTCTGAATCTTCTGAATCTTCTGAATCTTCTGAATCTTCTGAATCTTCTGAATCTTCTGAATCTTCTGAATCTTCTGAATCTTCTGAATCTTCTGAATCTTCTGAATCTTCTGAATCTTCTGAATCTTCTGAATCTTCTGAATCTTCTGAATCTTCTGAATCTTCTGAATCTTCTGAATCTTCTGAATCTTCTGAATCTTCTGAATCTTCTGAATCTTCTGAATCTTCTGAATCTTCTGAATCTTCTGAATCTTCTGAATCTTCTGAATCTTCTGAATCTTCTGAATCTTCTGAATCTTCTGAATCTTCTGAATCTTCTGAATCTTCTGATCTTCTGAATCTTCTGAATCTTCTGAATCTTCTAAATCTTCTGAATCTTACTGAATCTTCTGAATCTTCTGAATCTTCTGAATCTTTGAATGAATCTTCTGAATCTTCTGGAATTCCTTCTGAATCTTCTGAATCTTCTGAATCTTCTGATATCTTCGGAATCTTCTGAATCTCTGAATCTTCTTGAATCTTCCTGAATCTTCTTGAACCTTCTTAATCGATCTGATTATGTTGATTCCCCTTTTTCTGTTTACTTCATGATTTACGTTGAGAACCACTGCGCGTTTGCATCGCTAAGCCATAGCTATATTGCTATCTCGAAACTGTTGTTTCCGTGTCGTTGAATCGATTGAGATTGGACAATCGAACCCGGCAGGCAACCCGAGGTGGCCAGCAGACGGAAAAAGTGCATCTTACCCACATTCTACACGGGTTGCTCTGTTCCGTACGTAGCGTGCCCCGACACCGTTAGATTGAGACGACGATGGCTTATGATGATGATGATGATGATGCTGATGGTCGGGGCGTTTATGTTTATGCACTGTTCTGAATGAAATACAGCGGACTAGAGGGGTGATGACGATGGGTGTCGGAGAACACCAATCGTGATCACATTTTTTCCAATCAATTTACTCGTTGAAAAGATGCGCTTGCTGCCTGCATCGATCGGGATGGTAATCAGCACTGGTTAAACTTTCGATCGGTGGGTCAATTGTGGTAAATTGATTAGTGGCAATTGGAGATTGATTGATATCGATTGGGATGGGGGTTTCATGTTACATCAGAAGGGCATTGGTTGTGAAAGATAGTTATGTAGTGATTGTCACTTGATTCTTGACCACTAATTATACATTTTTTCTTCTTTTATTACAGGTGAGTCGAAGTTGAACTCAACCGCCAAGTTCATCAAGATTTGAAGGTATGAGAATCGTACAAAGCTATCAAAATGATGTAACAATTGACATGGAGGTGTAGCGGGTTTCAAATTACCGTGCGATAGCGTGATCAAAACAATGTTGCATGTCGTTTTGTCAAAGCATCTAGCAAACGGATTTCTCTTGCTGAGCGCTCAGAAAAAATATCATGATTCATGCCACATCTAGTGACTATCAATCGGATGCTATTTCATTCGTTTTAGAGAACTTCACACGCTTACGAGGGACTGATTTAGTTGCAACAATGTTGTCAGTGGAAGATCATTACACCTTATTAGAACTGATTGGATGGATGCAGTTGATGATGGGGGGAAAAGCAAATTATGATTGTGCTCAAAGAGGTAAATGGGATCATTTTAAGAAGAAAGTTGTTCATGATTTAACTGAGATAGAAAGCGTTAAAGTTTTTACTTTTCAATATAAAACGATACCTCCATGAGTCGATGTTCCATTACTCGATATCGACTCATAGAACCATATTGAAAACAAAATTTCATGGTTACTATGATGGTCCCCTTAAACGGCTTTCCAAGTCATTTGTTTCCACGACTCGATATTTTCATGAGTGGATGGTCCCTTGAGATATCGACTCATGGAAGTTTGACTGTATATAGTTTTACGTATATTTAATTATGACTTCCAGCAAACTTCTTTTTCCCATCTAACAGAAAACCAATCCACGGAAAATAACTGTTCACACCTTCATAAAGATACTACAACTTCTTCCACACTTCTAAAGCATGTCGTTGACATTCAGATCCATCCCCCAGCAACTTGAAACATGTCAAGAAACTGCATACCCGTATAACCGTAGAAGTTTATCGTCTTTCCCGAAAAATTTCCACGCTGTCTTCAGGAAGGTACACCATCCCGCCAACCGTCAGTAAACTAAAAACTTTCAATCGAAACTTAAACCGTAGATCCAAAACAGCAATAAAGCAAGTTACTACCGGCTGCCTAGGGGAGCAAACTGCTTTGGTGGTGACTTATACTTCGAGGCATTCGCGTTGACCGACCACACCATCTGAAACAGTATCCGATGGGTAGTATCATGTTGATTGGATCGAAAACTCCCCGAAAGCGTCCAGCTTACGGGGAACACGACACCAAAGAAGACCCCCCGTCGCTGTGATTTGGAAACTTTCCTCCCACCATCAATATGAATGTTTCTATGGTGGTGTCTAAGTTCTGGTAGTCTTCGGACCCACCGACAGAAAGTTGGTTTTTACTTCGGAAAGTAATCTGATCTCCCAAGACTCTGAGGACGACCGATGATGATGGCGTATCGAAAAACCGCAATCAATGCGATATTATCTTCAGTGTGCCGGCACTAATTCCTTGGTCATCAATTAGTGAAGTTTGGGGTGTTGTCTATTCTAGGGAGGATTGCGTCTTCACAGACAATTGGAGTGGAATTGGCGGAATCCTTAATTAAGGTACAGTTGGAAAAGAGCTTGCTAGACATTTGTGGAATAATTAGATTGTTTTTACGCTTGAATTACACTGCTAAGTACTGGGCAGTCATTATACTGCAGTCCGGCCACAAATTGTTGATCAAAAACTTTTTGCCATGCTACATGAGAACTTCAATTACACTTCACCAACCACGACAATTATTTAATGAACAACTCAATCAAGCAGAAAATTAAAAAAAAAACTAAGAAAACGACAATTCCAAGCAAATGCACCCAATAAATCAAAGCAATTATACCCCTTGCTTATCTGATTGAATGCTTTATGAGCCCCACTTGAGTTCACTGGTCGTGTCAAAAATGCGAGTATTAAGTATCAAAAGACTGATTAAAGCCACACGTTCTCCTTCATGTTGGAAATTTTTAAATAGCCATCGCGGTGCATTATAATCGAAATCCTTCATGGTCTTTCCGTGAATAGAAGAATTTCTACATTAGGGTGTCAATGGAATGTATGGGAAAAATTTTGCCATCGAATTTCAAAAAATGGTAGTGCTCAAAAGTTTTGTCTCCTCGAAAAAAGTCCCAATGCAAAATTTGAGCTCAATCGGACTTCATTAAGTGGACCCCCAAAGCGGTCAAAGTTTGGCTTTTTTGATCCATGAAAAATCTCCATCTGAAATTTCCCAAATCGATTTTTTTTTTTTTTTTTTTTTGATGCCAGATGTCTTAGAAATGCATGAAACGTCGAGATCTGGTGTTATTTGGAATTTTTTTTTTTAATCGACCTTTTGGGACTAAGTAAATTTTTGAGTTGGGGGAGTGGGGAGTTAATTGAATTTGAAATGAACGATTTGAATTCAATTGCTGAGAAATTCAAGGCAATAGTATTGAAATATATCCTATATCATTGTTGGCCACTGAAAGCATATTATATGTGATATTTCATTAGGGTGGCTCATTTACTTTCCATTAGGGTAGTCCTTTTTGTTAAAAAAATAAAAAAAAAATTTTTATTGAATATTGAAGACAATAGTATTAGAACATCTCTCACATTATCGTAAGCCATTTTCTACATTTAATATGTGGTATTTTATTAGGATGGTTCACTTATTTTCCATGACGGTGGGCCTCTCTGTCGAAAAATCATAATTTTCTTTGGAGTTTCCATTGGAATTTTAATCGGAATTTCCTTCCAAATTCCTTTTAAAAATTTTTATTGGACTTTTCTACGAAATTTTCTACGGAATTTTCATTAAAATTGGAAATTTATCCTGAATTTGCTTCGGAATATCCTGTGGAATTTTCTTCGGTATCTTTAGAAGTGCCCTTTTGAATTTTCTGTGGTATTTCCTTCGAAATTTCCTATGAAGTGTCCTTCGGAATTTCATTTTGAACTTTTCATTGGAATTTTCTTCGAAATTTATTTCGGAGTTTCTTTTTGAGTTTCCTTTGAAATTTGCTTTGGAATTTTCTTTGGAGTTTCCTTCCGAATTTCTTCTAGAGTTTGTTTCGGAATTTCCTGTGTAATTATCTTTGGAGCTTCCTTCAGAATTGTATTCGAAATATTATTTGGAATTTCTTTCGAAGCATTGGAATTTACTTTGGAATTTCCTTCAAAATTTTCTTTAAAGCTTTCTTCGGAATTTCATTTGGAATTTCTTTTGGACCTTTGAAATTTAGTGCGGAATATTCTTAGAAATTTCCTTTACAATTTTTTTTGGAATTTCTACAGAGTTTTCTTGAGAATTTTCTTCAAAATTTGCTTAGGGTATTCCATAGAAAATTCCTTAGAAATTTTCTACGAAATTTCCTTTTAACTTCCTCTTTTCATTGCAATTTGCTTCGGGATTTGCTAAGGAATTTTCGTAGAAATTCCCTTTTGAATATGCTTTGGATATTTTTTAGAATTGTCGTCGGAATGTCCTTTGGAATGTGCTTCAGAATTTCTTTTAGAATTTTATTCAGTCTTTTTTTAATTTTTTTTCGGGATTTCCTTTTTATTTTGAAGGTTTTCATCGAAGTTTCCTTTGGAATTTCTTTTGGAGCTGTGATTTTTTCTTCGAAATTTCCTTAAAAATTCCTTTTTGAATTTCATTCGGAATTAGCTTTGATTTTTTTTTTATAGAATTTCCTATGGAGTTTTCGGAATTTCCTTTGAAATTTTGCACGGAATTTTCTTCGGAATTTCCTTTGGATTTTTTTCGGAATTTCCTTTGGAATTTTCTTCGCAATTTTCGTCAGAATTTCCTCTGGAATTTGCTTCGGACATTCTGTTGGATTTTTTTTAGTTTCCTTCGGAATTAACTTTGGAATTTCCGTCGAAATTTTCTTAGGAGTATCCTTTAAAATTCCTTTGCAGTTTTCCTTTGAGGCTACTTATCAAATTTTCTTCAGAATTTCCTTTGGAATTCCTTTATTACTTCCTTCAAAATTCTCTTTGAAATTTCTTTCCAAAGTTTATTTCCAAATTTGTTATAGAGTTTCCTCGGAATTTCCTTTGGAATAACCTTTGAAATTAAAAAGGTTCTATGAAGATTTCGGAATTTTATTTAGAAGTTTTGATTGGAATTTTTTACGGAATTTTCCTTTGGACTGTTTTAAGAAATTTTCATCAGAATTTCCGTTGAATTTTCTTGGAATTTACTTTGGAATTTCCTTCGAATTGTTTTTTCAAAATTTTCTTAGGAGTATCCTTTAAAATTCCTTTGTATTCTTCGGAACTTCATATCTCATTTACTTCAGAATTTCCTTTGGAATTTCTTCATGAATTTCTTTCAGTAAGTTGCTTCAGGAAGATATTTTGGATTTCTTTGGAATTACTTTCGGAATTCCCTTCTTCAATTTTTTTTGAAATTTTCTTCGGCGTTTCCTTTGGAAATTCTTTCGGAATTTCTTCTGGAATTGCCTTCGGAATTTTCTTTGGAATTCGCCTCGGAAGTTCCTTTGAAATTTCTTTCTTATCCTTTCGTATTTCCCCTTGAATTTTCTTCGAAATTATCTCTGAAAATTCCTTTGGAATTTCCTCTGGAATTTCTTTTGGGATTTTCTCTGGAATTTCCTTCCGAATTTTCTCTGGAATTTCCTTCAGAATTTTCTCTAGAATTTCCTTCGGAATTTTCTCTAGAATTTCCTGCGAAATTTCCTTTGGAATTTCCTGAGAAATTTCGTCTGGAATTTCCTTCGGAATTTTCCCTGGAATTTCTTTCGGAATTTCCACTGAAATTTCCTTCAGAATTTCCACTGGAATTTCCTTCGTAATTCCCTCTAGAATTTCCTTCGGTATTTCCTCTAGAATTTCCTTCAGAATTTTCTCTGCAATTTGCTTCGGAATTTGCAAAACTAAATTGGAAAGGTCACTGAGGCTCAATGCTTGATCTCTGAGATGAGTGCATCTGAAATCACGAAGTAGCAAGCGGATTTTGTATTAGACGAGGACTCCGAACTGGTTCAGCTTAGTGAAGTGTTGCATTTCGAATGAAAATCACGCAAAACTTTTCAAAAGGACCTTTCTAACAATGAGAGGCTTCTAGAAAACTCTTTTGTTGCTAACTAAGTTACCTTTACATTTTTCGTCGAATATTACGCTAATATTATGTAGTAGTCCACACCATAATCTTTCGGTCTGTAGATATTAAGGTTGAAATTTTCACAATGACACCATAATTAAGGAAAGTGGACGAGACTTTTGCGAGAAATCATGCTTTCAAACTATACGAAAAATGATGCACCCTAATGGAAAATGAGAGAAACTCCTTAATGAAATATGTTAACAGTGTCCTACGATGATGTCGCATATCAAATGGAACTAGAGGCGCATGAATTCAGAGGAATTTAAAGCTTCTCAAAACAAAAATGAAGACAATGGCCTACGATTATAAAAGAGGTGTTAAAATACTATTGTGCTAAAAAAACGGATCAAATTCAAAATTTCTTGATTTTTTTCTTAAATTTTCGGCAAACACCAATGGAAAATAAGTGAACCACCCTAATAAAATACCACATATTAAATGTAGAAAATGGCTTGCGGTAATGTGAGAGATGTTCCAATACTATTGTCTTCAATATTCAATTAAAATTCTATTGTTTTATTTTTTTAACAAAAAGGACCACCCTTATGGAAAGTAAATGAATCACCCTAATGAAATATCACATATAATATGCTTTCAGTGGCCAACAATGATATAGGATATGTTTCAATACTATTGCCTTGAATTTCTCAGCAATTGAATTCAAATCGTTCATTTCAAATTCAATTCACTCCCCCAACTTAAAAATTTCGATTTCGGGAATTTCATGTACCCCCCCCCCTCCTTGGGAGATTTTTCATGGGTCAAAAAAGCCAAACTTTGAACGCTTTGGGGGGGCACTTGATGAAGTCCGATTGAGCTCAAATTTTGCATGGGGACTTTTTTCGAGGAGACAAAACTTTTGAGCACTACCACTTTTTGAAATTCGAAAAATCGATTTTCATTGGCACCCTAATCTACATGTTCTTATCCAGACAACCTTAAGCTCGTATTAAGCCTTGATTACACTACCCGTGCAATGCACGGACGTTAGTTTACAAATATTCGCACGATATTCACGCGACCTGCTCGAGCTAATGCAAAGACGAACTGTTCACAATATATGGGTTCGATCAAAGACGTTTTTTGTCGACGACTGATGGTCGGAGCAAGCAACGTGTGGTTTATCGAAATAATTCATTGTTCGTGCAAATGTCACTTGATTTGGCAGTATAAATATTATTTAAAGACGAGTTCCTTTAATTCATTCTCTTCTGTTTTCAGATGAACATACTTAACAACTCCCAAACCTTTATTCGAGGATTCCTGAATTACTCTGGGAATCCTGAATCATCCGAGAATTACTTCAAGAAATTACTCATAAACTTTAAGGAGCTTCATTTATATTAAAATTATTTTCAAGAATCACCCTATAATTTTTCCGAAGAAGTCCTTCAAGTAATATAAGAGTTTTACAAACTTTTCATAAATTATTCAAGATAATTGTACAAGTGGATTACTCCCAAAATGTATTATAGATTTCTTAAACAATTCCTACAGTGTTGCAAAAGGACATATTTTTAAAGGATTTCGATAAAAACTCACACACTGTACAAGAATCACCCCAAAAAATCTTTCAGGACGTGCCTTAGTCAATCCCCAAGAGTATCATTCAAAAAGTTACCTAGATATTCCTGATACATTTTTTTTAAATATTCCTCTAGTTATTTATCTACGGATTACTACTGATTTTTATCAATTTCATCCTCTATTGAATTATCAAAAAATCATTCAAGGATACTTGCAAGACATTTCTTTAAGAATGATGATTTCTTTCTTTTAAATAAATAAACTCATTACACGTGATAAAAATGGAAAAATATTAGTGAAAATGTGAAAATAATCCACGTGCTCAGTTGGGATTCGTACCCAGGACTGTTGTATGCTAGACGAGTGCTTAACCAACTAAGCTACCGAGCCACTTAGCAACTTTAGTTAAAATTTGACATTTCGATAGTTATTTTCCCCTCAAATGGTTATATTAAACTTCGCTGTCGACTCATTTGAGTTTTGACAGTAGTATTTCAGAAGAAAATTGACAGATGAATAGTTATTTTCAAATTACCGGGAGCAGCAAATAAATTTTGAGCTATCAAGTTCAACCATGCTCCAACGCAGAGTTATTTTTAACCGGAGGGGAAATAACTATCGAACTGTCAAATTTTAACTAAAACCTAAACGAATCGGTGAAACGGTTCACAGCCTAAGCCACTGCTGGAAACAGCTTAGAGTAAACTTTCCAATGAGTTTCTTTTGAAACATCATAACGGCCCGCTAAGGATCCGCGGATCACCGGTTGGGAAACCCTGCTTTAAAGCAATATCATTCCAAGATTCAAGAATACACCCGGTAGCCAATTATTTACAAGTTAAGTCTTATAGCATATGTGATAAACTCAAATCCGATCTAGAGCAGGACGTAATAAATCCCATTTGATTTTGGAAATTTGATAGGAGAAAAGTCGTGGTCGTCTAGGCATATTGTACCAAGGGGTGTGGGTTCGATTCCCGCTCCTGTCGGTGGGAACTTTTCATCAAACGAAAAATTCATCATTGGACTACTGGGTGTTGCGTGTTGTCCGTTGCCTAATGTTAGTGATCGTTCAGTATGTGCAGCCTATGTGCTGAAGACGGTGTAAATTGTCTTTATACAACTATTAAGCCTATTGAGTTGATTCTGTAGTTATAATATTACGAGTCGAACTAAAATACTCGTTTCTATATGAAACGACATTTGATTCATTCGTAGTTTCTATATTCATACATTCGTGGAAATGTATATTGCATAAATATTTTAAAACTTCTTGTTCACTTGGGAATGCTTAGGTTCCGTACCTTAGTAAAGTTTGAGATCATATTGAAAACTCATTTTGATGCTGTTATATTGCAAGTTTGGATAACTCAAACAAATAGCAAATTAAGAACTGTCATTCTACACCTACTTGTTTTATTTTCTATGTAAAGCATTAAGGTATACAATACTAATAAGGTGATGTATTCCCAAAACTGACATGTCATGACAGCTTCTTGACGACGTCATTCCTGTCCACCTCGAACAAATTTCTGTAAAAAGTGGTCCGGATGGTATATGCTACATTCCTATCGTCACATGTTTACACTCAAATTTCATGTAAAGATTCTGCCTTGTTAGTTTTGTATGCCGTGGTAATTCTTATGAACCGAAGGACAACTATGCGTAGAACGGCGGAGAACTCTTTGAGATGTACATACTTTTCTTCAACCTTCGAGCTGCCGTGCTGTTGTACTCTGTACAACAGTTGTGGTTTTTAAGCTATCGTTTTTCAACAAACATATCTATCGACACCAAACCAAAATGTATTCTTCAAGAATCTTCTTAAGCAGGCTTGCGAACTGTGACCACTATTCACGACAGTTCTTCGATTCTGCCAGTCAACCAAAATACAAAGCAGCAGCAGCATCAATACCATCAGGCGTTGTGCAGCCAACGGTTCACACACTGCTTGACTGTTTTTGTCTCTCCACTATGACCGTTTTCGGGCAGCCATTCCAAGATGAATGACTGAAAAAAGTGTTAAAACATTCAATCGTTAATATTTCGCTTGTGTTTTCAACTAATTGAAATCTATTACTACTAACAGAAAGAGCACACTCATTCCATTGCGATACATATAAATAAGTTCAATTTGATGCTGCCTTTATCGAGCAAAAATGCAAAACCCCGAAAACCGCAAAAATCGTGTCACCACTGTGCTCGAGTCATTTCGCATTCGGGGTTGAATAACGTTGGGAAGAAAAAGATTACAGTTTTGAAGAGCCGTGACATTTTTTTGTTTTGAACGGTCATGGTTTGCTTTGGATTTTGATGGTGGTGTAGAAAGATGTAAATGTAGAGGCGGTAAATGTTTGCTCCAGTACTTTTCTCATCCCTGTTCTTAAGAACAATACTCAACAGTTTTTGTTTACAGTATGGCCCTTTATAATAGGGTAAAATTAACAAACGTACATAGAAATTGCATAATAATGAACGCACTATATACGGTTTAGAGTTTTCATTCCCGGGAACATTTCCCGGGAATTGAGATTTTCCGGGATTCCCGTTTCCCGGAAAATTATTTTTTGTTTCCCGGGATTCCCGTATTTCCCGGGTAGCCTTATAAAAGAGAAATTACTATTTATTTTCAAACAAAAAACATCGTACCTTTTACTTATCATATAATTCTAACCAATGAACTACACACTACACTACATCACTAGTTACATTTCGATGCTGATTTTTTGTGTTTTGTAGTGAAAAAGTTGTTCATAAAATCCCAAACAATACACATGTTATATTAGAGTATTATCAACTTATATATGACCAGTTAGTTGATAATGCACAATTATAACATGTGTGCTGCTCGGGATAGATATCGTTTTTGACGAATTTCGCTATATAAAATACAGGAATTTTCAAGGAATGTGTTTTATGAATTCAGCAGGCTTATAAAGTTTTGCTTAATGCTATAAACTTTGTTGTTCTGAAGCCTAGCGTTTGAAATGAAGCTAACATTTCTTCAGAGAAACGTGAATAAATTACTCACAAAGAAGAGAAATAACCAACAAATTTACTGGTATAAAATACATATAGGGTCAATTAAGCTGCATGACTAAGAACAAATATTCGAATAAAATCGAAAAATAAAGCCAGTGACTTTGTTTTTACGTCTGAAAGCTTTTTATCACGGTTTTGTGAAAATAAAAACACAAAAAAATCGAAAACATTTTTTTTTTGTATTTATTGTCGCTTGTGCTACTAAAGCCTATAATACAAATCAAAACAGTGTTTTTTGCAAAACTTATACATTTTTACTATAAAAAGTGGATCAAAAGCTTTTGATTGATATAAAAAAGTTCTAATTTAATTATTTAGGTTGTTTTATGAAAAATAGTTTTTGTTAGTAGTGCTACTATAGGAACAATTGGTTTCCTATAGATGCAAGGGAGCTTAAATTATAAGCAAAACTATATTTCGATCAAGGTTAGGTATATTTCGATCATTTTTTTTAACAAAATCGAGTTGTATATCAATGGTACTTGGTTTCTGAGCTTCATGTTCAAAATATTAAATAAAAAATAAAAATTTTTGCAACGGTTTTTAGTAAAACGGCCTTAAAAAGCTACTAGTGCGACAATAGGGGACTGTCTACAAAAGGAAACCCGAAACACGAAATACAAATAATTTGAAAAATAAAATTCCACCAAATTTGCTTTATTTTCACGTTTTTTATAATTTCCTGGGATCCCGGGATTTCCCGGGAAATGGTAATTTTATTTCCCGTTTCCCGGGAAATCAAATCCCAGGAAATTTGAAAACTCTAATACGGTTCGAGTAGACTTCAATTTGAAATCGGTATTTCTCAAAATCCAGATAATCTCTAAAACTGTGGTCTTCAGTAAAGTTATTCTGGAGGTGGAGCGCTAATTGATGGTATCTCAATTGATTCGAGATTTGACCGCTAGGTGGCACTAGTGAGCACGAAACTTTTGTTTTGCAGATCTCAGGAGCCTAACCACTTAGAACGATAACGTCTTCGGCAGAGTAGCTTTAGTAGCTCAAAGGCTATCATTATCCTGACTCATTGTGAACGTACGAATTTGCTCCATCTTTCAGATCAAAATGAATCAAATAAAGCCTGAGTATGACAGTAAGTGATTTTTACAATTTAAATTTATGCTTATTCGAATGCTCCTGTCGAGTAAGTAAAGAAACTGCAAATTGGTTGGTCAAACCCCTCGGTAGTTAGAATTGAAACAGTTTTTGAGGACCCCTTTATTTTTGACAATTATTGGCTCACTCAAACTGCCATAACACAGAAATTTCTTCTACAACCCCTCCACAGCAACATTGTTCTGGAAACAGAAAACAAAGGAGCTTCATTTGCAAAAAAAATATTTGGCGTCCATATTAGATTTTATTTTTCATGGTGTTTTTGCAACACTGAAGAGCTGAGCTAGTTCTTCACATAATATGAAAAAAGCAGAAAAAATGTTTTTTGATCGAAAGTTGTGTGCAATTTTGTAAAACATTTTTGTATCGCACTGGTGGAATTTGCGGTCAAATAATGGTGCTATGGACCGATGCACATGTTCACCCTTTGACGTTTGAGCGGTGCAGTGTTTTTTACGTGACCATAGGAACGGCACCGCTCAAACGTCAAATTAGTGAACTCGTGCATTGGTCAATTGCGATTTACGCTTGCTGTGATGTATTTGAATTGTATAAGATTAATTCTATGAGGTTTTACATGAGATATTATAAACATTGGTCATCCAAAATGACGTCCATAATTTGCGGCAGAAGGTACGAATGGGTTGTGCTATTTTTTACCGAACGCCATTTCTCCGAATGACCCGTTTTCCCGGAAAGTGATGCAGTTCAAAAAAGGTCAAGCATAGTCTTCAGTGACAGCATGGTGTACTTGAAGGAACAATAGGCAATCAATAGAAGTTGATATATTGTCATTCTCGACTAAGCACATTTTGCTAAAGATGACGAGGTCGGTGAAACTCGAAAGAATCGCCAAGTAAACAAAGAAGAATGCATATCAGATGATCAGTTCAATAACCACCTTGAAATGCATTAAATTACCAAATTTGTGACAAAAGCAAAATTAGGGGAAATGGGCAATACGGAGAAGTGGGATAATCGGGAAACCGGCCTTCGGGAAACTGGCGTTCAGGGAAAAGTAGTACAACCATGCTGGCACTTCTTAAGTTTACCTAAAAAAAGCGATTTTTTTCATGAAATTCAAGAAACATTTAAGATACACGACTTTTTGCTTCATTTGTTTTTTTTTTCTACTCAGAGTTGCTTAATATCAATCATATCAGCTGATGGCTGATGCTCTAGAACTATCAATATCACTTGCGAGCTATCAATATCACTTTGATTTGACAACCAACAGCAGTGATGCGACATCGCACTCTAGATCAAAATCACTGCAGAATGAGTGATTCATGCTGTGAATGTTTTTCAGTGACCAACACATAGTTTCAATCTATCTGCAGCACTGTCAAAAATATCGTACTGATAAATTGCCATTTTATTTACTTAATTTAAAGCTAAACCTAACCCATCAGTGATATTCATAGTTTTTCGCCATCAATGCACTGGTGATGGAGTAGACAGCATGATGCTGATGTGATATAGATCGATCTGAATTGTATCGCAGTCGGCCTGTACAAATCATCAAATTTCAAGCCTTGATAGTGACAGTGGGCAACTATGACTCAAATCTCTGCGCCGCTGAGAGACAGCACCTTAAATTCGAAAGAGAAGTGCACGAGTAATTTTTCTGCACTGCATCCTAGCAGAGTGCTGACTCGCAAAGTGCTTTGGACTGCGTTCTTTCTATTTGCGTTCGGTACACGTGTCAAATATTTCACTTGAATTCATTTCACTAATTTGTAACTTTCAAAACTCTTAAATAGGATGAACATGATTTATTACTAACTTATGTGTCTGACTTTATGAAATATATTAAGATAATATATTAAGATTAAAATTATTAGCGCCTATTGAGCATGTCCGCTCTCAGGGATACCTTGCTGAAATTCTTAGTAAAATAATCTTAGTTGAAAATTTATCCGCTAGGTGGCGCTAGTTACAAATTTTCTTCATTCTTCTATTCTCAAGATCCTGATGAGCTAGAAGGTTGGTATCTTCGGCAAAGCTGTTCAGCAGATCTGCTATCTGGCAGCAACAAATCTAATTGGGAATTTATCAGCTAAGTGGCGTTAGTTACAAATTATCTTCAATTTTAAGTATCAAAAGTTAACAAGCAGATCAAAGTTGGGTGGCTCCAGTTTGTGTTCGGCAAAGTTGCTGCACTCAAAGCCTTATATTTTATTTACGAGACTTTTTGGTGGTGCCTTCCTTCGCCGAGTGGTTAGAGTACGCGGCTATAAAGCAAAGCCATGCTGAAAATATCTGGGTTCGATTCCCGGTAGACCAGAGGCGACTCATAACCTCACTTTTTACCTGTTCTACGAATCTAAAATTGGATAATTCGGCAAATTAAGTTTATAAAACACATAATAAATGGTTGTAATCTTCCTTTCTAACAAATCTCTATTTGTGTATATGCTAATTCGTTGAGAAAATCCAGAATTTGTAATCGTGGAACAGGTAGATTTGAGGTTAGGGAATCGCCACTGCGGTAGACCCAGGATCATTTCGTATTGGAAATTTCCTTGACTTCTCTGGGCAAAGCTCATTGTTGAGATTTGAGTGTCAATGTACTAACACTGGATGTTCAATAGATCAAGGGCCATCTGAAATGGAGAACTGAACCAATATCAATTCGCTATATGGTGCTAGTAACCTCTCCAATATTCTGAATTTGGAGATCCTAAATAGCTAATAAATGATTAACCAAACAGTTCAGAGCCCCAATATCTGTCTGATAGTGACACAATTGATTAAAAAAAATTTCCGTAGATGTCATTATTGATATTTTTATAGAACTTATCTAACTCAACAACATGATAAGCCGGAAGGTTAGTTTTTCGGCAAATAATATTGGATGGCTGAAATCTACATATTAGGGATCAAGCTGGTTTGAGTTTTAGTGGCGCTGCCGTATATTTTTTAAGAAGAATTTTATTCCAAGATCCTCGTACGCTAAAATATATTTTGAGAAGAATTTTATTCCAAGATCCTCGTACGCTAAAATATCGTAAAAATCAATACTAAACGCGTAATGCTTACATATATGCACATAAACCAAAAAGTTATATGGAATAATTTTGTATGGCAAAATTCGTCTGATAAATTAGGTACTTCACGATATTGGAAAATATATTCAGGAAAGTATTTTTAGTACCGGTTGTACATAATGGAGAAAAACAAAATTCCTCACGAACGTCTTTTTCAAACAAACGTTTCGATATTCGGGGATTGCTGCCAGTGGTGGAAAGAATCATGCCATTTACGCAAAATGAACCAATATAAAGCAGGATCCACGCCGACACGCTCACAAACCAACAACGATAGATTTGCACACAGATTATTGCATTTGAGAACCAGAACAAAACAAATGTAGAAAGAGCGTGATTGCTGAATGAGCAGAGTCTGCTCACAGCCGTTTCTTTTTCAGTTCATAACCGTTTTTGTGAAGAATTGGGTTGATTATGATTATAATAGATGGATTACAAACAATTGTACGACAGTATTGATATAATTGGCCGATATATGGTGTTATTGTAGAAATACCACAGGGAATCGGACGCGTGATTGCATGTCAAAATAAAAAGATGCGATGCCCTCTACAGTAAATGTGTTCGGGCGATCGTGAGCAAAGAAAGCAAAAAAAGCAATCGCACAAAAAGAACCACCGATGCGGTAGCATTTTTCTGGTGTGCATGAACAGACTCTGTGTTTTGCATGTGAAAAGTATGTTGGCTGGATGAAAGTTAACTGCGGTATAAAGTGAAAATTTGATCATCTAAAAATATTCTCAAATTTTTAAACTTAAAATCACATCGTGAATTTTGAGAATTCATACAAGTTGCAGCCCACCCGCAATAAATAGTGGATGAAATCGTTTGATTGGCGAGTTTCCTCTCATAAAGCTCTACTTTAGGCTTGTCCAACCTTTTTAGCCGCGGGCCAAATCGGAGAAACAATTTTGTTTCGCGGGCCACATTTTTAACGCACACTTATTTGCATGAGGTCTGCCAAAAGTTAGTAAATCAAGTTCATGACATCTGACAAAAATCAGTGAATGAAGTAAATTCAATTTGAATAAATCGAAAGAAAAGATAATTGTTGCCAAGCATTTTGCTGGCTATTGTGAAAATTCCTTTTGAAATTTTAGAACAATCTAGTCCAGGATATTTTGAAGAATCTACCCTAGAAATGTTAGTTCCTGTGAGAAATATAAAAAAAATAAAAATCATTATCAGAATTTTGGTTTCAGGTATTCCATGAAAAACCGATCTAGTGGGTCACCGAATTCCGTGAAAATTTGCCTTTTTGTTCCTTATCCGAAATGAGGATACACGTATTTTTGGAGTTTTTGATAAGGGTGACCAGAAAATTTTACGTTTACTGTCAAATTTTCAGCGATGTATGTTTTTTAGTTTTTGAGATATATTTTTTTTAAATAAAAAATCAGTCATTTTTCATCGGCACACACTGCACATTGGTCCCAAAGCCATATCTAGGAGTACAAAAATGATTGCGCCTAAACCGTCAATTTTAGATATATGGTGTCTTCGGCAAAGTTTCTCCATATTTTTCAGACATTTTTTTCAGAGATGTGAAATTAGGGTGGCCCACATGGTTTATGAGATCAGCACATAAACTTTTTTGCTGACGCATTTAGGACTACACAATGTTCTACAATGTTTTAGAACAATCGATTTGGAGCAACTTTGCCCAAGAACCCAAATTTCTATCTCTTATGGTTCGCGAGTTATGATTTTTTTAACAAAAAAGTTAGGGTGGTACTGAAAAATCAGTTTTTTCTTGATAACTTTTTATACGATCATTTCTCGCAAAAACTTTATTCCAAGCACTTTTAGAACTTTTGATTGCGCAACTTTGTGCCCAAGAAACTACTGTTCTATCTCTTATGGTTACAGAGTTATCAGAAATTTTCTTCGAAAAAATTGTTGTTTTCAAATGCCGATATCTCCGAAAGGCGCAAACGGATTTTCAATCTTTTGTCGGCATTAGAAAGATTATTTCTTTCTCTGTTTATGGTGAAAAAAACTGTGAGGACGTTTTTTGTTTGAAAAGTTTGATAAAATTTTGAAAATGATATGTTTTTCAACCGTAAATTGTCCATAACTTGAAACATATTCGAGATAGCTCTTTGGTGCCTTCAGCAAAAATGTGCAAAATTGAAAGTTCTGAAAGTGCTTCATACAAGATATTCATAAAAATCATTGCTATATGATATATTCACCATAAACCGAATTTTGTATGGTAAAGAAAGCGAAAAAAAGATATATTTGCTAGAACAACCGGAATAACTGTATGCAAAGTCATTTAAAATTGAAAATATATGTAATGAAATAAGATCGATCACAGTAAGCGAAATGTTTGGAGTTAGGGAAAGTTAGTTGCTCAAGCAGTTTTAACAGTGATCCATGAAACATTAATCCATAAACGGTGTCTTGTTATTTCACGTGACATAATGTTTGTCCAGCCGTGGTTGGTTATAAATTGCAACCGCTTCGGCTTACTAAGCAGAAGGTCATGCGTTCAATACCGGTTTCGTTTATTATATTATCAACCCCAAACGATAACAAAACGTATACTTTGAAGAATTCCTTCAAATTACCAAAACCTTACTTCCCGTGATATCCTCCCATAGAAATATAGAAGTATCTGCAATTATTCTATCTGGGCATCCAACTTATCCCATTCAATTAAATCAAATCCAATAAATCTGCCACAACGAATTAGTCAGGGCAGCATTCGCCTGTTGAAGAATGCATGAATCTTGAACAAGAGACAGATATAAATCCCAAATATCTGTCTAAGGTAACGAACCAGAAGGTAGGCCTTGATCACTTGAAAACTGCTTCAGCAAATAATTTTCCTTTTTTCAACTCCTTAGATTCCGCTTACTATGATCGATATCAAAACATATGTATTCATTTATAAATAACATACATACAGTTATTTCGATTGTTCTAGCAAATACCTCTTTTTTCGCTTTCTTTACCATATAAAATTCGGTCTATAGTGAATATATGTGTCAGCGTTGATTTTTTATGAATACCTTGTATGAAGCACTTTCAGAACTTTCAATTTTGCACATTTTTGCAGAAGGCACCAAAGAGCTATCTCGAATATGTTTCAAGTTATAGACAATTTTTGGTTAAAAACATATTATTTTCAAAATTTTATCAATCTTTTCAAACAAAAAACGTCCTCACAGTTTTTTTCACCATAAACAGAGAAAGAAATAATCTTTCTAATGCCGACAAAAGATTGAAAACCCGTTTGCGCCTTTCGGAGATATCGGCATTTGAAAACAACATTTTTTTCGAAGAAAATTTCTGATAACTGTAACCATAAGAGATAGAACAGTAGTTTCTTGGGCAAAAAGTTGCGCAATCGAAAGTTCTAAAAGTGCTCGGAACAAAGTTTTTGTGAGAAATGATGGTATAAAAAGTTATCAAGAAAAAACTGATTTTCAGTACCACCCTAACTTTTTTGTAAAAAAAAATCATAACTCGTGAACCATTCTTCTTCTTTCTGGCGTTACGTCCCCACTGGGACAGAGCCTGCTTCTCAGCTTAGTGTTCTTGTGAGCACTTCCACGGTTATTAACTGAGAGCTTACTATGCCAATGACCATTTTTGCATGCGTATATCGTGTGGCAGGTACGATGATATTTTATGCCCTTGGAAGTCGAGAAAATTTCCAACCCGAAAAGATCCTCGACCGGTGGGATTCGAACCCACGACCCTCAGCTTGGTCTTGCTGAATAGCTGCGCGTTTACCGCTACGGCTATCTGAGCCCTCGTGAACCATAAGAGATAGAAATTTGGGTTCTTGGGCAAAGTTGCTCCAAATCGGTTGTTCTAAAACATTGTAGAACATTGTGTAGTCCTAAATGCGTCAGCAAAAAAGTTTATGTGCTGATCTCGTAAGCCATGTGGGCCACCCTATTTTCACATCTCTGAAAAAAATGTCTGAAAAATATGGAGAAACTTTGCCGAAGACACCATATATCTAAAATTGACGGTTTAGGCGCAATCATTTTTGTCTTCCTAGATATGGCTTTGGGACCAATGTGCACTGTAGGTCTCAGCGCATTAGATTTTTTATTTAAAAAAAAAAATCATAACTTTTGAACAGCCTAATCGATTTCCAATCTTTTTTTATGGAATTAAAGCTTAAAATTTCAACTTTTCAGACAAAATTGAAAAATCTTATAAAAAATATGTTCAAACGTGAAAAAAATATAAAAATTTCTAGTTTTTTTAGAAAATTTCATTTATTTTAATGGAAAAAAAATAACTTTTTAAAGTTTTCTTTTTTTTTCTATTTTTTCTGAAAAGTTCCTAAGCTTTCATTCCATAAAAAAAGATTGGAAATCCGTTGAGCTGTTCAAAAGTTATGATTTTTTTTAAACATTAAAAATTTAATGCGCTGACATCTACAGTGTCTTCTTCTTTCTGGTGTTACGTCCCCACTGGGACAGAGCCTGCTTCTCAGCTTAGTGTTCTTATGAGCACATCCACAGTTATTAACTGAGAGCTTGCTGTGCCAATGACCATTTTTGCATGCGTATATCGTGTGGCAGGTACGAAGATACTCTATGCCCAGGAAAGTCGAGAAAATTTCCAATCCGAAAAGATTCTCGACCGGTGGGATTCGAACCCACGACCCTCAGCTTGGTCTTGCTGAATAGCTGCGCGTTTACCGCTACGGCTATCCGGGCCCCATACATCTACAGTGTGTACCGATGAAAAATGACTGATTTTTTATTTTCAAAAAAATATATCTAAACTCGAATATATCTAAACTCGAAAAAACGGAAACTATTGAGTTTTTCCATGTAAAAAACACAATTTTTGTGAAATTTTATATTTTTCCTGAAAAGCCAAAATCTCTAGCCTTCATTTTATCCAAAAAGATTGAAAATCGGTCGAACGGTTCAAAAGTTATAATTATTTTAAAAATAAAAATTTAGCAAAATCGCAATTTTTCTGGTCACCCTATTTTGGAAATGGTCATCCTAATCAAAAAAATCCAAAAATACGTGTACCTTTATTTCGGATAAGGAACAAAATAGCAAATTTTCACGGAATTCAGTGACCCACTAGATCGGTTTTTCATGGAATGGCTGTATTAGCATGACCCGGAATGGGCTTAAATCCTTATCATGCTTTCATTATTGATTTATTGTGTCCAGGACTCCTTTAGAATCTTACTCAATCTTACCTTGAAATCTGAGAATGCTTAATACTGTTTAAAAGGAAACCTATTCAAAAGCTTATTGAAAATTCTTTTGGTAAATTTTGTGTTGACTGCGATGAAAATTCTGTCTAGAAGTCTATGGACTCCTTAACAAAATTTAGTGATAATCTTGCCGTACGTTGGGCAGCCCTGCTCTACTTAATGAGATCAATCGTACATTTCGTTTCGTCCCGTATAAACGCACAGCGTACATCGGATCAATACGAAGCAGTTATCAGATCTTCCTTATTGATAAAAAAATAAGTCGTATAAGCTAACGAACAAGTTCTCAATAAGATTTAAACACTAGCTTTGTTCAAAATGTTTTATCATATACAATATGAACGCATATCGCCTCCACTTTGGCACGTATATGGCCTTTTGACGACTGGGATGGACTGTTTACTAGACTACTCTAAATAAACTTTTAACCTAGTCTAATCTCTTGCTCAGAAAATATTTATGCAGCCTCCATAAAATAACTAGAAGGGAAGGTATCTGAGACATGTTTATTTTCCGGAAAGCTGTTACTTTTCAATGTATGCTGCGTGGTGTGGTATCTATACCGCAATTTCCAATGAGAAGCTAGTTTTCCAAAAACGAACCAATTTCCGAAACGAGCTCACCCGAGCGGAAGTTCATGTTTGTCGAACCGTTTCCAAATTCATCAGAACTGAAATCGTTTGCATTTCTAATCGATCAGCGTTAGACTCGCGTAGTTACGCGTTCGCATGGTAGGTACGACCTTCTTCGCGTTATTGTAAATGGTTCTGTCCCAGTCCCAAGCCATAAACAAACACGAAAACTCTTCCGCAGCATCGACGTCGTCCTCGTCGTCGTCATTTTGGCTGGATCAGTTCGCCGATATGCGATGTAGGTATGGTTAGTCACTCAGATATGGAGAGTTGCGCTGTCGTCGTGGTGGCGTTACATCATCACGTAGCATATTAAGTCGTCCGCGAGTTTAACGAGTCAACCGGAACGTGCTTCGCGTGGATTGTGCCCAGCCAGAGCATAGCTAGCTGCTTCTAGATAAGTGTGTTGTCGGTATCGCCGCTGCCGGTCGCCTCTGAGTGATTGTACCAGTGCACTTTGCTGAGCCATAGCTGGAGGGAAAAGTGCTTCAGAATGCACTCATGAGTCAATAAGATACAGTTTACGTTTTTATTGTAACTAATGATATATACAGTACCGTAATGTCTATATTTTCGGTAGTTGTAATTACTTTCGTATTACGTTAAATCGTAATTGGAAGAGTAAAGGAGTACTATAGATTATTCATCTATGTCTAGGTGGTTAATATCCATAGAATGATGCAAATATTTTAATCTATGGTATAATGTAACAAGTTTATATAAAAAAAAACTTAGTTTTTATCTCCGTAAAATGCGACTGAGCTCAGTTTGACTTTTTAAACCATCGTCCCCCGTATAGCGATGGTTTTTTATTCCAGCGGTTCGTTCGTGTGGAATATTTTCCACCATAAAATGCGAGAGAACTCGCGCGCTTCTATGTGTGCGCCGTAGGAAGTTGATGAATGAAGTTCATTGATGGTACGATTGGGGCGATTTATATCTACTGCGTGGAGCGAGCGGTGCCATCACCAGCGCCGGAACGTTCTCTTTGAAGGCACGATGAGCCATTCCACGTGGAATCGGTTTTATGATTCGCCCGAAAACAAAACATACGAATATGATGACGAGGTTTTTAATTTGATGAGGCTTATTTGGAAGTGAATTAATCGTGACGATATTTATGATCATTGGGTTCGATTGATTTTGGTGTTAGGTTTCAAACGGAAAATTTCCGTTTGACAGGAACAAAATATGTATAGTTTCATAAAATCAATAAAATATGTATAATTTCATAAAATCACCCGTAGGCACTCTTGATAATTAATCTGTGTTCAACATTTTTTGGTATTCGAGACATCTGACCAGAATCTCGATTGAATTGAACCAAAAGGTAGGATTCAGTACACCTGGCCTTTTTTTCGACCATTCTACTTTATCGTAGAAAGAATCGATCGTAAAAATTTAGGTTATGATTATGTTTATGAAAAATTCAAATACGGATCTAAGATATTCGGCAAACTTGAAGCATGGTTTGACAACTCTCCAAAATGACCATTGTTTCATTAGCCGAAGGGTTTGAAAATTAAAGTTCTAGATGGCACCACTGCCAGGAATCGTATAGTGATGTCGAATTTTCACCCAGGTTGAAGTAGATATTGCATACCATACACAGTACCAAAAAATAATGTGATTTACGTATTTTGGGATGCACATAAAAGAAGCGAGCCGAATGACGTAAATTGGTGTCCAATTTCAAATACGTTAGTGTCTGATTCGGGAAATGACGATCACAGTTCCATCGTTTTCGTGTCCTTTAACATGTAAAATTACATTTTTTGTTCAATACATCTTCAAGGACACGTTTTTGTGTCGTTCCATCACTTACATCATGTATCATTCAGTCATAACCAGAATTACGTCCAGAGTAATTTTCATTATTTTTAAGAGTGTACTGTATACCGAGGAACGAATGTTAATGTAGCTGGCAACACTGCCTATAACTAACACAGCAGTACAAAAGTATCTTTTTCACGTGTTTCCACGAAATTTGAAGTTACTGAATCCTATTCCTTTATCAGTAATGTTACAGCACAACACAATTTTTGCTATATAGCCGTCAAGAAGTTTGTAGTGGAATTCATTTTGAAGTGTTCACAAAAATCCTACAGTTTTTATTAAAGGGACTGCTTTCGTTGTTTTATGAGGAATTTATCTAATTTATTCTCCAGAATGACTTTTACGATTGATAGAGGAGTTTATTCAGATTTGCTACATGTATTTAAAGAACTATTAAAAAATAACCAGGCAGTTTTTCAACATTCTTCAAGAAATATTTACTAATATTCTTCAAAGTGGCATCACTGTTTTTTGTCGAAATGTTTTTTTTACCTCTAGCACTTGTTTTTTTTTCAAAACTATCACAGAAATTGCTGAACAAATTTCACAAAAAAAAGTTTTTGAAAGTTATGCGTAAGTGTTAGAAAGTTAGTTGAAAATTATATAATGGTCTCACATGACATTTTTTCAGACTTTGATTTACTTTTCTTTATAAATTCATCCGGAGATTAAGAATTCCTATGGATTTTTCCTCACAAAAATATTTGTAAAATGGAGCACAACTCTTTCAAAACTTGTACCTGAATTTTCAAAGCAACTTTCCCTCAAAACGACTGTAACTTTTCACTGGAATTACAATCTGAATTATGTAACAATATTAAAAATTCTCAAAGGTTAAATTAAGAAAATTTCCTGGTAATTTATCCAAGGCTTCTTTTGGTTTTTTACTCATATTCTTACAAATCTCCAAGGCTGAAAAAGATTCTCAAATGAATTATACCACCTTAAATTCAAAGAGTTTCTTTATCATAGATTTTTTTGAAACGCTCCAATTTTTTTTCAAAATAATCCAAAAAATTTCAAATATTTGTTTTGATAATTCTTTGTTATTTCCTTTCAGTTTTCCAGAAAAAAACTTTCATTAATGCTCGAATTTCATCAGTACCTGATTTATCCTTTTTATTTCTGATTCTGCAATTGATACTTCTAGAACTAGTCTATAAGTTTCAGAACATCATTTTTGTACAAAATTATAATAAATAAATTTTGTTGATTTTTCTTCTGATTCTCTCATTTTTTTTTCAATTGTTTTTTAGTTATACCAAGAACTTCTAGAAATGGATTTATAATATCGAGAAGAAACAGCTGTTCGCAGGTTCGAACTTTCTTGTATTTTCCAGCGTACCTACGACAAACTGGTGCGTTGCAAAAACTGAGTTTGAAAAGCGTTCCATTGTGAAACTTTTACTTTGTTTTTTTTTTCAGATACTCTGAAGTATTTTGAAGTTTCATTCAAAAGCATCTCCAGGAATTGTTTAGGCGACGTCTATTTATTACGTAACGCTAAAATTGGAAATTTTCGACCCCCCTCCCCTCCGTAATTCTTCTTGCATGGAAATTTCCAAATTTTTGTATGAGCCGTAACGCTTGGGCTTACTCCCCCCTCCCCCTAGAACGTTACGTAATTTGTGGATGCCGCCTTATAGAATTTGTTCAAAAGGGTTTTTAGGAGAAGCTGCCTTCCTTCAGGAATTGAAACCAAAATCCTTTCGGAGATTCCTTCATGAAACTCTCAATTTTCTTTTTATCAGATACATTTTAAAGTCTTCCTCTTGGAAATTATTTTGTTTTATAACAAGATTCCCTTAAGAGTTTTCTTATCAAATATTCCAGGATACAACGGATGGTTCCTCATATTCCTACAAAATTGAGCCAAGATAACTTAAAAAGTATTCTCAACAGGTTTTCCCTGGATTTGTTTTACGCCATGTCTCCAGTAAATACATTTCATCAAGAATTATTTCAAAACCTCTTTTAGTGGTTCTTCAAGGAATAGACATTTATCCATCCAGTCTTTCGAGGATTTTTCAAGGGTTCCTGAATCCAATTTTTCCACCAATTCATTCTTTGATTTGTACAGGAGTTCCTTGTTTAATTTTCAGGAGATTTCTTGTTTCAAACATTTTTCAAAACCCCTCTGAATTAATTGTGTGATAATTTGAGAGCAGTTTTAAACGAATTGCACAACAAATTTTAAAACGGTTACCATAAACATTTTCTTGAATAAAAATTGAAAAAAAAATCTAAGAAGAGGTGCGGCATACAAGAATTTCTGGAAAAAGGTCCAGATGTATTCTTGAATTAATTTTTCAAATTTTTCTTGAAAAATTAAAAGGGCTGAGGGAACTTTCAGCAAAATGTCTAGGTTATATAAAATAAATAAGAAATTCCTGGTAGAATTTGAAAAATATTTCTGGAAACATTTCTGGAGGAATTTTTTAAGACATCCTGTAAGAAATCACACAAAAATGTCTTGATGAAGCTCTGGTACATTTCTGAGGTTACTTAAAAAGAATGTTCAAAGAATATTAGCTTATCATAAGGGAAATTTTTGAAAAAAATCTTAAGTATGCATCCTTCTAGTGTATTTCTGGAAAAAATCTTTGTGTCTAACAGAATCGTTTCAGAAATAAGCTTTTCGAGAAAACAAAGAGCAAATTCCTTAATAAATTCTTGTAAAATTCCCTAGTTGACTTTTATTGCGGATTTCTAGTAGAATTCCTTGTAGGATCCCCTGAAAAAACAAAAACAACAACAATTGGAATAACTTGACGATTACGATAATGGTTTTATGGTTTTAAACTTTTCTGAAATCATGCATGCATTTGAAATGTATTTGTATTAATGTATTTTTAGAGACATTTTCTCAATGATTCGGCAATTAAATTTTCAGAGCATTATTGAGCAAATTCAAAGAAAAATCAATAAGAAATGCATGGCAGAGACTAAGGTTTTGAAGTCTCGATTAACCTTCTAGTCCTTCCACTGCTGGAATCTTTGGAAAAGTTCCTTCGAAATCTATGAGATATATAATCCACTGTGTTGAAGTATGGCATTAGGATTGATCACAGCAATTGGTTTCCGGAGTGGAAAGCAACTGCCATCTGCACATTTGCATTCATTCAATCTCACTTGTGAACTGGCACTTTCCTGGGTAAGTTGTGCGTGCACCACGGTGAGGGTGATTCCATTCCCGGAGATAATCTAAACTCCACAAAGTCTTCGATGGAATCTATAGTAGAATGTCTAAAGGAACTATTGAGAAATCTGTGGTGGAATAACCAAACAAACCCATGGAATAAGTGAATTAAATAACTGCTGAAATTTTTTGAACGTATTCATATTGAAAGTTGGATTATTAAGTTGGCCTTTGAACTTTAGCAGGAAATTTATGAAATTTTATGAATTGTATGCTTGACCTGGATGTTTTCCCTTGGCATATCGAAACCATGACTATCACTTCTCTTCTGTGGAAAACCAAACAAATACATTTTGTTTGATGATTACACTGGTACACTTGCATGCAAGGTAGATGAAATCGTCAAGTTCTGCATTTTCAATAGCCAATATCTGAAAAAAACTTGACGTGCTTATTTTGAAAAAAAGAAGAAAAGCAATGGATTCAGCAACTTCATTGTAAATAAATAGCGGTGTTCTGGCACTTGAGACAAAAAAATACTCCGCAGTTTAAGTTTTGTTGCACGCCATAATACTTTGATTAGTAACTTTTATATACTACATCATCAATAAATTTCCAATTTAGCTATTTTGTTGTGATTGTCTGCAATTATTAAATCGGAATCAATTAAATCCGTAGACGGATCCGCGACCCCTGAACTGGTGAAATGGTTAGTCAAGGAATTCCAGATTAGGCCGAATCCCTTTCCCATTAGGTCAGTTAATAATACCCAGGAGTTCCCCCTGAAACTATTAGAATCCGGAAACATCGAGGATTTTTCCCAGCGTTCCAGTAAAGGATTCCCTAAATCTTCTAAAAAACTTGTTATGAGCCCAAAAGACGGATGCAACATGGAAAGGTATGTTCAGGACATACATGAGGTTGGTAAGATTGTGCATGGACGAGAACTGCTTTAAATTTCGAGGAAACTTCTACAAGGAGACAAAATGGGAAAACCTTTGAACTGGAACATATTTTTTAGACGGCAAGGATCAACGGATACAGGAAAAGGACGATGAAAATCATCATCGACAAAAATAAAAGACAGTACACTCGTAGTACTTTGACAACACTCACCCCTATCATCGAACCCATGAACTCTATCCCGTCCCATACGATAGACACACCACGAATCAGCTCCGCTTCCGCTAAGGTATTTCGGAATCGATTTGGTGTTTTCCAGCAAGGATAACCAACTTAAGACATCGTTGGGCGCCACCAAGGATCCGGTTGACTCACTGACCAAGGCTGGCGTTTACAAAATCAGTTGTCCTCACTGCAGCAATGTCTACGTTGGTCAAACAAAGTGATCTCTCGATGTTAGATTGAAGGAACACATAGCTCAAATATGAAAAGCTCAAAATACGAAAGACAAGAGGACGAGTATACATTCAAGGTGGCATAACATGCCTTTAATGAGGGTCATACAATTACGCGTGTCTGACAAAAGGTACAAACTCTTCTTCTTATTGGCATTAATGTCCTCACTGGGACAGAGCCTGCTTCTCGACGTAGTGTTCTTATGAGCACTTCTAACTCATCGTCATCTGCTGCCGCCGACCAAGGCAACGACAATGGCCATGAGAGCGTGAATGAACAATTTAATCCTCGATTTAGAAGATGATGCTGTCGGAGAAAAGCACTGCTCCGTCCGAAGGCTGTGAGCAGCAGCAGGAAGGAAATATTTATGGCTGAAATGGGTGGCCCGAATTTTAACTATGTAGGTAGCTTCTCTTCCAAAAGCTGAAAAGCTTCTCTTGTAGAAGCTGGAAGGTTTCTGTTTCGAAAGCTGAAAAGCCTCTCTTCCAGAAGCGGGAAAGTTTCTCTCTCAGGGACTGAAAAGCCTCTCTTCCAGATGCTGCAAAGCTTCTCTTCAAAGAGCTTGAATGCTTCTCTTCCTAGAGTAAAAAGTTTCTCTCCCAGAATCTGAAAAAAAATCTTTTCCATGAGCTGAAAAGCTTCTCTTCTAGAAGCTGAAAAGCATCTTATTCAGAAGTTAAAAAGCTTCTCTTGCAGAAGCTGCAAATCTTTTTTTCCAAAATCTGATAAGATTCTCTTTAAAAAGCTGAAAAACTTCTTTTCCAAAAGCCGTAAAGTTTCTGTTCTAGAAGTTGAAAAGCTTATTTTCCAGATGCTGAAAAACTTCACTTCCAGAAGCCGTAAAGTGTCTCTTTCAAAAGCTGAAAAACTTCTGTTCCAGGAGCTGGAAAGCTTCTCTTCCAGAAGCTGGAAAGCTTCTCTTCCAGAAGTTGAATACTTTCTCTCTCAGAAGCTGATAAAATTTCTCTTCCATAAGAAGAAAATATTCTTTTCCAGAAGCTGAAAAACTTCTCTTCCAGGAACTGGAAAGCTTCTCTTCCAGAAGCTCAAAAGCTTCACTTCCAGAAGCAGTCAAGCTTCGCTTCCAGAAGTTGACAAGCTTCTCTTCCAAAAGCTGAAAATTCCTCTACTAGAAGCTGAAAAGCTGCTTTTCAAGATGCTAAAAATGTTCTTTTCCAGAAGCTGAAAAGCTTCTCTTTCAGAAGCTGAAAAGTTTATCTTCCAGAAGCTGAAAACTTTCTCTCTAAGAAGCTGAAAATCTTCTCTTTTAGAAGCTGAGAAACTTTCTCTCTTGAGAAGCTGAAAATCTTTTTTCCAGGAGTTGGAAAGCTTCTTTTCCAGAAGCTGAGAAGCTTCTCTTCCAGAAGCTGAGAAGTTTCTCTTCCAGAAGCTGAAAACTTTCTCTCTAAGAAGCTGAAAATCTTCTCTTTTAGAAGCTGAGAAACTTTCTCCCTCAGAAGCTGATAAAATTTCTCTTTCAGAAGCTGAAAGGCTTCTCTTCCAAGAACTGGAAAGCTTCTCTTCCAAAAGCTGAAAAGCATCTCTTCCAGAATCTGATAAGCATCTCTTCCAGAAGCTGAAAAGTGTCCAGGAGCTGGGAAGCTTCTCATCCGGAAGCTGGAAAGCTTCTCTTCCAGAAGCAGACAAGCTTCGCTTCCAGAAGCTGACACGCATCTCTTCCAGAAGCTGAAAAGTTACTCTTCCAGAAGACGAAAAGCTTTTGTTCCAGAAGAAGAAAAGCTTCTCTTCCAGAAGTTGAGAAGCTTCTCTTACAGGAGCTGGAAAGCTCTTCTTCCAGGAACTGGAAAGCTTCTCTTCTAGAAGCTGAAAAGTTTTTCTCTCAGAAGCTGAAAATCTTTTCTTTAAGAAGTCTTCCAGAATTCTGAAAAGCTTCTCTTCCAAGAACTGAAAAGCTTATCTTCCGAATGCTGAAAAGCTTCTCTTCCAGAAACTGAAAATTTCTTTCAGAAATTGCAAAGCTTCTCCTGCAGAAGCTTAAAAGCTTCTCTTCAAGAAGCTGGAAAGATTCTCTCCCAGAAGCTGAAGAACTTCTCTTCCAGAAGCTGTCAAGCTTCTCTTCCAGAAGCTGGAAAGCTTCTCGTCCAAATGCTGAAAAGTTTCCCGTTCAGAAGCTACAAGGCTTGTCTCCCAGAAGCTACAAAGCATGTCTTCCAGATTATAAATAGCTTGTCTTCTAAAAGCTGGAAAGCTTCTCTTCCAGAAGCTGAAAAGCTTCTCTTACAGAATCTGTAAAATCTCTCTTTAAGAAGTTGTAAAACTTCTTTTCTAGGATCTGGAAAGCTTCTCTTCCAGAAACTGAGAAGCTTTTCTTCCAGAAGATGAAAAATTTCTCTTCCAGAAGCTGAAAAACTTCTCTTCCAGAAACTTAAAAGCTTCTTTTCTAGTAGCTTTCTAGCTGCTCTTGCAGAAGCTTTCCAGATTCTCTTGCAGAAGCTGAAAAAATTCTCTTCCAGAAGCTGACAAGCTTCGCTTCCAGAAGCTGAAAATCTTCTCTTTTGGAGCTTTCTATGCCAAAGTTGCCATTTTCGCATTCGTATCTCGTGTGGCAAGTATGATGATACTCTATGCCCAGGGAAGTCAAGGAAATTTCCATTACGAAAAGATCCTGGACCGACCGGGAATCGAACCCAGACACTTTCAGCATGGCTTTGCTTTGTAACCGCGGACTCTAACCACTCGGCTTAGGAAGGCCCCGAGATACAAACTCTAGTGAAATTGAAAAGTACATTACTAAATTCGGTTTTGCATTTATTAATGCTGAAGATGCTCGATGCTATTCTTGATCTGATTCAGGCAATATTCCTTTCAATTATTACATATCATCACTTTTCAATAAACCACGTCCTCCAATATCGTAGTTCGGTTAAAAAACGATCAAATGAAAAAAAAAACATCAAAGCCATTTCCCAGAAAATAAAGCGTACGAGCGCATTCAACTACGCATCATATGGTTGCGCTTGGAAGCGTTAAAAATAAAAACAACGATGATGGTCATATCCACGACACACCACTACGCATCATCGTTGATCGTGTAGCGTAGACTGTAAACAGAGAGCGGTCAGAATAAAGACAAAAAAGGGCGGCATTTCAAATGACAATAACTGCGGCGGCGGCTTCCCTCTTCATCGACCTTGCGCAGCCACCGCTGTTTATGGAACAGCGCTACCTACAGTTGTGTTCAGAATAATAGTAGTTGAAGAAGATTTTCAAATAGAGTGCAAAGAACAACATATATGCTGAAGCTCATAATCACAAAATTTCAAAATTACCTGAAGCACACGTTAAAAAAGTTAAGTACTAGAATTCGTAGGTGAAAGTTGGGTGACAGAACGTCGAATGCCAACATGTCGAAAGGACAAAACGTCAAAAGGACAAACGACGATTTGTCCCTTTAGACGCTTTGGAACTCGACATTTTGTCACTCAACTCTTTTTAACAGCTGCTTCGAAAATTTTGAAGTTTGAATTTTAAACTTGAACATATTCATAGTTCTCTATCAAAATATCATACCGATTGCTCATAAGGCAACAACGCAACAGCATGCCAAAATTTCCGAAACTTGTATGAAAATCGACTTCCACTACTATTATTCTAATCACAACTGTATGTACCTGGCACCATTGCAGTGACCGATCCGAATACCTACGTGTAAACGGCGAACGCGTGGCGGTGGAATTTTATTATCACAATTAGATTGTTCCGGCAGAAGCGTCGTAGGTTGTTTGAAGCACAGCATAGACACGTGCACTTTTGAACAGCAGAGATTGCGTCGAATTGAAAGGGTTGATCGTTGGTCAACTGTTCTGGGTCAAGTTCTTGGTCCCCGAACTTTAAAGTTTCAAGCCTAATATATTTTATATTTATGACCCAACAAGAAATATTACTGTGATAATCATACACTGCTCTTGAGGAAATTATCTGAAATGAAAAAAATCTCAGAAGACAATTCGGACATCGGAAGAGGAAAACAAATGATAACTAACTAATTGCAAAAAAGCTCAAAAGTTTGCTATTTCATTTGAAAACCGGCACAGTTTTAATTTAGGACTCACTAGTCCAATAGAAACGCAAGTTACTCAGGATTTCAAGAGCATTCTCAATCAAGAGAACGTTTTAGAAAATTTCTGGAAGACTGATTTGGAAGAAGTGAGAACTATTGTTAAAAAATCAATAATATAAAAGCCCCTGGTGACATTTTACATCTTCATAAAGAAACTTCCAAGGAGTAACTTATCATATTTGGTTGATGTATTGAATAAATGTTTTCAGTTGGTATATTTTATTGACAAATGAAAAATACTAAGGTTGTACCAGTTTTAAAACCGGAAAAAAATCCTGCAGCAGCTTCTAGCTATCGTCCAATTAGCTTGCTTTCCTCTATCAGTAATTTGTTTGACAATGTAATTTTGAACAGAATGATGGTCAAAATCAACGAAAATTCAATTTTTGCCAATGAACAATTTGGATTGCGACATGGACATTCGACCACTCATCAACTTTTACATGTAACTGGTATGATTATTTCCAACAAATCTGAAGGCTTTTCTACTGGTGAACGATACTAGACATAGAAAAAGTATTCGACAGGTTTTGGCGTGATGTGTTGATTGTAAAAAAAAAACTTTAATTTTCTATCATACATTGTTAGAATAATTCAAAGATATCAGTCAAATCGTGCACTTGAGGATAATTTTCAGATCTCTAAGTCTGACAGGCGTTCTGTAAGAACGGGTGTTCTTCAAGACAGCATTCTGCGACCAATCTTTTACAATATTTTCATATCTGACTCACCTGAGTTACCTCAGATATGCCAAAAATCTTTCTTTGTGGATGATACATTCCTTTTCGAAGAAGAACGAAGCCTGTGGATCTTCTGTAATAGATTGCAAGAAAGTTTGATTAGTTTTTCTTCATACCAGGCAAAATGGAAAATTTCTCCTATTGCTTCAAAACATAATTTATTGTTTGTTTGTATATCAATTATCAAAGTTTGGACCGTATGAGGTTTTAAAATGAACCTTAACAAGAATCATTGTTCCGTTCCTTCTTCTCTATTTGCGACAACCTTTTCCCCATATTTCAACACCTGCCAACAAAACACATGGGGATTTTTTTTTATTATCGTACAAATTGGGCCGAAGGGTCTCAGATTTTCATGAAACTTTTTCCACAGGCAGGGCTCATGGATATATGAATAAAAAAAATTGAGAAAAATTCAGGGTCGCCTATTTTTCCGGAAAACTCAGGTGGAAATTTTTTGTTTTCCCTTGACACTTCTTACTTTGAAAAATCATAACTCAAGAACGAAGCATCGTAGAAACAAAGTTTTTATATGAAAATTTAAGAAAATTTTCTCAAAAATCCAAAAAAAAATATGAACTGGAAAAAGTTTTCCACAAAATTTACCACCGTTGGGAAAACTCGTAAAGAAAAGCCGGAAAAACTATGCCCGAACTCGCGGAAAATTTTCAAAAAAATATTTTCGAGCAAGTAGTTTTATAAGCTTTAATCACTGAAATTTTTGGAATGCACTTTTTTTTTCGTTTTTGAGTTATGGCCAATTTTGTGAAAAATGTCCAGATGTGCCATATAAGACTTTTCTTTGAAAAATCATAACTCAAGAACGAAACATTGTAGAAACACAGTTTTTATATGAAAATTTAAGCAAATTTTCTCAGAAATCCAAAAAAAATGAACTGGAAAAAGTTTTCCACAAAATTTTCCACCGTTAGGGAAATTCATTAAGAAAAGCTGGAAAAAATATGCCCGAACTCGCGGAAAATTTTTATTAAAATATTTTTGAGAAGGAAACTTTATAAACTTCAATTCTAGTAACTTTTAGGATGTACTTTTTTTTTGTTCCTGAGTTATGGTCAATTTTGTGAAAAATTACCATGTTAGCCTTTTTTTGAAAACCCATATTTCAATCGAAGCATCAGAAAAACAAGGTTTTTTTTTTATCAAAGCAATTGCAAATTTTCTAAAAGATCTGAAAGAAACGATATGGGATTGGTTTTAATGAAGTATAAGTCGGATTGGATTATATTTTTCATGAAACATTACACCGTTAAACAAAGCTGAAAAAACTGTTTCTTTTCCTTTCCAAGGGATTCTTTCTTTTCTATGGAACAAATAAGATTCTTTTTATATATTTCTTTAATTTTATTTATTCAATTATTCAGTACATAACTAACATTTTATCTTAAAACTATCTATTTTTTCAACCGGGAAGATTGCCTTTGGTTGCTACCACCAGAAGATTTTCGTTTCTTTGTAGTATTAAGAACAAAGCATGCTGTATTTTCTTGGTTTTCATATGCATCTGAGAATTCACTCGCAAAAATGCTTCGTTCGTCTTTTGGAATAAATGAATGATGTTTTTTTGTTCCAGGAATTGGAACAAGGTTAGAAAATCTCTCCTGAAGTATTTTTTCAGCCTCTGAATAGTCATTTTCAGTTGCATAGATGAATTCCCAATCTTTTTTAAATTGGTCTTTCACCTTTTGCGACACAGCCCAGTCAAAAAATTGTTTGGCGTTATTAATTTCCGCTGACTTTCTAATACTAGCATCTCTAGCCATCCGCTTAATATTGCCACCGATACCATCACATGGACCTTTTCCATGTGAGGTTGGGAAAAAGTGCCATTCTGCTCTTATTTTAAAATCATTTTCATGGTTGCATACATTTTTGAAATTTGATTTATTTTTGTACTGCTCTCCGCAACCATCAGAAAGATAAATGATTTTTTCAAGCTCAGGAAATTTATTTTTCAATCTTGAAATTAGTTTTGTTTGAAAAGCATAAACTGATGTCGTGTTATGCTTTTTTATGTCAGCAATTACAACAAAATTTAAGACTTTGATCGAAGATTTGTCTTTGTAATAAATTACAAATGGATGTATTGTTACTTGAGGTCGTACAAAGTAATAGCTTTGAATGGAATCTTGTATCACGCACGAATAATTTTCCGCGAAATCCATCTGGCACATTATTTCTTTGTTTTCAACTAGTGATTCCTTTTTAGCTCTAATAAAATTATTTTGTTTATCTACTTTGAATTGATGCACAAGAAACTTCTCTGTGAGATTTTTCAAGTTTTCTATAAAATCATTTACATTTTCCTCTTTGTTGATAATTTCACAACGAGGAGAAATAATCCAAAAACAATACTTAACTTCTTCAACGTTGTTTTCATCTAAGCGATTGGCAACAAAATCTAATTTCTTTAATTTACAATCCTCACAGGACCTCAAGTAACAATCACCTGTACTATTTGGACATATCATTTGACTAGTCAAAAAGGTGTTAAGTTTTTTTTCTGTATTATGAACTTCAAAGCAATTAGTTTTTTTCAATGCATCAACCATGAATTTCATATTCTCATGTATCATGCAAACACAAACATTCATGGCCGATGAATCCTTTGTATAAACACATTGTTTTGGTTTAAGTTTCCAGAACGATGTGAATGAGACAGATTCCTGTTCACTCTTACAGGTTTCCAAATATTGTTTATATAAACTATCCAAAGGGTCTAGCAAAAGGCGTTTTTGAACATTTTGGCGCACTCCATTGGGTAACTTAATAGATATGGTATCTTTAAAGCCAGGAAATGGCCGACTGATATCATCCCTTAGGTAAAAATTTGAAACTATGTCTTGGACATCTGATCCATGCGAGGGTCGTCCTACTTTTGAAAGTGGTTGAATCCCTAAATTGTATTTTTTTGATTCAGTTATAACGTGTTGAGACACGTCAAAATGAGCTTTAACTTTGGCATATGACCAATTCCTAGGAAGTAATTTTAGAAGTTCAATTTGCTTGTCAGGTTCGGCTTTTGTAACAGCTGAGTTCAAATTTAATAAAACGGAATTAAAATCCTCTGTAACATCGATAATATTAGGCGGAAACCAAGTCTTTATTTTACTCAAAATTTGAATGAACATTTCGTCCATAGAAGAATTGCGATAGTTACTACTAGAAGCATCCAAACGTGAAGATTTTACTTGAAAAGAAATTTCCAAGAATTTAGCAAGCTCTTGTGTTTTTTGTACATTATTTATAGAACCAACTGACTCACCCGAGGAAGGAGTTTCCTTTGGCGACGCCAACGAAGATAGTGGTGAAACTTGTTCCTCAAACGCCATTGCTTCTGGAAGATCCGTTACGAGAGCCTTCTGGTCACCGGTAATGGAGCACTACACGCAAATTTTCATCTTTTCCGTAATCCACCGAACTCCATTCGAATGAAGCTTACTGATGAGGCCTTGGCTGATCGATCGTAGATTTGTCCTTACTGATTTGTGACCGCCCAGTCCGAAGGGGTTACAGCATAAAGAATTGTATTCGTAATATTGAACTTTGTCCATTTCAACAGCTTCGGGAAAACTTTTTTCACTTTACAAAAAATAATAACGAGGAATATACAGCTGATAGACAACACTTGCACTTTCTCACTGCTCTTTGTTAGTTTTTAGTAAACTTATGATTCTCAAGCCATTTCAACGCTTCAAACTTGAATTGGTAAATACCTATTTGTCATATTGTCTACCCATTTATTTAACTGTCAATTTTGTAGTTACCTAACAGGAAAAAATTGCCTACATTCTGATTGAAGAAAACTTTGTTTCTATGTAGTTTCGTTCTTAAGAAATTTTGTTTATGAACTTATAAATTTGTAAATATATGGTTCAAACAGCTCATCCTAGCAATATTTGATCATGTTTTAGGAACGAAAAATGAGCGTATTGAAAAATATTGTAGGATTGGATCTTATTGATCGCTCTTTTCAAATATACTTTGTTTGAAAGCTGGAATAGCTAATCGGGTTTTCATTATTTGTTTTCATAAACAGTGAAAAATGTCCTGGGAAACTGATTCCATTTCAAAAATTTCATATTTTTGAGATAATTTGAATCCGGTTCGACAAGTCATGATGAGTCTTGAGTCATGATTTTTAAACGAAAAGACATGTATGGCAAATCTTTGCATTTTTTTACAAAATTGACCATAGATCAGGAAGTAAAGAAAAGTACATCCTAAAAGTTACCAGAATTGAAGTTTATAAAGTTTCTTTCTTAAAAATATTTTATTAAAAAATTTCCGCGAGTTCGGGCATAGATTTTCCAGCTTTTCTTTATGAATTTCCCCAACGGTGGAAAATTTTGTGGAAAACTTTTTCCAGTTCATACTTGTTTTTGGATTTCTGAGAAAATTTGCTTAAATTTTCATATAAAAACTTTGTTTCTACAATGTTTCGTTCTTGAGTTATGATTTTTCAAAGATAAGTCTTATATGGCACATCTGGACATTTTTCGCAAAATTGGCCATAAGTCAAAAACGAAAAAAAGGTGCATTCCAAAAATTTTAGTGATTAAAGCTTATAAAATTACCTTCTCGAAAATATTTTTTTGAAAATTTTCCACGAGTTCGGGCATAGTTTTTCCGGCTTTTCTTTACGAGTTTTCCCAACGGTGGAAAATTTTGTGCAAAACTTTTTCCAGTTCATATTTTTTTTGGATTTTTGAGAAAATTTTCTTAAATTTTCATATAAAAACTTTGTTTCTACGATGCTTCGTTCTTGAGTTATGATTTTTCAAAGTAAGTAGTGTCAAGGGAAAACAAAAAATTCCCACCTGAGTTTTCCGGAAAAATAGGCGACCCTGAATTTTTCTCAATTTTTTTTTATTCATATATCCATGAGCCTTGCCTGTGGAAAAAGTTTAATGAAAATCTGAGACCCTTCGGCCCAAACCCGTACGGTAATAAAAAAAAATCCCCACATCATACCGCATTTATCACCAATCGCCATGCACCCGCGTTGCAAACAAACCGTGAGAAATCGCTCATTCAGTGTTCCGCAGCCAGCGCAAACCCGCCTCGGAATAGAACTTTTATTGGCGTTGGTTATAAACAAATTACCTCACCTTCGTCACAGAGCCAATAATACCTAGTGCTGGCTGGAGAGGTACACTCTCCATACTCTATCCACCCAGCACTACCGGATTGTTTTTGCATTACTGCACAAGCAAACACTCCAAACAACAAGTGGAAGCGGCTCGTCGTCGCGTTGGATGTTTTCTGTTAACGATGCAATAATACCCTCTCCGGATGGCCCTTCTGGTGCTATTGGTAATGTGAAGACTGTATCGGAAAGAAATTAGCAATATTCATGATGCTTGTTCTCCAATGCATCTCTTTGTACAACATTTTTTGAAGAACCTACAAGATTATATATAGTTTATGATAGGGATATAAGTTTCTTAATACGATTTGTTTTTGTTAATTGAATAAGGAATTTAAAATTTGTTAGATTTTTAAACAATCTTTGGTAAGTCATTAATTGATTTTAACGGCTTTCCAACGGCATTGCTCTAGTTTTCCTCAAAACTGAAAGAAGATCCAAAGTTTTTTGCTTACCGTAATGATTGACTGGATGGAGCATGTGGTGGAGTTGCAATCATCATCCGTAGGCGTATAAAACATCAACTTTTTTAATCATTTGAAACCTTTTTTTTTTTTCAATTTTGGGTGTTTCTATTGAATCATAGCTTGGTAAACATACTTTCGTAGCTGCCTATTTGCCTTTTCAATGCTCTGGACAACAAGTTAATTTGCTCCAAACTGACTTGCGGAAATTGACTCGCAATAAGTCAAAATTTGTTGTCATTGGTGACTTTAATGCCAAACATCGGTCATGGAATAATTCTCGAAGTAATTCTAACGGCAGAATTTTATTTGATGAGTGCTCTTCAGAATATTTCACAATTCAATACTCTGTTAGCCCTACATGTTTTTCCTCTTCTACAAATGCATCTACGATTGACTTGGTCTTAACCGACTCTAGTCACCTTTGTAGCCAACTCATGCTGATTTTGATTCTGATAATGTACCTGATACATTCCAAATATCCCATGAAGCGGCTCTCAATCCTATCAGCTCCACTGTCAATTATTTGCGAACCGACTGGAATACAGTGATACCTCCATGAGTCAATGTTCCATGACTCGATATCGACTCATGGAACCATACTAAAAACAAAATATCATGGTTACTATGATGGACCCTAGAAGCAGCTTTCCAAAAGATTGCTGTTCCATGACTCGATATTTCCATGAGTCGATGGTCCCTTCAATATCGACTCATGGAGGTTTCACTGTACATACGAAACTTATATCGATAGTAAACTTAAGGTGAAGATGGAACGGAGCCAAACCTCAATTTTTCAAGAGCACAAATCTGGAGAACCAAACATTCGTTTAAGCTGAAAACTTAATCGGTTGGTCACTAGCTGGTGGTTACTAATCGATTGAGTTTTCATCTTGAACGGGTGTTTGGTTTTCCAGATTTGTGCTCTTGAACATCTGAAGTTTGGTTTCGATTCATCTTCACCTTAACGTTAACATTACTTTGCAAACAAAAAATAATCTTGACAACTTTAACAAATTCCATTGTGTCGAGGGAGTGGAAGGGTGGAGTGAAAAGGCGTTTTGATAGCGAAAACCGTTTTGTATTGCTTCAACTGCTATCCGACTTTGCAGAAAACGGTTCTTGGATACATCGTCTGTGGGAAACTAGAGCAGCAAACGCCCGATATCACTAACATGCAGTCCTGTAACATCTGCTTTGAAGATCGGCTCGATACCGAGCTTCAGCGATTTTGGGAAATCGAGAACTTCGATACAGGTAAAGCATACACTCCAGATGAACAATACTGCGAAGATAACTTCCTAAGCACTGTCGCCCGTGACAATTCAGGTCGCAATGTTGTTCGTCTTCCTCTCAAGGAAGAAAAACTATCGATGCTTGGAAATTCGCACACCACTGCGCTCCGAAGGTTCCAACAAATGGAAAAAAGGTTTGCCGACGATGAAGGTCTGCGTCACAGTTATAATGAGTTCATGGAGGACTATGAGAGGTTGGGTCACATGGAGTTGGCTCCCGTCGCGTCGCGTTACCCACAGTTTTTCCTCCCACACCATGCCATCCAGCGTCCAGAGAGTTTGACCACCAAAACCCGTGTGGTATTCGACGGTTCCTGTCGTGGAGCTGCCTCACTATCGCTGAACGAGGCTCTATATGTCGGACCTACTGTTCAGCCTGCGCTCTTTTCAACTGTCGTTAATTTTCGTCTGCCTCGCTTCGTCATAACAGCCGGCGCAGAAAAAATGTTCCGGCAGATTTGGGTCCACCCAGATGACCGTAAATTCCAACAAATCCTCTGGCGTGGAAGTTCAACGGAACCGATCCGCACGTATCAGTTAAAAACCGTCACCTACGGTCTTGCAAGTTCACCGTTTCATGCTGCTCGAGTCTTAAACCAGTTAGCCAACGATTAAGGTCATCGCTTCCCGCTGGCGGTGCCAGTGATACTGAAAGGCACCTACGTAGACGACGTTATTACCGGACACGACGATCACGACATAATGGCAGAAACTTGTAAGCAGCTTAGTGAGATGATGAAATCCGGCCGTTTCGTACTCCGTAAGTAGGCTTCGAACTACAAAACAGTTCTCATCCACATTCCTGAAGAACTTTGGGAAACCTCTGCAGAATTGGAGCTCGATCGCTCGGAAGCTATCAAAACGTTGGGGTTGCTATGGTTCCCCCAACGGGACGTTTTCAAGTTCAAGGTCCCTACTCTACCAGATCTTCCCGTCGTGACTAAAAGGATTGTCGTCTCAGAGATGTCCCAACTTTTCGACCCACTCGGACTTCTTGGACCAGTGGTCGTAAACGCCAAGATGTTCATTCAGTCTCTCTGGGCAGCTAACTTGTCGTGGGATTCTGAGCTTGCAGAAGAGTCAGCAACCTGGTGGAGAAATTACCGTGCTGACATCAAACAGCTTCAACAGCTGGTAGTCCCGAGGAGGGTACTGTGGAACTCTCAACACAAATATTCGATCCACTGTTTCTGCGACGCCTCACAGAAAGGCTATGGATGTTGTGTCTACATCGTATCGCCGGATGAGCTAGGCCAGCTCCATTCGCATCTACTCACATCGAAGTCTCGTGTCGCACCTCTACGGGGACAGTCAATTCCACGCTTGGAGCTTTGCGCAGCTCTCTTCGGAAGTCAATTGGTGGATAATCTCCTGGCTAATACTAATATCGATGCGTCAGTCACGTTTTGGACCGACTCGTCTATCGCACTTCACTGGATCGAATCCAGATCGAATTCCTGGAAGGTCTTTGTTTCAAACCGAGTCGCGGAGATTCAGCGGCTTCGAAGAATTCAACGTGGATGCACGTACCGACTGATTTGAACCCTGCTGACCCCATATCCCGAGAAATGCTTGCAAGCCAGATCCTTACAGACAAGCTGTGGTGGCATGGTCCAGCGTTTCTCACATCCCCCGTCGAACAGTGGCCAAAGTGTGCGGTTTTGATGCCGACCATGTCGAAAGTGGAAGTAGAGATGCGTCCGTTGGTATCCCTACCTTTGATGAGCGAAGATAAATCCATCTTCAGCGAATTCTCTGAACTAGCCAAGCTAATAAGATTCGTCGCTTACTGTTTTCGATTCCGAAACAACTGCAAACTTCCCAAGAATCAACGAGTTCTTTCATCACTGTCGCCTGAAGAAGTGGATTTTGCACTGAAGTCAATGATTCGTCTTGCCCAGCGCCAGGAATTTCCGACAGAAATAGGCTTGTACAGCCGCAATAAGTTAGACAGTACTGCTAATATCGCATCGAAATCTCCACTCAAGAATCTCAATATTTTCATAGACGAATTCGGACTTTTTCGGATTGATGGACGGCTGAAGAAGCAGAATGCCCCTTTCGACACACGTCATCCGATTCTGTTACCAGCAAACCATAAACTTAGCTGGTTGATTGCAAGGTCCGTACATCTGCAGACTCTTCACGGTGGACCTTCGCTGTTACTGTGGGCCGTTTTACGTTCGTCCGCTAATTGGGAAAGGTACGTCGGTAAAGGTTTACGTCGCGTTATTCGTCTGTTTGGTGGTGAAGGTCGTACACCTCGAAGTTGTGCCGGATCTGTCGTCCGTCGCTTGCTTCGCCGCAGTCAAACGCTTCGTGGCGCGTCGCGGTCGTGTTTTCGAGTTGCATTGTGACAACGCGACTACGTTCGTCTGTGCAGATCGCGAGCTCCGACAACTGCGAAAGGAGTTCCAGCTGCAGTGCAAGTCACCGGAATGGGGCGATTACTGCTCCGGAAATGGAATCACCTTCCGCTTCATTCCTGCACGCTCTCCACACTTTGGAGGCATTTGGGAAGCTGGAGTGAAATCATTTAAGTATCACTTTCGTCGTATCATGGAACAGAAGGCTTTCTCCATGGACCAGCTCCTAACTGTCGTAGCCCAGATTGAATCTGTCCTTAACTCCCGTCCCCTCGTTCCCATTTCCGATTCTCCCGATGATCTGTCAGCCCTAACTCCTGGGCATTTCCTGATTGGAGAGCCTCTTGTCTCCATTCCCGAACCGGATTTGCTTCAGAAGTCGCTCAATCGCATCACCCGTTTCGAGGAGATGCAACGCTCGGTCCAGGACCTGTGGCGCTGCTGGTCACGGGACTACGTTAGCCAGCTACATCAACGCAGCAAGTGGAGACGCCCATCCGTAGACGTTCGGAAGGGTCAACTGGTACTACTGAAGAACGAAAACTACCCTCCGCTACAGTGGCCTCTTGGTCGCATCGTAGATATCATCGCTGGTTCAGACGGACGAGTCCGTGTCGTTGTAGTCAAGACGGCTTCGGGAGAATACAAGCGGGCTATCACCGAGATCGCCGTTTTACCGATCGACTCCAACGATGAAGAGGAGAAAATTTCGCTCCTACCTTCAACTAGTGACGCGGTAAATGGTTGAAACGGACGGTTTCAACGGCGGCCGTCATGTTGAGAGCAATTACTAACATAAAATTCAATACACAGAATTGTACAACCAATACTTACCTTACCTACATTTATACTTTGGTCCCTATTGTAATTTTGTTCATGAACACACTCCTTTGTTAACGCTACAACAAAACCCATAGACATTGTTCGCTAAAGTTAGTCGAATAAAAGCCATCGTGAAGTGAAGGGCGCGTTTTACACTCTCTCGAAGTCTCACGGTCCGAGAACCAAGTTCTTACCAGTTTTTTCGCGGTCAAGCCAAGCTTGTCCGTAGTCGAAGCTCTCCCACACATGTCCGAAAGTGTCGAAGGCCAGAGTCCGGTCGATTTTCGTCGTATTTAACAGTAGAAGCATTAACCTAAGAATGCTAATGTCGCTGCTGTTCGTGTTACCAACATCTAGTTTGCCACGCGCTGACAGTCTGAGTACCGGGTCTCAAAGTGTCAAATCAATGTTAAAGATCAAAACAAATCATTGGCATTCAAAAAACAGCGAAAACTCATAACTGAACGTAAAAATAATTAAAATCAGTTTTGTGGTAACAGCGCCACTAGCGTTCTACTACTAATATTTCTATTTATTTAACAATCTTTCCCCGTAACAATACGATTCAGACTTACAATTCGGTGGCCTTTCGTATGACACACTCTTTCTCTATTCCTGGAGTCTCGCTAAGTGTCATAAAACCTGAATTATGCAATTTAATTTATTTGATATTACCACTTTCGTCATTTTCCTACCTTTTCAGGCAAACTGAACTCGACTGAGGACGGACTCGCGATTGAACAGACTGTTGACTCGGACTAAGACCTACACGAACAATTGAATTAACACACACTGACGGAATGTGGAGAGTTTAAACTAACCTCAAAGTGCACTGACTAATTCTAGACCTCTGACTAAACTGCTGCACAAATGTACTGTACATTTAACTTTCACCAGTTCGGTAAACGGTGCGAACAAAGAACGGTCCAATTAACTGAGATTGATTTAATAGCACATTAAACTGAACTTTGGACTGAACTTTAGACTCTGTACTACAGTTTCACTGTTCTACATCTGTCGATAATGTGAGAAGACAACCGGAAACGCTTCGCTGACAGCTTGAGGCTTATCCGGTGTTTGTTGACAGTTGTCACTTGTCTTGTCGCGTCGCCTCCGAAATGGGTGACAGAGCTGCCAGCTTGCCGTCTTCTGCGCCGACACATTGTTAAAGCAAAGGGCATTGAATTACCAAAATGTGAAGTAAAATTTGAATCCGTGATTATAGACGATGATTTTGAACTCTTGATGGCAGAATCTGCAATAAGGAGTTAAAAATCTCAATTACGCAGTGAAAAAACAAAAATTTTAAAAATAAATTTTTTCAATTGGACCCTGGCTCAAAGCCGTTGTGAAAATTATCTAAAATTTTGAAAGAAACCACTGCTGATTTCGGCATTGAAAGAGGAAACAGATTATTACTAACTAATTTCGAAAAAGCTAAAAACAATTGCTGTGTAATTTTAAGTCACGCACAGTTTTATTTTAAAAAAATTAAAAAAAAAACTCTTATTAAGAAATGAAAAATATAAAATCCCTCATTGGCGCAGGTACAGGGGGGCAGGTGGGCCAGGCCCTCTTCTGAATCATCCAATAGAATATATTTTTGATTTCGCTTCAATTTTTTGAAGATATTTTTATGAATAAACTTATTACGAAAATTCTGAACAACACTTTTTAAAGGAAAAAAAAACAAAATAACTAACACCAACAGATTTGTTGAACAGATTTTGAAACCACCCTTTGATTTTTTTAGGTATTTGATATAATCAATTATCTTATGGAACATCGAAGTGTGCCTTCAAAACTACCAATCTGTTAGAAATTAGTCAAATAATATCATCACATTTAACAACTACCGAAAAGCTAAACATTACATATAATTTGCAATTGGATTAGATGGACAAATTGATGTGAAAATTTGCGAAAAAGTTACACGTCTTCTCAGTGAGAATCGAACTCACGACTCCCCGATCTCTAGTTGGGGCGCGTTAACCACTACGCCATGAGAGGACTCATGAACGCAGAAGTTAACCTGAATTCGATTTCAGCTCAATAATCACGTGGTCCTCTTTCGCAAAGTGCACCTCTTTCGGAAGAATTAGATGCCCATCCAAACACAACGCTTTCTATATATATCCAATGCCTAGCCCGAGAGCGCATTGTTTTTTTAGGTATAGGAATAGCACACTACACTAGCCAGCAACTGCGCTGGCTGAGGTTTCTATTGTGTGGGCTTCCAATGGGTCGCGACGTTCTCAAACGACCGGTTACGGAACATGAGTCCGTTGCTCGATAAATACTTGTTTTAATTATGAATCTTGGTTTACGGCCAACCAGCCGAGTGGAAGTTTAACAACTACCGAAAAGCTAAACATTACATATAATTTGCAATTGGATTAGATGGACAAATTGATGTGAAAATTTGCGAAAAAGTTACACGTCTTCTCAGTGAGAATCGAACTCACGACTCCCCGATCTCTAGTTGGGGCGCGTTAACCACTACGCCATGAGAGGACTCATGAACGCAGAAGCTTTTCGGTAGTTGTTAAACTTCCACTCGGCTGGTTGGCCGTAAACCACGATTCATAATTAAAACAAGTATCATCACATTTGTTCACATGATTAACTATCCAAATTTAGCTGAACCTTTCAAAAGTTCACAGTTTTCCTTCTGAATTCCTCCTAAAAATCATTGATTCTGTCAAATATTTGCTAAAAGTTTTACTAGATATTTCTCTGTGATTTCCCTGAAATAGTCTTCATAAAAAAATATTACAAATTCTTCCGCGAATTTCATCAAAAGTCCTGCAGATATATTTCCAAAATGTATCAAAAAATAAATCAGAAATTCTGGAATGGTTTCTATTTTCTGGAAATTCTGATTCAAATCACCGGATTATACCAGAATTACCTACCACAATTTTTTTTTGAAATGTCTCTTATCTTCGAATCTTTAGATAATAGTTTGTAGAAAATAAGGAAAAACATTGTTTCTGGGATCGAAATTTGGAATCAGAAACAATTTTAAACAAATATTTAGCAAAATAACTGGGTAGGGGAAGTGATTTATTAAGATATTCATACAGCCATTCCATGAAATACCGATCCAGTGGGTCACCGAATTCCGTGAAAATTTGCTATTTTGTTCCTGATTTGAAATGAGGACACACGTGTTTTTGGAGTTTTCAATAAGGGTGACCATTTCCTAAATAGGGTGACCAGAAAAATCGCAACTTTGGGACAATAGGGGCTGCTGTTCTCATTTTTTCTTGAAGGTTCAGAAAATTTTACGTTTACTGTCAAATTTCCAGCGATGTTTGTTTTTTAGTTTTTGGGATATGTTATTTTGAAAAAAAAAATCAGAAAATTATAAAATTTCACAAAAATTGGTTTTCTACATGAAAAAAAATCAAAAATTTCCGTTTGTTTTAAAGGCCTTGGAACCAAAGGGGCTATTGCTGTTCTCATTTTTTTCTGAAAGTTCAAAAAACTTTACGTTTACTGTCAAATTTTCAAAGATGTATGTTTATTAGTTTTTGAGATTTATATTTTTGAAAATAAAAAAACAGTCATTTTTCATCGGCACACACTGTAGGTCTCAGCGCATTACATATTTTTCAGAGTTTTAGTTTTTCCTCAAAAGTGTAAATCTTAAGCTTTCATTCCATAAAAAAGATTGAAAATCAGTTGAGCTGTTCAAAAATTATGATTTGTCTTTTTAAATATAAAAATCTATTGCGCTGAGACCTACAGTATGTGCCGATGAAAAATGACTGATATTTTTTTTTCAAAAACACATATCCCAAAAACTAAAAAACAAACATCGCTGAAAATTTGACAGTAAACGTAAAATTTTCTGAACTTTCAAGAAAAAATGAGAACAGCAGCCCCTATTGTCCCAAGGCCTTCAAAACGAAAAAAAAAAGTGAAAAAAAAAAACATTTCTTATTAAATTTTATCTTTTCTTGAAAAGTCAAAATCTTTAGCTTTCATTTTGTCCAAAAATATTGGAAATCGGTCAAGCGATTCAAAAGTTATAGTTTTTTAGAGAATAAAAATCGAGATTTTACTGGTCACCCTATTTCGGAAATGGTCACCCTAATTAAAAAAAAACAAAAACATGTGTATCCTTATTTCGGATAAAGGAAAAAAAATAGCAAATTTGCACGGAATACGGTGACCAACTAGATCGGTTTGTCATGGAATGGCTATATGCTATAATCTTGGAATTGAGACAAATGTGGTAAATAATTTCTAAAACCTAAAACAATAGAATAATAATGGAATTTGGATAATGGATAATGTTTTCGAGAAGATCAAGACTGAAGGCTAAAGGCTAAATCCTCTTGACAAAATTATGAAAAAAAATCCCAAAAGAGTCGCTAGTGCTGTTAAAAGAAAATAAATCTGGGGTTAACACTTGCTTGAAGTTCTTGTGAATTTTTCGCAAGAAATCCTACGAAGACATTCCAGAGAAAACAACAATATTATACTATGAAGAAATATCTGAAAAAATTACTTGGAAAAATTATGAGTATTTTCGTGGCAGGGCTTTTGAAAACAGTTCAACATATTCCGATAGAAATTTTATAGGAATGTTTGATTTTTTAAATATTCTTGATCAAATTTTAAAATGTCGTTTTGGAGACAGTTTTGATTTACAGGGAAATTTTAGCACTCAGAGAATGCTCGCAAAAAAATGCAGATTGATTTGTTCAGAACTTCTCTGAGAATTCGCTTAAAACAGTTTCCTATTTGGATTCAATTGCTTGTGAAAATTTTGTGGAATATTGGAGGAATCCTTAGATGAACACCTGGAAGAATCACACAATGTTTTTTGTAGGAAGTTCAGGATAATTTTTAAATAAATTTTTAGAAGAATTTCCGAAAGAGATTTTCTTAAACATTTGTCAAAGGAATCTGCTGAAAAACTTTACAAAGAACCTCATAGGCAATGTTGGGAAAACTGTTGGTGAACTCTCTAAAGATTTTTTTGATAAAATAGGTGATCTAGGTGACCTTGAAGACACTCTGGATAAGGCTCCTACAATTTATTGTACTTTTTTTGAAAATCCTCAGTTATTAATGAACTACTGAAGGTTATTTAACTCAAAATGGAATTTATCTATCTATCTTCTATATAAATAACAATGGAGTGGTGTTTGTGTGTCACGAAATGGCTTGAGAACGGGACAACTGATTTGCACAATTCTTTCACTGTTGACACTGTTGACACTGTTGACAGCCTACTTGATGGCAATACGAAGTTTGCCGGGACCACTTGCATGTAGTAAAAACGTAGAGAACCTTTCTGGAGAAATGTTATAAATAATTTCTCAAGCATTCTCTGGCTTTAGATTTTTGTACGTCATTTGAAAAAGTTTTTTTTTAATAATCTTGGGAATGGTTTTCGTTGGGATTCCCAGAGGGAACTGAAAGCTGTTAAAGAAGTTTTTGTAGAAAGCACGGAAATAGTACGATAATGACGGGGTTGTCCAATGGCTACTGCTTCTGCTTTATAAGCAGAAGGTCCTTGGTTTAATCCCAGGCCCATCCCTCTCCTCGTCACTTGCATCTGTCTTCCACTTTTAATATATCACAGTTCATATTATTTGCTAGATCTCGAGACGGACAAAACAAAAACCATTTCCCTACTATTCTTCTTCCATAATTATAGCACGCCTTTCATTACACCTGATACATAGGCAGTCTGCTAAACAAACAGCAAGCATCTCTGCCATAAAAATTATACCAGCGCTACACCTTCCCGCATGAACTGGCTTTGACGCAGTGGTATACACGGTCTACTGTAGAAGACAGTTTAATGCATCATCGATTCCTCTCCCTTTCCCTCATTTGTCTGCAGTTTGAGGTGGCAGGCACCATTGTTGCCTAAAAATAGAAGATCACCAGCACTTATACACTGAGGGTGTCTGTTAGTCCCGAGCAGTCATCTGGTTGGTTCTTTGTGTAAGTGCAGCTGATCTGGCGATACTGGAGAAGCAACCACGGACGGCCAATCAAGCTCAAGCTCAAGCTCAAAGCACGGAAATAGTACGAAAATAATTCATTAAGAAATTACCATGAGAATTCTCCAAGGAATATCTTAAAGGCACATGGTTGAATACCTGAAAAGTTCGTTTAAGAATCACAAGGGATATTCCTAGTGAGTGCCAACTACGGAATTTGTAAAAAAATCTGATTATTGCGACCGAAGTTACTTCTGTAAAACAATTTGCTATTTTTTGCATATTTTCCTGTCAATTGAAAATATGTACTTTTTTTGAAACCTCAACAAAAATTCTGCAGAAGCTTCTAGCTATCGTCCAATCAGCTTTTATTTCTCCATCAGTAAAATTTTTGAAAAAGTCATTTTGAACAGAATGATGGTTCACATAAACGAAAGTTCAATTTCGGCCAATGACAGTTCGGATTCCGACATGGACATTCGACCGATTATCAACTTTTACGTGCAACAAATTTAATTCGTTACAACAAATCTGAAGGCTATTCTTCTGGTTTTGCTCTTCTAGACACAGAAAAAGCATTCGACTATATTTGGCATGAAGGCTTGAAAAAAAAAACTTTAATTTTCCAACATACATTGTTAGAATAATCCAAAGTTTTCTGTCAAATCGTACACTTAAGGGTAATTATCAGATCCTCAGGTCTGTAAGACTTCCTGTGAGCGCTGGTGTTTCTCAAGGCAGCATTTTGGGACCAATATTATACAATATTTTCAATATTCGAACTAATAAATTGTTAATCGCTTTTCAGTACAGTCCTCATTCAATGTGCGCTCGTGTGCTCTCCCTCTTCTGCTAGTCCCTCAGGAGGGTTTGACATTCGTAACATCGACATAAATCAATCAAGCCGAGCCGCACGGGTAGGTAGATATTCACGGACTGTCAATCGGCCAGTTTATTGGTCCTAGGGGGGCTGAAAATGTGGCGGGAGATCTCAAATTGATATTAATGTCATCAGGTTCGAACGAATTGGGCGATTGCATTGATAGCACCCGGGTGATATCACATCGGGCACGGGCGAAGCTACGTCGAAATATATTCGACCGAAAAACAAATACACTGATAGTTCAATTTATGTTTTTGGTACGTGAATAAATGAATAGGTTTTCATTGAGAAAATCTCTCATGTCATCTCTCTCATATTTCAAATTGAGAATATCTCTCACTTATCGCTCTCTGTAACAATCATGATCCGCAACACGTAATGAGAGTCTGTTTATCATCTTCTGTTACAGATCTGATTAAACCGGAAGGATAACAATGATAATACCCATATAAACACGCTCTAAGCCTAGGGGCACTAATGCTTTCAGATGTTTGGGGATTGTTCATCATGCTAGTAAAATATAACGCCTACTCTCCCAATGATAAATAAGCGAGAAAAATGGGTTTAATTATCGCTCGCTCGCTCTTTTAAGAGTAGAAGCATTAGTCGTAGAACGCTAATGTCGCGACTGTTCGTTTGCCCAACATCTAGTTTGCCACGCTTTGACAGCTTGAGTACCGGGTCTATAAGTGTCAAATCTATTTTTGTGACCAAAATAAAACATTCTCTGCAACATGGCACTAAACAAGCGATCAAAAACTTCAACAGTAAGTAACAATAAAATAATTATGTTTTTTGATAATAGCGCCACTAGCGTTCTACTACTTATATTTCTATTCTTTAAAGCTCTCCTTTGCTGCTGCTATTTGTAAAGTTTGTTACAACTCGCGAAACATTGCCGATCATGGACCGATATGTATGCGATGTTTTTCTTCGCTTGCTTTGATCGTGCTTCGAAATCAATTGAGAACTAATTTTGCAATGCCTGATTCCTGAGTTTACAAAACATTCATAGGTATGTGCCCAACGAATGCGTAATAGTACGTAAACTAAATTTACGTAAATGAAGGTTTCGGTGTAGCCAAATTGAGAGAATGCAGGGACAGGAATTTCGAACACTCATTTCGACAAAATGCCATTCGAACAAACGTCCTCGCGGCCATGCCAATCGAACCGTTGACGACGACGACGATGATGATAACGAATGGCATGCGGTGCAGTGCAGGGATTATCATGAAAAATTGATTTACTCTTCTCTTCGCGCGGAATGCATAGTGTTTTTTTTTTATTCTATCCTATTGAAGTTTATCGCTTTTTTATGGTCCTCCGCCAGGTACCAACAGCAATCGAGGCAGCGACGTTACGCTCAATGAAATCCAGGCGAAAACAAATGATGACGGGGATCATATTCTTTTTGTGGCGTTACGTCCCAACTGGGACGGAGCCTACTTCTCAGCTTAGTGTTCTTATGAAAACTTCCACAGTTGTTAACTGAGAGCTTTCTTTGCCGTTTGATCATTTTTGCATGTGTATAATAACGAGTGGGATTCGAACCGATGATCCTCAGCTTGGTCTTTCCGAATAGCTGTTCACCGCTATGGCTATCTGGACCCCACACTGACGGGCGGGATCAATGGGAGCAATATTGTTGTTTGTTTGCGCAATGCGATCTGGGGATCAATTAGGTAAACATTGTATCGAAGTCGGATTTGGTTGCCGGAGATAAAAGAAACACTAATTATAATGATAATTCGTATAATTGATTTCAATGTGATAGAGTGTGTATCGGGCGCCATTATCGTATCATTATCATTACTGGATGGCTTTGTCTTGACTCGGTCGCTCACATAATAAGGTGGGGGATGGAGGTTGAGGAAGATTTATCGCGCGGACGAACTTATGGCGATTGATGATGGGCTACCACTTAATTGATTGTGATGCTAATTGATGCTCATTTGGCATTTCCCTTGCTATTAATACTTCCCATCCATCAAGCAGTGGTGTAGGGCCGCAATCATGAGTGTAACCAGAGGGGACATGAAGGGAAGCCGTCCAATCATGTGGCAAAACTAAAATTGTGATAATCAATTTTTAATACAAAAAATCTTTTACCCTGTTTTAAACTAATCAAATCAAATCTACTAATCAAATAATCAATCAAATAGCACCATTTTCAAATTGCTGTAACTTTTTACCCGTGGGGTATTATTTGGGAAGCAATTTTCTCGTGTGGAAAGAGGAGCACACCATTCGTGACAACTGGAACGATCAATGTGGCAGGTGTACCTAAAGAAATGCCTCCAAAAATCAAACATCAATCACTTGGATATTGAACTAATCGAACTTGAATCACGTACATAAAGTAATTCAAGCATGAATAACTTGAAAATGAAGTGAATCAGTCCTAACCAGCATGAGCATGGAGTCATATAAGAAAAAGTGAAAAATGCACCTACATTCTAGATGAATCAAACCTGAACAACTTGAATATCAAGTAATTCGTACTTGAAATAGGTGAATATGAAGTGATTCAGACCTGCAGCACTTGAATATAAAGCGAATCAAACCTGAATCACTTGAATATGGAGCGAGTCCGACATGAATCACTTGAATATGAAGCGAATCAAACATAAATCACTGTAATAATCCTAAATCTCTTTAATATGAAATAAATCAGACCTGGAAATCTTGTACATGAAGTGAATCAAACTTGAACCATTTGAAAATAAAATGCATCAAGCATGAATCACTTGAAATCATTTGAACATTAAGTGAATCAAACCTGAAACAGTCGTATATGAGTGAATCAGGTAAGAAACACTTGGATATGGAGGGAACTGAATCACTTGAATATGAAGTGAATCAATTCTGAATCACTAAATTATGAAGTGAATCTGATGTAAAACACTTGCGGGAATGGAGCGAACAAAACTTGAATCTTTTGAATATAAAACGAATCTATCCTGAGTCACTTGAACATGGAGTGAATTCGACATGATTTTTTTGGCTCCCTTTTCAAGTCAAACCTGAATTACTTGAATATAGAGTGAATCAAACTCGAAGGACATGAATATAGAGAGAATCAGACATCAATCACTTGGATATGAAATCAATCAAACTTGAACCACTTGTATATGAAGAGATTCTGACTTAAATAATTTCAATATGATGAATATGAATCCTGACTAAATCACTCGCACATGGAGTAAGTCATACCAGAATCGCTAGAATATGAGTCAGATCTGATACACTTGAACATAGAATTGATCATACCTGACTCTCTTTAATTTAATATGATTCCGTCCCTAATCACTTCAACTTCCAAATACCAAAGGCTTTCTGCACAGCATGGATCACAAGCTAGAACTAGTTCAAAATGCTCAGTTTTACATGCTCACTACCGTCACCTAGCGGCAAAATCGCGAACTAAACTATTTGCCTTCCGGATGTCCTTGATCCCCTGAACAACTTTGCTGAAGATCGCTTCTTTGCAAGTCATAAGGATCTAGAGATATAGCAATGTGAATTTACCTGTTTTGAGGTGATGCTAAACTTTTTGGGGGTGATTCAATATTCAGCTAAGTGTTGCAATACTTATTTTAGTGAGTCCGTATTTATGACGGGTAGTGTACTGCCCATAACTCCATATTTGTAACATTCGACAAAAGTAGGCATTGAGTAAATGTGATACCAAGTTTGCATTTTATTGCAGTATGAAAGGGAACTAAAATTTCAAAAAATCACTGAGAATTCAAAAGTGCTTATTTGAGGCTGAAATTTAGTACAACTCATATCGCATATTGAGTGAATAGTCAGAAAAAAATTCTGATAGAAATTTCGTTGCTACTGCATTATGACGCTCATGTATAATCTCAATGTGACTGTTATGCGGTTACAATTGCCAATGTGACAAAACAACTTGGTATTTTTTTCGAATTTCCTAGAACAATCTCACAGATTTCAGTAAGTTGATCGAAAGTTTTAGTCATATTGATGACTCTCCCCGGTGTTAACTCGAAATTGTCAAAAAATGTCGAATTTGACTGTTATGCAGTTATGGGCAGTGTATGTGTGTCGCAATTTGACCCCGACAAAAAATATTCAAATCGCGATAACTTTGTTATTTCTCGTTTTTTGTACCATTTTTCACAAGTTATCAAAAAACTCATCTAGTTCTGTTCGTCATTGATCATGAGCCATCTGAATCTGAATTCCTTGGGGCAGTTCATATGAATTCTTTTAAGTTATTCCTATACAATAATATGAGATTTTTTGGAAATGCCGGGAATTCCTTTCAAGACTACTGCAAAGAATCATATGATATATCATATCATATTTCCCAAACTTTTTTCTATGCTTTCCCTCTTGATCTAATTCAAGAATCACGCCCGGAATTTCTTTCGAGTATAAAATGTATCGAAAAACTACTCCAATAACTGATTTTTCTTATTTCTTTTAAATTAATCCATTTTTTTCAGTAATTTCTCCAAACATTTCGATCATGAAAATGGGTTATTTTGCTCATTGTGAGAAAGTAGGGTGTACGAAAGATCTCAAAACAACAATTTCATAAGATCTACTGGATTAAAATCTGATGCACTGCAAGTGACATGTTGGTAAATTTTCAAGCTATAACACATGAGCTGAGTTAACCTTTCGTTCAAAATTGAATAAACTTATATCTGTCATAAGATAAAAGGACTTTTCTCTAATATTATCCTTAATTAAAGAAGAAAATTAGCTTTGTTAGTCTAATTCCCAACATGCTCAACCGTTTCCAAATCTGTTCGTATATTTTTTAAAACACCCCGAGTAATCTTAAGCTCTTATAATAAGCCCTTTATTAGAGAGCAAGCATTATAATAGCACTACAGATGCAGACACGACTGATAACATCAATGGGTTACATGCATGCCCTGATTCGCTACTGGCCACATAGTCTAGCACATGCGCTAGTGTCTATGCAGGAAAAATCGGAAAAATGTCTATGCAGGTAACGCGAAAAATATTTGTATTTACGAGTAAGATGCCTTTTCCCATACGAAATGAATCGAGAAAACTTCTGATGATCTACTGTGGACAAGAGCAAAGCAGGTAATACATTATACAATATCTCATAAAAACCCTATTACTGCATCGTTAATGCTTCTACGCCTGATGCATATATGTATCAAATAAGCCTCAATATAGTGCTTATTTGATACATTGACTACATATCCGCATATAGGGCATGTTCCAATGCTATCCAGTGTTTTGACAGATATCTTCTTCTTCTTCTTTCTGGCGTTACGTCCTCACTGGGACAGAGTCTGCTTCTCAGCTTAGTGTTCTTATGAGCACTTCCACAGTTATTAACTGAGAGCTTACTATGCCAATGACCATTTTTGCATGTGTATATTAGGGTGCCAATGAAAATCGATTTTTCGAATTTCAAAAAAAGGTAGTGCTCAAAAGTTTTATCTCCTCGAAAAAAGTCCGCATGCAAAATTTGAGCTCAATCGGACTTCATTAAGTGGACCCCCAAAGCGGTCAAAGTTTGGCTTTTTTGACCCATGAAAAATCTCCCAAGGGGGGGGTACATGAAATTTCCGAAATCGAAATTTTTTTTTTATGCCAGATGTCTTAGAAATGCATAAAACGTCGAGATCTGGTGTTATCTGGAAAAATTTTTTTTGAAAAAATCGAACTTTTGGAACTTAGAAAATTTTTGAGTTGGGGGAGTGAATTGAATTTGAAATGAACGATCTGAATTCAATTGCTGAGAAATTCAAGGCAATAGTACTGAAACGTATCCTATATCATTGTTGGCCACTGAAAGCATATTATATGTGATATTTCATAAGGGTGATTCGCGTAATGTTCGACGAAAAATGTAAAGGTAACTTAGCTAACAACAAAAGAGTTTTCTAGAAAGCCTCTCATTGTTAGAAAGGTCCTTTTGAAAAGTTTTGCGTGATTTTCATTCGGAATGCAACAATTCACTAAGCTGAACCAGTTCGGAGTCCTCGTCTCATACAAAATCCGCTTGCTAATTCGTGATTTCAGATGCACTCATCTCAGAGATCAAGCATTGAGCCTCAGTGACCTTTCCAATTCAGTTTTGTACCATCTGTGCAAGCTCAGATAACAAAATCAGAGTGATTGGTGAGAAGGTTCTGAACTGTAACCCCGGGGCCCTTAAGATGTTAGATTTTGCAATGGTTCTAGTAGCAATAAGGTAAGCAACGTAAGGGAGAGGAAAGGAATTGTGATATTAAAAAAATATCATGTTGGTTGTTTTTGGTACATTACATCGCATATATTTCCTAAATTACATCTGATTTGTTTGGACTTTTATACATTTTTCGATGTTCTTCGACTAATTGCAAAATGTACTGTTTCTGATTTTCATCGGTTGACAATTTCGAATTATATGTTTTAATTAATGCAATACCTCATTCCGCATTGTCATTTACTACTTCCAAACTTTGAATACGTCTTTTGGCATCTTCATATACTTTTTTGCAATTCCACTGCGTAATATCAGTTTCCAACAAGGATTCCGGAATCTCTAGAGCATGGAACAATTTTTTAGTATCCTGACATCCTTTTACAAACGAATGTAGCTCGAGTGTTGAAACATCGTTTGATTCGATTATGGATTTAGCAGGTACAATATTTTGGGTATCTGAAAATCAAAATATTGTTAGAAAAATAATAATCTCGGTACAACAAATTAAACAAAGTATTTACCTGATGAATGTAAGGCTTCCATAATTCTTTTTTTATCTGCTACATCCAACTTTTCGTCAAACAAACACAATCCGATGAGATTGCTATCCAAATACTGCAGATGATTCAAGAACCCTTTATGTACTGCTTCGGCAATTTCTTTGTCAACAGCCTCGTAAATTTTAAGCGATTTTAACAAATTGAGGTCATTGTTTGCAGACATTGCAGCACACGAAGAAAGAAACCAGTTTCTTAGATATACTTTCACAATGAATACATTAAATCGTGCTAATCCATCTTTAGTTGCCTTAGGTAACGCAAAAGTGTATCGGTAAAGGAACATTTTAAAAGAATAAATAATTTTAGCCATCCATCTTGCATTATGGAAAGCACCAGGAGCTCTTATTTTGAAGTTTTCATTAATTTTTCCACCCAAGAATATAATCGTAAGCTGAATAACTTCACGATAATCTTCGCGGTGATGATGTTCTATTAGTCGTCGCTCAAAAAATTCTCGTTGTCTGTTATTGATGATTTAACGAACGCATCATTCAAACCAGAATGGTATGAACTCTTTTCTAAGTGGTGCCATTCCATCTGAAACCGCCTAAAGATCTCAACATTTGGAGATTGTGCTGTTTCAAATTGCAGTACCTTGAATGCCTTGCCAACTAACAGCTCGTGTATGTGATGTCCACAGGGAAGTCCAATAAGCTGTCTTTTAAACATATTGTTTAGATGTTGACACGCTCCTTTATTTCGACCAATGTTAGATGCAGTGGTATCAAATGATGTAAACATAACCCTAAAAACGAACGTTATATTTTAGAAATCATCAATAATAAAATTGAAGCTAAAAAAAACTTACCTGTCTTCAAGACCCCAATCGACAACTGCATTATAAACTGCTACTGCTTGTTCTATTCCTGTTGAATTTTGGATGGGGGGAACAGCTAACAACTTACGGATGCCATCACCAGATACAACTATAGCCAATCGTTCAGTTTTGGGGATGGCTTTAGACGACAATATACTAGGAAGCAGCTTTGAATCCCAGTGAACTGTTAAATTAACCTGTGGCTTAAATGTTGTTTTCAGCTCATGGTGCTTTTGCTCACGAATTTTTTTTCTTGAATATCTAATGGACTCCTTGTTCAACAATAATGTTGAAACGTCGTGCCCCAAAGATTTCGCTATAGATGAAATTAGAAATACCGCATTTCGATCACTCACTTTGCAGCGGTCCAAAGCAGCAGCCACATCGACAAAAATAACGTTTTTTAATTGTGGTTTAGGAGTTGAAGATGATTTTGAAGGACCTAGAAGAAAATATAAAAATCAAAAATATAAGAATCCATGAAAAACATTTTAAAACATATTTGCAATGTATTCAATTCACACTTACCTGGTATCTGTAAATACCAGTGATAGTACCGATCGAAGTAAAGGACTCACTCTGGGTTTGAGATGAGGACTCAAAATCACTACCAGTCAATGTTTTCTTTTGCTGTAGACTTGCTTCTTTCTGCTCACTAGTTGGTGGATTAGTCTCTTCTGTTGCCTGTAGATTAGCTTCCTCCTCAAAATCACTACATGAGATAGTTTCCGTTGGATCAGTCTCAGTTATTGTTGGAAGAGTGGATTGTTCTCGTTGTTCTTGCAAATACTGAGATGCTTTTTTCTCCTCTTTAGTTTTTGGTTTATACTTCTTCGCGATGTCGAAAAGGTACCGCAATGAATGAGAGAATTCATTTCTCTTTTCAGTTTCTTTCGCCGACATCCTTAGTATGTGCTTCTGCAAGCTTTTCCAAGTTTCATAGTATCGCAAGATTTTTTGTTTCACTGTCACGTCGTCGATCAAATGGTTCAAATGCTTTTTGTTCCATGATGTCTTCAAAGCTAGTGTTGTTAACTGGGCGCTAGCTCTAGGCTTTTGCTTCTCTGCTCGCAAATGAAACATGAATTTCCGGAATACTTCACTGTATGTCGGCAAATTTGCAGATTCGGGGAACAAAGGTAGATATTTTCCAACTAGCCGAATATCCTCCATTTTTAACAAAAAACGCTTGCACACGCCTTGATAAATTTTTTTGACACACGAATTGCTTTTCTTATTCACCACTGAAATACAATTTATTTGGAACTTCTATTTTTAACACGCTTAGGTATAGACAAAAATCTACCGATTTGATTTTCTTCACTTTAGGTATAACTTAATTCTATGTAGGTAGAAAAAGCAGGAGCTTTTCGCTACATCTTTGAAGAATAAACGAGAACTGATTGTTAAAACTGGAATTGCCTACGTTGTCACAACCGAATCGTGTGTACTATAGCAAGCAGAAGGCAACGTACTTTTGTTTCGGGAATAAAGGAGCCCAAGGCAGAGAATCTCTTTTGAAAATATAATCGTGTACCGTGTATCGTGTAATCGTGTAAACACTTTTGTTGCCCTTCATCGTCGCCCATCAAGCTATTGTCATAATTTGAATACGTCAAAAATTATTTCATTCCTTTTTTATCTGTATTTTGATTATGGCAGTTAGAGTTGTGCTTCACTGAATTCACTGATTATTGTTATTGGAACGTTTTATTTTAACTATTCAAAAGAAAACCTTAATGAAAATATCTTAACGAAGAGTTGCATGCCAATAAAGAATCATGATTCAAAACTATACAAACAAAATTGATTTGTTAGATCTGTTGAGAATATTTTTTTTCAATTTGCAAATTAAATGATCACCCTTATGCAAAACCGAGGACAAAAGCCCTAATGAAATATCACATATTATATGTTAACAGTGGCCTACGATGACATAGGAGATGTTTAATTACTCTCGTATTTACTATTCCATTCAAATTCTCATTTGCTGAACAAACTTGTGCAAAAATATTTATCCAGTTTTAGTTATAACAGTTTCAAAATTGATTGTGTTAAACGAACTTTTGTCCCACCGGTGTGGGGCAAAAGTTCGCTGACTAAAACACAAAACATCGATACTTTTACGACAGGCATACTTTACACCAGCCGTAAACTTAAGTTTGACGAAAAATACACACTTAATGTTCATCAAAAAATTGCTTAAAACTATTGTAGTATACTCAAAAATAGCAGTTTTTCGCAAAACTAAATGGAAATGTAAAATTTTGGTGACATTTTTCGCACGATCGGACAAATGTTGCTAAATTTGAAGATAATATGTGGATTTTAGGCAATTTGCACATTTTTCCGTGAGTTTATACATGGGTCGAACTTTTGCCCCTCTGATTCGAACCTTTGCCCCACTATGGGCCAGAAATTGTTTCCAAGCATTTATGCAACAACTAATACACCTCAAAGCATCCTTATGATAGGCCTAGAAACGCCCTTACATAAAATATTGAAAAAGATTTTATCTTCAATTGGTTCCATTCAACGAAAGTTTGATTAAACATTACAATATTCACGTCGAAAAACAACAAATAGCCATAACTTTTCCAAATCTCAATCGATTTTTATGATATTTGGTGTGAAAGTCTCTTACTTGAATAGCATTCGAACCACCATGACATTTATAAGTTTTGTTTTGAATTGAGCTAGAAATCTTGAAAAGAAACTCTTGCCCTACTCGAACTTTTGCCCCACTTTACTCTGTTTTTAATATCCCATTCAAATTATGATTTTTCGACAGAAAGGCCCACCCTTATGGAAAAAAGTGAACCACCCTAATAAAATATCACATATTAAATGTAGAAAATGGCTTACGATAATGTGAGAGATGTTCCAATACTGTTGTCTTCAATATTCAATTAAAATTATTTTTTTTTTAATTTTTCAACAAAAAAGGACCACCCTAATGGAAAGTAAATGAACCACCCTAATGAAATATTACATATAATATGCTTTCAGTGGCCAACAATGATATAGGATACGTTTCAGTACAATTGCCTTGAATTTCTCAGCAATTGAATTCAAATCGTTCATTTCAAATTCAATTCACTCCCCCAACTCAAAAATTTTCTAAGTCCCAAAAGTTCGATTTTTTCAAAAAAAAAAAAAAAAAAATTCCAGATAACACCAGATCTCGACGTTTTATGCATTTCTAAGACATCTGGCATCAAAAAAAAAAATTCGATTTCGGAAATTTCATGTACCCCCCCCTTGGGAGATTTTTCATGGGTCAAAAAAGCCAAACTTTGACCGCTTTGGGGGTCCACTTAATGAAGTCCGATTGAGCTCAAATTTTGCATGGGGACTTTTTTCGAGGAGACAAAACTTTTGAGCACTACCTTTTTTTGAAATTCGATGGCAAAATTTTTCCCATACATTCCATTGGCACCCTAGTGTATATCGTGTGGCAGGTACGAAGATACTCTATGCCCTGGGAATCGAGAAAATTTCCTTTACGAAAAGATCCTTGACCAGCAGGATTCGAACCCACGACCCTCAGCATGGTCATGCTGAATAGCTGCGCGTTTACCGCTATGGCTATCTGGGCTCCTGACAGATATACCACGTGCTTAAAGTTTGCATGCGATATGAGATGTTTAAAAAGAAAGTGATAACCTAATCAAGTTTTTCGAGGCGACTTGAACAGTGCCACTCTGATGTGTCAAAAGGCTAATACCAAACACGTTCATGACATTCACACTTTAAAAATGTTACACAGCTCACACGGGATTGCTCGATATTGCCAATTATCCCCAAATGCCATAGAAAGAAACGAGATTTTTTCTCATGTGTAAAATTAACACAAATTTTGTGTTGGTTCAGAAGAGCTTGATTTGGGGTAAGTCGTACTCATTTCTGTGTGGCTTTTTTAAGGCGTGTTTGTTTCGATTTCCTCCATTTTTATCTCGTGGATGAAGTTTTTCTCTACATTTTAACATGTTCTTTGACTTGGCTACGCTGTGCAATGAATTGATTGGGGCAAACAACTAAAATCACTTCCTTAGGGGGCCCAGATAGCCGTAGCGGTAAACGCGCAGCTATTCAGCAAGACCAAGCTGAGGGTCGTGGGTTCGAATCCCACCGGTCGAGGATCTTTTCGGTTTGGAAATTTTCTCGACTTCCCAGGGCATAGAGTATCTTCGTACCTGCCACACGATATACGCATGCAAAAATGGTCATTGGCATAGTAAGCTCTCAGTTAATAACTGTGGAAGTGCTCATAAGAACACTAAGCTGAGAAGCAGGCTCTGTCCCAGTAGGGACGTAACGCCAGAAAGAAGAAGAAGAAGGGGGTCTAAAATACGACCGTTACCCTAGTTTAACTTGAATAGCGCGTCATCTGCAAAATATATCGCAAAACACACAGTCGTACATCTTTTCCCTTTTGAGTTTTCATACATAAATTCATTCATTTAGGCACCTCTTGTATCAACTACTTGATCGCGTACGCAAAAACTCTCATGCTGCGTAGGTACGCGAAAGCACAAAAAAACGCCGAAGGCAACTGACGTTTCTCACATGGTATAATATTAGCATTAGTGTTGAAAGACAAAACATCGAAAATCATTTGACGGCGCTAGTGAGTATTGAATTTTTATTTGTTTTTAATTATGAATCGTGGTTTACGGCCAACCAGCCGAGTGGAAGTTTAACAACTACCGAAAAGCTAAACATTACATAAAATTTGCAATTGGATTTGATGGACAAATTGATGTGAAGATTTGCGAAAAAGTTACACGTCTTGTCAATAAGAATCGAACTCACGACTCCCCGATCTCTAGGTGGGGCGCGTTACCACTACGCCATGAGAGGACTCATGAACGCAGAAGTTAACCTGAATTCGATATCAGCTCAATAATCACGTGGTCCTTTTTCGCAAAGTGCACCTCTGCCTGCAGAAAAATACATACATTATATTTTACAATCGGAAAAAGTGTGGCTAGTATCTTAGTTCTTCTTCTTTCTGGCGTTACGTCTTAACTGGGACAAAGCCTGCTTCTCAGTAGAATCTTAGTATTTTTGACGGATTGGGAGAATTTTTGATCAATTATTTGATATAAGAAAGAGTGAGGATCCGTTTACTACTCAAATGTGTGATCTTAAGCTTTAAATTGAACCAAAGAAAAAAATATGTATGTTTATTTTTATTTCGTCATTGCATGAACTCCACATTTTCCAAGATATGGATTGGATAGAAATTAAGTTTGGTAGGAATGTCAGTCATTACTTATAAATTGGGAAATCAATTCGCTAACAGTCTAAATGAGATAACTAGGATTGGCCTTATCATTTTAGTTACACGACACTCTTGTTTGAATATTTTTAAAATATAAACCTTCTTTTTCAAAACGATAATTTAATCCTATAAAAAAAACTTTTTCTCCCGATTTCTACGTATATTTAAAATCTAAAAACTCTCGGCTCAAATAATGTTAGCCCTTGTGATACTGAGCAACTTTGCCGAAGACGCCATCCTTCTAAGTGGTCAGGCTACTGAGCTATGCGCAAAACAAAAATTCTTCGCTCACTAGCGCCGCCTAGTGGCGTAATTCCGTATCAGACTGACCACCGCATGTCAGCCCTTGAGCTACTGAACAACTCTTCCGAAGACACCAACCTTCCAAAACATCAGGATCTAGAGATATCATATGTTCATATAGTGCAAATCAGAAAAGCACCCCTAACGGCCAAGTTCTCAACTAAAAGGATGATCCTTAACTCCTAAAGGTAGATCGTACTTAGCACTGAAACTTCGCCGAAGACAGTACTGTGCTATCTCTTTTCGCATACGAGATATTCAACGACACCCCCAAAGTGATGAAATCCCATAAGCCCTGGGTCTCCTATAACGCAGATTCCTATTACGCCCCCCAACCATGTGTCTAATAGGAGACCTGACTGTAGTTACTCGCGAGTTATCATACAAGGTGTGATTTATTATGGTTTTGACAAACGAATTAATTGTACAATCAGTTTGTGGTCATAAATATTTGAATAGGGAAAGTGTACCAGTTATGGCCATAGTGGTTCCCTATTTGGCCATATGTGAAATTCTGATAGTTTTAAGATTTTAAAACTCTTTGAATGTTTTAACATCAAGATATATCCTAAATCTAATTATTAAAACACACAAAAATTTCCAAAAATTGAAGACATTAAAGTAATCAAGTATGGTGAAATAGGGAACCACTAACTGGTGCACCTACCCTACCTGAAATCTCGAAAGGCAAAATGTGTTTTTCCCTAAAACGATATTAACTCTGAATAGCTCCGAACACTTTCACGAAACATTTAAGCTTCGTTTACTCGCGAGCACGACAGATGCGAGTAAATCAGCACTCTGATGCTCGCGAGTATTTTGTTTTGTTTTTGTTTAGGTTCAGCAGACATGTTCGCCACTTTCTATCACTGCTCACACTATGGTTCTCCAACTTTATATCTAGATACCGTTTTATTTAAAATTCCGAACATTCCCCGAGTAACACACATGTTATAATTAAGGCATATCAACTGATATATGACTATATATAGTCTTATAAGAGTGATTATGCATCAATTATAACATGTGTGTTCCAATTGGTTGGTCGACTTTTAGAGCAAATTTTTAAGAGAACCACTCAAATTTATTCAAGGCATGAACAATTTTTCTATGACTCAATTCCTCTGCGTTTAAAAGTTGTGACAATATCGGTAGATAGGGTAGGTGTACCAATTATGGATGCAATATGTCAACAGTAGTAATAAAAATCAAGTTGTAACCGCGTTTCTAAAACGCAAGCATGACTTGTTGGTGTCAATTACTAGTTTAAAGCCTTGTGAATCTGTTGATTTAAACAGTTTTAGTACTAAATTGACTTGAAGCTTCTAAAAATGGATTTTAAAAAGCGATGTCTTTGTACCAATTATGGCAATAGCGTTCCTAGCATTCGACATAAAAGTGTACCAATTATGGACTATCGAATATTTGCACGAAATGAACTCAAACGCCATAAAGAGCGAATGATAATGCAACGCTAATATGTAATGAAGATATCGCTCATAAAATTTTCCAAAAATTTTGGGTTAAATAGATGTTAAATCATTTTTTTGCAATGGGTTCATGGGAGGAAATTAATTTTCGAAAAAGAAGTCAAAATGTAGTGTAAATGCAAATTATGATACAAAACAGCATTAATGATCTCACATTACCTTTCCAGTGCCAATTTTTAACGAAAAAAGAGGAAAAATTCAAAAATCGAGTGTCGCTGAAAACCCCTCTCTATCATGAAATTAGCATCTTCCGCTCGCGAACGTTTTCGAACGTGTGATTGAAAAATCTTAGTAATTGAGTACAAAACATGAAGATAATGCCTTACCGAACCGTCCCGTCGTGGAAGTCACCCGTAAAATAGCTTTACTTCTTTTATTTTACTGATCAAAAAATGTAAACAAACCGCCTCCAGAGTATTGCCATAATTGGGCTCTCATACACTTTTTGTACCAGTTATCGACATAGTGGAAATAACACGATTTCCAACTTAAAACAGTAGAATTGATTGCATACCAGCTAAATTTATTCATTTGTTCTCACTAGGTAACATACATTCATCGGTTGAAACAGTTTATCCGGATGAAAACATACATTTCGTAACGGAGGTCCCTTAGCCAACTGCTAAGAAGGTGACATATATGTGAGGCAAAATTTTCAAATGTTCATTTTTCGAAGCTTATTGCACGAATGTTCTTTTCAAGGTTTAGTTACCATCTAAGATAAAGATAGGACAATTGGGAATAAAATTGAATCCAGTTTGTGATCCAGTCGCTGATTGGTTGAATTTGATGTCTGCGAGTGTGTGGCTGCGTGTGAAAAGTTACCATCGGATGCGTTTGTTTTGGTTTTGCCCGTGTTGCCGGATTACTATGTGGGGTCGTAATTTTTTTTTTTTTGCGGTTGTGCATAAAAGTTCGTAGCCGACCGATGTCAACCTAACAAAAAAAGTGAAACGAAATCAGATCGAAATTAAGTGCAAAGCCTTTAACTGAATACGGAGCAGGAAATCTCATCCGAATCACCATGTTTATCGGTTCCCGAAGGACCCGAAAGTGCGTAACGAGTGGATTAAGATTTGCGTGAAAAATGAGGACATACCGTTTTTTACGCTGACAGCCGGATGCAGATTATGCAGTGTTAGATTGGTCGTATTGGGCCTCAATAAGTTCGTTTTGTACTTGCCTTGAGTGTTTTTTAAAGGACTTAAAGGGAATCTTAATCCAAATCCGAAAATGGCCACTTTGGCAATAAAAGCTCTCAGTTAATAACTGTGGAAGTGCTCATTGAACACTAAGCTGAGAAGCAGGCTCTGTCCCAGTGAGGACGTAATACCAAGAAGAAGAGATACACTATAATTCGCATAATCACCACAATTAAAAAATAAATCATAATTAGGAAATATTTTTTGTGAAATAGTGTACCGTCTTCCATACAAATGGCAACACTGTTTAACGTAACACGCAATGGTGGAAAATTCACAACTGGGCTCATGAATGAAAAGAAGAACAACCTAAAGAAGCCAGGTGTCCGATCTTATCTTAGGTTACCATCAAAAACAAATTGTTTAATCATTCCTGTGAATATAAACCATTATAGTCTAGTGAAACAATAAGACAAATCTCTTTTTGTTCCCACTATTGCCATAATTGGTAATTCTACCCTATGAAAAAACGATACAAAATATCGATTAAGACAGAGTTATTATCAACTTAAGTAACTTATTATCAATAATTCAAGGGGTGAGCAAGTCATCTGGTTGGCACTTTAATTGTTTTCGGACATCCTAGTTTAGAGGCTTCTTGTTTGAAGCTTATAAATGAATTTTTGAGGTCCCTCATCTGATGGAAATCCTAGCTACGCCAGAACCACGGTTATGCAACCCCTATTCATCAGAGCCCCTCGCTCCGGAACGGTTAGTCAGCCAGCCACCTAGCTAATCAAGCATTCACAGAGCAAAACCACAGCTCCTAATAGCCACTGGTCATCTCATAAAGTGCATGCATCATAAGAATAATACTGTGCACTTGTTTGTTTGCACCGAACCAAGCGAGCAATCGCCTTACGATCTCGGTCGGTATCCAACAGGGGGGCTGTTAATTAAAATTAATAATCCATAGCGAATAATGTCACTTGACAAGCTGGTTGGCTGCCTGGATGTTCGTATATGCGCATATGATCCAACACGAGAAGCAGGAGCGACCTCAGCCAATGCCGTTGGAGCAAAACGGTGGAAGACGGCGAATCGTGGAAAAAAATAAATACTTCAGCTGTGGATAGCTAGGTGCAATCTTCGGAACACAAGTCAGCTTGTTAAATGTGGCTAAATCATGATGTGAAGCAGAGTGTGTTTGGTGAGCGTGAAAAATGGACTCTGCGGCGATAATTTAATTTATTACCTAGGTGGATAAAATTGAGTAGTTTATGATATGTTACAATTAACGTTAACTAATATATTCCCACTAAAGTATATCAAACAATAATAATTTGGATTGAATATAACATATTCAAAACGTCACGCTAATTTCTGCAATGTTCTTATTATTTCTCTCTTCGTCAGTATATAATCGGCGTTCTGTTAAATCGTACCAAGCGCCATTTAAAAAAATAGTTGTATACACCACAAGATTCAAGGAATAATAATTTTTCCACCTTAAAAACTTTGTAGTATTTCAAAGTTTTCGAAGTTTTTTTTATTTACAATATTTTTTTCGTAGTATCATCATAATCTACTCCAAAATCTCTGTGAGAATTCTATCGCGACGAGCCGTGCTTTGAACCGGGAAACGTTTCCGATGCTATCATACTGATTGGGATCCGTCCGGCGGATAGTTCAATTAGGCTTCCTGCCGCAGACCTTGATCGGGTCCAGACACTGCCTCCTCGTAGGTCACTAGCTCTTCCTGTACCAACATTGCCGCGTTGACGACGTAGTCTTCCAACCGCTTTGGCTCTTTTCCTGTCGCTTCCGGTTATTCGAGTTGCTCCTGTTCATCATCGCAGTCGAAGGAAGTATCTCTTCATGAACATGCTTCTGAAGAAAATATCTCTTCATATACATATTTCTTCATGTACATGATTCTTAGGTCGGCTGCTAATGGCTCCTACCACAATGAATTCCTCTCCAGCCGATTGTAGACCACCTAGCGCAGGTATTGTTGCCGCATGCAGCTTCACAAACCGAGTGATACTGATATTTTTTTTGTATCCGTTTTCAAGAACCGGTAGACCTTCTTGTCACTACAATAGCCCACGAACAGCAGTTTCTCAGCTTTACTAGCTTCGGCTGTTTAACATTGTGGATGTGTACAAATTCAGGGCAAGCGAATACCTTCATATGTTAAAGAGACGGTTTCCTGCTGCACCATCTTTCGTAAAGTGTAGTATCGATGACACGGGATGGTAGTCTATCCTGTACATTCGAGTACATTTTCATACGCGTTTTCCACTCAGGAAAACTCTGGTAGTTCAGACAAGTGAACAGAAATATCTAACTCTTCTTCTTCTCCGATCGACAGTCAGTCTTTTACAGTCAGGCCTCTTTCACCTATTACTCTAGAAATTTCTTCCAGCCTCGAACACACCCAGCAACCGAAACGGACACCACTCGAGTCGATTCCCAATCACACGCACACTACCGCAATTGTGCGCTCGAGCTATTGCAACAGCCGACAGAACTGTACCGAATGTTCCCACGTCAAAACATTTCGCGCTCTTATGACTTCTGCGAAGCACTTTCTGTCCTGCAAAACACTTTTTCCAAATTCACTGACTCTGGGCCCATGAACCTGTGGGACAACAGAGTGGACCAACCGACGAATACGGACACCCAACAGGCCAGCGGACTGTTTACTCTACACGTCTTAATTCGTTCGTTTTGGGTACAGACTTAATGGATATGAAATGAATGTTCGTTCACTTGCGTTACCAAAAACGCTGCCTCCTCTTTATAGCTGATACATTACCCATTAATTTACTGAAGACTGCCCAATCACGAAAATGTAAGCTATACTTACGTATCGATACGTATCGATGATGCTGCCCACATGCTGTTGTAGCATTCTAACCTCAAGCATATAATCTGTTGTAGTGTTCTCTAAAATATGTTGTAGCGTTTCTTTCGATGTGAATTATTTCACGTGAAACACTTTAGACATTCTACTCTGAGATTTATATACAGGACTTTTCATGTGACAGGTCCGTGTATGTATTTGTTCACATCTGCCGAAGAACAGTACATGGACGGGCCTGTCATTTCCATACAAGAACTGTCATACAGCTTCCGAAACAGCTGATTTGAGATGTCTTGTGAAAAGGCATGATAACTGCTAGGGATGCAAGTCTTCAGATTTTCATGGACAGTAGCGCATGTATCTTTCGCTGTTGGGCAATTTACTTTTCTATTGAGTATCGATGTTGAAAAATCGATGTCCGGCCGACTGTTGACTGCGACGTACGGCAGCAGAACATCGACTAAACGTTGGTATTTGTCCTTGGATGTTAATTGATCACGCTCCTTCTTCTGCTGGATAAAGTCAGGCTCCATCGACACTCTTGAAGCTTTTACATCTTCCAAACCGAAACGGCTTACCAGTTTCTTGATGTAGGTCTCCTGGCTCAAGGTGAAACCTTTCACCATTCGCACGATTCGGATCCCCAGAAAGTGTCTCGCAGCTCCAGTTATCGTCAACGTAAAGTGTTTTTGCAGGTAGGATAGCAGGCTGTTGTAGTTCTCCTGGCCTAACATTACGTCTACACAGTTCGAACGAAACGTGTAGATTTCTGAGACATATAATGCACATAAGTGGAGCGTGGAATATCATGGATATTTACATGATATGTCATTTAAACTTCAATTATATGTCATGTAATCCAGCAGGATCCTGAGTGATAACATGACATATAACACACTTTTACATGATTCCAGGATTAAATTTACATGACGTCATGTTTACATCGCATAAATGAAGTTTACATGACGTGTAATCTTCATTATTTTTAACAGTGTACGTAAAAATAATAAAGCTATATTTACCATCCTTCATGTACAGCAGTGATCAGCATTTGATGGTTTGAATCCGATCCGGCGAAAAAACGAATTCGATTTTCTTATTCCACATTCTTGCTTATTGCTTGAGGCCATAGGGTAGATGTACCAATAGTGGAGATACTAAGCACAATAGAACTTCATTTAATCGCCTAAATTCAAGAAGTGCAATTAATGTACCGTAAAACGGGGTAACTTTGATAATGCGGGTAACTTTGATAGTGCGAGACCCACAACTTATCAAACGAAATAACGAAGTTTCTGTTAATCAGTTAAGCAAAACGAATGCAAAAGTAAAGAGTATTAGTATGACACTTCATGTCAAAGCTATTATTATTGGAATCAAGTGCATTTGAGGATTTATATCCAAATATTAAAAATTTATTAGATTTTAGCATTTTTGCAACGCTTACAAACAATCTGTTCTACGATCACTATTTGATGAAGTTATAATGAGTTCGTCATTTATTCTTGGCAGCCTAGCTATAGTAGAAAATGAATCTGGTCTCAAATTTCTTAGCGAAAACCATTTTTACAAACTGGGACCATTTTTGTAATCTAAGTCAGAAATTTCCATATAGCGTTAAACGCCTAGAGGTATGCAACACCCTATAAATGTTCCGTAATGCATTCAATTTTGCTCGATTTATACTCCATTATCAAAGTTACCCCAAAACAGAAAACCGAGTTTCGATTATATGAAAAATAATATATCCATTTAGAATAAATCTTTCGGAAATCTATCAAGTGCAATCGATGGTTGAGATAGCAGTACTTGTTTTTAAAATATAAATTATAATTCTTTGAATCAGCATGCCTAAATATTCAAGTTTTCTTCGAAAAAACTATCAAAGTTACCCCGTTTTACGGTACATCTTAATGTTTTAACGGGTAGTAAAGACCATTGACTTAATGAGAAAAATGATTTCATCGCAGTAATCCACGGCATGTCAGTGAAAAATAATACCTCCACTATTGGTACACTGTTCCTTCAGTTGCTGTATATTTTTAATACGTGTTCCTATAGTTGCGGTATCCGTTCATTCCTTATGGGATCCTCCACTATAGGAACACTTTACCGCAACTATTGGTACAAGTGAAAACAGTTTTAGCAATTTTAGTGTTATTTCATCAGTTTTGAAGTAATTTGAACGCTCTTTTTAACTATTTCGCGCATCAACAAGCCAATACGTCGATTGGCAGTGTCGGTTCTGTGGCTAATGTAATAAAATGAGTGAAAACGGCACTACCGCAACTATAGGCACACCCACTACTAAGGGAAAACTTACCCTACAAGCTTTTTTTTCAAGCAGCATACTTTTCTCGAATTGGTCTCTTCCAACTCATTGTAGATGTACGCTGTCTTGACATCTAGGTGCTTCATCAGTAAGTCCTGTCGTCCAACAATGGCCAACACACCGGTCACCTCTTACTTTTGCTTTAGAAAAAATACCGTCTTGCACGTACCAATTGTCAGCTTTAACTTCTCCAACTTAATAATGGCTTCGATGTCTCGATGTCCTAACTTGCTGACATACCTGCATCGCCTGCACCGCTTGATAGATATTGTTCATATGATGCGTCTCGCTTAGTGCGGTCGCCGTGACCGCAGCTAATCCGCTTTTCTCAAGAATGAGCTAATCTCCTTTGCTTATCAGTTTCAGAGCGGACCACAAATTGGTATCCAGATCTGGTATAAATAATGTTTCGATTACCCTCAACGACTTTTTATCACCCTTCTCGTCCAACGTTACCAGCTGGTACGTCCCAACGCCCTTGGACAGGATTTTCTTGCCATTGACCAGGGTAACTTCAACGACGACGCTTGAATCGATGTTCTAACTTATTTACTTTTGATATCGCTTCGTCCTTTAAGACATGACTTGCGCCACAATGTTACGCCAGCTAACTCGATCCATGGCTACCAACCTCCAGTGTCTCGATCGCCCCACTATTCCAAGATCCTGCTCCACTTGGTCACACCACCTAGCTCGTTGCGCTCCTCTTCGTCTTCGCGAGATTGCTGTCGGACATTCTTCCAACGTGTCCCACCCAGCGTACCCTTCCAGCTTTGGTGACTTTCTGGATACTGGGTTCACCGTAGAGTTGCGTAAGCTCGTGGTTCATTCTTCTCTCCCATACGCCGTTCTAACATACTCCGCCAAAGAAAGTCCTAAGCACACGTCGTTCAAAAACTCCTAGCGCTTGCAGGTCCTCTTCGAGCATTGTTCACGTCTCATATCCGTAGAGGACTACCGGTCTTAACAGCGTCTTGTACATGGTACGCTTAGTACGGAGGTAAAGTATAGCAGACCGCAAGGTCTTGTGGAGTCTGTAGTAAGCACGACTTCCGGCAATGATACGTCTTCGAAAATCTCTGCTGCAGTTGTTATCGTAACCAATGATCCGAGGTACACAAATTCGTCCACCATCTCGAACTCATCCCCGTCGATCGTCACGCATCTGTCAATGTGAGCTCTAACCAGTGTTTTCACATACATACCCTGTAGTTAGAAACTGCATGTTACTTGTTTTATTGAAAATTCGTAGGATGCTTCGTATTAATGCCTTACCATGCATCTCGTATGAGTTATGGGACCAATTTTCATAAAAATGTTCGAATCAAAATGCGTATGAATTGGCGGATAAATTTGCTCACAATATAGGGCAAATGTACCATTAGTGGTGCACCTAAGCGAAAACTGCTAAAACATGGTGATAAAATCAAAAATTATATGATTTTAGCGTATCAATCGCTAGATCTCAAATCCTTCTATCATTCAAATGTATAAAAATCACGATTCATTTGAAATTTCCCTGCAAAAAGCCTTGCACCAACAATAGGAACACTGTTCCTTTAGTGGAGGTATGTTTTAAAAATGGTTCCTTTAGTGGCGCAAACCATTGATTTCTTATGGGACCCTCCACTATGGGTACTGATGCACCACTATAGGTGCAAAGGAGCAAAAAATTTAAGCAAAATAATTGTTTAAAATAGGTTTATGGTTAAATTTTATGAATATTTTTCAATAACTTGTATCATTTTCACATCGTACATCATATAAAAATATCACATAGCCATAAAAAAGTGCGAAACATGTCAAAACACACTACCTCCACTATTGGAGCTACCTCTACTAAGGGAGCGTTTGCCCTACTTGCTACTGCTTAGAAAATTAATAACGCTAAATACAGCAGTTTTATCTCATTCCCTGTCAAATTAGACAATAAGACCAACTGCCTTTCCAAATATAGCAAACATCTCCAAAATCGTTCAAACTCTCGGTTTCTTCCACCCACCAGACAATGTTCCCCGAGAATCGTTTCGTTCAGCACTCACAATCGCAGTCGATTAATCATTAGGTTGTTTATGCGAACTGGCCATATAACCTCTGGTTGACTGGAGCTAACCGGGGCTGTCCATAAACCACGTGTTTTTTGCATTTTTAGTCTCACCTTCCCCACTCGTGGTCTTTTGTATGGACCGTGCTCATTGACCAGCCATTTCCTTCCCCCACCGGAATGACCACGTGGTTTATGGACGACCACTAATTGTCTGACTAACTGACTAACTGAGCGGCTTCGTAATCCCAAACATTTTGAGACGGGTGCTCACGACGAAACCGATTTCGGAAGTCCGACTGTCGTCGTTTAGCGGGGCTTTGGTTTACATTATTAATCAAATTATCAAATTAATCAAATCCGGACCAGCTGGCGGCGGTGCGTTCCACTCGGTAATTGATGAATCGGCGGACTTTGTCTATTGACAGGGCTGCGGCGACAATGGCTGAGTGGTCATTTCCTCCGACGCACAGATGGGTAACTAGGGCTAACTTGTGGTCATAATTTCAATTTTGAAAAAAAATCTAGATTGTTGATTCCGAAATATTGTTTGACCAATGGTTAATATTAGGGCATAAGAGGACCACTAAGGACCGACAACAGTTTTTGTCCATTGGTGACCCAAATTACTCCTGTGTGCGACGTTCTATTTTGGTTCTCGCGCTTTTGTTGTAGGGGTGGGTAAGAGGTACCGTGTTTAGGAGGTATGAAGATTAATTTCCGCTGCATGGGACAATATTTGTGCAGCACTAACCGGTCGGTAAGGGGCAGGAGAAGAGCGGGATCAGCTTCATTTAGCAGCATATACCCAGGTGATGGTGAAGTGTCGTCAGTCGTGCAAGTGTCAAGTTCTTAATTTACGGTAATGGCAGTGCAATTCCGGTGAGTGAGCACGACGACGTGAGACGTGAACAACAACAAAAAAAAAGGCCAGCGCTTCGGGGGTAATTTGGATGGAGTGGGTGCCGGTAATTAAAATGGCAGTAAAGGTGCCCGTTTCATTTGTGATGATGCAATTACCACGTCGTTAGGTGTTGACTAATTTGTCGGATGGAGACTCGGGGCGTGAAGAGGCCTATTTTCTTTCCGGGAAGCGCGGCGTCGTTTAAAAAGGATAAAAGTGGATGATGAAAAACGTAAACACTTTAATCAGGCGTTTTTTTAAGGGTGATGTTGATATTTTTTACAGGAAACATTTTGTGCCATTAAACTCTAAATATGTGAGTTTATATTTGAGGGATCCAAATGCAATTTGACTCCCATGAATTTTGTATGGAATAAAAGGTTGCCGGAAAAAAAATCGATATTCTCGATACTAGGTTTTTGTGAATTACACCGCTTTGCTTGTTACCCTCTCATTTTAGTCCGTATTTTTTTCGCTGCCTGTTTTGGCAATACAAGTAAACTGAATTACATTGAATATCTTAGAGCAACAAATGGTATGAGTTTGATTCTTTTTCCCATGAATTTGGTCGAGGATCTTTTTGTAGAGGAAATTTTCTTTATCTAGAGAAGCATAGAGTATTATTGTACCTGCACACCAAAAAAAAATCTTAGATTCACACGTTATGTAATGTTAGCTTCAACCATTTAAAGCCATTTGTGATTCAATGATAAATCCTAGAAACACAGCTACTGTATCCAACATTGCTAGCAAAACACTAAACATAGTGTGCTAAACGTCTTCTCTCAAGGAATTCTGCATGCGAAACCGCTTTGTTTACCTGACTTTACGCTGAATATCCAATCATAAATAATGCACATGGAATGACCTAGCTGTCGATCCATCCATGTGCATTATTTTTGACAGATTGTTCAGCGTAGAATCGTGTAAACCGAATATTCTCGTTTGCAATTTTGCCTTCAAAATGCAAGGAAGCATGCAATATTGGCGAATATTGGAAGCAAGATCTTCAAATGTTCCAGTTTCACTCAAGATTGCAAGCATTCCTGAATGCAATGAGGCAGTTTATTTATTTATTGAATTGAATATTCAGTTGTAACTCGTTTTACATGACAATAATTAAAGTTTACGTGCCATGTAAGTTCAAGATTGTTTTTGCTGTGTACTGCACGTTATACACATGTAAAAATGGCCATTCGGCAAAAAAGGCTCTCAGTTAACTGAGGAAGTTCTCATATGAACATTGAGCGGATGAGCAGGTTTTTCCCTGTAGGGATGCAATGCCAGAAAGAAGAAGAGGAAGAAGAACATCGCATAGCCTCATATGCTTGCACATATAAGTGGAATTGGAAATTTCCAAATGATCACCAAATGTTGCAGATTTAGCAAATTTGGAATATTCGCGTCCTTGAAGGACGAACAAAATCCAAGGTTTACAGAAAACCTTGATTTCGTGAGAAGTAGGACATTGTAGAAAAAAGATAGAAACCTGAAACTGTCTGACTTTTCCTAACCTCTGAAATAGAAGTTTACGTAACAAGTTGCAGATTGATGATTTTTACAGCACGAGTCGTACAATTATCCAACGAGGCTTGCCGAGATTTTTGCAGCGATATCTTCAAGACCAGGTTAGACTACAACAATTTCTTTTACGCTCGAGATACCTGTAGGAATTATTCTTAAGGTTTTCTCCAGAGTTCGCTCCAGAAATTCTTCCGGAGATTCCACAGAAAATTTGTTTACAGATTCTACTAGAAATAACTTCATTAATTTATTTAGAGATTCCTTGAGATTTTCCATCAGAAATTCTCCCAGGAAAATCATGATATTAATTATTCTTTTTCTGAGTGCATTCTGAGCCTCCAAGAAATCCTCCGAGGATTCCTTTATTTAATTCTTACAGAGATTCATCCAATAATTTCTCTAGTAATTTAATCAAAAGTAATAAGAAATCTTCCACCGAGATTATTTTTGGGATTTCTCCAGGAAATCCTTTCCTGAAGTGTTTTGAGGAACCTTTGGAAAACATCTGGAGTAATCTCAAGAATCCCCGGTCAAATTCCTGGAGAAATTCTTGCAGGAGCCTATGGAATGATTCTCGAGAAAATCTCTAGAGTAACTCCTGAAGAAACCCCTGGAACATAAAATATGCTTTTCGGCTACGCAGCCCTTATTTTGTCAACTGTTTTTTATTATAAAGATTGCGTAGACGAAAAGAATATTTCATTAAAATATACAGTCGATTTCCTACCAGCTCATCCCTCGAACAATTTCAAGAGAATTTCTTGGAGAAATATCTCTAGGAATCCCTGTAGAGATTTTCCTAGAGTAATCCCTGGAGGAGTATCTGGAAAAACTCCTGTAGGAAGGATTCACTAAGTTAATCACTGAAGGACTCCTGGAGGCATCTATGGAAGAATCCCTAGAGAATTCGTAAAGGTATCCCAGAAAGAACCACTATAGAAATTTAGCTAATGCAATCCTTAGAGAAATCCTGAGAAAACGCTTTGTACAGATTTTTCTGAAGAAATACCTGGAGTTATCTTTGTATGAATTGAATTATTGTAGAGATAAAACTGAAGGATTTTTGGTAGACATTTTCCTAATGTAATCCCTAGAGAAAATGTTAGGATAATTTGTGATGAAATTTCTGCAGAAATTCATGGGAGAATCTTCAAAAGTATTCCAAGAGGAACTCTTGGAGAAATCCCTGGATGGTTTTCTGGAGGCCCAAAACTAATATCTCGAGAAATCGCTGGGGAATCCCTGTGGGATTACCTGGGAAGATCCTTCAAGTAAGTTATGTAGCGATTTTCCAGGTAATTACTTTGGGAGAATTCCTCGATGAAATGATTGAGGAATTCCTTGAGGAATTCGTGAGTTGCAGAACACCTGGAAGAATTCCTGATCAAATCCCTGGAGCGAGTCGTGGAAGAAGCTCGGAAGAAAATATTCGGAATAATTGCTGGATGAATCTCGAGAGGACTACTTGTAATTTTGTATGCAACCGTGGTGGAATCCTCTGAGGAAACTCTGGAAAAATAACTAGAGAATAATCTTGAGTAATCTTGAGAAAACTTGAAGATAATCTTTGTAGAGATTTTCCTGGAGGAATCCTTCGAGAAGTCTCTGGAAAATTTTCCAGAAGAATCTCTGAAAGAATACCAAGGAAATCGGTAATATTTTCAGGATAAATCTCCATAAAAATTCCAGAGTAATCCTGGAAGAACTCATGAAACAGATCCAAGAATCTAAAAAATATTTTACTGGAGGAATCTATTAGGAAATAACTGGAGAATTCCTTCAGAAACTTTTTGCTAAATCTCCAATTAAATATATCCCTGCAAAAGCTTTTGAAATAATCCTTAGAGGAATCCATGAAGAATCTCCTGGAGGAATTGCTGAAGCGATTCCTGGAGCACTATCAGAACCAGCCTTAGATGTCTCATGGCTAACAAAAGTTCTTCCTGGAGAAATCACTGGCAAAAGCCATGGTATAAGCCCTGGAGAAATCGCTGTAAGGATAAAGGTAGAGATTATCTTGGAGGATTTTCTGATAAAATCTCAGGAGGAATATCAGAATGAATTCCTTGAGAAACCTTTGGAAGAGTCTCTGGAGATATTTCGAGAGGGATTTGAACTGGTCCCAAAGATACGATTGCTGTCAAAAGTTATCCCAGGTAACATTGGTAGATGAATAACAGTTTATTCAACTGAAGATAGGCTGCATAAGCTGTTATTCATCTACCACAAAACTTAACAAAATCCTTGCTTTTTTGTAGGAAAACATTAATGTGTTTATCAATAAATTTCTAGATAAATTCAAGGGGATGAATACTGGCGTTTAACCAATAAACTTCTTCTATATCTGTGTAGAAATCGAAGTAATGTGTTTAAGGATATTATTTTGGGTAGTTGTAGGAGATTCTCAGTAGGACTCCCAATTTCCTGAATACCTCATATACCTCATTTTTCAAAAGTTCTTGTATGAACTCCTGGAGGAATTCCAGTAGCGATTACTTAAAAGAATTCGTGGAAGCATCCGTGTACAAATTGCTAGAACATTTTTGTGAAGAATTCGTGGATTCACTCTTAGAAATATTATGGAAAGGTTTGGAAGATATCTGAGAGAAAATAGGAGAATAATTGTTTTAGCAAATTTGAGAGATATTTTTGGAAGAACTGCTAGAAGAATTTCCGGGGCAATCACTGATATCTTGTTTTTAGGAGTTTTTGGAGTAAGATACATAAACTTTTCTGCTATAAATTTATAAGCATCTATGAGAGATATATTATATCATTTGTTGATTACTCCTTATATTAATATTTCTATTTAAAATTCCATGACAGATGGACATATAGCAGATAGCTGATATTAGAAATACCAAATGAATATTTGATAATCTTAGGTGATGGAAACCAGATGAACTACACACAAAAATTCCTAAGTCAACCTCGGTAAACGGATTTGCCGGGAACCCAACAGCTGATATCTTTGTAATGATTTGCTAAATTTTGGTAAAAATTTTACCGAGATTTCGGTACCGTAAAACGGGGTAACTTTGATAGTTTTTTCGAAGAAAACTTGAATATTTATGCACGCTGATTCAAAGAATTATAATTTATTTTTTTAAAACAAGTACTAGTATCCTCACTATCGATTGCAGTTTATAGATTTCCAAAAGATTTATTCTTAATGAATATATAATTTTTCATATAATCGAAAGTCGGTTTTCTGTTTTGGGGTAACTTTGATAATGGAGCATCACTCGAACAAAATTGAATGAATTACGGAACATTTGTAAGGCGTTTAACGCTATATGGAAATTTGTGACTTAGATTACAGAAATGGTCCCAGTTTATAAAAATAGTTTTCGCTAAGGGTTTTGAGACCGAATTCGAGTTCTACTATAACAAGGCTATCAAGTATAAGTGACGAATTCATTATGACTTCATCAAATAGTGATCGTAGAACAGATTGTTTGAGAGCATTTCAAAATTGCTAAAATTTTATAAACTTTCAATATTTGCATATAAATCCTCAAATGTACTTGATTCCAACGAAAATAGCTTTAACATGAAGTGTCATACTAATACTCTTTACTTTTGCATTCGTTTTGCTTAACAGATTAGCATGGACTTTGTTATTTAGTTTAGTATGTTGAGAGTCTCGCACTATCAAAGTTACCCCGTTTTACGGTAAACCTTTACAGAATCTTGGTAGCATTCTCTGAAAACTCGGTAAACAATTTAGATTCCTAACATTTCGATAAATTGAGTACTGAGATTCGGTATTGGAAAATACCAAATTTTAAGCTACATTATAGGCAGCTTCCAGCAGTGGCGTAGCTAGGGTTTTTAGGGCCCGGAGCGGAGGTAGATTTGGGGGCCCCTCAAATAAAAAAAAGTTTGCAAAATATGTCTTTAATTACCGAACTCACACTAACCTTCAATTTTTTACGTCTTCTTCTTCTTCTTTCTGGCGTTACGTCCCAACTGGGACAAAGCTTGCTTCTCAGATTAGTGTTCTTATGAGCACTTCCACAGTTATTAACTGAGAGCTTTCTTTGCCGATTGACCATTTTTGCATGTGTATATCGTGTGGCAGGTACGAAGATACTCTATGCCCTGGGGATCGAGAAAATTTCCTTTACGAAAAGATCCTCGACCAGCGGGATTCGAACCCACGACCCTCAGCATGGTCATGCTGAATAGCTGCGCTTTTACCGCTACGGCTATCTGGGCTCCTTTTTTTTACGTATATGTTCAATATTTGGATAAAAAAAATCGTGATTAAATGGTCATAAAATATTCTGCCGGTAAAACTTCAGGATTTCGGCCAGGAAATAGTTTTTGTTGCTACATCTTGTGGAATCCAAACAATATATATAAAGCGATTGCTTCAGAAGTTTCCATATGTTTCTGTTTGAAAGGATCTTTAATGATATTCTTAGATAAATTTCTGTGTGTTGTACAGTATATAGTAGTATGCCTAAGGTTATTCCTAGTTAAGCTCTTTGAAGACTCGTTAAATCGTTAAAGTCATGGAACAATTCATAGGGAGTTCGCTGGACAAATTCCAAAAACTGTAGTATCTTGCAAATCACCGAAAAGTTCTTTCTTGTGGGTTTTGATAGAGATCTAGGAGGCAATCAAGATAAAATGTTTGATTTTATTATTGATGTTATTTTATGATGGATTTCTAGCGAAACTCACAATGATATCCTTAGAGAAAATTTTGGATTACATTTTGAAAAAAAAACATGCATAGATTCTTCTGAAGTGACTCTGGAAATCTATCGCCTTATATTCTTGAATTTTCCTGTTAAATAAACGTTTAAGTAAAAAAAAATCTTGAATTTTGCTAGGAACTGTTTGCAGTTGAAGTCTAAGCAGAAATTTTACAAGAATATTTGGAAGAATGCAAAAAAAACCTATAGAATCACTACCGAGTTTCTCGGGAGAAGAACGCCTTGTAGTAATGAACGAATCCAAGCCGCTCCCTAAAAAAATGAATTACGTATCCAAAAGGATTTTCAGTCATCTGAAGAATTCTTGCAAAATTTTTAGATGAATACCAAAAAAAAAAATCTCAGATAAATCTTATGGAGCTTATTTGAATACTTAAAATCATTCGTGGAATAATTCAAGGGTATGCCAAGAAATTCCTTCAGTAGTTTTCAGGGGAAAAATGCACACAGTAAAATTCTCTGTTAAAACCTTGATACATTCTTTAAACGAGTCATGTAGATAATCTTGAAGTATGCTTGAATTCAAATCAGAGTAGAAATTTTAAGAATCTCTGAGACATTTTTTTAAGGGATTTATCAAGGAATTTACGTTTATAATGCTGATTCTGAAAAAATCCAGTTAGTATTTCTGCAAAAATTACTGAAAATTCCTAAACAAATTTAAAAAAAAATGTCTCGTATTTTTAACGAAATTTTGAACGAATCTTTAGAAACGTTTAACAAAAAAAGAAAATGTTGGTCAAATTAATGGCATAATTTCATTTAAATTACCAGTAGAAATTTTTAAAGAAATATCCTAATAAATTATTAAAGGTCACGCAATTATTTTTGGTAGGTATTATTGGATGATTTAAAAATAAAACCTGATGGAATTTATAAATAAATAAATCAATAATAAATTCATGGAGTTGTCATTGGGGATTGTTTAGTGCAACCCATCGAGGAATCATCAAAATATTTCCTTAAAGAATTTCAACAAATCATAGGTTTACTTTATAGCAGAAAAGCTGGAGAAAAATCTGTAGTTATCTTTAACGGATAAGACTGATCAGCAAGCATGGGAAACATTCACTCGAATATTGCAATTCTCTCGCTCACATCCACAAGCGGTCAAGAGCGAGATTGCCGTTTCTCCGACCAAGCTGAGTGTTTCAATTCCCAATGCGCTTTCTTCTTGTTCGCCAAGCGACAAGTTAGACAAAAACGGCAACAGAATGATTCACTACCGACTCCTTGTGCCGAAGACATCCGATTGCTGTAGCGAATGATTCTTTACATTTCGATTCCGCACGAGTGGCATTCGTATTTGAGAGCTGAAGAGCGTTCACTGACTGGCAATACACAAGGCGAAATGTTTCAGTGAACGCAAAATCTGTACATTTCGCAGGAAGCTTTTAGTGATCGAATGGCGAACGCGTTCTTTCGTGTCTCCAATTTAAGAGAGGATAGGTGCTCTCTCCGCTCCGTATATCTTTTCATTTTCGGTTTATGTCAATCGTTTTCGATTCGTCGGGATTGCGTTCACCCTAGTAGCGTTCGACAGTCATTGAACATTCGGTGGCAGCAGATACTTTGCAGATATTTTATCGGTAGCGTTCGGGTGAGTGAGTGAATTTTCCCATGCTTGCTGATAAGTAAATATTTTTTTTCTTTCATTTCTCCACGTCCCTCAAAAAGACGAAAATGTTGATGAGGAGATGTATTATTCTGTTCAACTCTATTAGGGTATTAACGTATGCAAAGTTAATGAACCCCATGGTACAACGACCCCAATGACATCCTAAAAAAATGAAGAGTGTAGCATTACTATTTTGTCACTGTTCAAGAAAAAAAATGTTGTTTAAAAGAAAAAAAAAATAAAAGAAAAATTGGTAAATTTGTATTTTATTTGTTTGTATTCAAGTTTGTACCCCAAATATTTTTCCCCGCTTTGGGCCGCCCTAGTGGTCTCGGGCTTAGAAGGAAATTAATATTTGCCTAAGCCTGAATAGTGACATAAAAATCAAAATTATTGAATTAAGGTTTTGAAAATATCTTAGAAATTTCTCCCCTTTAACTCATGCATTTACTACTTAGAAGATCTCTCTATCATTTCTGAAATGATTAACAATGGGAATGGTTCAGATCGTAAGAAAATGTGTACAGCCTCAGAGCTTACCAATACTTCATATTTTTGGAGGCCTACAAACTTAGGTAGATTAGATTGGAAATTATAATTCATAAATTAAATAATTATGAATTCAAAGCCGTAATTAAGCTCGATATTTTCAAAATAGGTATCTGAATCTATTTAAGAAAGGTACCGTGGGGTAAGTGGATACAGAAAAATCAATAATCAACTTCATTGTTATATACAGCTAATGTGAATAATGTACCGTCAAACGGGGCTTCTTTTGACATTATATCCACATTCCTTAACTTTGAGGATTTGTAACTCTTAGAATTATGGATAGATGTTGATAATTTTTGCCTATATTTAAGTTGTATATGTACGTAACAAATGTGCAAAATATGAGGCAAATCCATCAAGAAATAACAAAAATGCTTGAATAGCGAAAAAAGTGTGTCCTTCAAGACAAAAAAGGGGCTACTTTGGACATTTTCACAATTTGCTAATGAAATGATTTTTTTTTATAACTTTCAAACTGATTCAATAAATTGTCGTCCACTGTGATGTTATGGAACGTTTTTCATTGATAAACTTAATGTAGAAAATTGCAAAGCTAGAATCAATTACACATATATATCAAATTTCAGCGAAACATGCCATTCACTATTCTCAGTTTGCAGTATGAAACTTAAATATTCAACTTCCAAAATGGAACTATCAGTTACGAATGCTCGATTTTCAAGTTGACATAAACGAACGACGTAACTACTAGGAACTGCGATGATAAATGAGTTATGTACAAAAACTCTTTTTTTTTCTATTCTTACTGTTATATGAACGATATGTTGAAGGATCACATTAATAGCGGTAACTAATTTAATACCAGTAAGTAATTTTCATTAAAAACGCTATCTATGAAGTAAAGTTTAGCAAGATCGTAAAGAAGTAAGTTTGCTTTTGTAATATGCTTTTAGCTTCTTAGCAGTTTAGAGCTGGCTTAAGAGTAGTTTAATTTAGGCATTTGAAGGATGCAACTGTTCTGTACTACAAATTCATGTCAAATATGACGAAAAATAGTTTTTTAGTGATTATGTTGTGAATTTGGCATTGGTACGTATTGAAATATATGTGTTTTATGTCTATTCACTTTTACAAACATTTATTTTATTTGTTGTAAGTTGTAAAATACACAAACCAAAACATTATAATAAAATTAAAGTCGCAAAAATAAGACCTTTGATCAATTATTTTAATAAAACAATAATTTTAAGCAAAACAAATCACACGATTTTCATGAAACATGACGATTCGATAGTTTTGTGATGCTCCCAATAAGATTCCAAGACATGGGTAAAATTCAAACAATGTTTGTATAGCCAATGTTTTATACCTTGTGAATATTTATTCGGGCTTTTTTGAAATGTTTTCTTGTTTATCCTGTTATTGTTGATGTTGTTCCAAGAAAAAATCATGCCTAGTGGTAGAGCATATATTGGTTAATAAAAGTGCTGAAGACACAAAATTGCTCAGATTAATATTTACGCTGCTAATAAATACAAAAGGTGAGTGTCCAAAGTAGCCCCTGGAATCAAAAGTAGCCCCGTCCGACGGTAATTCAAACTTTTTTCTGTGGATAACAAATGAGGGAGTAATATACTTCAAATCGTCATTTATTTCGATTTTTCTTATTGTTATGTATTGTGCATGAGAGACTTAAAATTTGAGCCAAATGATCCAGTCGCCCCACCATGGTAAGTGGATCTGTTGCGGTGTACAAATGCGGTGTAATTATGTATAGTAAGAATGATATTACTCTCGTTCTTGTTATTAGTGCTAGTAATGTAACATTTCAGTACTTTCAAATTGAAAAGTATCTTTATTTAATCAAAATATAATGAAAAATATGTATACAGTAGTTCACACTAATTCGAACAAAAAAAGACATTGTTACTAGAAAAAAATGGAGAATACTCATCCATTTTTACACACAAGTTATACAGAAGTATTGTAGGATTATTCCTAACGATGTTTTTGAAAAACAATCGTAGTTTAAAAATAATAGTTACATTTACTTTTGAATAACAAACTAAAATCCTTCTATTCTATTTTTGAATATATTTGTATCATTTGTCTAGAACAATTTATATGGTCAAATAAGGTACGATACTATGATTTCAATTGCAAAACTAGTAAATTCTGCTTTTTTATAACTCAGCTTAGATAAACCACGAAAAGTTTCTAGTGAATTTTGAAATTATTTTTTTTTATATATTATTTATACCAGAAAGATTAAAAAACCTTTCAGGTGGATGAATTCGAATTTTCTATGGTGAATTTGACAAATTTATGCTGGTAATGGAAAAAATAAAGAAGAGCAACATATGCAGATAATTAAACTTATAAAAATTTCGTAAGCAGCCTGTCAATAAATGATAATAATACTTGACCCTACCCACCCTTTTAAAAAGTAGGGTTAAGTGTACCATGTATAATATATCTGTATTTGTTTGTAAAAATCACATATTTTTCATTGTGATTCATTCAATTAGAACTGAAATGCTAATCATGTGTCGAAAAAAATAATAGTATTCGATATTAGACAGAGATACAATGGATTTTTGATTGATGGAAAACAATTTTCCATTTAATTAATGTTTGTAACTAACAAGTTTGCTTGTGTTAGTGTACGTGTAGTAAGTATTTATGCTTAATATTGACGAATGATCCACTTACCACACTGTACCTTATCTATCTGAGGTATAACTAAAAGCGGTTCTCATCAAAGGCTCAATTCTCTCATGTGTGCTTTCAGTTGAATAACAGCAAGGAAAATAACTTACAAAACATACATTTGTGAAGGCCCCTAAAATATGGGACCCCTGGGCCCACTCTGAACCTAGCCCTAAAATGTTAAAAATAGGGGCCCCTTCTTGCACATCGCTGATCCAAGTCTTCTCCAAAAATTAAGCTTGCAATGAGCATTTTCTTTTTGGGATCTTACAAATTGTTAGTTTGTCGAACTTTCTATGCTATGAGAAATCCGCACTTCAATGTTGGGGCCCCTAGGATCTCGGGACCCGGTGCGGACCGCACACCCTAGCTACGTTACTGGCTTCCAGACTTACGGCCAAAAATATTTTTCCCATTTCATATCATATTTATGAGTTTTGTGATGCAAATTTAATGGTTTGTTAAAAAAAAAAAAAAGTTTTCGAGAATTATTAAGTTTCGATACTCAAGATGCATTAGAGCCATTTGTGCGATTAACATTGCGTAAAGTATTAAACATTCTAGATCCTACATAGTTATGACAATATGCATATTTCTGAGGTATTTAATTAGCTCCTGAATTAATCTTTAGCTGTTTTGAAAGAAAATTCTAAAAAAATATTGCCCTAAATGAAAAACAGTGCAAATATGTGCAACTAAATTGTTTACGATCCATTAGTTTACTTTAAGATTACCCTTTAGAAACAAGTTTTTTCCTGGGACAACTTGGGACAAAAAAGTATGGGATGTGTAAAGTCCCGGTAAAAAAAAATCAATTTTTCAGAATATTCGTCATATTTACCCGAACAAATGTACCAAATTTCAATAAATTTTAATTTATTAAAGTAAGCTTTTGATCAGTGTATAGAGTTTGGCTTTAAATATAACGATATTGCAGAAAATTTCATTCATCGCATACCTTGTGTTTGTCTTAAACTCATTATTTCTCATATAATCACTTATTAAGATCATTACAAACATAGCATTCAATTATTTAATCTATGTTCCTTATTTCTCTTAAAAACTACAAAATATTTTGCGCTAGTATTCCAGGAATATCTTAATTGAGTCGTTTACTATGGAATGATGTACAAAAAAAAAAAACAATAAATAAGATAATTATAGATTAGTTTTTTGACGTTCGTACTATTCATCAGATTCATCGAAAAGGGCCCTCAAAGTCACCCCCTGAATCCAATGATGTCACAGGTCTATACATGGTGACTTAATTGAAAATATTTAGTTAGTTTGCTTTTTTGACCTTAAAAATTTAGTTTTATGGCCTACCGTCAGGTTACAAACTATTATCAAAACTACATCACTTTATTAGAGCACAGCTGAAAAATGCGATGAAAAGCTGGTGGGTGGTACCATCCTACATGGAAGGTTATCTGTACAAGTTTTCTGCTATCACAGCGCCAGCCAGTTTGCCTCATCTAATGAAGATTCATGCATCCCACCGTATCATTTCCGATACGTCCACTTGTTTCACATTTGCAGTTTATCTCACTTGTCTTCAAACAAATCTATGCTCAGCAAACTGAAACCCCTTCCAGCGGAATAATCTTCCCGGCAGTACTGGCATCGTGGTGGACCTTCATCTGAATTTCAAATAATGCAGCTCCCAATCTTGCAAATGATCCCCACAACTCTGTGTAAATACCGGCACACCGTTAAGCATTACTTGCCGGCAAGGGAATACATGTCTCCATAAACAATCTCCATAAAATTATCATACACTGACTGTCGCTCCGCGGGCTGCTCCTCTGCTGCGAGCTGCAACTCCCCGAGCAATGCAACGCCGTGCGACGATTGGCGCAGTAACGAAGGGGGGAAGCAGTAAAACAAAAGAACACCAATATGCATCTGTCGCGCACGAATGCATTCAAAACGAATGCTAGCAGCGTTCCCCAACGGCGAACGCGAGCGCGAGAGAGAGAGAGCGAGCGAAGGTACATACCTATGTCCATTTGGGGCACGATTATGTGCCGGCGCGCATTGCATTGACTCACACAGCAGAGCTCCACCCGGAAGAGTCACGTGGCCTTCAATGCCGCACGAGTTTGACACACTCTCGCTATCACTTCCCTTCTGTTTCATTTGTTCCAGCAAATTTTACTCTGCATGGTTTCCCCGGCAGTACAGTGGTGGGGCATTTGGGATAAAGTTGTTCGGAATGAAGTCATTTAGAGTATTGGTCATTTGGTATAAATTTGTTTGTCACAATGCGTTTGAAAACATTTCTCTCCAGCGTAACAAAAATGACTTTTTCGCGTGTCTCAAAAATCAAATTACATGTCTCTAGTAGATTTGGAGTCGCTGAATCTGATGCCGTTCTCAGAAATGTTCTGATGCCACAAGCACGTCACAATTTTTAGCTACTGTCCGAGCCAAAATTGTATAAAGCACTTATTCCAATTATGTTTACATGAAATTAGAAGTATGATTTATAAAACTTGTCTGTGATCTAATCCACCGAGCATGCAAAATAGGTTTTAAACTTTCATTTCAGATACAGTTTGGTTGACATTATTTGCTAAAATTTAGAATAAATCGATTTTTTCAACAAGCTTGTAGTCTCCATATAAAATTATTCGTTTCTTCCATATGGCAAAATATAGTACTTCTCTAAACCACCAAAAACAACTTTTGAGCATCGAAAGCATTATTTATTTTGTTGATAACTATTTTTATACAAATGAAGTTTGAATTCTGTGGCAAATTAAGCAAATTATTACCATACAAGCTGGCAAACTTGCATGAAAGTTGATTGAAATATAAAAATTTTGCTAAGCTAATAGCTAAGATCTCAAAAACTAGACGTACTACGATATTTTTGAAAACGGCAATGGATTCAGCAAACCTAAATTTAGTAAATAGCGGAATTTTGGTGCTTGAGACAAATACGTGTTCCGCAGTGTAATCAGGGTTGCCTTTTAATAAATTGAAGTGCCTAAACGCAAATGGGTGTAACTGACATTTTGTGACATTTTGACATTAATAAAATTTTTGCACATTTATCAACATGACATTCCATAGGAAACTGAAACAGATAGCAGAAATTGAATTGGAATTCCTTGGAGAATTTATTTTGAAATTCCAGCGGAAGCTCCCTAGGAATTCCTCCTAAAATTATCTCAGGAGCTGCTTTGATAGTTCAGGAAGAAGTTCCTCCGGAAATTCCACTAGGAGTTCTTTTACCAACTCCTCCGGAAGTTTATTCGGGAATTCTTTCAGAAGCATCCGTAGAAGTTTTTCTGGATGTTGCACTAGAAGTTCATCCGGAAGTTCTTCTAGGAGTTTTTCCGTAAGTTACTTTGGAATTTCTTCCGGAAGATCCTTCAAAGCTCCCTCTAATGTTCGCCCGGAAAATAGTCGTTTCGAATTTATTCTAAGAGCTTTTACTAAAGTCCTTCTTCGAGGTCTTCAGAAATTGCTCTTGGATTTTTTTTTTCGGTAGTTTATCTAGGACTCTTCCCGTAATTTCTTCTAACTGTTCCTTTGATAGTTTCCGTAAAAAAAATCCTGTATGAGTTCTCCGGGAAGTTCCATTACGAGTTCCTCCTGAAGTGCCTGTAGGAGTTCATCCGAAAGTTCTTATGGAAGTTCCTTCAAAAGTTCCTGTAGGAGTTCCTCTGAAAGCTCCGGAAGAGATTTCTCCGGAAGTTTCACAAATAGTTTCTTCGGAAGTTCCTCTATAAATCTACCAGAAGTTCCCCTAGGATTTCATCTAGAGATTTTTTTTGGAAGTAGCTTTCCCGAAAATTTTCAGGAAATTTCCGCTGATTTCTCCTTGAGTTCTTTCAGCAAGTCCTCTAGAAGCTCCTCTGAAAGATTCTCGAGTGATTCTTCCTCCTCTATGCGTTTTGTTGTAAGTTTCTTCACCATTTCTTTCGTAAGATCCTTTAAAATTTCCTACGAAAGTGATTTGGGAGTTCTTCCAGAAGTTCTCCTAGGAGTTTTTCCTGAAGTTCCTCTAGGAAGTTTCAGTCGGATTTTCCTGAAATTTTCGCTTGATTTTTTTCTGTAAGTTCTTACAGGTGTTCCTCTGAAAGTTCCTGTAGGAGTTCGTTCTGAAGCTCTTGTAAAAGCTCTTCTGCAAATTCCTGCAGAAGTACCTTTAAATGTTCCTAGGAGTTCCTCTGGACGTTTCTGTAGTAGTTAACCCAAAAACTCCACAAGGAATTTTGCTCCCTCAGAAGTTCTTCTAGAAATTCTTACGAATGTTCCTGAAATTTCTTCCGGAAGTTACAATTGTAATTTCTCTGGAACTTCCTCAAGGTGAACTTACGAAAGTTCTTTTAAGATTTTATCTTAAAAATATTCGGGAAGTTGCGATATTAATAATGCAAGTAATTTTTATAGCAAATATATGATAAGCAAATAATTATTATTAATAATTAATTATAAGCAAATATGCAAGTATAATTAATATGTTAACTTCCCCAGGAGTCATCCGGAAAATCATCTAAGAATGTCTCCAGAAACTTCTTTAGGAGTTCTTCTGAAAGTTTCCCTAGGATTTCCCATGGAGATACCTCCAAAAGGTTTTATAAAATTTCTTTCGGAAATTATAGTTATACTAGTAGGAGTTCTTCCGCAAGATCCTCAAGGATATCTCCTGGAATTTCCTCTCAAAATTCCTCTGTAAGTTCCTCTAGGAATTCCTTCGCAAGCTCCTGTAGGAGTTCTTCCGAAAGTTTCCCTAGAAATTCCTATGAAAGTTTCTCTAGAAATACCTCTAGAAATTGTTGTGGAAATTTGGAAATTCCTCTGATTTCTACAACGAACTCCTCAAAAAGTTACCCAGTAGTTCTTACGGAAGTTTGCCAAGAAGTTCCTCCGGGAGTTTCTTCCCCAGGGGTTACTCTGGACGCTTCGCCAGTAGCTCTTAAAGGCAGCCCCTCTAGAAGTTCATCTGGGAGTTCCTACAGAAGAAGTTTCCCTAAGAGTAACAATTCCTTTAGGAGTTACTCCAGAAGTTCCCCTTCCAGAAATTCCGACAGGATTTTTTTTTCCAAAAATTCCGCTAGAAGTTCCTTACAAAGTTTTCCTGAAAGTTTCTCTTGAAGTTCCTCTAGAAGATCCTCCTGTAGAAATGCCCCTGGAAGTTTCTTCGAACGTTTCAATAGGAGTTCTTCCGGAAGACCCCCTGGTAGATCTTCCGGATTTTCTTTTCTTAAAGTTCTTCTGGAAGTATCTCTAGGATATCTTCCAGAAGTTCCTCCGGAGTGGAAGTTTATTTAGTATGTCTTTGGGAAGTTCGTGTAGTAGTACCTCCGGAAGTTCCTTTAAGAGTTCTTCCGCAAGTTTTCTCAATTGTTCCTCCGCATTTTCTTCCCGGAGTTCCTCCGAAAGTTCCTGTAGGAGTTCCTTCGGAAGTTCTTGTGAGCACTCCTCCAGAAGTACCTGTAGAATTTCTCAAGAAGCTCCTCCAGAAGTTTATCTAGAAGTTCTTCCGAATGTTCCTCCGATTTCTTCCGGAAGTTTCACATAGAGCTGCTCTGGAAGTTCCTCTAGGTGATCTTCCGAAAGTTCTTTTGGGATTTCATCTTGAAAATTCTTCTGGAAGTAGCCCGAAAAATTTATCCCGAAACTTCCCCTGGAACCATCCGGAAAATCATCTAGGAGTTTCTCAGGAAACTCCTCTAGAAGTTCTTCAGGAAGTTTTCCAAGGATTTCTTATGGAAGTTCCTCTAGGAATCCTTCCAGAAGTTCTTGTAAAAGTTTTTTTGGAAATTATTCTTATTCTTGTTGGAGTTCTTCCGGAAGATTCTCAAGTTTTTTCTAGAAAAACCTCCAGACGTGCTCATTGAAGTTTCTTTGAAAAATCCTCTGATTTTTGCAATATCATACTCCGAAAGTCACCCAAAAGACCACTCAGAAGTTTTTTCTCCAGGAGATACTCTGGGCGTTTCGCCAGGAGTGCCTACAAAAAGGTTTCGCTAGAAGTTGCTCCAGGAGTTCATCTTAATATCCCTCCGTATGTTTTTTTTAAGTTCCTTCGGAAGATCCTATTGAAGTTTCCCCAAGAGCAACTCCGGAAGTTCCACTAGGAGTTTCTCCAAAAATGCTGCTGGTAGTTCTTTCTGAAGTTCCCATAAGCATACTTCCAGAAGTTTCGTCAGAATTTTCTTCAAAAACTCCGCAAGAAAATCTTTTGGAAAATCACGTGAATGTTCCTCCGCAAGTTCTTCTAGGAGTTCCTCCAGCAGCTCCTTTAGAAGTGTCCCAGGAAGTTTCTCCGCACGTTGCCCTAAGAGGTCTTCCGGAAGTTCCTCTGGTAGCTACTCCGGACTTTTTTCTTAGTTCTTCTGGAAGTTCCTCAAGGATACTTCCAGAATTTTCTCCAGATGTTTTTGCATACGTTTCATTAGAAATTCCTTTGGAAGTTCCTCTAGAAGATCTTCCGGAAGTTCCTATAAAAGTTCTTTCTCCGGAAATTTCTGAAAGAGTTTGTTCGGAATTTGTTGTAGAGGTCCTCCCGGAAATTCATGTAGGAGTTCCTTCGAAAGTTGCAGTAGCAGTATACGGAAGATTCCACGAGAAGTTTTTCCAGAAAAACCTTCAGAAGTTCTTTCGAATGTTTTCCCGAAAAATTATTCCGAAACTTCCTCCGAAATCTTCCCGAAAAGCCTAATCTCCTATGGAAATTCCGCTAAGAATACCTCCAGATTTTTTTGTAGGAAGCTCAGGAAGCTCCTGTAATAGTTCCTCTAAATGTTTCTGCTTCTGGAGTTCTTCTAGGAGTTTATTTAGTTCGTCTAGGAGTACCTCCGGAAGTTTCGCTAGGAGTTTCTCCGAAAGTTCTTCCGAAAAAAAATCCTGGAATTCCTAGATCCTAGAATACATAGATTCCCTCAGGTATTCCATGGAATAAAATCTAAATTTAGTTTCGCTTCGAAAACTCGGTGCCATATCGGATTTCATATTGAGTTGGAAATTTGAAAGGTTTAAAATATTTCCATTTTGTCAATTTTTATCGGATTTATTTTTGTTTGAGGTAAATTTATCTCCAATGGAATCGTCTGGATGTTAAGTTGTTTAGAACATTTGGGAAATTAGGGATGTCCACCGGTTCGGAGCTATTCCGGTGGGTCACTGGCTCAAACTTAACTCACTGGTTAAAATTTTCCCAACTTCCTTTTCAATCATTCAGAGTTTACTTTACCTCTTTAATCTCTTTGTATTCTTTTTCTTCCCCACGAGTAGTTTAAAATAGACAGAAATGCATCTACCCAATGAGGGTACTTTGTCCCAATTAGCCAAGTTTGAGTTGAATGAATTTAGTTTTAATATTAGCATTATCAAATCTCGACTACTTTTTCAAATCAACGTTATCAACTTTCATACGGTTAAGAGAAAATTAACTAAGAATAATCACAACCTGTTTTCTAAAACTGTTTTAAAATGTATCGCCTTTTTAACATTTTTTGCCGTGTACATCGCCTAAATTTTCCATGCAATCAGCTAGCATTCGAAAACAGAGTCGTTTTTATTATTTCCCTTAAACATTGTATGAAAACATGATCAACCGTTTTATTCAAATTCTTACAACGTTTTTGCACTGGTGTAAAATCGATTCAATTTATGTTTTGTTTTGATTCGTGGAAAAGTCTCTCCGTATAATGCAGCGGTGGAAGTAGTGGTTAGATTGCTAAAGTTGAAAATCTTATTTACGTCGTTTTTTAAATCCAGAAATTAAACGTTGCTCATATTTCAGAGGAAGTTTTTCCTTCTTATTCCTTGTTTATTTTTAGCTGGTACAGTGCTTATTGGTAAAGAAATTTACTTCTCATATCCTTGAACTGGCGTCAACTTAACCTTTTCCGAAATTTTGGTCCTTTCAAAAAATGTCTGATCGATTTGCTATGGAAGATTTTTGGCTTCGTTTCAAACTCATTCGGCATGATGAAACTTTCGGCTTTATGATGCATTCGGCCTAACGGACTTTGGCTGAACGGACAACGGCCTCTATTCTTCTTTGAAGGATAGTGACCGCAGACAAGTCACATGACTATGCTCGATTTCTAAAAAGGATCCAAGAGATTGAAAAATCGATAGAAAGCTCTAAAATGGTATAAAATTGTAATCCATACCTTTATCAGATGATACAATGATGAGATTGGAGTACATGAAAGACAATACTCACAGAAATTTGTATTCCTTAGGTGTAAAATGTATACCCTATGACACTATCTAAAACTGGAAGAATGTCACAAGGTCAGTGATTTACAATCAATCCCACCGGATCAATAGTCACCCGTCTGGAAACAGCTAAAATAGTAGTGGGAGATGGGCAATGAATAGTTAGTCAACCTTTCGGCATACTGCAACATGCAGACGCAAAACGCATTCGAAGTGTGCTGGTGAGCAGTGCTGGAAAAGTTCGCATCACGAAGCAGCTCACGAGTGTATACCAACGCATAACAAACATCACAGACTGGAGAACTGGCTAGGTGTGAGTAAGTCCGCACCCGTCTGCTCGGGAGAACATGTCAAAAGAAGTAGCAACAAGCTCGGGAGCGTTTACTCGCGAGTAACCGAGCAAGGTGTGATTTATTATGGTTTTGACAGACAAATTAATTGCATAACCATCATATCGACAGTAAAATACTAGTTTGTAGTCAAAAGCCCATGAAAACCATAAATCTCGAAGAGGAAGCAGCTTTTTCCCAAAAGCACAATATGACTCTGAACAGCTCCGAACACGTTCGCGAATCACTTTTAGCTTCAGTTACTCGGGAGCCGACAGATGCGAGTAAACCAGCGCTCTGACGCTCGGGAGCGTTTGGTTTTGTTTTTGTTCCAGTTCAGAAGAAGTGTTCGCCACTTTCCATCACTGCTGGTGAGGGGGTGACAGCATTTCCCGCGTAACTTTTGAAAAGGACTCAACTGACATTTAAATGCTCTCTTTATTTACTCGTTGTTTAATCAATAACTAGCCCCAAAGCATAGTGAAAAACCTTCAAAAATCTTCAGTTTTGCACTGTTACAATCGAAAAAGAGTGAGAGAAGAGTCTCCCATTGTAAGATAGGTACTTTAGAAAAGTTCATCGAGATTTGCATCTGCGTTCTATTCAGTGCTTCGGCCGGTGCGGTGGTGCACACATGTGTGCACCTCAAAGCGGAAAAGGCCTAATGTCATTGTGTGAAGTGAAAAGTGCCCAACGAGTGGGGACGCCCAGGCGACAGGAATGGGAATGGGACGGCCTTGTGCTCGCACCAGAAAACCGATAAAATATTGTCACTGCATTATGCAATAGGTCGGGAAGGCATGCCACTTTCTCTCGCTCTGGTTGTACAGTGCTGACCGGAAAAATGTGCCATTAGCAAAAGCTGGTGCAAAGTCGGGCAGAAAACCAACACATGGTGTGGTAAAATTTGATCGATTGTGTCGACTGTCATCCTTTCATGAGTTCACCTGATAATAATAGCCCATTTGAGAAACGCTTGTAGGTAAGGGTATGCGATATGGAGCTGAGCTGATCAAGCTGACTTTGATTCTAATCTTGTCCATGTTACATTTCAAATATCTCAAGAAGCGATTCTCAATCCTATCAGCTGGTAACATTTCTTTGCAAACAAAACTTGATATTGACAATGCTCTTGAAACTTTAACAAATTCCATTGTTGAAGCCATGAGCATTGCAATTCCGAAATGTGAAGTAAAATTTGAATCCGTGATAATAGACGATGATCTTAAACTCTTGATATATTTTACAAATGATTTCCGTTAGCATAATTTTTTGACGAATGAAAAAATGCTAAGGTTATACCAATTTTAAAACCAGACAAAAATCCTGCAGAAGCTTCTAGCTATCGTCCAATCATTTTTTTTTTTTTTTCATAAATTTGTTTTGTTTTTTGAAAAGGTCATTTTCAACAGAATGATGGTCTACATCAACGAAAACTCAATTTTTGCCAATTAACAGTTCGGATTCCGCCATGGACATTAGAACACTCATCAACTTTTACGTGTAACAAATTTGGTTCGTTCCAACAAATCTGAAGGCTATTCTACTGGTATTGTTCTTCTAGACATAGAAAAAGCATTCGACAGAGTTTCATTTTCAACACACATTGTTAGAATAATCCACAGTTATCGGTCAAATCGTACACTTCAGGTTAATCATCAGAACTCCATGTTTGAAAGACTTCCAGTAAGAGCTGGTGTTCCTCAATTAAATTTCAATGTTCCCTTAATTATAGTATTACGAGAATCATTGATACGAGTCGGTTCACTCCTGGTACCTATCAAATATAACTAGAAGGTGCTTTGCTTCATAATTTAATAGAAGTGTCCAATTATCCCAGAGAACTTCTCTTATCTGAAATTTGTATGTGTGGTTCATCCACACGAACTCAAATTAAATCGTTGCACCAATAACGGTAAAGATTTCCATAAAATCTCCCCTCTTTATTTGACACAACAAGAGCGCCCCATGATGAGCCCTCGCTTCCAGAAGCAAGCACACACATACACATACACATATCCGTAAGCTGTCCCAACTATCACAAAGCATTTTATGGGCAGAATTCTCCGCATAGCCGCCCCCAGCTCCCCTGCAATGAAGTTTCTTGATAAGCTATCCGGCAGCCCTCGTGTGTCGTTGCGATGCGATGGTCAAACTTCTGCAGCTACTGAACAGCAAAAAATAATTGATATTAGCCGACTTAATTTATGATTATCATTTCAAACATAACCTTTATTCTATATCTTGCTGTTCTGTGTTAGCCAACACTATCGTCCTAATTTGACAAAACTAAATTAAGCTAATTAAGTTATTAAAATTTTGTTAACAACATATTACATTTCATTTACCTTAGCAGTTAAGAATTTTTACATGTTAGTTGATTTCTCCTGTTTATGAGAGAAAAACAAAACGCTTTCAATTTACTTAACCTAACTTAATCTAAACATATAACGCATTAATCGTGGCTATAGAAGATAGCAACGATTTTTGATTAAAATTATTAACAATTTTATTTGACATTTGTTCCTATGTTTCAACATTGGATATTCTATGTAACTCATTGGTACTATACCAGGAAGGAAGCTTCAGAATCATTTTCAAATTTTATTTTGAATCCTCTGCAAAGCTTTCTTCCTGTTATTACACTAGCTAGTCAATATTGGTACAGCATGCAACATGACTGGCCTAAACATTTGTTTTAAGCAGTTATTTGCTGATTTTATAAGTTTATAAGATGTAATTGCTTTTCTTTTATACGATGGGACTAATGTGCAGCTTAAATGGCGTGATATAACAATTTATTTTTTACTGTGTACGCTCTAGCAGCAAGAAACACGATACCGTCTCTAAATATGATATTATCTCCTGTAGGTATGCGGCCGAAATAGGAAACTTTTGCCGTTGTCGGTCCTGTCTTCTGAGGCGGACGAAGGAAGCATACTGTTCAGGGGGTTCTTTCGCTCCTGTCCCTCACTATAGGGAAGGCACAGTAACACGCTTTCGTTTCCGCACATTTGGTTCTTCCTTCGTAGTGGATAGCTGTACCTAGATGTGCGAAAGCTTGGAACCTCTTGTCCAAAAGCCAATTTTCCCTAGGTACGGGGCTTACGAGGAGGACGGTCAGGTGGCCTATATGGATAGCGTATTACTCCCATTATGCGTTGACTGGCGTCAAGAGATGGGTGCTACAACTACTACATGTGTGAATATGTGTGGTTTCTGGTTACATTCATTGTACGGTAGCCATACTTTAAATAGAGTTGAATAAAGTTGCCAACTTGAGATGCCCGTCTTGAGGAAAGCATTTTGCATTAAAGTAAATTAGTTGATAATAAGATACAAATCGGGCTGCGTATAGGTAAGGAATATTCTTCAGGTCTCTTTTTAAAAATTAGATCACAATTTCAATGCAAGTATCTAAAAAATTTCTTCTCCTTTTTCTTCTTCTTGCAATCAACATCCCCATTGGGCCGGCTTCTCAGCTTAGTGTTCTAATAAGCACTTCCACAGTTATTATATGAGAGCTTTCTTTGCCAAAGTTGCCATTTTCGCATTCGTATATCGTGTGGCAGGTACGATGATACTCTATGCCCAGGGAAATCAAGGAAATTTCCATTATGAAAAGATCCTGAACCGACCGGGAATCGAACCCAGACACCTTCAGCATGGCTTTGCTTTGTAGCCGCGGACTCTATCCACTCGGCTAAGGAAGGCTGAAGAAGGTTTTGGATAACCTACAGTAGTCGTCCCAAAACTTGATACAGTCAAACTAAAATTAATAAACATCCAACTGTTTCGGAAGTTAAATTTGAGTTTTTTGTATATTTTTAATCAGTGTGCTGAAACTAAAGCTTATTGACAAATAATTGAAATTTGATTACTTTGAGGGTGAAAATCCTAGAAAGTTTCCGAATGATGCCTATGAATCCTCACAGAATTCTCATCATCTCATCTCACCTCTTGGAATTATGATAGGATTCCTCGCAGGATTCTCATCGGAATCTATTAATAATTAGAAACATAACATACGCCGGTGTTCGAGCACGAACTATGCACGGTATCGAAGGGCTTTCTTCGCTACCTTTGGCAGCCACCGAAAAGTGTTGAAGTCCGGCAAAACACACGCGAGAATTATCTGACCGAATACCACCACGCTTTCTTCAACGGTAGGTCACTAGAGCTCGTCCACCTTTTCACTAAGGTCGGACCGAGGCACACGACACGAAAACCAACTAAGTCCCTTGGTAACTGGGCACTTAGAAAAAATCGCATCGACCGAAATCACTACCACACAACAGAAAAAACGGCTAAGTCCCTTGGTAACGGGGGACTTGTGATATTTTCACTCGATCGTAGAATAAACCGACGCAGACTGACCGAACGTGTGATTCGTTCAACTTTCTATTTCAGACTGTTCAACGATACAATAGGTACATAGAATAAATGGGTTTGCTACCTATTGTCTACAGATGGTGGACAGTGGCTATTGTGCGTATGAGCGCTCGTCTCACCTCTCTCACAATTTCTCGCATATAGTGCACAATAGGGTAGTGTAGGGATTGTAGCAATTCTAGCAAAATGAAATTCAATTAAATGTATATAAATCACGGAGTAGATGAGAGAGAGATGATGTGTAACAGAGGTAGAATAAATCTAGAAATGGATTTATATAATATTCGCAAAGAGACAACTGTCAGCTATTCGCAGGAATTTTCTTAGGGGCTTCTTTTGGGGACTTTTTCAGTGAATTTATCCGGGATCTACTCCAGAAATTTCGCTGGGATTTGCACCAGAGATTTTTTCCAAGATTCCTCCGGTGATTTCCACCAAAAACTCCGGTTATTTTATCCAGGAATTTCTTCAAAAGATTTTGTCAAGAAATTCTTTCGGGCATTATTTTAGAGAATTTATCCGGAGATTTCCCACAGAAATTTCTTCCGAAATTTCACTCAGGAATTTCTTCGGCAATTTCAACGATTTTTACGGGGATATCCCTCAAGAACTCATTCGGAGATTTTCTCCAGGAAATCCCCAGGAGATCTGTAATAGCAATTCCGCCGAGGATTCCTCCAGAAACTCGTCTGGCAATTTTCTCTATGAATTCCTCCGGGGATTCCCCCAAGAACTCCCCCGGGGATTTTCTCCAGCAATTTGTTTTTGGAATTCCTCCGGGGATTACCCCCAGGAATTGCTACGAGAGGTACCTCAAGTAGCACCTCCGGGGATTTCTTTCCGAAATTCCTCCTGGGATTTCCTCCAGAAATTCCTCCGGAAATGTTTTCCAAGAATTCCTCCGGAGATTTTCTTTAGGAATTCCTCTGTGGATGAATTTCACTCTCTCCAGAAATTATATCGGGGATTTTTCAAAGAATTTTTCCAGAGATTTCCTCCAGAAAATTTTTGGGATTTGCATCAGATATCCTCCAAGAATTACTCCGGGGTTTTCTCAACGAATTCCTCAAGGATTTCTCCGGGTATTTCTTTCAGAATTTGTTTCAGAAAACTTTCCAGGGATATCTTCAGAAATTCCGCCTGGGTTTTCCCCTAGGTATTCCCTTGGAGATTTCCTCCAAGAACTCGTCTAAAACCTAAGTATTTCCTCCAAGAATTGATCCGGGAATTTCATCCAGAGATTTTGTCCATAATTTTCTTCGGGGATTTCTTACATCAATTCCTCCGAAATCCCTCCATTAATAGCTCTGGAGATTAGATACAGAAATTCATCCAGAATTTCCTCCAAGGATTTGCTCCAGGAAATTCATCTAGGGATTTCTTCCAGGAATTTCTGTGGGAATTTTCTCTAGATATTCCTCGCCGAAGATTTCCTTCAGGAATTTCCTTCAGAAATGCCTCTGGAGAAATTCCAAATATTCCTCCGGGAATTCTTTTGGAGCTCTACAAGGAATTCCTTCGCATTGTTTCCGTGATTCCTCCTTTTTTCGGAATTTCTCCAGGAATTATCCAGAGTTCCTCAAATAATTCCTTGGAAATGCTCCAGAGTTCCACAAGGAATTCTTCTGAAGCTACTTCAAAAAATTCCCTACATTCCCTTCGAGGATTTCTGCAGAATTTCTCAGGAAATGTCTCAAGAGTTTCTTCGGGAATTCCTCTAGACTTCCTTCCCGGAATTCCTCAAGAGTTCCTCGTGAAGTTCTTCCGGAGTTCCTCCAGGATTTTTTCCAAATCCTTCCAAAAATTATTCCGCATTTCCTCAGGCAATTCCTTTGGATTTCAATCAGCAATTCCTCGGAAATTTCTCCGGATTTCCACTAGAAATTCTTCCAAAGTTATATCCTTTGGAGGTACTCTAGCTATTCCTCATCCAGTTATTCCTGAAAAGTTCCTCTGGAGCTCCAACGCTAACTCCTCCGAATTTCCTCCTTAGTTTCTCCAGAAATTCCTCTAGAAACGCCTCCGTAGTTCCTCAAGAAACACATCCGGAGTTTCTATAAGAACGCCTTCGAATTCCTACAGGAATTGCTCCGTAGTTCCTCCTGGATTTGCTTTGAAGATTCTCAAGGAACTTGTCCAGGGTTCCTTCAGAGTTCCTCCGAGAATTCCTTCGTAGCTTTAACGATAGTTCCTTCTGAGTTGCTCCAGAAATTCCTCCGGAGTTTTTCCAGTACTTCTTCTGGATTGTATCCAGCTTATCCTCCAGAGCTCCACAGGGAATTCCATTGGATTTCCTTCATAGCTCCTTTCGGAGTTATTCCGAAGTAGTTTCAGATATTATTCTAGGATTTTTTCCAGATTACTCTCGTAAATTCCTCAGCAGATCTCCAGCAGTTCTTCTAGAGTTCCTTCAGCAATTTGTCCGGAGTTCCTCCAACAATTCATCCGGAATTCCTCCAGGATTTTTTTAGGAGTTCCTCCAGGAATTCCTTCAGAGCTGTTTTGGGCATTCATCCAGCAATTCCTGCAGACTTCCTTCTGGAAATCCCCCAGAGCTCCACCGGGAATTTTTCAAAGTACTCCGGGCTTCCAAGTTTCTCCAGGAATTCTTTCGGATTTTCTCCAGGAATTCTCTCAGAGTTTCTCAAGGAGTTCCATCGTAGTTTCTCTAGAAATTCCTCCAAGAATTCTTTCGAAATTTTTGCCGGGAATCCCTTTATGGATCTAGGAATTCTTTCGGAGTTCCTCCAGAAAATCCTCGGAGTTCTTCAAGGAGTTCCTTTGGAGATCCTCCAGAAATATCTCCAAAGTTCCAAGACACCAACCCGGGTTGAAACGTTGGGCAAGTTATAAACCTTGTTTTATTTTCTGAAAGACTGCGAAGCCGTTATATCAGATCGATTAAGAGTTACAGTCGAACCCAGCCAGATTCCTCCAGGATTTCCTCCATAGTTCCTTCAGGATTTTGTTTCGAAGTTTCTCTAGAAAATATTCCACAATTCCTCCAGGAATTCTTTTGGAGGTCCGCTACGAATTTCTTCAGAGTTCCTCATGGAATTTTTGTCGGAGTTCCTCAAGCAATTCCTCCAGGAATTTTCCAGAGTTCGTGCAGTAATTTATCGGAAATCCTCCGGAATTCCGCTAGGAATTCCTCAAGAGTTACTCCGGAAATTCCCCTAGATTTTCTCCGTGAAATATCCCAGAGTTCCTCATGGTATTCCTCCGGAGTTCCTTAAGTCTTCTTCTTCTTTTTGGCATTAACGACCTCACTAGCTTAGTGTTCTTATGAGTACTTCCACAGTTATTAACTGAGAGCTTTCTTTGCCAAAGTTGCCATTTTCGCATTCGTATCTCGTTTGACAAGTACGATGATACTCTATGCCCAGGGAAGTCAAGGAAACTTCCACTACAAAAAGATCCTGGACCGACCGGGAATCGAACCCAGACACCTTCAGCATGGCTTTGCTTTGTAGCCGCGGAGTCTAACCACTCGGCTAAGGAGTTCCTTAAGTGTTATGTACGAATTTGTCCAGGGTTCCTTCAGAGTTCCTCCGATAATTCCTTCGTAGCTTCAACGGTAATTCCTCCGGAGTTGCTCAAGAAATTCTTCCAAAATTGTTGCAGTAATTCTTCTGAATTCCATCCAGCATATCCTCCGGAGTTCCTCCAGAGTTCTACAGGGAATTCCATTGGATTTTCTTCATAGCGACTTCCTACGAACTCAGGAATTTTAGGATGAGGTCTCAAGGGATTCTTGAAGGAACTCCCTATGAAAATTTTGAAGAAATTCCCGGGAAAGGAATCCTCAGAAATTCTTGGAGGACCTCTCAAAGGAATTTGTGGAAGAACTCCTGAAGAAAGTTTGGAGAATTCATTGAATCGGCTTACAGATGGTCATCGGTACGGATGATGATCGCTCCGTCGTAGATCCTCGCCAAAGACCGGGAACAAAAAAAGAGAAGAACAGGTAGATCGAACGATTCAGCTTAGAGGTATTGGAAACCCAATTACCTGTACTAAGCGCGGGTGCGCTTCGAGCAAGTTCTCCCTTGCGGGTTGCTCTACCTGGAACGATTAAATGGTTGGATCCGGTAATGGCAGTAGAGCGATCTTCGCTACCGCACGAACGATGTCCTTTCCCGGTGCTGCCGGAGTGTCACCACTCGGACGACACCATCCTTGCCCGGGTGAAGCTTGACGATCTTTCCAAGCGGCCAACTGGCCGGAGGAACGTTGTCCCTTGATGACGACGATGCGGTCAACCTCGACGGCGACTGGTGGTTTGCAGCCCTTGGTAGCTCTTGACTGCAGTTGTTGCAGGTACTCCGGATACCAGCGAGCCCAGATGTTCTGCAGGTGTTTCTGGACCAGCTCGTACGACTCCAGACGGTTGTCGGGAATCTCCCGCAGATCAGGTTCGGGTACCGCTTGAAGATTGGCTCCGACGAGAAAGTGTCCTGGAGTAGGAACTCCATATCCGACGGTTCACTTGGCATCGGCGTTAGCGGACGGGAGTTCAGGCACATTTCGACTTGAGCCAAGAAAGTGACCATCGGTTCGTAGGCGATGTTGGTGTTACCAACGGTTTTCAAGAGATGCTTCTTCGCTGACTTGACAGCGGCCTCCCACAGACCTCCGAAATGTGGTGCTCGCGGTGGGATAAATTTCCACCGAATCTCATTCTCGGAGCACCAGCTGAAGATTCTGTTTCGATCGCTGTTGTCCACCTTCAGCATTCGGTAGACACGGTTGAGTGCGTGCGACGCACCCTTAAAGGTTGTGGCATTGTCCGAGTGCAGCTCGGGATTCTTCCTCTGCGGGCGACGACCCGGCGAAGTGCTGCCAAAAAGGCCGCCGTGGTAAGGTCGCTCACAAGCTCGATGTGCACAGCCTTCGTAGCGAAGCAGACGAAGATTGCTACGTAGGCCTTCGTAGGAGCACGATTACGGACGGGTGATTTGATGAAGAACGGTCCGCAGTAATCGACTCCGCAAACGGAGAACGGGCGAGTTGGTGAGACTCGGGATGCCGGTAGATCTGCTGTGCTCTGCTGGACTAGTGTGGGCTTGCTACAAAACAAGTGTGGCAATGGTGAAAGACGATTTTGAGAGATTTCTGCCGCCGAGAATCCAATATTTCTTGCGCGAGTGTGGCTAGCAGGAGTTGAGGGCCTGCGTGCAGTAGCTTTAAGTGAAAGAAACTAGCCAGCAGAGTCGACAGCTGGTGTTGGCAGAAAGCACGATGGGGTGCTTCACGAAGTCGGAAAGAGCGCGTTCCGCAGCCGGCCACCGACACGAATAATGCCATTCTGATCATGAATGGCTTCAACCACTTCATAGCGGACGATTTAGCGACGAATTCTCCGCTTGAATTCCTGGAGGCCTTCCAAGAAAACTCTCGGGTATATTCTTGGAAAATTCTCGGAGGAACAACCGGCAGGATTCCTGGAGAAACTGCGGTAGAATTTCTGGAGAAGCTGCCAGATTCTTGAAGCAACTCGCGTGTAAATTCCTAAAGGAACTACAGTACAGTTCCTGGAGGAGCTCCGGAGAAATTGTGGGAGGGATTCCAGAGGAATTTAGGAAGCAACGTTTGAAAAAAAAAATCAGTGGAGCTTCGAAGTAATTCCAGAAGAAACTCCCTAAGAGTACCCGGATGAAGTCCCAAGGAATTGCCGAAGAACAAATTCTCGGTGGAGCTCTGGAGACTTTTTCGGAAGAACTGTTGAGAAACTACCGGTGGAGCTCCAGAGGAACTTCGGAAGAATAGCTGGAAGAACTCCGAAAGAATGTATAGAAAAATTCCTGGAGAAACTCTGGAGGAATTTCCAGATCAATTCTGGAGGAATGGATCTTTAAAGTAAACACAATTAACCAAACTTCGAGTGGTTCTTCAAGGAATATTATCAGACATTTTTCCATCGAGTCTATTGAAGATTTTTTCAAGGATTCCTGGAACTCAACTTTTGCATCAACTCATTCATCGATATTCTCATGAGATTTCTTGTTTCAAACATTTTTCAGCACCTCTATGAAGAATTTGTTGGATAATTTGAGAAGAATTGAATTGAAAATTACATGTATTCCTCAAAAAACATCTGGAGAAAATCCATTTTGAATTTGTTGACGATTATTCTGCTTTTATAAGAGAACCTGAGAGATTCCTGATGTAATCCCTAGATAAATTTCAACACGAATATCTTAGTAAATATCAGGATGAATTTAGTAAGCACTTTTAAACGAATTCCACTACAAATTTGGTGAGTGTTACCATGAACAATTTCTTAAAGAAGAGCTGAAAAATTCATAGAAGAGTTTATTTGACAATTCGTCGGTGTAGACACTTTTTTTTTAAATGTCTGGATGCATCCCTGAATTAATTTCTCGAGATATTCTTGAATAGTTAATGGGGCTGGGGAAACTTCTAGCAAAGTTTCTAGGTTATTTTTGAATGAATCATTAAACAATTTAACTCCTGGCGTTAACAGTTGAATTAGATTCACAGTAAAATTGGGACTGGGATACACTCAAAGCTTTTAAGTATCGTAAGCGTGTTACTGCTTCTAAATGTTTAGCAGCATCCTTGCAGTCTTTGGAACATTGCACAGAGCCTTCAAATAAACTGATATGAATCAACCAGATAAACATTTTCTGTATGTTGAATGTTGTTTCATCAATACTATTATGCAGTACTTTGAAACATTAAGATCAATCATCAACAAAAAAATAACAAACCGATCAATGTTTTACTACACTCCTTCAACATTTTGAAAAGTTGATTTCCATCGGACAAAAACGACAAAAACGAGTTTCAAACAGCATGCAAAAGAACGCACAGCAGCGTGTGCTTAATCATACGCGCCAAGCTGTTGTTGCCTAAACCTGAGATCAAGTGTGCTGTGCGCGGATGCAAACAATGCGTCAAGTTTTGCAACACAGTGGGGTGAAATGAACTGTTACCTGTTGCGTTTACGGACCAAAATTTATGACCCAAAGTGGCGTGTTCAAATCAAAATTGCAAGAGAGATAGCAGTTTGGTGTCAAAGAACGAATTGTAGAGCAGCTTGAAGCACACAACTTTGCTTAAGACAAGCATGAATAGGGGACGGACCTGGTGTAGTGGTAAGAACACACGCCTCTCACGCCGAGGACCTGGGATCGAATCCCATCCCCGAGATAGTCACTAAAAATTTCAGTGACGACTTCCTTCGGAAGGGAAGTAAAGCCGTTGGTCCCGAGATGAACTAGCCCAGGGCTAAAAATCTCGTTAATAAAGATAGAAAAAAAAAAAAAAAAACAAGCATGAAATTTATTACGCATTTTTTAAAGTAAACTGACAAAAACAAGAGAAAAATCACTACCTTTGAACTTATTTGCTCTTAAAATTGAATTTATTTGCAAAACCCATTAGATGTAAAGTTGTTAGTAGATTGGAAATTTAATTAGCTTTCAAATGGAAGTGAGAGAATTGAGATTCGTTGAACTATTCCAAAGTTATAACCACTTAAAGACAAACATATCCTAAAACATTAAATGTTTAATAACTCGGTAACAGTTAAGAATTGACCATATCCGTAGAACGATTTTTTTCATCTAACATGGTCCTCTATCACCCCTTAAAATGTCTGCACTCACGAACCTAACACCCTGTATGCAAAGGATTCGATTAAATCAATAAATAGATTGGACAGTTCAAATGTGAATCGATTCAGTAACATCGATGCTATGGAGAAATTTGCTCAACGCTTTGTTCACTGAATCCTTATACGAGGAAGTGAGGTAATTTCTTTCTTGGTCTCTATTGGACAGTTGACCGAAGAGGCTCAAGAGGATGTAACAAGGATATTAAGAATTGCAGGGAGGATCTCCAGAATTGATACTGACTAAGAATTATTACACTATTTGTTGGCGACATCAAATCCTGTGATTACATCTATTAGAGCATTCCCGAGAAAAAAGTGTTTCCTTATCAGGATGGAAAAATCTTTTGGTTAAAAAAGATAACGAACAAACCAGTGATAGCGAAGCTAAAAATAATGATGATAATCTTAAACATTAATATTTACTGATTTATGGATTGCATATGAATTTTAAAGGAAAAAATAAATGTTTCATAGTTATATTATACATTTTAGTTTTTGCTGCGAGCTCGAAAAATTCTCAAGAAAGGACTGAGACTTCCTGCAGAAAAAATAGCAATAAGTGTTTTTCTGCAAAAAATAAACAGCTAACGTTGGAAAGGTGAACGACGAAAAGTGTGTTGGATATGTTGTCTGTTTGTCTGTGATAAACTTGTCTGAACAGATTATTCCGACCTTTTGTTGATTGATTATATTGTTGACTTTATTGCATAAAATTCGATACAGTGATGCCAGATATTCAAGTTAAGCCAATATAGGGTGTAGTGAATAAGTGTAAATTATATATGCATGTAAGTAAACATTTTTTCAGTCTTTCTTTTGACCGTCAGGCTAAAGCAGGCTAAAAGCGGCTTTCTCTGCATTTCATAGTATTAGTTTCAAACCATTGGATGAACATGTTTCAGACTGCGGAAATGTGCGCGACCTAATGATTTTTAGTGTCAAAAAGGTGCGAAATTTTATATAAAACCTTCAATAACTCAAAAAGTATGAGAGATAAAAATATGCTCTTTTGGAGCGTTTTTGCAAGTAACAAATAACATTAGAACAAATGAAAATTGTACAAAATCATCCAACCAAGTTATGATGAAAAAAGTGATTTTTAGGGGCGTTTCACAAAAAAATCCACAAATGTACATGAAAATCAAAAAATATGCATACGGTGTCTTCAGCAAAGTTGTTTTTTTCTAATATTGCCTACAACTTTCCCGAATAAAGTTTATTTTTAAATTCATAAATACGAAAAATAAAATTTCGTTCTCACTTTTAGGTGGATTAATCATCAAATTGACACTTTCATAAAATAGCGATTATTTTATGGAAAAACTTTCCCTAAGGCACTATATTACTAAAATCATGTTTTCAAGGTCAAAACAATTTCGATCACGTTTTTTTCAGCGACGGCTACAGTGTGCCCCGCCTCCACCGATTAAATATACTTCGAAAAGAAGCTCTAGACAAGATAGCAAGAAAAAAGCTACTGAAGTCCCTTGCTCTTCCTCGAAAACCCCCCGGGCTAAGCGAGGACTGATAACTTTTACGGCCCTTGTGGATCGCATATGTAATGCTCTCGGAGTTTCAGACTCATTCAGAGGCATACTCGACCTTTATCTCCCCGCAATAGAAGAGTATCTCAGGGAATTGACTATCTCGTCCTTGCTTCGATCATATCTTTCGATGGATAATTCATCGAGTGAGGTACAAGATATGATCACTGTGTTACAGTGGAACTGTCATAGTCTAAAACCTTAATTAGACACATTTAAGTTTTTGCTTCACAATTCTGATTGTGATATATTTGCACTCTGTGAAACATGGCTTTCTTCTGAAGATGATCATAACTTCTACGATTTTAACATTATACGCCAGGATCGAGATGATAATTACGGGGGTGTGCTTTTAGGGATCAAAAAGTGCCACTCATTCTACAGAATCCCCATCCCGACTCATCCAGGCATAGAAATCGTTGCTTGTCAAATAAACGTAAAGGGTAAAGATCTTTGCGTAGCTTCTGTTTATATTCCTCCAAGAGTTTCAATAAACCGCCATCATCTCTGGAATGCAGTCTCCATGCTCTCATCCCCAGTTCTAATACTGGGTGATATGAACTCACATGGTACTGGATGGGGCGAATCTTATGACGATTATAGAGCGGCTATTTTCTATGACTTATGCGACGATTTCAACTTGAACATTTTGAACACAGGTGAAGTGACACGTATTTCATCCGACGGCAAAGAAAGCCGCATTGACCTATCTTTGGGTTATAGTTCACTATCATTCGATTGCATGTGGAAGGTGATTGATGATCCCCATGGTAGTGATCATTTGCCCTTAATAACGTCTATCAGAAATAATTGTGAAAGGTCAGAACAGTCAATTCAGGTTCCTTACGACCTCACAAGGAATATCGATTGGCAAAAATTTGCATCAGCGTTAACTTTTGGTATCGAAACATTCAACACACTCCCACCGTTGGATGAGTATCGATTCCTAACAGAATTGATTTATAAAAGTGCATTAGAATCCCAAAAACAACGAGTTCCAAGTGCATCCTTCAAAAGACGACCAGCCACACCTGGTTGGGATGATGAATGCACTCAGTTGTATCGAGAAAAATCTAATGCCTTCAAAGCTTTTCAGAACTTTATTTAGAGTACTCGAAGCTCGAAAAAAGACTGAAGAATCTTATTAAAGCGAAGAAGCGTAGCTATTGGCGACGTTTCATCGATGGCCTCTCACGAGAAACTTCAATGACGACGCTTTGGAGAGTGGCTCGCAACATGCGAAACCGCTCATCCTCAAATGAGAGTGACGAATACTCCAATCGTTGGATATTCAACTTCGCAAAAAAGGTCTGTCCAGACTCAGTTCCAGCTCATCCGCCTTTTTGGGAAACTCCAAGAGACGATTCTTTGGATAGACCATTCACTATGCTGGAATTTTCTATGGCTCTTCTTTCATCAAACAACTACTCTCCGGGACGCGATATGATCAAGTTCATTCTTCTTAAAAATCTCCCTGATATCGCTAAAAGACGGTTGCTTGACCTGTTCAACTCTTTCATGGAACACAACATTGTTCCACCTGGATGGAGACAGGTCAAAGTAATAGCTATTCAAAAGCCTGGGAAACCAGCGTCTGATCATAATTCGTACCGCCCGATTGCTATGTTATCATGTTTAAGGAAATTGTTAGAAAAAATGATCCTATCCCGACTCGATCACTGGGTCGAATCAAACAACATGCTTTCCAGTACTCAATTTGGCTTTCGCAAGGGCAAAGGAACAAACGATTGTCTAGCGTTGCTTTCATCAGATATTCAACTAGCCTTTGCTGACAACGAGCAATTGGCTTCGGTTTTCTTGGATATTAAGGGCGATTTTGATTCAGTTTCCATAGAAATATTGTCAGCAAACTTGCACAATAGTGGACTACCTGGAATATTGAATAATTTCTTGTACAATCTGTTGTCAGAAAAACACATGAGCTTCACTCTCGGTCAACTGACAACTTCCAGAATTAGCTATATGGGCCTTCCCCAAGGCTCATGTCTGAGTCCCTTGCTTTATAATTTTTATGTTAAAGATATTGACAACTGTTTGGAAGAACCATGCACGCTTAGACAACTTGCAGATGATGCAATGGTCTCTATGAAGGGCCCACGAGCAGAAATCCTGCAAAGACCATTGCAAAATTCCCTTGATAATCTATCCACTTGGGCTAGAAATTTAGGGATCGAGTTTGCGTCGCAAAAAACTCAACTGGTTGTATTTTCAAGGAAGCGGAATCCAGCCCAACTGAAGCTTAAGCTTTTGGGAATAGACATCGACCAGTCTTTGACTTCAAAATACCTTGGGGTCTGGTTTGATTCAAAAGGCACTTGGCGAACCCATATTAGGTATGTAACGGAAAAATGCCAACAAAGGATCAATTTTCTACGAACAATTACCGGAACATGGTGGGGTGCTCACCCGGAAGACCTCATAAAACTCTATAAAACAACCATTCTCTCTGTTCTAGAGTATGGCTCTTTCTGTTTTTTCTCAGCGGCAAAATGCCACCTGATTAAATTGGAACGAATTCAATATCGTTGTTTGCGTATCGCCTTAGGGTGTATACACTCGACACATAATGCGAGCCTAGAGGTTCTGGCAGGTGTTTTACCGCTACAGAACCGATTCTGGGAGCTCTCGCTAAGAATACTTATAAAGTGTGGAGTGAGCAACACACTCGTCATCGAAAACTTCGAAGAATTGCTCAAACTGAACACTCAGTCAATATTCATGAGAGTTTATCTCTACTACATGTCATCTGACATTAGCCTTCCATGTTATAACCCTCCACGTGTACGCTTCACCAATGACAGTTCCTCTGTTGAATATGATCTGTCCATGAAACAAGCTATTCATGGAATTCCAGATCAACTTCGATGTATAACTATTTCACGTATTTTCAACGCAAAGTTCCAAAATGTCGATTCCTACAGGAGATATTTCACTGACGGGTCACGTATAAATGGATCCACTGGCTTCGGTGTCTTCAATGAAAATTCTTCCGCCTTCCGAAAACTTCAAGAACCTTGCACGGTTTATGTTGCTGAGCTGGCAGCAATCAACTTCGCTTTGGGGATGATCTCAAACATGCCCGCAGACCACTTCTTCATCTTCTCGGATAGTCTCAGTTCTATTGAGGCACTCCGATCGATGAAACCTGTAAAGCATGCATCTTACTTTCTTACAAAAATAAGAGAGCAGATGTGTGCACTGGTCGAAAGATCATATAAGATTACCTTTGTATGGGTCCCCTCACATTGCTTAATTTATGGCAATGAGAAGGCGGACTCTCTCGCAAAGGTGGGCGCTGAGGAAGGTGAGATTTATGATAGACGAATTTCACACGATGAATTTTTTCATTTAGTACGTCAAAGTTCTCTTCACGGTTGGCAAAGCGATTGGCTAAATGGCCAACTGGGACGGTGGTTACATTCCATAATTCTTAGAGTTTCCTTGCGAGCCTGGTGGAAAGGCTTGGACGTAAGTCGAGATTTCATTCGCATGATGTCAAGACTTATGTCCAACCATTACTCGCTAGACGCACATCTACACAGAATTAACCTCGCGCTGAGCAATACTTGTAACAGGTGTGGTTCCGGTTATGATGACATCGATCACGTAGTTTGGCAGTGCCCGGATATGGACGCCTCCAGAGCGCAACTTTTGGATACCCTTGCGGCCCGAGGTAGACAACCCTATGTTCCAGTTAGAGATGTGTTGGGAACCCGCGATCTTATTTATATGGTCGCAATTTACGATTTCCTTCGCTTGTGTTGTATAAAAGTTTAATTCTCTTGTGTTCTCTTCCCCAGTTTTTTTGTGTTTTGTCCCCTTTGTGTTGGATTGAGAATCCTGGCCATCCGGCAGTCGAATACCGGCAAGAAATCGCTACCAACGCCATGAAACGAAAATCAAGATGCCACGTTATACCTCCCGGATGAGCTGCTGAGAACCCTGATCCCAATCCCTACCATGTCCTTCCTTAAAAAAATGTGACCACTAACCTCGAGTTGCCACGAGTACCCTGGCCCCATCCCATATTAATGTTGAACTGAAAAAGCCAATTAATTGTATGTAATAAAAATACAAAAAAATGAATTTCGGCTCCGTAAAGCGTTAAACGCATTTGAGCCTCAAAAAAACGAAATAGATAAAAAAAAAAGGAAATTTCCATTATGAAACTATCCTGGACCGACCGGGAATCGAACCAAGCCACCTTCAGCATGACTTTGCTTTTTAGCCGCGGACTCTAACACGCAATTCAAAATATTGAAAAACAAAATGTTTGGATTGATTATAAAAATTGGTTTTGAAGTTGCATCATTCATTCGATGCAATTGTTCAGTTAGAAAATCAAAATCAGTGACAGAAATGTTACTAGAAGTAAATACATTTTCTGATGGTTTTCCGTTGATTAAGGTGAAGATGAATCGAAGCCAAAGTTTAAATTTTCAAGAGCACGGATCTGGAGGTCCAAACATCCGTTTGAGCTGAAAACCTAATCGATTTGTCACCACCAGCTGGTGACCAATCGATTAAGTTTTTAGCTTAAACGGATGCTTGGTTCTCCAGATCCGTGCTCTTGAAAATTTTAACTTTGGCTTCGATTCATCTTCACCTTAAGAGATGGAATAAAAGTTACCTGCGACGGCATTAGCAGAGGAGCTCGAATGTACTGATTTCACAAAACATTCATTGTATATGTTCCAAACGTATTCCGCGTAGCATTACATGAATACAAATTCCATTTTCGTTATATTGCGCAAATGGAATTTACCTAAATAGAAGCTTTGTAAATTGAGGTTTCAGTGTTTAACCATTGGAGAGAACTTCAATCGGCAGGTCAACCATCTAATTGCTGCAGCGGACAAGCACCTCCAATCCATTCCGAGTGGCGGTGCACTTGAGTCAATACAGGGAGAATTGCATAACAAATTCAATCTGCTTCTGTATTCGCACAAAGTTTGATTAGTGTACCTGCGGCGCGACCTCAATATCCAAACAGAGCAGATTTGATTCAAACAGAACTTCATCACTGTTGATGATGACTGTTTTCAGTCCGAGCAAGGAGTGGGCAAATTGGGGCCCGGTGATTTCCGGGACGGTTCAGAAGGACGATTGGCGGTTACCACCACAATGTAAACCACAAGCTACAAAGAACGGGGACCCTGCGCTGGGTTGGAAACTGCCTGTCATAGCTCTGGGCACACATATCGCTTCAAAGTTGCGGTTTTCCGGAAACCAGCTCAAAGTGGACGCCGCACGTGGCCGGTTCGTGCGGTTGATTGATTGATTTGCGGGGTGGGTCCCGGTTGTGGGCCAATCGATGGGAAAATGGGAATTGAATGGAGGGTGGCTTCCAAAGGTTTTGAATTTTCGAACAATGAAGACTAATAGTTCTTCTCTCTTGAAACTCAACTAATGACAAGATTCAGATTAAAAAATCAAATCCAAAATTGCAAATCGCTTTTCCTTTCTTCCGTCTAATTAGACAACATGTCTACTTGAAGGTTTCAAATGCACAGCTTCTGGTTCATATGAGAGTATTATGAGTCTAAGGGTAAGTATTTCAAGTATGGTATTTCACTACAGATAATACTTAGGCTTCGTCATCCCATAGAGAGGCCGGTCATCCGCAAACAAACATTATATACATCCCTGAGGCAGCTCAGGTGAGTGATATCTCAAAATACTGCACACAATTGGTTTCGAAATGCTGCCTTGTGGAACACGAGCTCTTACAGGAAGTTGTCAGACTTGGATGTCTGATAATTAAATTGAAGTGTACTATTCGACAGACAACTTTGAGTTATGTATACCAAATACTGTCGAATATTCTTTTTTTCATGTGTGGAAAAGCAAAACCAGCTGAATAATTCTCAGGTTTATTGAAATGTAACGATCAAAGTAAGTGAGTTCCGGAATGTTCATGTCGGAAAAATCAAATTCTGCGATGTGAATCATCGTTTCGACAAGTTAACTGATAGAGGAAAACCAACAAAGCTGAATGACAGCAAACGTGTCGGTATCTTTTTTTATGTCTCAATATTTGCCAGACAAAAAAAAAACCACTTTGGAAGCTCGTCTTAACAAAAAAAAATGTAGAAAATTTATAATATCCAAGCGCCTTGGGTGTTTCTCTAATGACTAGGCTATTTGTCTTTCAATAAGATTCAAACTTCAGAATAAAAATCTTTACCCATCACACAGAAGTTAAGTGTTTTCAAGGCTTGAATGATTTGATGTGCTTTTCGATGAGGTATACTTCAATGAGGCCTCAAGTGTCAGTAAAATGAATCAAAACAGTACAAATAGCATCACACCCGCATAAATTGGGGACAACAATTGTTTGAGTGACGAGTTTGTCACATTGAGCGCTACTTTCTGAGTTTATCAGAGTATTTTGTTTTGTTCCGTATACGGAGACAAAATAAGTCTAAGAAAGCTGTAGCAGCTGACAAATCAGCTTTGATATCATTACTTATGTCGCATAAGATAATAGAATAGCTCTCAATAAAATCTGTGTACTCGCAACTTTCATTTTTTTTTCGAAACATTGTATATCCCATACATATTTGTCCTAGGTTGGCAAAATGGTCGTTAGGTGCCGTTTGGCCGAATGCCATTTGGTCGAATGCCATTTGGCTGAACGGGTCGTTTGCCGAATTATGAACGCTGATAAGTAGGATTCACATGAGTGGCGCAATAATTGATCAGATAATTCATTTTTAGATTTTTTCGATGTGGTCGAACGTCATGTTTGTCGCTATATAAAAAATCGTTAATTCAGGGCGAAGTTGTGAACTCGCGTCAAGACTCTAAGCTTGGATGGTTGATTCGTTTCTGGGTTGTCAACGTGGTGTGCTAGGGTTTAGAGTGTTTTTCATCAGAAATTGTTCCTTATTTCAAACAAAGGCTATTCTTTCGATTTATACTGATTCCATAACCAGGTGAGATGTTATTCTCCTCCAATATTACATTGCGCCGTTGCTTTTTTATATAAAACAAATCGAACGACTCGGTGAAAACTCACGTCAAAAAGGCTCATTGTTTCTCGGTTGTGCAAAGAAGAAGCCAACACTGAATTAATTGGCTTAGTACAATTTGAAGCATTGAAACTAACCGATGCTACAGAAAGAATAATAAGTCGTGAACCACCAGCAGAGAAATGAGTAATTGCTTACATTTAGGATATTCTTCTTTAAACATTGACTGTTTTTTGAACTACATAATACTAAAGAGCTGTATATCAATGCTGATTTATCCTTCTTTAAGAATAAACTGTTCCTTGAAATTCAGCTCCGTTACAGATGCATGCTAACTGTAGTTCACTATTGTTTTCAATTTCGGCCAAACGACATTCGGTCAGATGGCATTCGGCCAAATGAACCGGAACCTTCCCTACACAGAAAAAAATATTTAATTTTCAATGTGATGTAAACTGAAGTCTACTGTAAAAATAAATCAAACTCGTGTGTTGTTACAGCATCATGTAAATTTAAATGAATATACATTCCATTTTCAACTATAAATGCTTGAATATTACATGATCGTGTAAATTTAAAGTGAATTCGATTGAAAAATAATTGATTGGTCGTTGAAATTTAGGTTTATTTTGATGCTCCAAATATGTGCATGAAAATAAACGTAAATTTACAACATATTTTTAGCTGTGTAGTAGTCCCAGGTTAAAACTTATTTCCAAGGATAGTTTAAGTGTAAAGTAAAGGATTCTGAACTGCCGGCCGCAATCATAAAATTCTCAACACTTTTTCACCACTCAGAGCACTTACCTGGAGAGCATTATGAAGCAATTGAGCATACCTGAAACAAAACATCAGTAAACATTAGTATTTCATCATAGAATCTAGGGTTTCAGTGCTAGTAATTGACCCCTTAGTAGCTGAAATTCATTCTCGATGCTTTTCCGCAATGATATCTCAGACGTATATACGTTTTATGGAGTTTAACTACAAGTTGAATGTCTTTACTTCATAGTACGCTTACGAAACATACCAAACCATATGTATAGTGAAATATACATTTGGAAAACTGTTGTCACCGGGAGAGTCCATAATAGGAATGTTTACAAATTTGACGTTTCCTATCATGGACCCTTCATTCGATTCCCATGTAGTCCGGCTCGCTGCCGACGTGCCCATTATAGACCCACTTGGAAATGCTAATTATGGACCGGAGGTACGAACTAGATATCAGTTTAAAGTTTCATAAAAATGATCTAAGTATGCCTAACAGTGAGCGGTGATTACCTCATCACTATTCTGTATCAAACCAAATATTTTTCCTGAAACTACTGACGAACAATGCTAACGAACTTCACCCGGCAACAATAGGCTACTAGAATGTTCCATGCGATTCCATTGGGAAGAAAGGAGTGTAAATAGGACATCAATAGCCGTAGAAAGTCAGTCTGAAATAAATCCTGAATTAGAAAAAATACGTTTTCCTGTTATATTTTCATACCGGATCGTATCCGCGGGAACAGAGCTCATTGACTTTATCCAATAGCATTGACCATTTTCCATTAAAAACAGTCCGACACTTGTTAAAATAGTTTAAAAAATGTTTAATGATGATTTTGAACTATTTAATTTTTATAAGGGTCAGTTTTTCATAGAAATATTCACACTTTTTGAAGTTGTAAGCAATCCAGTTGGAAATGTCGAAGCTAAACAATCCACTGGTGCTATGCCTACATGTTAACTTTAAGTGTTTAAAATGTTGTGTAATCTTAAGTTAGAACTACTCAAATCATTCTTGATATCATGCAGCATAGAAAGTATACTTTTTTGCTCATAAAACCGTTTAATCTCGAGTAATGTGCTTATTTCAAGGAAAATTGCCTACATTTAGGCGTACTGTACAGATTTCCAACAGTACCGGTTCAACGGTACTGTAGTAACTCTCAGTACCGATAGAACCGGTAAAATACCGGTACTAGAATTTTTTTGTGATAAATAGAAAGCATACAGTATTGGACAAAATACTTGTAGCATTTTTAATTCGTCAATAAACACATGTTGCTTAATTTTTATGAATTATGATACTAACAAAATATGGTCATAAAATAATAGCGAGGAAACCATTCTTACTTTATAACTCATGAAACAGTCAGAATACGTGTTGAAATTCAAGTTATGTCAGATGTGGTAAGCCACATTTATTCAAATCTGTCCTTTAAGCATCCACAGTTGACCGTTTTATAGGAATTTAAAAAAAGTTATAGTTGTATTGTGTAATATTGTATGTGGTGCGGAAAATCGTTCAGACTGAATAACATATTGACTTATTCAATGTTATCACCTTGCTTTTCATCCAAAGTAGGATTTAGAAATGCATGTTCAATTTGCAATGTGCAGATGCCATACGAGTGTGATTTTTTTTAACAAAACATTCAGACACGGAGAAAGCTCTTTCTGGGTCTATCCGGATGTTGCTTGAATTGTTGCCCATGCATCTTGAAGTTTAAACAAATATTTCGCTTTGAACAGACTTGTATTAACGATAAATTCACGAACAAATCCTTTCAACATTTGTGCCATAATTGAAGCTCCTTCAATTGGGTGAATATCCTGGGACCTTTCTTTATATATGTGCCCAGTTGCCTAGAAAGCTTGATGTTCACCATCAGCAGCTTCTTTTGTATTCGATAATCGATAATCCTATTGACAAGCATTGGATCTGCTGAATCATTTAGCGTTTCTATGCATGGAGTTAAACCTTAGTGCTGAAAAGATGATAATTAGAGATAGCCTTCATGTAACACGTTCCTTGATCGACTTAATAAATTTGACATCAATGAGCTTTACCAAACTTATGTACCATGTATTGTGAAAAAAATATTGATTCAAACGATTATTAGATTTCTCATCAGTACCGAAAATACCAGTTCCCAATGCATTCCAGTACCAAAAAAATGGTTTAGGGACAAAATGTCGAAAGCCAAAACGTCGAATGCCAAAACGTCGAAAAGGACAAAACGTCGAATAGACAAAACGTCGAAAGCAGTTATTTTTCTAAAGAAGGTTTTTGGATAACTAGTGTTGCTAAGGAAAAAACGGTTGCGATGCGGACGGCGTTGGAAACAGCAAAATTCACAATTTTCATCACAGTAAGCATAGAACAAATTTGAAGAAAAATGTCATTCTTACATCCATTTCAGTCGAAGAAAGAAGCACATTGTGAAGCAAATTGAGTTTGAAGTGTTGGATATGAAGAAGAGATCAAACCAGTCAACCAAGATGTTGGGAGTACAGGTTTGTGGGTTGAGTTGTACGTATTCCGCAGATCCCCAAGGGGGATTCACACTTGTGAATAATCGTGTGCCTTTTATTTTCCAATAACAATCCTTTTCCAACTTTTACTAGAGCTTTTTTCTTCCGATAACGGTTACATCCAATTAAACCAAATTTTTTTCTCAGTGAAACAACACGCGCGAATCTTGCTTTCTTCATTGCATGTCTATCGATTGGATTCTTACTGGCAAATGTATTACTGTTATGCAAACTGATCAGTGTCGTCTATCTTCGAGTTCCGTAAATGTGACATTTTGCTATTATTACTATAAGGTGGGTGTTAGTATAAGGTGGGATAATATTACCAAACATGATAATTGCAATAACTTATTTTCATTTGCATGTTTAACTTATTCAATGTGAAGTAAACTTATTCGGTACTTACAACTAACACAGGATTTTGAACAACTAGTCAATTCTTTATTCTTTAAAAACTTACTCATTCTTTTGTCCAATAAGTACAACTGAATCGAGTATCTTTCCAGAAACTGATTCTTATTTGCCAAAAAAATATGTTTTCTGAAATTTCAGGATCACATATAAAGAAATCAGGAGTTTCTTATATGAATTACTGAAGTGAGTTTAGACGTTGTTTTTGGTGTAGAGAACTTTACAGTTTTTTAAATTATGCGATAGTGAGACAGTACTAAAATAGTAAGGACGATACAAGTATAAATAGATAAGTTAATGAAAACCCAGTAGAATACAATCAATTTCAACTGGGATAATTGATATTTTTATTTCAAAAGACGCTCTTCGCATTTCAGTTTGACTAAAATTAACACTTTGATAAGAGATTCCAATAATTACTATGTAACCTGACGATTCAAACATTATCTTCAACAATTTAGACAAGTCTTGGCAATTTTCAATTTGAATATTTTATATGCCTTCCAAGACCTGCTAAAAATTACGGTATCACGGTAATAACATTGAAAAAAAAAATCACTGCCTAAACTGTTCAAAACACTGTTTAATATTTGCATTTCACGTTACATTCTTCACGTTAAAATTTTCTTCATATCTCTTGGACCAATATCAAATAAATCGACGATTTGTTAGAGATTAGTTTTTTTTTCTTTTCCGTGTTTCGTCCCTCCGATGATTTTTCCTTTCGACGTTTTGGCATTCGACATTTTGGCATTCGACATTTTGGCATTCGACATTTTGTCCTTCGACGTTTTGTCCCTTCGACGTTTTGTCCTTTCGACGTTTTGGCATTCGACGTTTTGGCATTCGACATTTTGTCTTTCGACGTTTTGTCACCCAACCCCAAAAAATGGTCGGTATTACCGGTACTTTCGGTACTGGTACTCTTGGTACCAAAACCCTACACCCATTATGCGAAACATCAAATAATACTATTTCAGCACCTTGAAACTTATAAAATTGAAAAATTGAAACATTGAATTGTGAGTTGTGATTTTTTTTTTGCGCTCAGGAATGTTCATTTCTATTAAAATAATGGAACCAGATTTCATTTCCAAAACGTGATTTGTTATTTTAGAGATATTTCCTACCACTGAATTGAAAATTGTTAGAAATTGTTTGATACATGAGCCAATGAGGCTCACCTTCGTTCTTGTTTTTTCTGCATTTAGTTGTTTGGCATTGTCAACATTATGGGAATCAGACAATAAAAACTGTAAAAAATGATCAATTTCAACCGAAATCACGGTATTTGAAGGATGTTCTCAATATGAGAAACATAATTGTTTGTTTCCTCAAGGTATAATGAAAGCCAAATAAGAGTGTTTAGGATACGGTCGTACATTATGCCGGTACTCAGGCTTAGTAATAAAGTTCCACTTTTTGATTTCGGAAGATCAATGCGCTACTCTTGCAGTTCCTGATAAGGATCCTGAAAATATTCTAAGAATTGTGATGCATATCCTGATTTCAGATGAGATCCCTTCAATGTTTTTGTTGAGAATCCTGGGAAGTTTTGGTAAAAATCGTGGAGAGATGTAATGTGAATTTTGGAAGAATTATGATGAACTTCTTGGAAGGATTTTGTTCAAAATCTTGAAAGAATTTTGATCAAATTTTGATATCTACACAGAATACTGGAAGGATTCGGTAAGAATCCGGGAAGGACTTTGCTTAGAATCCTTGAACAATTTTGATCAAAATTCTCGAAGGATTTCGATCCTAGAAGGATTTGAATAAAAATCCTGAAAGTATTCTGTTGCGAATATTTATCTTGGAATCTGATAAGAATCCTGGAAGGATTCTGATGAGATGAGAATGTGGAAGGGTTTAGGGTTTGACTCTTAAAAGGATTCATATTAGAACAGTTATAAGATTTCGATGAGAATCTTGAAACGGGTCTGATGAGTAGCCTGGAAAGATTCGGATGAGTATTATAGATTAATTCTAATGAGAATCCTGGAACGATCCCGATGAGAAACTTGCATTGATTTTGATAAGATTCCCAGACCGATTCTGATGAGCATTCGGTAACGATGCTGATGAAATCCTGATTCTGATGTGGAATTTGAAAGGATTCTAATGAGAATCTTGGAAATATTCTGATAAGAGTCCTGAGAGAATTCTGATAATAATATAAAGGGAATTTTGATTACAATCCTGGGTGATGAGAATCCTAGAACTATAATCTAGGATAATTTTAATGTATAACTCCGATAATCCTGAGCGAATTTTGATGAGAATCCTGCGAGGAATCCGATATGAAACCTGCGATGACTCTGCTGAGAATCCGGCTGTTGGAGCCGGACCCATCTACTCCGTGATTTATATACATTTAATTGAATTTCATTTTGCTAGAATTGCTACAATCCCTACACTACCCTATTGTGCACTATATGCGAGAAATTGTGAGAGAGGTGAGACGAGCGCTCATACGCACAATAGCCACTGTCCACCATCTGTAGACAATAGGTAGCAAACCCATTTATTCTATGTAGGGAAAGTGTACCAGTTATGGCCATAGTGGTTCCCTATTTGGCCATATATGAAATTTTGATAACTTTCACATTTTAAATCTTTTTGAATGCTTTAACATCAAGATTTATCTTAAATCTAACTGCTGCAACACACAAAAATTTTCAAAATTTGAAGACATTAAAGTTACCACGTATGGCGAAATAGGGAACCACTATGTCCATAACTGGTACACTTACCCTACCTATTGTATCGTTGAACAGTCTGAAATAGAAAGTTGAACGAATCACACGTTCGGTCAGTCTGCGTCGGTTTATTCTACGATCGAGTGAAAATATCACAAGTCCCCCGTTACCAAGGGACTTAGCCGTTTTTTCTGTTGTGTGGTAGTGATTTCGGTCGATGCGATTTTTTCTAAGTGCCCAGTTACCAAGGGACTTAGTTGGTTTTCGTGTCGTGTGCCTCGGTCCGACCTTAGTGAAAAGGTGGACGAGCTCTAGTGACCTACCGTTGAAGAAAGCGTGGTGGTATTCGGTCAGATAATTCTCGCGTGTGTTTTGCCGGACTTCAACACTTTTCGGTGGCTGCCAAAGGTAGCGAAGAAAGCCCTTCGATACCGTGCATAGTTCGTGCTCGAACATTTTTTGGTCCTTCGAACCGGATCGAAGGCCATCCCGCGGTCGAAAAGTGAAAAAGTGCCGGTAAAAGACAAATTCGCTGACCAGCCACTCTGGTGCGAAAGTGAAGCCATTGTGCACATTGGCATAAAGGCGCCATTGCGCTTGGAGGTGGCTACCCACGCGGTACGCCTGAACGTGTGAACAAAAGAGCGAAGTGAACGTTGTACGCGCGCGTGTGAAAGCTATTCGGTGCTTGCTAATTAATTATCCCGAACGGAATCGATCCCCCGCCTGTGAGTGAAATTGAGTGTTTGGTGGATTGAAAAAGTTACGCTGTTTCGTCGCCATCTTGTAAACCGTGGGCATTCAACGAGGTGATTGACCCCCAATGGCCATTGTCATCGGAGCCATTTTGTACGCCGAGCAAGCGTCCCCAACGATTGGTGTCAAGCGGTGGTAGTGGTGGTACGAACACCATCGCTAGGATTGGAGCGGCCATCTTCGTCATCTAAAGCCCGGTGAGTTCGTTCCTTTTTCTATGCATGTGGCTTGCAGTAGCGATTAAGAAAGTGAATGCTATTTCCAACCAATATGAACATTATTTCATTTGGTTGACGAAAGTTGGGTGACTTTTACGATTTTTCTTAAGTCATTGTGGCAATTGGTGGAAGACGGTGCGCAATTCAAGTGGAAAACGTTCGCGCCCTTGATTGCGTTCCGCGTAGGAGTGGGATTGTTCGCGACGGGAAGGAGTTTGCGTTTTCGAGTAAAACAACCCTCTCCCGTTCGTTACTGTCGTCGTGAAGGCCAATACACCGCGACGGGAAGGATTTGAATCGTTCGATTGTGTATTTGTGCCACGCCGGTTAGGTTTCGCGTAGAATCGAGTAGCTCGCGCCGGGAAGGAGATCCGTTTCGATTTGCTACCGTTTCCGTACGTAGTTCGTTTGTGTCCCCGCCAAAATGCCTCTTAAGGACGACAAAATCCTTACGGACAAGTTGGTCCAGCGGCAGTCGTTAATAGCAATTCGGAACGCTGTCGAGAAGTTCGTCAAAGACTTCGAGGCAGTACGGGACAGATGGCAAGTGCAAGTGAGGATTGAAACCCTGGACCGTGTGAATACTGCCTTTGCGGAAGTTCAAGACGTCATCGAGCGATTGGATCCGGAGCATCTCGAGGCACACCTGACCGAAAGAGTTGACTTCGAGCATCGATATTGTGCAGCGAAAGGATATTTGCTGTCGAAACGTCCCGCCGAAAATAATCAGCCAGCGTTGAACTCCTCTTTTGTTGCTCAAGCAGCCAACTTCCATCTCCGTTTACCGCAGATCGATCTTCCACGTTTCAACGGTGATTTCTCGCGTTGGTTGTCGTTTCGGGACACATTCTCGTCCATGGTCCACTCTAATGCGGACATACCAACAGTCGCCAAACTGCAATATCTTTTGCAGTCTCTCGAAGGGGAAGCGAAGAAGCCCTTCGAATCCGTCGACATCGAAGCCGACAATTATGCTTGCACTTGGGACGCTCTCCTCAAGAGGTACGACAACCGTCGTTCTTTGAAGCGTCAACTGTTTCGAGCACTCTACGATTTGCCAGCGGTGAAGCAGGAATCTGCTAAACGCATCCACGGTCTGGTTGACGATTTCCAGCGCCATGTACGGGCACTAGCGAAACTCAACGAACCTGTGGAACACTGGGACACACCGTTGGTAAATATTCTTTCGTACAAGTTGGATCAATCCACTTTGCGAGCCTGGGAGGAGAAAACCAGTACGAAAGATGATGTGACGTACGACGAACTGGTAGAGTTCCTCTACCAGCGTGTACGAGTGCTGAATTCCGTCGGCTGCGAGCACCAGCAACCGGCACCTTCGTCTAAGGTGGCCGGAAACATTCCAAAATCAACGAAGTTCAAGTTCACAGCCAATGCCGCTGCATCCTCCATTTCTCCTTCGACATGTCCATTGTCGTGCTCTGACAATCACGTTCTACGCAACTGTCCCGTATTTCTCGGGAAGGATGTACGCCTTCGCCGAGAATTCGCTACGCAGAAACGGTTGTGCTGGAATTGTTTGGGCAGTGGACACCAGGCGAAGAAATGTTCGTCAAAGTTCACGTGTCGCACGTGTCACGAGAAGCATCATTCGTTGCTTCACGATCATGCTATATCCAAGACGTTGTCGAGTTCCGTCGTTGCATCATCTCCTTCTGTTCAACAACCGTCTCCGTCCACAAGCGTGGACACTCCGAGATCCGCTCCTCCCAAAGTCAGCATGGCAGTCCAAACTGCATGCAACACAGTATTGTTGGAAACGGTTGTCCTCAATGTAATCGATGACCACGGCCATGAGCACCAGGCAAGGGCCTTGCTGGATTCGGCGTCCATGTCCAACTTCATTTCAAAGCCATTGGCAAAGCTACTCTTCAACCCACGGTCGAAGGTGGACGTTTCCATAGCAGGCATCGGTTCCTCAAAGCAGAACGTGAAAAGTGCGATAACTGCAACGATCCAATCGAGAACACAGGATTTTTCGACGAAGTTGGAATTCCTCATCCTCAAGAACCCTTCGGCACAGTTGCCAACTATCCCAATCAATATATCGTCGTGGGATATCCCGAATGTTGCGCTAGCGGACCCTCGGTTCCACGTCCCAGGAAGGATAGATCTTGTCATCGGAAGTGAGGCATTCTGGGAACTCCACAGTGGCCGGAAGATTCCATTAGGAGATGGACTTCCGTGGTTAGCTGAAACACCATTTGGATGGGCCGTCGCTGGGGCTGCTGCAAGTCAGTACACTTGCATCCCTCGGATCTGTAACCTTTCTACGAAAGATGAGCCGTTAGAAGTTATTCTCCAGAGATTCTGGGAAATCAAAACCATCTCCGATGGTCCAGCTCGGTCTGTAGAAGAGAACCGCTGTGAAGAGCAGTACTCAGCAACAACTACTCGTGATCCGTCTGGACGGTATATTGTCAGGCTTCCTCGAACCGACAATCCTGAAGTCGTTTTAGGAAGCTCCAGGGAAATCGCAGATCGCCGTCTTCTGAGTGTCGAGCGGCGACTCGAACGTGATCCTGCAACCAAGGACGCGTACCACCGTTTTATGGACGAATACCTCCAGCTAAATCACATGAAGAAGCTCGACGAACCAGTAGACGACAATCAACCGCACTGCTACATTCCACATCACGCTGTCTTCAAAGAGTCGAGTACGACGACCAAGGTCAGGGTTGTTTTCGACGCGTCGTGTAAGACGTCATCCGGACATTCGCTGAACGATACGCTGGTAATCGGACCTGTCGTTCAGGAAGATCTTCACTCAATTATATTACGCTTTCGAATACGCTGTATTGCCCTTGTCGCCGACGTGGAGAAAATGTATCGGCAGATACTCCACTTTCCCGAGGATCGCAGATTCCTCCGCATTCGGTTCCGGAAGAGCTCCACCGATCCGATTTCCACCTACGAGCTGCAGACAGTGACTTACGGTACTGCTTCTGCACCTTATCTCGCCACGAGAACTCTACAGCAAATTGCTCATGATAATGGACACCTGTATCCAGCTGCTGTAGATCCTGTCATTTACGACTTTTACATCGATGACCTGTTGTCAGGGGCGAACGACGTAGAGTCTGCGGTTCAAGTGCGAGAGCAAGTTACGTCCATGCTCAATGATGCTGGCTTACCGATCAAGAAGTGGGCGTCAAATGTTCCGGAAGTTCTCGACGGTGTACCACCAGAAGACTTAGCCATGCAACCACTACACGATCTTCAGGACGAGCAGGCGGTTTCCACACTGGGTTTGATGTGGGAACCAAGAACTGACACACTACGTTTCAAGGTCCAACTGCCGGCTCCGGCTGCAGTCCTTACAAAGCGAAAGGTGATGTCGTACATCGCGCAAATATTCGATCCACTTGGTCTCGTGGGTCCCACCATCGTAGTTGCCAAACTCTTCATGCAGCGCTTGTGGGCGCTGAAGCAGAACGGAGAATCTTGTGAATGGGACACGCCGCTTCCAGTCAAACTTCAAGCAGAATGGAAAGAGTTCCACTCCACGCTGCATATACTCGGTGAAATCCGAGTTCCAAGATTCGTTTCACTTCCAAATGCTGTCAATCTCCAGCTACACTTCTTCTCCGACGCCTCCAAGGGAGCTTACGGTTCCTGTTGCTATGTACGGGCCGAAATTAACAACGGCGTATCGATCCAGCTACTAACAGCGAAATCTAAAGTAGCCCCGTTATCTAGTCGCCATTCAATTGCCCGGCTTGAATTATGTGCTGCACGGCTGTCGGCGCAGCTATTCCAGAAAGTGTTCTCCGCCCTTAAGATACCACTGCCAGCGTATTTCTGGACGGACTCCACTACCGTTCTCCGCTGGTTACGGTCGCCGCCTAGCCGTTGGAAGGCATTCGTAGCCAATCGAGTGTCACAAATCCAGCACATATCCAACGTGAGTCGCTGGAAACATGTTCCTGGCGTCGATAACCCTGCAGACGAAATTTCAAGAGGACTGCATCCGATCGATATCATCCAGTGTAAGCGCTGGTGGAATGGTCCTGACTGGTTGTCACTTCCTCCGGAATGCTGGCCGAGTCTCATTCCAACCAATGAAAAAACAGAAGCCGCCACCGAAGAAATGCGAAAGATCCCGCTAGTTTCAATGGGCGTCGTACAGAGCGATTTTCACGACAATTTGTTCGCTCGCTACTCCAGCTTTTCCAAGCTTCGTCGTGTTACTGCGTTCTGCTTACGTTATCTCCGAACTTTGCAAGAACGTGCGAAGCTACGCCTCAAGGATCCAGACAAGTACAGCCAACTCACCTTCCGCGATCAGCCAATCACTCCACTCAATACTGGAGAACTACAGAGCGCTGAACTGGAGCTGTGTCGTCTAGCGCAACGTCAGTCGTTCGCTGAAGAGCATTCAGATCTGGCAAGCGGAGAATTCGTCGCTAAATCGTCCGCTATGAAGTGGTTGAAGCCATTCATCGATCAAGATGGCATTATTCGTGTCGGTGGCCGGCTGCGGAACGCCGCTCTTTCCGACTTCGTGAAGCACCCCATCGTGCTTTCTGCCAAACACCAGCTGTCGACTCTGCTGGCTAGTTTCTTTCACTTAAAGCTACTGCACGCAGGCCCTCAACTCCTGCTAGCCACACTGCGCCAGAAATATTGGATTCTCGGCGGCAGAAATCTCTCAAAATCCGTCTTTCACCATTGCCACACTTGTTTTCGTAGCAAGCCCACACTAGTCCAGCAGAGCACAGCAGATCTACCGGCATCCCGAGTCTCACCAACTCGCCCGTTCTCCGTTTGCGGAGTCGATTACTGCGGACCGTTCTTCATCAAATCACCCGTCCGTAATCGTGCTCCTACGAAGGCCTACGTAGCAATCTTCGTCTGCTTCGCTACGAAGGCTGTGCACATCGAGCTTGTGAGCGACCTTACCACGGCGGCCTTTTTGGCAGCACTTCGCCGGGTCGTCGCCCGCAGAGGAAGAATCGCCGAGCTGCACTCGGACAATGCCACAACCTTTAAGGGTGCGTCGCACGCACTCAACCGTGTCTACCGAATGCTGAAGGTGGACAACAGCGATCGAAACAGAATCTTCAGCTGGTGCTCCGAGAATGAGATTCGGTGGAAATTTATCCCACCGCGAGCACCACATTTCGGAGGTCTGTGGGAGGCCGCTGTCAAGTCAGCGAAGAAGCATCTCTTGAAAACCGTTGGTAACACCAACATCGCCTACGAACCGATGGTCACTTTCTTGGCTCAAGTCGAAATGTGCCTGAACTCCCGTCCGCTAACGCCGATGCCAAGTGAACCGTCGGATATGGAGTTCCTAACTCCAGGACACTTTCTCGTCGGAGCCAATCTTCAAGCGGTACCCGAACCTGATCTGCGGGAGATTCCCGACAACCGTCTGGAGTCGTACGAGCTGGTCCAGAAACACCTGCAGAACATCTGGGCTCGCTGGTATCCGGAGTACCTGCAACAACTGCAGTCAAGAGCTACCAAGGGCTGCAAACCACCAGTCGCCGTCGAGGTTGACCGCATCGTCGTCATCAAGGAAGACAACGTTCCTCCGGCCAGTTGGCCGCTTGGAAAGATCGTCAAGCTTCACCCGGGCAAGGATGGTGTCGTCCGAGTGGTGACACTCCGGACAGCACCGGGAAAGGACATCGTTCGTGCGGTAGCGAAGATCGCTCTACTGCCATTACCGGATCCAACCATTTAATCGTTCCAGGTAGAGCAACCCGCAAGGGAGAACTTGCTCGAAGCGCACCCGCGCTTAGTACAGGTAATTGGGTTTCCAATACCTCTAAGCTGAATCGTTCGATCTACCTGTTCTTCTCTTTTTTTGTTCCCGGTCTTTGGCGAGGATCTACGACGGAGCGATCATCATCCGTACCGATGACCATCTGTAAGCCGATTCAATGAATTCGTCCAACGCTGAAGTTTGGAACACCTCCGTGTTCCAAGGTGGCCGGAATGTTGGAGCCGGACCCATCTACTCCGTGATTTATATACATTTAATTGAATTTCATTTTGCTAGAATTGCTACAATCCCTACACTACCCTATTGTGCACTATATGCGAGAAATTGTGAGAGAGGTGAGACGAGCGCTCATACGCACAATAGCCACTGTCCACCATCTGTAGACAATAGGTAGCAAACCCATTTATTCTATGTACCTATTGTATCGTTGAACAGTCTGAAATAGAAAGTTGAACGAATCACACGTTCGGTCAGTCTGCGTCGGTTTATTCTACGATCGAGTGAAAATATCACAAGTCCCCCGTTACCAAGGGACTTAGCCGTTTTTTCTGTTGTGTGGTAGTGATTTCGGTCGATGCGATTTTTTCTAAGTGCCCAGTTACCAAGGGACTTAGTTGGTTTTCGTGTCGTGTGCCTCGGTCCGACCTTAGTGAAAAGGTGGACGAGCTCTAGTGACCTACCGTTGAAGAAAGCGTGGTGGTATTCGGTCAGATAATTCTCGCGTGTGTTTTGCCGGACTTCAACACTTTTCGGTGGCTGCCAAAGGTAGCGAAGAAAGCCCTTCGATACCGTGCATAGTTCGTGCTCGAACACCGGCGTATGTTATGTTTCTAATTATTAATAGATTCCGATGAGAATCCTGCGAGGAATCCTATCATAATTCCAAGAGGTGAGATGAGATGATGAGAATTCTGTGAGGATTCATAGGCATCATTCGGAAACTTTCTAGGATTTTCACCCTCAAAGTAATCAAATTTCAATTATTTGTCAATAAGCTTTAGTTTCAGCACACTGATTAAAAATATACAAAAAACTCAAATTTAACTTCCGAAACAGTTGGATGTTTATTAATTTTAGTTTGACTGTATCAAGTTTTGGGACGACTACTGTAGGTTATCCAAAACCTTCTTCAGCCTTCCTTAGCCGAGTGGATAGAGTCCGCGGCTACAAAGCAAAGCCATGCTGAAGGTGTCTGGGTTCGATTCCCGGTCGGTTCAGGATCTTTTCATAATGGAAATTTCCTTGATTTCCCTGGGCATAGAGTATCATCGTACCTGCCACACGATATACGAATGCGAAAATGGCAACTTTGGCAAAGAAAGCTCTCATATAATAACTGTGGAAGTGCTTATTAGAACACTAAGCTGAGAAGCCGGCCCAATGGGGATGTTGATTGCAAGAAGAAGAAAAAGGAGAAGAAATTTTTTAGATACTTGCATTGAAATTGTGATCTAATTTTTAAAAAGAGACCTGAAGAATATTCCTTACCTATACGCAGCCCGATTTGTATCTTATTATCAACTAATTTACTTTAATGCAAAATGCTTTCCTCAAGACGGGCATCTCAAGTTGGCAACTTTATTCAACTCTATTTAAAGTATGGCTACCGTACAATGAATGTAACCAGAAACCACACATATTCACACATGTAGTAGTTGTAGCACCCATCTCTTGACGCCAGTCAACGCATAATGGGAGTAATACGCTATCCATATAGGCCACCTGACCGTCCTCCTCGTAAGCCCCGTACCTAGGGAAAATTGGCTTTTGGACAAGAGGTTCCAAGCTTTCGCACATCTAGGTACAGCTATCCACTACGAAGGAAGAACCAAATGTGCGGAAACGAAAGCGTGTTACTGTGCCTTCCCTATAGTGAGGGACAGGAGCGAAAGAACCCCCTGAACAGTATGCTTCCTTCGTCCGCCTCAGAAGACAGGACCGACAACGGCAAAAGTTTCCTATTTCGGCCGCATACCTACAGGAGATAATATCATATTTAGAGACGGTATCGTGTTTCTTGCTGCTAGAGCGTACACAGTAAAAAATAAATTGTTATATCACGCCATTTAAGCTGCACATTAGTCCCATCGTATAAAAGAAAAGCAATTACATCTTATAAACTTATAAAATCAGCAAATAACTGCTTAAAACAAATGTTTAGGCCAGTCATGTTGCATGCTGTACCAATATTGACTAGCTAGTGTAATAACAGGAAGAAAGCTTTGCAGAGGATTCAAAATAAAATTTGAAAATGATTCTGAAGCTTCCTTCCTGGTATAGTACCAATGAGTTACATAGAATATCCAATGTTGAAACATAGGAACAAATGTCAAATAAAATTGTTAATAATTTTAATCAAAAATCGTTGCTATCTTCTATAGCCACGATTAATGCGTTATATGTTTAGATTAAGTTAGGTTAAGTAAATTGAAAGCGTTTTGTTTTTCTCTCATAAACAGGAGAAATCAACTAACATGTAAAAATTCTTAACTGCTAAGGTAAATGAAATGTAATATGTTGTTAACAAAATTTTAATAACTTAATTAGCTTAATTTAGTTTTGTCAAATTAGGACGATAGTGTTGGCTAACACAGAACAGCAAGATATAGAATAAAGGTTATGTTTGAAATGATAATCATAAATTAAGTCGGCTAATATCAATTATTTTTTGCTGTTCAGTAGCTGCAGAAGTTTGACCATCGCATCGCAACGACACACGAGGGCTGCCGGATAGCTTATCAAGAAACTTCATTGCAGGGGAGCTGGGGGCGGCTATGCGGAGAATTCTGCCCATAAAATGCTTTGTGATAGTTGGGACAGCTTACGGATATGTGTATGTGTATGTGTGTGCTTGCTTCTGGAAGCGAGGGCTCATCATGGGGCGCTCTTGTTGTGTCAAATAAAGAGGGGAGATTTTATGGAAATCTTTACCGTTATTGGTGCAACGATTTAATTTGAGTTCGTGTGGATGAACCACACATACAAATTTCAGATAAGAGAAGTTCTCTGGGATAATTGGACACTTCTATTAAATTATGAAGCAAAGCACCTTCTAGTTATATTTGATAGGTACCAGGAGTGAACCGACTCGTATCAATGATTCTCGTAATACTATAATTAAGGGAACATTGAAATTTAATTGAGGAACACCAGCTCTTACTGGAAGTCTTTCAAACATGGAGTTCTGATGATTAACCTGAAGTGTACGATTTGACCGATAACTGTGGATTATTCTAACAATGTGTGTTGAAAATGAAACTCTGTCGAATGCTTTTTCTATGTCTAGAAGAACAATACCAGTAGAATAGCCTTCAGATTTGTTGGAACGAACCAAATTTGTTACACGTAAAAGTTGATGAGTGTTCTAATGTCCATGGCGGAATCCGAACTGTTAATTGGCAAAAATTGAGTTTTCGTTGATGTAGACCATCATTCTGTTGAAAATGACCTTTTCAAAAAACAAAACAAATTTATGAAAAAAAAAAAAAAATGATTGGACGATAGCTAGAAGCTTCTGCAGGATTTTTGTCTGGTTTTAAAATTGGTATAACCTTAGCATTTTTTCATTCGTCAAAAAATTATGCTAACGGAAATCATTTGTAAAATATATCAAGAGTTTAAGATCATCGTCTATTATCACGGATTCAAATTTTACTTCACATTTCGGAATTGCAATGCTCATGGCTTCAACAATGGAATTTGTTAAAGTTTCAAGAGCATTGTCAATATCAAGTTTTGTTTGCAAAGAAATGTTACCAGCTGATAGGATTGAGAATCGCTTCTTGAGATATTTGAAATGTAACATGGACAAGATTAGAATCAAAGTCAGCTTGATCAGCTCAGCTCCATATCGCATACCCTTACCTACAAGCGTTTCTCAAATGGGCTATTATTATCAGGTGAACTCATGAAAGGATG